>NW_026526765.1:46771012-47971012 GCF_024362965.1 Panthera pardus | reverse complement strand
ATGCTTAATCTACTGAGCAACCCAGGCGCCCCCATGGCCACCTTTCTTAACAGGAGTGACAGTCCTTTGCAGCAAACCAGCTGTGTCATACAAGACCAATGTTTCTTAAATCCCTGTGATGACTCCAACCAGAATCAGTAATGAGGATCCCAGTTGAGCGTCTAGAACTCTTCTGTGACTTGGGGATCAAGCCATGTAATAATAATGAACATGACTCAAATACTTAAGACCGGACAATGAGATGCAAGCTGGAAGGGGACACAAGCAATATAAAGTTGAAATCATTATTTAACAGGAGAAAACCAGGTTCAGGGAGACCAGAGAGTAAGTCAGAAATAAGGCCAAAGTGGGCCAGAGAACCACAGGCTTCCCACAAATCCAGGCTTTGGTCTTTTCAGCTGTTTGACATCACTTTCATCAACCACCACGGGCACACCTTCAGAACAAAACCCAACGGCAAATCACAAGAAACCTATTGGTTTGCTAGCCCAAAGAAAGCATGCAAATCTGATGACAAATGCTTGTTTAATGGTTACCATGTGCCAGACACTGTTCTAGATGCTTTACTGAACCTATATAATTCTCACAGTCATGTAATTATGAGGAAGGCACTATTATTATCCCCACTTTACAGCTGAGGCAACTGAGAAACAGAGAGGTTAAGTCATCGACCCAAACACAGTTGGAGTGTTAAAGCAAGAATTTGAATTTAGATTGTCTGGCTGAAAAACCAATCCTCCTAACTCATGTTAAATGATCCCACATAGAAGTGTCTACTTGGTCAGAGCAGCATGATGACTAATGAAAAACATGTTTTTGTGACAGTTTGAGCATGAATTTCTCAACATGGATATGAACTGTAAGACAATTCATCGATACTACAAATACTACAGCAACAGGAGTTGCTGGGGTACATGTTCCTTAAGTACAGGCATCTTTCCCAGGTAATAAGCCATCTTTGATATGTCTCTGGAACCCACAAACTTTTACAGCATCATGAAAAACAGCTACAACAAATTAGGTGCATCTTTTAATAGTGATTCAATAGTTCCATAAAATTAAAATTGATCCAGTAGATTTTCCCTTGACAATTGTGTTTGGTAATGATCTTTTGCTGTGCTCTCAAATATTTGCAATGAAATCTGTGGTCTGAAAGGAAATGCTATTTACCTCATTTTTAGTTATGTTATTTGTATGTATGTATGTATGTAAGGAGGTATTTACATTTTTTTGTTTTGTTTTAAATCAAGGCATCCAGAAACAAACACGCTAACAATAATAGGGAAGTTATTACGTACTTGGATAAGTACCTGGCATGCCTCCATATATGTATGCATGTATGTCTATTAAGCTATAATTTACTTCCAGTGAAAAACACAAATATTAAGTATTCAGCTCAAGTTTTACAAATCTGTACATCTGTGTAAACAATATCTGATCAAGGCAGGGAATGTTTCCAGAACCCTAGAAAGTTCCCTTATGCCCCTTCCTAATTAATCCCCATCCCTAGAGGCAGTGACTGTTCTGATTCCTAGCACAATAAAAAATTTAATTCCATGTACAATACTATGATGTGATTACTCCAAGGAATATCTGACTTCAAAACCTGTACACTAGGCATGCTGTCCTACTGCATTTTTGCTCAGTAGATACCTACCCATGACCTACTCGACAGTGCCCTCTAAGAGAGTCAGGTCATAATGCTTTAATTTCTTTCCTATGCATCTAGAATGGTACTTTACGTACCACCCTTAAAAGAACTATAAAAGAAAGGTGATTCAAATCTTTTTTTTTTTTTTTTTTTTTTTTTTTTGAGAGAGAGAGAGAGCAAGAGCACCAGAGCAGGGGAGGGGCAGGGAGAGGGAAAGGGAGAAGGAGAGCGGGGGAGAGGTAGGGGGAGGGAGAGAGAGAGAACATATCTTAAGCAAGTTCCACACCCAGCACAGAGGCCAATGCAAGGCTTGATCTCACAACTGTGAGCTGAAATCAAGAGTCAGACACTTAACCAACCACTTAACCAGACACTAACTAGGTGTCCCTCAAATCATTTTCTATGTTCTGAGGTTCAGAAAAGAAACCCTACTGAAAGAATGCTATTGAAAACACCTATAGATCAGGAGGGTGGGGTTAGTGAATAAAGTGGACACATAACCCTCTCAAAGTAATGGAAACAACTCAGATCCTACTACTTGCCATGCTGTGGGAGACCAGACTAGTGACACCCTTCTTTACCTCTTTCTAGATTATCTAGATTTATAGATAATATCTCAGAATGTCTAAATCCTTTGTAATTAGTTAAGAAAAAAACACTTGGTAATCCAAAATGTGCCTTTAGGCCAGCCCTTAGACTGGGATCTGCTGTTCGCATCCTTGGCCTAGTGAATACCAGGTGTAGTTTTGCCTACAACAGAAGTGATGCCACAAGCCTTTGAAGATCAGGGCCAACTTTGGGAGTTAATGTGTGTCATTATGTGGTCATTACTTAAGGATATTAAGAAACATCCTTAATAGAGAGAAGAACTGGCAACAGGAAAATGGAATGAAATTTAGAGAGAGAGCGAGCTGGAACGAGTATAGGACAAGAGAGATGATGGTGGACAACCACAGGTAAGAACAGGAAAGAAAGGAACACAGTGTGACTCTGCCTGTCCGCTATTCCTAAGTTCTAAGTAGTCTTCTTTCATGGAACATGCCACTCCCACTACCACAACCCTAACCGGAGTTAGGACAACAGGGTGGTGTCTAATGTTTGCTTGGATGAAGGAGCTAACAGCTGATATTTATTCACTGAGCTCAAGAAGTACAGTTTCCGTGGCTAAATACTTCAACCCCAGCTGGTAACTAACTGCAGGGTTTCCAAGAGTTCAGAAATATGTTATTTAGAATTCAGGGTGCTCATGAGAGAGTCTGATCCTATTACCTCGCAAAGGAAAGTGGGCTGAACAAGGAGGGAGTTTCTAATCCCTGGCAATATAGTTTTTTATCAGGAAACTGTGCTTGTGTTAATAGGTGCCACTGCATTATCAGTTACAAAGAAGAATAAAGCCTTAGCTCCACATTCACCTACACACCCAGAGCTCCATTAGGACAGCCACCAGCAAAGGTTTTCAAGCAAGCCAATCTCACAGGATTTATACACTTAGTGAACCGTGGTGACACCTTCCTCCCCAAGTCCTACAAACCTCTCTGACAGCAGGCCAGGGGCCACAGATTACAAGGCTTCTTTATATAAAGTGGTTCACACTTGGCAATTGGAATTTGAAATAATAATGAAGACAATCACTTCTTTGTGTGGCAGCAAAGGTGAAAAAGCACAGTGGAATCTGGAGAGAAATTCAGGCAACGCAGAAAAAGTAACTTAGATAACTCAGGGTAAAATATTCTTTCCTCTGCTGATTGTGCCCATACTTCTTTTTATCTTGGTTTGCCTATTTCATTCTTTGCCAGTCTGTCTCATGCTGTCTTAGTCAATATTAAATGTGTGTGTGTGTGTGTGTGTGTGTGTGTGTGTGTGTATCTCCTTCTGCTATAAGATCATCTCACCTCCCACTCTTCCTTCTTACTGTGCCACTTCTCCCATAAAATCACTCTCTTCCCCTTAGGTTAATAGACGTTTGGTGTTCTGTTCATGGAATATGCACCTGGCAGATGACTGGAACTGACTTCAGGGAATCATATTTTTGTCAAGAGGAGTTTAAGTAGAATGTGTTCAAGAAAGGTAAGGAGAATAGCACAGGAAAAGAGGAGGGACATATGAAATAATTCAAGATGCTCATCCTTGGGAAAGGAAGACTTGGACCTTCATAAAGTAATGGGAGAGCTTTAGAATTCCAAAAACGATAGATTATGAGAAACAGAAAACACTCTAGTGGCATTGGATTCCATTGTACAGGTGGGAAAACTGAGATCCAGCAATTAGTGAAGTCAGGACCTATCCCAAGATTTCTGACCACTTCTATCTTTACTCCCTTTCTCCACCTCACTTCTGCACCAAGTACCATCACCCATCTCAAATGTGGCTCCAGAGTACATGACAAAGGGCATTGGTTACAAAACACAGACATGAACATTGGCTCAATTTGAGGAGACCTGAGGTGAGAAATGACACCCCAGCTGCCTTGCAGAGTAGAGAGGTTCTCCATCATTGAAGGCACTGCCAACCCATGTGGCTGATATCTGTCAGCAATGCTATAAATGGCATCCCTGCAGTGGATACTGATTTAACCACATCTTAAACAAACCCAGTTCTGTGCACAGTGTCTGGCTGGCTTCAAAAGAATCACTCAGAGAGCTTTAAAAATATAGAGACTCTCCAACTCTAATCTCTGAAATTCTGATTCAGGAGGTTTTGAGAAACCATGGAGGCTGGCGATTTCTGAGGAAACTTCCAATACTAAGATTCCAGTATGTTTCTTTTTTTTTTTTTTTTTTTTTTTTTTTTTTTTTTTGCTTTTGAGGCTTGCCTTCCAAAGTATCACTAAGTTATCATTACTGAGGTGATGCATATAACATGTAGTCCACACCAGACTCATAGTCAAGAAACAAGAAGCATTGCCATTGTCGCAGACTGCCTGTGTCCCTTAGACAGTCTTTTGATCTCAGTGTTCACTTTCCAGATCTCAGTGTCTGCTTCCATAAAGTGGAAGGCATAGATTATTTAGGCAGTGTTTTTCAAATGTATTTGTTTATTTGATTTTGTTGTTGTTGTTGCTGTTCTTGTTTTGTTTTTTGTTTTTAAGCATTTGTGGCCCCAACTGTCCATGCCTGTCCTACAGGCATCCTCCCTGGTGTTCACTGATAATAGATAGGCTCTTATAGGCTCATCATCTGGCAGAAATCTCGATCTGAATTTGTGGGTTCCTACTCCATACCCAGAGGGTGAAGCATGGTTGGCTGTAACCCAGTATGGTAGTATCATCGCATGGGACCAGTGGGTACACAATCCAGTTCTGGGTGTGTATTCTGAGATGCGAGGGGAAGTCTACATGGGACAGGATCCCTTCCTGATGAAAGGGACAAAGTCTCATGAGGAAAGGTGTTTTCCCCTTCATGCCCTGCCACCTGTGCCCTGACTTAGACACGATGCACGGACATGAGCACAGGAAGGTCAGCTAAAGGGCAGAAGATGGGGAAGCAGAAAGGAAGCTGTGTTCACTGGGGACAGTGCTCAGTTGTCACACTAGCCCTGGACTGTCCAAGCATGACCTATACCTGTCCACACCAAAAGCAACACCTTATACCTTCAGACTTCTGTGAGCAGAGTTTCTATTACTGTAGCCAAACACAAGTTTCACAGGTACTGCCTTAGAACTCCCTTTTCAGACGAAATCTCCTGCAAAACCCCAATACAGAAAACAAGTCAAAGTAGCTGGGCTACAGTAGAAATACGGAGAGGGTGTTTCCAGTTCCAGAACCATCCTTCCCCAGATTCCTGACAAGGTTCTTCCACGGAACCAAAACCAGCCAGGACCAGCATCTCTTAATGTGGAGACCCCATGAGAGATCCTCAAATCTTCCCTGAGACCTGAGAGTTCTTCACCAAATCTGTTCTTGTCTTTTTCTTTCTTTCTTTTTTTTTTTTTGATGTGATTATTTGGTGTAAATTTTTTCCTAGAAAATATAGGTCAGATTCACAACTAATGCCTACTACCACACAGCTTTGGTGTCTGTATTTGTATTAACCATGTGATCGTGTGGGTGACAAATGACTCCATTCTAATTTTTATGAAGAGAGAAAGGAGAAGAATGTGACACAACATAAAATGGCATATTCCTTCAAGGTGCAAATAAAAGGACAGAGTGAAGGTAGATGGGAAGAGAAAACAGCTGTTGAAGAATCAAGTGTCTGTCCAGGATATAGAAATGTAAGTGTGCTGGGATCAAAGTAATCTCTGGGTACGTGTTAGTCCCATATTCATGGTGTAAACCTTATTAAATTCCATGGGGTGCCTGGGTGGCTCAGTTGGTTAAGCATCCGACTTCGGCTCAGGTCGTGATCTCGCGGTCTGTGAGTTCGAGCCCCACGTCGGGCTCTGTGCTGACAGTTCAGAGCCTGGAACCTGTTTCAGATTCTGTGTCTCCCTCTCTCTGACCCTCCCCCGTTCATGCTCTGTCTCTCTGTCTCAAAAAAAAAATAAATAAATAAACATTAACAATTTTTTTTTAAAATTCCAATAATGCATCTTCTACATAAGAAACCAAAGTTAATAATCTGAATGTTATGAGATATATTTCTCTGTATTTAATGCAAAATTTTGTTTTAGGACTATGTTTATTCAAGAATGATTAAAACAGAGAGGTAGTATCTAGGTGGGTATTTTTGGTTTGTACATATGTGACAGTACAATAAAATAATTAAGTCGATAATGAGGGCATTGATTTCCCCCACAAACACCCTGTTATGAAAGGGGTTTCCATATTACTCATACTCAAGAAATTCTGCACTACAGGATGGCCCAGGTCTCTTCTGGATGGTCAAATCCAAGATTCTATGAACCTCCTAACCTTATGAAAGTAGAATTAAACACTTTCACCAATAAATGGTACAGGTATGACCTTAGAGATGTTTTTTTTTTAATTAGAAATAATTTAAATAATTTCATTCATCACAATAAAGTCTATGTATCCTTTTATCTTCCTCTGAAAAACTTTGTTTTTACGACAAAGTGTCCATGGGCAAGGCCTAGAACCAACTGGTCACCACAATCACTCACCCATCTGCACCTGGTCCATTCACTCAATACCCCCAGTGGGAATACCTCTGGATGGAAGAAAGAGGGGTTAAAAATAAAGCCTTAAGAGCCTGCTCCCTCGCTGCTTGGGAAATCTGAACCCCTGGGCGTTGCCGTTCTTACAAAATGTGCTTTCTGATTGCTTCCAGAAGGCACAGCGGGGTAGACTGGCCACAGGGTCTCCCAGCGTGTTAGAGGGTAAAATGATTCTCGCCGAGACCGTGGTTTATCCACGCACTTCAAGCGAATGAATTGGTGCCTGCTGGTTTGTGCTGTTTCTAGTCCGCAGGCTTCATTCCTGGTCACCGTCTCCTCCCTCTGCCCTCGCTGCCCCCTGTGCGGAGTGGCCACTCCTCTACCCTGTTGCCTGCACCTCTGCCCTGATTCCTTCTCCTCTACCCTCCCACCCCTTCTTTTTCTTTTCAAATGTCAAGGGAGCTTGATTCGCCCCTCCTATACTTCCAAAAAAGGGAAACTATAAAGTTTCTTCCAAGTTTTAGGCGCTGCCGTTCAAAATTCTGTAACCCGGAGCTGCCATTTCACGCCTGCTCTGCTCAGTGCTTGACACAGGCTAAATTTAGACAAGTATGACATTAGAGCTCACTTGAGTCTCCTTTTTCACTGGCAGTGGGCTTGGCTATGGCTCATGTCGGTTCCTAATGTGTCCTGGCATTCTGCTCACCCAGTAGGCACTTAGGAAAAACACCAATGTAGTCACTGTCTATGCTGACTTCCAAATGCACATTTGTTTCTGTCCCACATCCTGTGCGTCCCAAACCCTCGCCACCCAACATAACACAGAGATAAGACTGATGAAAAAAATGTTTGCATTCCACTCTTCGAGTAAGCACCCCTGCTGGCCCCCATTTCCCAATTCCTTCCTCCAAGTGCACAACTGTGGAGAAAATGAGGGCTGAGAGTGTGGACTTTCCACCGAGAGGACAGAGGTCGGCCTGCACAGACGTCTTACACAGAAGATGAAGAGCTCCAGCCCTGTATCCCTCATTCACCCATCAATCTGGACTGTTAGCTCCTGAGAGATTTTAAAACTAAAGTAAACATGCACCTGAATCCATTCATTCAACTCTTTCTCCAGCTTGACTCTTGGCCAAGACCCTTTGGAGAGCACAAGAGCTGTCACCAATTGCTCTGCCAGTAATCACAAAGCTGGAGTGAGATTTTGCCCAGCCCTTCCTGAGCTGAACGAGTTTCTTAAGTGCAATTACACAGTGTATTTTCCAAATGCTAAGCACAGAATAAGGTAGAGCTTTCCCGGGGTGGGGTATAAAAACCTGTATTGCATTATAGCTGATACATATGAGGAAGGATTATTTAAAAAGTTGGGTTTTTTTAAAGCACTCTTTCCAGTAAAGTGCAAAATAAAATCAATTAAGGAGCTAAA
This sequence comes from Panthera pardus, assembly GCF_024362965.1. Lineage (NCBI taxonomy): Eukaryota > Metazoa > Chordata > Mammalia > Carnivora > Felidae > Panthera > Panthera pardus. The sequence continues at coordinate 47,962,879 of NW_026526765.1, read as the reverse complement.
ATTCACCCCATCCTATGTGTCTTATAGCAATGATTATGAAGAAACTACTGTTTTCTGTTTCCCTTTAGTTGTCTCTATTTCCAAAATACAGAAGTAGTTTTTGAGAGTAAAACTGCCACTAACTTTTCAACTCAGGATAGTTGAAAACTATTATAGAAACAGAATTACAAATGTTGATCCAGCATATTTCTAGGCAAACCTATCAGTGGGCTCCTTAATGACAGCCCAAATCCCGTAGAATAATAAGAGATGCCAGGAACTCATACACACATATCTGCTCCCACACTCTGAAAATGTAATCCAAAATAGAAACTTCCAATTCTGATTCCTTGCTAAAATGAAAGCTATTTTCTGCTAAAAACACCCCTCTCAAAGCTCTCATGAAACAAAGAACACAGATAGTTTCATCTCAAATGATCTTTCGTGCCAACGAACCGTCCTTCCACGCAGATAAGTTACAGAAGGTGGGAACAGGGTGACCGCCCAAGGATTCGCAAACTTTTCTTTTCCCGTTTGTGTTGCTAGCTAAATCCCAACTTTCAAAAGTGTCTCAGTCCTGCTGGAAATCAGAACTTAAAGAGGGTATGGGGGAGGAAAAAAAAAATGATTACAAGTCCACACCGAACGTTTGAAGGGATGGAGTTCTAACTTGCAACACACACGCACACCGGCCAAAAACTCCCAGTACTTGCAAACAAACAGCAGGCTGAGAAAGTGAAAAGAAGCATGGAAATGTAAAAACTTAACAGTGCCCTACCTCGCTTGTCTGCTTCACAAAGCGCCTGATGAAAATCGCCCACAAGCCCAGAGTGAGCCGAGAGGCTCTGAAGGAGGCGGCCGCTCAGCCCGCCGAGCGTGAGCAGGCCCAGCCTGTGTTCAGAAGCTGCCCCAGTCAGATTTTCCAACTGCAGAATTGCAGCCAAGTCCCTGCCCATGCCTGAAGAATTTCCTGAACAGCATTCCCGTTCTTTCTCTGACGGCTTTGAAACCGTACTCTGTCTGTACTTCAATAAGGCTTTGTCAGGCCAACTCAGAGCTACTGGTCTGTCTCCAGCTATCAATGGGAAACACATGTGTCAAGCACAGACTCGCTCCCCTGCAACAGCGTCCGTGGCGTCTGCTGGGCTCACGTTCACAACCCCAAGGGAAAGGGCTTCTAGAACCAATTCGGATCGTTCAGCCATTCTCCAGGTTCTGCTCTGTGCTGCCAGATGCCGGAGAGGAGTCTTCTGCTGCTCAGCACTGCCCATTTTTAACTTCTTCCCCTGGCAGGCCTGGGCTCAGCCCTGTGAGCCCACTGAGCTCTTGCCAGCCCTGATAACGAGCCTATTTACAGCTGAGAGATGCGAATTCTAATTGAATCTCCCTACCTGCCTTTGCCTCAGTCATTGCTCAAAATCTCAATTGCTGGAGGGGGAACAGTATTTTTAGTATTTCTAGATTTTGGTTCAGTACTTCAGAGTTCTCCCCTCATCCTAGTATGTGCATCTTGGCTGCTGCAACTAAAAATAATGCAATTATTTTTCAGGCATTTTAGTTGCTGTCTGCTCTGTAACTGTGCTGGTCCAGGAATGTAACATTTCCCATGCTCTTGAGACGTGTGATGGTTACAGGGAACAGAAAGGAGAAAATAACGTACCTTTAATCAGGATAGGGCCTAATTCTGTGCACCTGTGATTATTTCCGGATGACATTCCATCAAGATGTCCTGTGTACACTCTGCTGGATTTCGTGATCGACTTTTGACGTTTCCTTTTACCATCAAACACGAGAAAATCTTGAAAGATACCATGAGGACACCCCTCTTCTCCTACACTGAAAACCCCATTTATAAAGAGTCAAAGCTAAGTTGTCAAGGTAACACTGTAGGAAAGGGATGATTTATAGAGAAAGCCTCATCTGTTTTGAGGGGGTTTTTTTAATTAATATTTTATGTCCTAAAATCACGTCCCATTAGCAACTTATTTTAAAGAACGGGCTCACCAGATTTTAGAAAGTGTCGTGTGTTCCTGAGGGGCTGTTGTAAATAACAGGATCTGGTGGGGTCTTGAATTTAGCATCAAATTGCAATGGGTGCTCACAGCAGGATTAGATTTTTGCTTTGGGAAGCAGTGTATGTATGTGTGTGGGGAGGGGAGCATGTGCACCTCTACAGTCAGGATGCAATTATAGAATCCGAGGACTCCAGAGTTGGAAGGAACCCCAGAGACCATCCAATCCAAATTGTTTCTACCCTTCATTTTGTAGAGGGAAATGGAGACCCAGACAGATGAGATGACTCATCCAGAGATGCAAAGACAGTTAATGCTGGAGCTGAGGTTGGAAAATGCGCTTTTGGCTAATTTTCTATGTGCTTTCTCCATACCAGCATCATTGGGGAAGGGCAATGCCATCTAACCTTCCCAGGAATAGGCTTGCAATCAGTTCACCTTGGTCTAATCTTAACTTTGTCTCTCTTACTGTGAATCTTGGCCAGCTTGCTTAACCCCTAAGGGCCTCAGTTTCCTCATCTATAAAATGGAAACAATGATAGATTCTACCTCGTGGAATTGTTGAGGAATTTGGTGAGATAACTCACGTAAAGTGGCCTATAAGATACATTAAATATGATATTTAATTATATATTTATATATATATATATAATTATATATATAATTAATTATATTTATGAAATATTATTACAATGCCTATAAATTTCAACTTAGTTTTCTCTCAATGGGGCAAATATTGGACTCTTTCTCTTAACTCAAAAAGCAAAACTGTGCTCTTACATCTAGTTTGAGCTCTTAAAATAAGCTATTTGTCTAGTTTTCTGCCACTTTACCTTTACGTAATAAGGGCCTATCTCCTTAAACATAGGCAAGTATCCTAATACCTTCTTGGAACATTAAGCCCACCGCATACCTACTTTTCATTTACTCCCTGAACTTAACACTCAAGGCTTTCCTCAAGATTAACTCACAGGAAAGGAAAACAGTGAGACCAAATCTGCCGTCACTTACATGAGGCTGAACAAAGTGCCATTTGCAGAGAACTGGACTTGGTCTGGAACCTGAAGAGCTCAAGATTACCACTCTAAAAATAGGAAACCACTAACAATTACAATTCCCTGTTTGGTAACTGTGACATCCTCAATTAACAACAACCATCCCTCCCCCCGCCCGCCACCCCATCCCCCACACACTCCAGAAACTGAGAAAGAAAACTTACTGAGCAAACAGCTGCAATAAATTCTAAAGAATCAGATGTCTACCTGGGGTTCCAGAGTCTTTGTCTTAGAGCCAACAGCAGCAAGCAGTTAATGAACCACTAGCTACTTATTAATCATGTTTAGTGTGCCAAACTACTTTCGCAGAAACAAAATAGGTCGAGAAGTTAAATTTGAGAGGTTTACAAATGTTTTAGGAATCGGGTAAACAAACCAACATAAAGCAGCTGGAAAAAACAAGCTCCGACTTATACAAAGGCTGGACAATGGTGATGTGATTCAAAAGGTGCGTCCCCAGTACCTTTCCCCCCAAAATACTTGCTACATGGCTCATTTCAGGGGGGATATTTGGAGAAAGATGGATCGGTTGTGACCAGCCTCATCACTGAAACTCAAAAATCCTGAAAAGTTATTTACCTGTTCTAATGGTAAGAAAAATTATCCAAAACTTGAAAAGAAGGCCAAAAGATAATCATGTGCTTTCAATGTTTTATGTGGTGCTTGTCACATGCTCTCTCAAGAATTATCTAAAGGAAATGTGCTTTGCTCCATTTACTACTTGCTACTAAATAAAGGTCCAGAATTTAGTGAAGTTATGTTACTTTAAAGACTTTTTTCTGTGAAAGGTACAAATTATTTTTATCCAGTAGAAAAAAAAATAATCCCATGTGGTTTACTGCCCTGTGAAACATTAATCCGTTTTGTGTCCCAGCTAGTAATCTTGTACTAACATTCTTTTATTAACACACTCATAAACAAAGAGCTCCTCAAATGTTCTTGGACCCAGTCTTACCATCATACTGATGTCCTCATCAATTAATGAGTCAAATTAAATTTCTGACATCTTTTTACTCTTGTAAAGTCATGTTTTTAACTTCCAAAATGATAGTGTGATGTGGTTTCATTTTCCCCATCTGCATGATGAGTGTTATAAATCTCGTGAGATAATGCATAATAAAGCACTTAAGGTGTAATATTTGTTTTTTTTTTTTTAGTTTTGTAAACGACTCTAGGGATTACTAGACTAGATCACTCAATAATCTCCTTCCTATTACATCTTCCAATCCTGTCTTTAGATTCTACAATGGCCACTTCTGCTAGAATTCTTCCATGGATGTTGACCTCCTAGCTTCTCAGAAACTTCTACTTTTAATGTTCTAAAATTAACAACTGAAAATACATCTCCCTATGACACGTCCCAATTCTAAAGCCACTAACTATAAAGGTCAATTTAAAATTCCGACTTTAAGAATCATGTGAGTGAGAAAACTTCATTCTCAACTAGAACATCAACTCCATGAGGACACGGATTCTTGTCTACACCATCTCCTGCCATTGTTTCCAATGTCTATGACTGGGAAGTAGTTGGACCTCGTATTTACCCTCTGAATCAATGGAAGCCTTGGACTTCCTTGAAAAGGGAGGTCCTAAATCATCCTTTGTGAAGAACTACTTGACTACAATTTCAACTTCTCTGGTGCCATTGGATCATTTCTGCTCATGACAGTGCAGATTCCTCTTACCACCTCATTTGCCTCTTCTAGGAATGCTTCAGTTTGGCTAGTTTTCTCTTAAAATCTGATGCCGAGAGTTGAACAAACTCTTCAGGTGTGCTAGGTCTAATTTGGGGGCAGAGGAACAAAACTCTCTCTCATTTAGGAACTATGTTTCTATTAACGCAGTCCATGATAATCTTAGCTTTGGTGGCGGTAACCTTGAGTCATACAGAGAAGCCAGCTCGCAGAGCCTCTATCACAGATGCGCTTACATCTCCTACCTGGTTTACATCTGTGATTCTCCAGCCTACCTTTACGTTAGAATCATCTGGAGGGAGCTTTTAAAATGACCAGATCCAGGGGCACATACCTGAGACTTTGATTCTACTGGAATGGGACAGGAACCCCGTAATCCAGGTGATTCTAATACCAGCCAGACCTCAAAATCATGAAGTTGCAGCGATAACTTCTAAAACATAATCCTAAGCATGTCACTTTGCGAACTAAAATCCTTAAATGTCTTTCTTACTATTTCCTGAAAGGTAAAGACAACAACTGTCACCATGACTTGAAAGGCCTGGCTTCATCTGGTCCCTTGTCTACATCTTCTGTCTCATCTGCTGCCACTCTCTCTTCTTCAAAGAAATCGTGTATCTTCCCACTTGAGAATCTTTTACAAAGCTGTTTTCTCCTTCTGGAAAGACTTTTCTTTTTCCTAGAAGTTACCCTCACTCTCATGTTTTCAGTTCTTTAACTCCTATTCAACCTTCAAATGTATACTCCATTATCACTTCCTCTAGGATTTAGTTATCCCTGAACACAACAGCCCCCCATTACCTATGCCCAAAGACCAATACTTATCATAGATTTGATTACACACTTATTTGTATTTTTATTGGATCCATGTCAAAATGTCCTGATACAAAATGAATCTTTTCCATGAGAGCAGAAACCTCTTACTCTCTATTGGGTCCTAGTTCCTTCCACTGTGCCTAGCTCAAAGGAAGTGCACAAAATATACTTTTAAGTATGTGAATGCAGGGTTTGGTTTTGTTTTTTTAACCCAAGTGCAAGAATATGCACACAACTCCACTTTATCTTCAAGTTTCAGACTTCATTTAATCTTTCTGACATGCTAAAACATTGTATTGTACTCAGGATATGGAGTTCTCTTATACAATGTAAATATTCCCCCAAAACTAACAAGCCTTTTACATGTTTATCTACAAGACTTTGTGCAAAATTACCAAGTCAGGTTTCTAGCAAAGACCTTAAGGTCTGAGATACAAGGTAGAATGGCTATGATTATAGGGTAGAGTGTTTGTTGTGTCACTTACTTGGGAGGGCAGGCTGAGATACTACTTTGGGGTCATCAAGAGGCACAAAGTAGTTACGGCACAAATCTGAAAAGAGGTATTTGCCAAGAATCTTTTGGTTACAGCAGTCAGAACTCATTCAAATTAGCATCCGGGAAAAAGAGGGGGTTCCTAAATCATGTAACTCTAATCTTAAGGTGGGTGCAGCACAATAGTTCTAATACAATCAAGGCTCTATTTCCCTCTTCTCTAGGCTTCTCATGGTTTCATTCTTAGTTTTGCTTTACTGGGACATAAAACGTCCACAGGTGATCTCAGTCTTACATGGAAAAATAAAAGATCTTTTCCAGAAAGCATTCTAAGTAACCCAGCTTGAGCCACATGCTTATCCCTGAACAAATCTCTATGGTTGAGGGATGACGTACTCGTGTTGTTCATATTTGGCTCATATGACAATCCCAGAGACTAAAAGGAAGAAATCAGCTCCATATGCACCACATGGACTCAGTAGGCTAATGAGGGAATTGAGAAAAAGTGGAAGGCAGAAAAAAGTCCCATATGCACTATGGATGATAGGGCACCCAAGACATATTCATAATCTTGCCCAGGGAAAGTTCTTTAAGAAGTGTTCTGAAACAACATTTAATTTAAGGATAGAAAAGCATTTACTATTTGTTCTTCCAATCCCTGAGCATTTGAGTTAATCTAATAGCAGGTGATTACAAGAGTAACATTATGCTAGCCGTTCATTTCACAAATAATACCTGATGCAAAATGACACTCACCCAGCTTTGGCCCTTCCAAACAGAACAAATACAGCTCTGCTTTTCATTTGCCAAAGACAACATTATCTGGTTGATTCAGAAGAGACTTTATCTTTGGAGGAAGTCTAGCTCAGTGACAAATCAGTGACCCACAGTTTTGAGAATATCTCCATTGGCCCTAGTGTCTAAATCTGAAATCATTTTCTGTTTTGGAAATTCAAATCTATGCATGGTACAGAATGAAGGTTTCTCAAGCTATGTCAGTACTTTGAGAAGGAATTGACGCACTTGGTAATTAATATGACTAGTAATAAAATTCACTGTAGATCTATCTTTTTAAAAGAAATTAATTAAGTACTGTAAAACAAATACTGGTATAGTTACACAAATGGTTCCATGCATTCTTTCCTTTTCAGCACCAAACACTAATCAATTCTCCCCAAATTCTTTTTGGCCAAAATATCTCACTGTATTACTGCTTGCTGAAAGTAAAATTCTTGAAATATCATATTTTTATTTGGAAGTAAAATTTATTGATCAATAAAAATGGGCCAGACTTCACGATAGGCACCCCGTGGTAGGCAGAAATAAATAAGGTCTGTACATGAAAAATGTTAGCACTGCTCATCTTTATTTTGATAGTCCATCAGTACTCAGTGGTACAAAATACAACTGTCTGATGTGGGAATTCCATGCTAATTATTAGCTGCCTGAATCCCTGAATCCTTGAGACCAAAGGCCTCAACACCAACTTCCAGCAACCATACACCAAAAAAATAAAATAAAATAAAAGTTGCCAACAAGAGAAAATGCAATGTTATACATTTCAAATTATTTGATCTTTAGAAGGAATTCACTTAAATATGTGAAAGATACACAGTTGGGCAAACTCACAACTAGCATAGTGTTTGGCATATAATAGTTGCTTAATATATGTTTAGTGTTTTACTAATAATAAACATTGCCAGTAACAAATAAGATTTTGACATTACCAACAAATAAAAGCTGAGGGAGTTCATCACCATTAAACTTGCCTTACGAGAAATGATAATCAGAGTTCAGGTAGAAACAAAACAACATGAAAACATAAATAACAACGTGAAAAATCAAAGTATAGAAAGTCACTGATAAAGGAAAACACATAGTCAAATTCCAGAATACTCTAATAATGTAATGGTGGTACATAAATCCTTCTTAACTCTAATTTCAAAGTTAAGAGATAAAAGCATAGAAACAGCTATAGCTACCATCATTTGTTAATGGGTGAATAATATAAAAATGTCAAGCATGAAATCAAAAGCATAAAATGTGGGGGGGGGGACAAGTAAAAGCGTAGAGTGATTTTGTATGCAATTAAAGTTAAGTAGTTATCAGCTTAAAATATACTGTTATAACTGTAAGATGTTTTATATAAGCTTTGTGTTAACCATAGACAATAAAACCTCTACTAGATACACAAATGATAAAAAGGAATCAAAACATACTACCACACACAAACACACACACACACACACACACACACACATCACAAGAGACAGTGAGACAGGAAGAGAAGAACAAAGGAACTACAAAAGAATCAGAAAGCAAAACAAAAAATGGCAATAATAAGTCCTTATCAATAATCATTTTAAATGTACATGAATTAAATTCTCTGATCAGAAGACACAAAGTGGCTGAATAAACAGAAAAAACAAAATGCCACAATATGCTGCCTACAAGAGACACATTTTAGCTTTGAGAAGACATGTACATTGACAGAGAAGGGATTAAAAATAAAAGGTATTCCATGTAAACGGTAACCATAAGACATCAGGAGTGGTTATAGTCACATCAGACAAAATAGACTTTCAGTCAAAATCTGTCACTGTATAATAATAAAGCGGTCTATTAATTATCAGCATTTAACCATTGTAAACATATATGCACCCAACATTGGAGCATCTCAATATATAAAGCTAGTATTAACAGAATTGATGAGAGAAATAGAGAGCAATACAGTAACAGTAGGAAAGCTTCAGTACCCCACTTTCAACAATGAATAAATTATCCAGACAGAAAACCAATAAGAAAACAGTGGTTTCAAATAATGTTATAAATCAAGTGGACCCAGTAGACATACACAGAACATTCCAGGCAACAAAATACATGCTTTGCACATGTGTTCACAGAACATTTTCCAGGATAGATCGTATGTTGGGCCATAAAACTAGTCTTAACAAATTTAAGAAGATTAAATTCATATCAAGCATTTTTTCTGACCACAGTGGCATAAAATTAGAAATCAGTAACAGGGCAAAAGCTGAAAAACTCACAAATATGTAGAAACTATACCACACACTCCTGAGCAACAAATCGGTCAAGGAAGAATTCACAAGGAAAACCATAAAAGTATCTTGAGGCGGACAAACATGGAAACACAATGTACTGAAAATGATGGGATGCAGCAAAGTGGTTTTAAGAGGAATGTTTACAATGCTAAATATCTACACTAGGGGGAAAACATCTTTAACAACCTAACTTGACATATAAGACGACGAGAAAAAGAACAAACTAAGCCCAAAGTTAACAGAAGACAAGGAATAACAAAGAATAGAATACAAACAAATGAAAGAAAGACCAGAAAAACATGAGAAAAGAACAATGAAATGAAGAGTTGTGGTTTTTCTTTTAAAGATAAAACTGAGAAACCTTGGGCTAGACTAATACAGAAGACTCAAATAAATAAAATTATAAATCAAAGAGAAGATATTACAACTGATCCCACAGAAATACAAAGGATAAGACACTATCTTGACAAATTATCCATGGATAAATTTGGCAACCTAGAAGAAAATGGATAAATTCCAAAAAACATAGAACTTACCCAGACTGAATCATAAAGAAAGTGAAAATCAAAACAGATAATTATTAGTAAGAAGACTGAAGTAGTAATCAAAAACCTCAAACAAAAGCCCAGAACCAGACGGTTTCATGGGAAAATTATACCAAAAATTAAAAAAAAAAAAAAGGAATACCAATCCTTCTCAAACTCTTCCAAAACTTTAAAGAAGAGGAAGCACTTCCAAATGTATTTAACAAGGCCAGCACTACTCTCAAACCAAAGCCAGATAAGGCCACTGTAAAAACAGAAACAGGCCCAAATCCCTGATAAATACAGTTACAAAAAATCTTCAACAAAATATTAGCCAACTGAGGGGTGCCTGGGTGGCTCAGTCGGTTAAGCATCCGACTTCAGCTCAGGTCACGATCTCGCGGTTCGTGAGTTCGAGCCCCGCGTCGGGCTCTGGGCTGATGGCTCAGAGCCTGGAGCCTGCTTCCGATTCTGTGTCTCCCTCTCTCTTTGCCCCTCCCCCGTTCATGCTCTGTCTCTCTCTGTCCCAAAAATAAATAAACGTTAAAAAAATTAAAAAAAAATATTAGCCAACTGAACCTAACAGCACGTTAAAAGGACCATACATTATGATCAAGTGGGATTCATCCCTGGGATGCAAGAATGGTTCATCAGAGTAAATTAATGAAAATGACACACCACGTTAACAGAATAGAAAATAAAAATATTATCTCAATAAACACAGAAAAACACCTGATAAAAAATCAATATGTTTTCATGATAAGAAGTCAACAATAGAACCACCCTATGACCTATCAACTGCACTACTTAGTATTTATCCAAAGGACACAAAAATGCTGATTTGAAGGGGCACATGCACCACCATGTTTATAGCAGCACCATCAACAATAGCCAAATTATTGAAAGAGCCCAAATGTCCATCAAATGACAAATGGATAAAGAAGATGTGGTACATATATACAATAGAATATTACTCGGCAGTCAAAAAGAGTGAAATCTTGACATTTGCCACAATGTGAATACAACTGAGTGCTAAGAAATGCTAAGAAAAATGCTAAGAAAAATGCTAAGAAATGCTAAGAAAAATAAGTCAGGCAGAGAAAGACAAATATCATAAGATTTATATACATATATATATACACATATATATACATATATGTGTGTGTGTGTGTGTGTGTATATATATATATATATATATATATATACACACACACATATATACACACACACACACAATGGGATATTATTCAACAGTCAAAAAGAATGAAATCTTGCCATTTCCAACAATGTGGATGGAACTAGAGTGTATTATGGTAAGCAAATCAAGTCAGAGAAAGATAAATATCATATGATTTCACTCATATGCAGAATTTAAGAAACAAAACAGATGAACAAAAGAGGAAGAGAAGGAAAAATAAAGAGAGAGGGAGGCAAACCGTAAGAGACTCCTAAATAAAGAGAACAAACTGAGAGTTGCTGGAGGGTGTTGGATGGGTGGATGGGCTAAATGGGTGATGGGGATTAAAGAGGGCACTTGTTGGGATGAATACTCTGTGTTATATATAAGTGAGAAATCACTAAATACTACCCCTGAAAAAAAAAATATATCACATTGGCCAAAAAAAAAAGAAAAGAAAGAAAGAAAAAAGTATAAAAGCAATGTACCTCCACTTAATAAAGCCACACAGGACAATCCCATAGCCAACATCATGTTCCACAGTGAAAAACTGAAAGCTTTCCCTTTAAAATTAGGAATAAGACAAGGGTGCCCAACTAGAGGGAAGAGAATGGGGGGATGGGCAAAAAGGGTGAAGGGAAGTGTGAAATACAGGCTTCCAGTTATGGAATAAAGAAGGCATGGGGATAAAAGGTATAGCATAGGGAAAATAGTTAATGGTATTGCAATAGTCTTTCATGGTGACACGTGGTACCTCAGCATAATACTGAGTTGTTGCATCACTATGTTGTACACTTGAAACTAATGTGACATCGTGTGTCGACTATACTCAATAAAATATATCAGAGGACTCACCCACCCCCCCCCAAAAAAAAACACAAGGCAAAAGTGTCCACTCCTAATAAACTACTGAAAGTCCTAACCACAGCAATTAGGTAAGAAAAAGAAATAAAGGTCATCCAAATTGGAAAGGAAGAAACTAAACTGCCTTGTTGCAGATGATATGATTTTATATAAATGGTTTTGTAACCCTAAAGATTGTAACAAAATATTGTTATAATTAATCAATTCAGGGAAGTTGCAAAGTTGCAAAAATACACAAAAATCAGTTGTATTTATATACTAACAACAAATGATCAAAAATTAAGAAAATGATCAAAAATTAAGAAAATAATCCCATTTACCTTATCATCAAAAAGAATGAAATGCTTAGAAACAAATTTCAGGAAAGGAAAGATTTTTGCACTGAAAAATATAAAGCACTGATGAAAGAAACTGAAGAAGATATAAAAATAAATGGAAAGATCAAATTTACAGTTTTTAAAAATTAATATTGTTAAAATGTTCACACTACCCAAAGCAAACTAATGATTCAATGTAATCCCTATCAAAATTCCAATGATTTTTTTTTACAGAAATAGAACAAACAATACTAAAGTTTGTACAGAACCACAAAAGACCCTGAAAAACCAAAGCATTGTCAAACAGAAGGACAAAGCTGAAGGTATCACACTTCCTGATTTCATACTATAGAGTTATAGTAATCAAAATTGTGTGGTACTGGAATAAAAACAGATGCACAGACCAATGCAACAGAAGAAAGCACAGAAATAAACCCACACATATGCAGTCAATTTATCATCTCAAAGGGTGCCAAGAATACACGATGGGGTAAGGATAATCTCTTAAATAAATTGTCCTGAAAAAACTGGATATCCACGTGCAGAATGGAGTTGAACTCAAACCTGGGTCTAAACAAAAATTAACTCAAAATGGATTAAAGACTTAATCATTTCACAATGTATAGATATATCAAACATCATGTTTTATACTTTATGTATATGTAATATTTCTTTGTCAATTATATCTCACTAAAGCTGGAAAAAAATAAAGCACAAACCAGATCAACAGAATAAAAAATATTCTGGTGCCATTTTTGCAGATTGCAGGCAAGAGAATTTTACGTAATTTTTAAAGCTCACAAATTGTGAGCTGTAGCATATTCTGATCTAGAAGGAGATGGATGGTCAGTCCAATTTTTTCATTACTTACATGAAAAACTAAGACCTGAAATGACATGGCGAGAGTCACGTAGACAGATAATGTAGGAGCTGACAGAAGACTCACAATTTCTGATACCTATGTTGCCTCCTAGGGCCAATAAATGTGGTTCTAGGACATGATTTACTGTACCACTTCTTTACTCTCTTGGGTAATTTCCGCTGGGAATCAATTCCTAAGACACAGTTTATGCACCAAGTTGCACTGCTTGGTTACCTACTTTTCTCCTTACCTCCTCTTATGCAATCTGGAGATCCTTCTAAGGATTTCTAAGTATTATGTTAATAAAACTAAATGGAAATAGATAAGGCTGTTTGAAAAATTAACACATAAGTCCAAAGATAGAATGTTATCTTTCGAAGTTAAATGCAGGCAAAACATTGTCTTGTATACCTCCAACCTTGCCCTTAACAGAGCAAGGGCTCATTAACTATCCATGGAAATGGATGGAAGTAAAACACATTTGTAGTTTCAGTAGATTGCAGGGTTCAATGACAAGGTGGCTTTCCCCAAGTCTTCCATTTTGATCAACTTTAACAGTCTTTTAATACCTTGAGCCTCATCTCTAGTGATTAGCAGAAACTATTAGAAACAATAGACTGGGCCAATCTGGCTGAGCTGCATTACTATCCTATCTTAAGAGGTGAGCATGGAGTGTCGATGTAACAGGTTTGTAGAAATAAACTTTATGTAAAATGTACTTAGTGGCTGTACCCTGTATGCCTTGTATCTCACTTCCCAATTCTGGAAGCAGCAAGAGGCAAAAACACTAAATGGATGAAAATATAAATGCACAAGTCAGCATGAAAACACAAATTGGCTACCTGACCAGCATATTCGCCTCTCACTATACTGTGTTGGCATATCTAATGAAAGAATGTAGTGTTCAAAAGGCCATCCATGAATGCACAGAAGAAAGGAGGGTCACAAAAGGGAAAAAGGAGGCAGAGTTCATTCAAACACTAAATACAGGAGTCTTAGTTCAATGGAATCTACTCTCATTTGAGGAGTGGCTGTTCTGTGCCAGGCTTTGCAGATATGACAGATATAAGGCAGATGGGGTCCTTACCCTCAAGGCTTTACACGTTTTGTTGGGAGAACTTTGTCGTCTGGGACCACTGACAAGACTGCCTCTGTTGGGCTGACCTAGTCTGCTGCCACTAAAGAATCCTTGCTACCTAACTTGTTTTGATTTCCATTATATTAATTATCATAATTATCTTTCTCATTATGTTCCCTTTTTAAGTAGACCTTTCTAAAGGGAGTGAAGATGTAGCTCTCTTGATCCATGCAACACTTATTTTTCATTGTAAATTTACAAAGTGATATTTTTAATGTAGACATCAATCTCATGAGGTTGGTTAGAGGGAGTCTGCAATTGAGAGATAAAGCCTCTCTTGCTGAGCTGATAGAATCAGCTTCCTAAGGCTGAAGTTATGAAAGACATTCTGTGAAGACTCTAAGGAAAAGATCTGCCCATCAATAATCACCATAGCATCTACAAATTTCCAGACCTGGGATGAAGAATAATGAATTGGCCAAGGTTTGTATTTATAGTTAGAGAAATGGGTCAATTCTTTAACCATTCCATTTAACATGTTGATAAGAGATCATGGGAAGTGAGCCACTTCATTTAATCCTCTCTTGCTGAGATATTATCGTACATCAATATTTTATTTCCAAGAAACACTTAAAGATTCTATTGTTAGATGAGCGACAGCAGCAACGAGGCTCAATGTGAAAGGTGAAGTCAAACTTCTTGAGTTTGTAAGGATATAATTAATATCAATAAAAATCTCCACTGTTTAGGAACTTAAGTCAAAGTATAAAACATGTCCACATTGAATAAATGCATTTGAGGTTCTAAACAGATTTTAGGTGAGGAGTCTATTGACTTGGGAACTGTAGTCTTTTAGTTTTAATACCATGAACTTCAAAGTATTCTTTACAGCTAGGTATGAAAAATTGGTTAAAGGGAAAACTTTGTACTTGCCACCATGCTTATGATTTTCTGGAGTTAGAAACTGTTTGCCCTGGCATGGAATTTGACAGACCTGGCTTATTATACTGATGCTGGTACTCTAAGCCAGGAGGAGATGGTAAGCTACACAAACTCTCTTATCCTTCAGTCCTCACGTGTAAAGTCGGAATAAGAGCAGCTATCTCATGAGATTGTACGAGGGTTTAATAAAATAGTACTAGTAAAAGTGGCTTGAACATACATAGCAATAACTAACACGCACTGAGTGCTTACCATGCTTCAGCTTAGTAAATGCGCAAATATTAGCAGATATTGCTAAATTCTGCACGTGGATTTTTTTTTTCTTTTTAGCCATCCCCTTACTTGGTATTTAAATACATTCAAGACACAGGTATGCTTTATTATAGGATTATTTACAACAGCCAAACTATGGAAGCAGCCCAAGTATCCATCTATTGATGAATGGATAAAAAATTGGCACCCGTGTGCACGTGTGCGCGCGCGCGCGCACACACACACACACACACACACACACACACTGGAATGTTACTCAACCATAAAAAAATAATGAAATCTTGCCATTTGCAACAACATAGATAGAGCTAAAGAGTATAATGCTAAGTGAAATAAGTCAATCAGAGAAAGACAAATACCATATGATTTCACTCATGTGGAATTTAAGTAGTGAAACAAATGAACAAAGAAAGAGAGAGAGAGAAAGAGAGAAACCAAGAAACAGAGGGTCAGTGGGTAAAACAGGTGATGGGGATTAAGAGTACACTTTTCATGATGAGGACTAAGATATAGCATTTTTGAATCACTGTATTGTACAACTGAAGCTAATATAATGCTGTATGTTAACAATACTAGAATTAAAGTAAAAACAACAACAACAACAACAACAACAAAAACCATGCATTCTTTAATCTTTAGACACTCACTGTTAGTCTCATTCGTAATATAAATAGTTCAAAGCTTCTCATTTCTCTTAGGATACGATGTGAACTTCCTAACACAGATTATAAGGCGTTGGACGACATGGACCTGGAACCTCCTATAGGACATCCAGGAAACAGCTTATAGGGTTCCTCTGTTTCTTCTCCTCCTCATGTACTCCGCCAAACCTTAAGTCCTCTGTTGTGTGCTCCACAACATTCTTTGAATTTTCCTGTCATACTACATGCCCTTCTTTATTGTTATTGTCTGAATGTTCAACTACATTGTCAGCTCTTAAGGGTACACACTATGTCTGTCCCATTCATCAGTTATCACAAAAGCCATCAACAGGGCCTGGGCCAGAGTAGATACTATAGTAATTGCTGGATGAAGGTGGAAGGGAGGATATGAAAATTGTACCCAGAAAGGTGGTAGTGACAGAGACAGTACTAGTGTATTGGAGAACTTAATACAAAATAACATTTATGATAGAGTTAATAATTTTTATTCATAAAGCTTAATCTTAAAATGTTTATTTATTCTGGAAGGCAGCTATGCTACCCACTCTACCACCAATGCTCCCTAAATGTTGATTTACTCTGTGTTCTGTCTAAATACCTCAAGTGCTTACTGACCAGTGAAATTTCCATCTAACTTTATTCTCTGGCTCAGTCTTTGTAGACTTTCAAAAATAAAAGTTTTAAACTGCTACATTAATTAATATCCTGAACATTATATCCTTGAAGTTCAATTGGAATAAACTCATCACCAATAGAGTAACCTTCCTCTAGATTTATACTTTTATGTTTAATTACTTTTAAATGTTTGACTAAATTGGCTTTTCCCTGAAAACTCTTTATTGTACTTACTTAGGAGGAAACTGAGGCATCTCATCACAAACTCAGTGATCACAGGCTTGCCATTTCAGAAGAATTTCAGGAACTGTTAGCCAAGATTTCCATGATGTATGGAAAGACAATGTTAGAACAGATACCTAACTATTTAGTAGAAAAAAAATCAGGATTCTATGGCTTGTGCAGCATTTCTTATGCACATTTTCACTGAAGCTAAGTCAAACAGCCTTCATAAATTCAAGAATGAGTTGTATGAACAGAGAAAAGATAAATTGGAATGTGGAGTCTGCACTGAGGAATGGAAATCTATCCCTGAGAAGTTACTCAATGAAGACAGCAACTACCTTAACAGTCCCTGCTCCCAACCCCACAATGTTAAGTACCAACTGCATAAGCCACTGAAACAACAACATCCTTCAGCCCTTCCTACTCAGAGAGCTTCACCCCCTCAATTTCTACACCCGATTTCTACAGCAATTCTGAGGCACTTGGCTTTATTTCAGGAAACCTGACCTTAGAGGACATTATGTTTTGTAACCAGAATTGGATAAGATGCACAGACTCTTTTTATTAACATAATATTTACATATAATCCTAGCAGCCAAGATTTATTGAGTGCCCACTGTGTGCCAGATGCTTTAATTATAGTTTCTGTCTTCATCTCACAAAAACCCTGTGTAGTTAGTCTGATCTCAGGGTTTGGCAGACTTTCTCTGTAAAAGGCCAGATAGTGAATATGTTAGGCTTTGCAGGCTGCACAGTCTGTTGCAATTTTGCAGCTTGGCAGTTATGGCAAGAAAGCAGCCATAGATATGCATAAATGAGTGGGTGTGTCTCATTCTCATAAAACTTTTTATGAACACTGAATTTTGAATTTCATACAGTTTTTCTTTTTTTTATGCGTCAAAACTTTTTTCTTGTTTCACTTATTAAAAAAAAAAAAAGCAAGCCATTCTTAGCTCATGAACCTTGTAAAAACACGTGGCAGGCCAGATTTTTCTCAGGGAGGGCCGTAGTTTGCCAACTTCTGCATTATCTAAATATTGGGGCAGAGGATTAAAGCTCAGAGAGACAGTTACTAATAAGAAGCAGAGAGGGGCGCCTGGGTGGCTCAGTCGGTTAAGCGGCCGACTTCAGCTCTGGTCATGATCTCGCGGTCTGTGAGTTCGAGCCCCGCATCGGGCTCTGTGCTGACAGCTCAGAGCCTGGAGCCTGTTTCGGATTCTGTGTCTCCCTCTCTCTCTGACCCTCCCCCATTCATGCTCTGTCTCTCTCTGTCTCAAAAATAAATAAATGTTTAAAAAAAAAAAAAAAAGAAGCAGAGAGGGGCACCTGGGTGGCTCAGTCAGCTAAGTGTCTGGCTCTTGATTTTGGCTCAAGTCATGATCTAGGGTCCCGGGATCCAGCCCTACATCGGGCTCCGTGCTGGGAGTGGAGCCTGCTTAAGAGTCTCTCTCCCCCTCCCCTTCCCCATTTGTGCTCTCTCTCCCTCTCTCTCTCTCTCTCTCAAAATAAATAAACTTAAAAAAAATTAAGTGGAGATAATTCTGACTGGATGGTTCCTTCTCCTTTTGATTTATGTGCTTCTGTCTGTATTATGGCTCATATTTAATGGAAAGGCTAAAATCTTCCTCTAGCCAAGATCTTAACATGACTGACAAGTAAGTGGATTATGACTGAGTTGATAGCTTTCTTCTTCAAGTAACAATGAATTCAACCACAGACCATTCTCTTCAGTGGAGCTTTTCATCTCATTTGGAAAGCAAGTGGTTCTGGCAAATCAAACCTAATAAATTATGCTTGTAGTTACTCGTTGGTCCTTACCATAAAAACAAGTTAGCTTCCCTATTGCTCTGTATTTTATTTATATGTTCTCCAATTGGTAAGCAACATTTTGGTTAAAAACTCAAGAGACTATTAGAACCAAGTTCTTGAGAAAAGGAGGAAAATAAAGTAAGAAAGAAAAAGTGTGGGAAATCAAGTATAAATTAGATTCCATTTAATATTCCTTTTAAATGTGTCTCTTAAAATTCAAGAGCAGTATCTTTCCAGCTTCCAAGACAAATCAGGAACTTCAAGCACCATGAATCAACAACCAACCATTATTTGTGGAAGGGCTACGACATCAGGCAACACATTCCCAAGCAAGAGAATAAGAGGGAAGGTGGAGGGGGAGAAGGAGAGAAGAAGGAAGGAATGTTTCAGCCATGAGAAGTAAAGAGAGATACATATGGACCTGGTACACATCGCTAAAATGAGATGAGGGAGGGAAGAAAGTGTAGAAGTTGAAAACAAAACTGGATTGGGAGAGAGGAGCTCTCAAGGGCTTTGTAAAGAAACTGAGCTTGTAGAACAGCTTTGTACAGAAATTTCAACTAGGTATGGTGACAAGTGTCTACTGTACTTATTGTGGTGATCATTTCACAATGTACATGAATATCAAATCATCATGCTGTGCACCTGAAACTAATATCATGTTACATGTCAATTATACCTCAAACGAAAAAAAAAAAAAAAAAAAAAAAGAAAGAAAGAAAAAGAAATTAAACTTGGGATTAAAGAAAAAAAGAGTAGTCCCCTAACCAGTATCTATGGGAAATGAGAGCTTAGACAATTCTCTTATAAGGCTAGTTAAATTGGCAGAGAAATAAGATAAATCTAATTCCAGTTATTTTTTTTTAAAGCTCTGAGTTGCTACCTGCACTGTCTTAAGTGCTTTTCATGTAGAATTTTAATCTTTAGACAACTTTACAAGTTAGGTGCTGGAATTGCCTACATTTTATAAGTGAGGGAACTGAGGTACAGAGAAGTTAAGTAACTGCCCCCAAATCACCCAGTGGGTAAGAGATAAAGATAGGATTAACTCAGGCCTGCCTGATGACAAAGTCCGCATTCTTAATTGCTATCCTCAACTGCTTCTCATTCCTATTAATGAATATGAAATTGAAGTAGAGTGATGTCACGATTTAATATTTTATATGAGTAATGGACTAATATAATTTTAATAGCTCTTTGTAATTTATAAAATGCATTCACACACACAATGTTTCACTAGAGTTCCACAATATCCCTGTGTGGTAATTTAGGATTATCTTCTTCTAAGTGTATCAGTGAGGAAATTTATGCACAAAGAAGTGACCTGTTCAAGGTCACAGGGCTGGAAAATACTGGTGTGGTAGAAGGCAAAGAGCTGGCTCTATCTATGTATCTGGGAACTCTGACTCTGCCACCCACGGGATCAACATCTTTGGACAAACATACCCTTTCCAACTCCAGCATCTACAACTGAAAAAATGGAGATAGAACATTTACCTCTCAGAGTCTTTCACAGCAGAATATTCTTTAACCTACGCAAATGCCTTTGGTATATGTAGGCATATAACATGCAGATCTCCTTTACCTGCCTGTGATACTGAGTTTCTAAAACAAACCAACCAACGCTGAGTATATGCACATCAAATCATCATGCGGTATACTTTAAATATCTACACAATTTATTTGTCAACGATACATCAATAAAGCTAGAAAAACAAAACAAAACAAAACAAAACAAAGAAAAATCCTGAATCAGAGTTGGAAAATCTAGGTTCTTTTTTCAATCATGCCCTTAGCCAGCTGTGGCATGGTGTTGATAGACTACCTCCATTTTTATCCATGGGTTGGTTAACTGGGTTGTGCATAGGGTGACATCACCCTATGTGATGTCAACATGGAGCTGGGAAGAGATGTATGCTTCATCAGAGATATTCTCACCAACAACTAAAAGCTGGTCCCAGAAAACCACAGAGTGCAATGATGAGATTTTGTGAAAGGAGAAAACACTTTTTTTAAAAATATTTTTTTAATGTTTGTTTATTTTTGAGAGAGAGAGAGAGAGACAAAGACAGCGTGAGCAGGGGAGAGACAGATAGAGAAAGGGAGATAAAGAATCTGAAGCCAGCTCCAGGCTCTGAGCTGTCAGCACAGAGCCCAACATGGGGCTTGAACTCACAACTGTGAGATCATGACCTGAGCTGAAGTTGGACACTTAACTGACTGAGCCACTCAGGTGCCCTAAGAGAAAACACTTTTTTCAGAGGTGAGGCTGAAATGCTTGAATGAGTTAAAGAATAAAACAGTAGCAAAACCGCATTTCCCAAGCAGTTCTCACAGTAAAAAACAAAAACAAAACAAAACAAAGCAGTAGAAAGGGCATCTTTAGTCAAAATCATGTGGGGAGCTAACTAATTTAAATAGAATGCTAGATGCTGGATTTTTCAGAGTTCAAATCCAATGTATATTATGAACCTCCAGGAGCCATCTAGTACACAGAGCATTTCCTAAGCTTATATGACCACAGATTCTTAATGGAGCATTTTATAGGACTAATGTTCTATAGAATGCATTTTGGAAAATTTCACTGCAGAGGAAATAAGGCAAGCTAACAAGAACTCTAACTCCTTGTTTTAATCAGTGCAATCTAATCAAGTAATTACCTAACACCAATAATGTGCCCAATTCTATACTAGGAGGCCATGGAGACAAAAAAAAAAAAAAAAAAAAGAGAACTGTCTGCCTGTCTTTCTCCATAGGAGAAAAATAGACATGCTAAGTAAAGAAACCATGGTGGAAGTTCTGAAAATGGAATCCCAGCAGCCAGACTGTAGATCCAAGAGAATTTATCATCGAGTGATACTCTCATAGTCAGAATTGAAGCATGAACCATGTAGCAAATGCTGAATACCTCAAAACATGTCAGGAAAAAAGAAGTGGACTGAGGACATGTTAATTCGAGAATCCAAATTGGAATTTTATTCACGTATGGGAAAAAAAAAACAAACAAACTAAGAGCACTTCTTTTGGTCTTCAATCCCACAAAATCACAAACACACTGAGATTACCATTCTACGATGTTTACCATGTTTGAGATGCAATGAGTCCCAGAAGTAAAAAGTCCAGTTGGTTCTCCTTTGGACAAACACCAAACAGAATAGTGCTCTTCAGGATACCACATAATGCTTATTGTAAAGTAAACCCTCTGAACAGGCAATAAAACCCAGAAGGGCTGCCAAATGAAGTTAACTTCAGGTAGGTAGAGAAATGTTTCTTTCATCCTAGGATTTGGTTGGGAATAGAAATCAGGCCAAGTGGTAGAAATGAAACCGTGTAAGACTCTTAGTTCTACTATGTTAGATATTGTATGCACCAAGTGATGAACTCACAACTATTGGTTTCCTTGTGTCTTTGAAAGCAACTGATAAAACACAGGGGAAAAAAATCGAGTGACAGAAAACTCCCGGAGTTCTACGCAAATGACTGTTTTGAAACTGTTTCCTATCAGGACACCTTTCCTGACACAAGCCTCTATTTGCAAAATATTGTGGGGCACACAACTGAGTGGCAAGATCCACCCAGTATAGCTTTTAGACTTTTGGGTCATCTTAGTCTGTATGTAATGTTTTAAGAATTCATTCTACCTTAGCTTCAATGCCTTCAAATCAGCATCACCGCCACCACCATATATGGCCCAAATGGAGGGGATGGACTTTGGCATATATAATCTGTAACCTAAAACTACCAACAATGAAGATATGTATATATACGTGGGTGTACACACACACACACACACACACACACACACACACACACACACACACACACCTCTTTGTGGAACTAAGGTTTCAGGAAGTTAAGTAACATGCCCAAGACCACCAAGCTGGTAAGGAAGAGCCAGAATCACACATGGGTCTCTCGTAACTACCCCTACAGTCTTTCCACACAGTCTGTTTGCCTGAGCTTCTCACTACCTCTCTCCCATAAAGGTTTTAGTTTTCCCTTCTTTCTCCTTGTGTCTGTCCTTCCAGTTCCTGTCCACCTTCCTTTCTAATTCTCTCTCTAGCTACATTGCTAAACTTCCTTCTTTACTACCCTCTAGCTTACTGTTTCTTAATCAGATTCCAAAGTCCAATCCATTAGCTTTGGAACCACCTTTCAGTCAACAGGTAACTCCCAGCCCAGGCTCCAGCCCAAACAATAGACAGAATAGGAATATCTGGGGGTGGAGTTTGGGCACGTGAATTTTGGTTAACCTCCCTGAGAGATTAGTCTATGTATTATGTGCATATCAAAACTGCTTCTCTTCATGCACCTATCACCAAGCCCCCTCCATCTTACTTTTCTTCATTTCACTTCTTCCCTCAGAATGGGCTGTGTGCTTATCCTCTTTGTTGTGTTTTCCTTCTACAATGTGAACTCTACATAAGCATAGGTTTTTGTCTCTTTTCTTCATTCCTAACTCTCTCCATTAGCATCTACTTCGTGATCAATAAATATTTATTGAATAAATGAAGGAAAGGGAATCATTCCATACTTAAACTCCATCCACAGCAGACTCCCACTAACTGGTCCTGTCAGCAATTTAAATGCTCTATCAATCATTTTTCACCACCCTTCTTCTATATGATATTTTCAACTCAAAAGCATATCACATTGTCCCTGACTTTCATCCTTACAAGATGCCCTAAGAAGATATGCATACATACACACAATGCAACAATGCAGGAAAACAAAACTCAAAGTTATGTGAGCAATCTATTCCCTAAATGAAAGATCTGTGGTGGAACTCAGCACTTCTCATTCCACATTTCACTTTTTCCTCACAATACCAAGCAGATATGCATCATAACCAACTACTTATTTGAGGTTTGAGGTTGAGCAGTGATTCTCAAAGAATGGTCCCCGGCCATCAGCATCAATTGAGAATTTGTTACAAATCCCAATATTTAGACATGACCCCAGACATAATAAGTCAGAAACTCTGCAAAGGAGCCCCGTGATTTGTTTTAACAAGTCTTCTAAGTGATTCTGGTGCACATTCAAATTTAGAACCACTGAATTACAACAAAAAACAAAACAAAACAAAACAAAACAAAACAAAACAAAAAAGACTGTTAAAAGGGAAAAGCTCTTGGGGCACCTGGGTGGCTCAGTTGGTTAAGCATCCAACTCTTGATTTTGGCTCAGGTCATGAACTCACTGGTTCCTGTGACCAAGCCCTACATTTAGCTCTGCACTGACAATGTGGGCCCTACTTGAGATTCTCTCTCTTTCTCTCTACCCCTCCCCTGCTCATGTGTTCTCGTTCTCTCTGTGTATTCTCTCTAAAATGTAAACATTTTAAATAAAGAAAAAAGCTGTTTGTAAAGGAGAATGCACTGAGCAATCATCACTAATAAGCAACACAGAGAAAGAACTTTTTGTAAAATTAGCAGATATCACAACAGAAGGAGATAATGGGTAAAATACTTGGCCTATCTTCTATTTCATAGTAAATGTGCCCCAAAATGCTAGGGAAAATGAATGACATAACAAGTAAAGTTACACAAATATTTTAAAAGAGGGTAACCACAAATACACAAAGGATTGTAAGAAACTGCTGTGAAAAATTGTATGCCAACAAATTAGATAACCTAGAAAAAAATGGATAAATTCCTGGAAACATACAATCTTCCAAAAGTGAATAGAAAATTTGAATAGATCGATTATTAGTAATGAGATTGAATCAGTAAAAAAAAAAAAAAAACTGCCAAAAAACAAGTCCAGGACCAGATGGATTCACAGGTGATTTCTACCACACATTAAAAATAAGTTAATTCCTATTCTCCTCAAACTATTCCAAAAAAAAAAAAAAAAAAAAAAAAAAGGAAGGAAGGGAGGGAAACTCCCAAATTTATTCTATGAGGCCAGAATAACCTTGATTCCAAAATAAGACACTACAAAAGATGAAGATGAAAACTATGGGTCAATATTCCTGATAAATAAGGATGCAAAAAATATTCAACAAAATATTAACAAATCACATTCAACAATACATTAAAAGGATTATTCACCAAGATTAGGTGGGATTTATTCTGAGGATGCAAAGATTGTTCAATATCCACAAATTAATCAATGTGATACTCCACATTTAAAAAATTAAAGATAAAAAATCGTATGATCATCCAAATTGTTGCAGAAAATAACAGTTGATAAAATTTGACATATATTCATTACAAAAACCTTCAACAAAGCAGTATTAGAGGAAATATACTTTAGCATAATGAAGGACATATCTGACAAACCCACAGCTAATATTATCCCCAGTGGTGAGAAACTTAGAGCTTTTTCCCTAAGGTCAGGAACAAGACAAGGATGTCTACTCTCACCACTTTTTTTCAACATAGTACTGGAAATTCTAGACACGGAAATCAGACAAGAAATAAAAATCAACCATATTGGTAAAGAAGTAGTAAAACTGTCACTATATGCAGATGACATGATACCGTAAATACCCTCAAGACTCCATGATGAAAACAAAACAAAAATGAAAAACAACATTAGAACTAATAAATGAATTTGGTAAAATTGCAAGTTATAAAATTAATGTACAGACATCTGTTGTATTTATATACATTATAACAAAGTAGCAGAAAAATTAAGAAAACAATTTCATTTACAATTGCACCGAAAATAATAAAATACCTAATATTAACTTAACCAATTAGGTGAAAGACATGTATACTGAAAACTATAAAACACTGATGCAAAAATTGAAATTGATGCAAACAAATGGAAAGACAAAACATTATCATGGACTGGAAGAACTATTAAAATGTTCATACTACACAAAGCAACCTCCAGATTCAAGGCAATCACGAACAAAATACCAAAGTCATTTTTCACAGAACTAGAAAAAATAACCCTAAAATTTGTTTGGAATCACAAAAGACCGTGAATAATCAATCTTGAGAAAGAAACACAAAGCTGAAGGTATCATAATTCCAGATTTCAAGATATACTACAAAGCTGTTGTAATCAAAACAATATGGCATAAAATAGACACATAGATCAACTCAACAGAATAGAGAGCCCAGACATAAACCCATATTTATATGGCCAATTAATCTAAGACAAAGGAGGCAAGAATATACAGTGGGGAAAAGAAAGTCTCTTCAATAAATGAATAAATGGTGCTGAGCAAACTGGACAGCTACATACAAAAGAATGAAACTGGACCACCTGCTTATACTATACACAAAATAAACTCAAAATGAATTTAAAGAGCTAAATGTTGAGACCTGAAACCATAAAACTACTAAAAGAAAACGTAGGCCGTCATCTCTTTGACATCAGGCTTAGGAACATTTTTCTAGATAAGTCTCCTCAGGCAAAGGAAACAAACACAAAAATAAATTGTTGGGACTACACCAAAACTTAAAAAACAAACAAACAAACAAAAAAAAAACAAAAAAAAAACCAAACTTCTGGACAGAACATTTCTGAAAGAACAACCCACTGATTGATAGAAGATATTTGCAAATGATACATCTAATAAGATTTTAATACCCAAAATATATTAAGAACACACAGAACCAAGTAACAACAAAAATTAACTAAAAATCAAGAAGACCTAATACACATTTTTCCAAAGATGACATATATATGACCAACAGACACATGAAAAGATGCGCAACATCACTAATCAACAGGGAAATGCAAGTCAAAACCACAATGAGTTCTCATCTCACACCAGTCGGAATGGCTATTATCAAAAAGACAAGAAATAACAAGTCTTGGCAAGGATGTGGAAAAAAAAGAAGGCCTTGTGTTCTGTTGGTGGAAATACAAACTGGCACAACCATTGTGAAAAACAGTATAGAACTTCCCTGAAAATTCAAAACCAGAAATAACATAATCCAGTAATTCCACTACTGGGTATTTATCCAAAGAAAAACAAAAACATTAATTCAAAAAAAGATATATGCACCTCTGTGTTTATTGTAGCATCACTTATAATAGCTAATATATGGAAACAACATAAGTGTCCAAAGGTACATGGATGGATAAAGAAGGTATGGTATGGGATGTATACACACACATATACACAATCAAATATTACTCAGCCATAAAAAAGAATGAGATCCTGCCATTTGCCACAACATGGATGGAATTAGACAGCAATATGCTACCTGAAATAACTCAGATTGGGACAAATACCACGTTTTCACTTAATATAGGAAACCTAAGAAAACAAATGAACAAAGAAAACGTAACACAGACCCATGAATATAGTAAACAAACTAGCAGTTGCCAGAGTGGAGGGTGATGGGGGATGGGCAAAATAAGTGAAGGAGAGAGAGGGGTAGGGGCTCCCAGTTATGGAATGAATAAGTCATGGGGATAAAAGGTACAGAATTGGCAATATAGTTAAAGGTACAGCAATAGCATTGGATGGTGCAGACGGTTGCTACACTTGTGATGAACAGAGTGTAATGTATAAACTTGTCAAATTACTATGCTGTACGCCTGAAACTAATGTAACATTGTGTGTCAACTACACTTCAATAATAAAAAGAAGAAAGAGAAGAAGAGGGGAACGAGACTGATCTTCTAATAATGTTAAACCACAGTAGAGCCCAATTTGAAGCAAAAAAATACAAGTTAGTTTTTAAGTTTCTAAATACCATGCATGCATGAAGTGTTTATATAGCTCTGTCCTTAGGACCAATACCAATCATCTTCTTTCAATGGATTACATGATCATGAAGAAATAATAACTATGGTCCGCTATAAGCATTTTGTGTGAATTTGCTTCTAATTAAATGTCCCTATTA
This sequence comes from Panthera pardus, assembly GCF_024362965.1. NCBI lineage: Eukaryota > Metazoa > Chordata > Mammalia > Carnivora > Felidae > Panthera > Panthera pardus. The sequence continues at coordinate 47,935,604 of NW_026526765.1, read as the reverse complement.
TATACAATGTTCTCTGGAGAATAACTTTAGAAATGTAGAATCTCTTATTGGACATAGTAGAAAGTGTCCCTTCTTATCCTTCTAGCAACACTAATTTACTCACCTCCAAATAATTTTTGAAGTACAGAAAAACACTAGAAATATCAGACAATGATATCATGTGCAGAAATGTCCAAAAATTATATATTTTCCATACTTAAGATATTTACCAGTTTAATCTACTTTTATTAAAATAAGTATTTTTAAGTATTCAATTGAGTATCTCAGACAGTGTAGACAGGTACAAGCATACCAGTTTCCCTCTTTGGAAGAGAATGTCCTTTCCCTTTCTACAAGAAAAAAAAATTAAGAATGAATATAAGCTACGTTTAGAGAATCAGAGTACAGGATAAAAACACCCCTTTGCCCAAACCAGTAATTATTCAATTAAGTATCTAACAGTACCCAACCAAATTACAGCTAATTGAGTTACTTTTCTTTGCTCATTCTATAAGGCAGTTAAATACATACAGCTGCCTTACATTTTTCCTTGTGCTGGCAATAGAATAGAATAATAGAAAGTATTATTTAACCAAGGCAGCCAAAATCATGTGTCTAAGTCATTCATGTATTCACTGGCTCATTCCTTTAGTAAAAGTTTGAGGGCCTACCACATTCCAGGATGATGATAACTGTGGGAGATAGGATACTCCACAGGATAAACAGCCCTCCCCCCCCACCCACACACACACACACAGCAATACACCTCTGGTTCTATTTTCTGGGGCTTCAGAAAGCAAAATTCTAATAAGTGAGTCCAAATGTATTAGATGCCCATGGCTCTTGTCTTTCACTCATCCTGCCGTCCTCTTGTAGGAGAGCCCTCACTTTCCTTAGAGAACCCTACCATGTTTCAGTTTACTTGGTTTGACTGGGGCTGATTCTACCACTGAGTACCAGAACTGGTCACATGACTCAGTCCTACTTTATTCAGCGTACTCTATTTAGAGGTAGCGTACTTTATTATAGAGGTAGGATTCAAACCACAATGAGATGCATGTGTGTGGTTTATCTTAGAGCTACAGGAAAACAGATACCTTATCTGCTGAAACTGGTAGTTTTTTGGACAATGTAAGCTCAGAACTCTTGGAGTTACTATAGTGACACAATCTATGGTACACTGAGGAAATCAACACGAGATGGAGAAACAGACTGTGAATTACATTGCTTGATCCATTTCCTGTATCAAGCCATGCCTGAAGCTAGAAGTAACCTCTAGTTTACATTAGAAAGCACATATACACACTCCATATTATTCTTCCTGCTTTATTATTATTTTTAAATCTGACACTCTACATACTTTAGATATTTATTTTCTGTCAAGATCCTTCCACTCCCATAGAATATAAGGTTCTTGAAACCCTTTTTTTTTTGGGGGGGGGGAGTATCTATTTTGTTCACTATCATGTTTCTGCATCTGGAATGGGGCCTAGCACATGGCAGTCACTATTTTTCAAAAAATAAATAGGAAACAATAGCAAAGACATGGAAATAGAATCTCAGAGTCCATTGACAGGTGAATGGATAAGGAAAATGTGATACGCGCACGCGCGCGCGCGCACACACACACACACACACACACACACACACACACACACAATATTACACAGCCATAAAAGGATGAAATCTGGCCATTTGTGACAACATACAATGGACCTAAAAGGTATTATTCTAAGTGAAATAAGTCAGACTAAGAAAGACAAATCCTATACAATTTAACTCATATGTGGAACCTAAATGACAAATGAATCAACAAACCAAAGGCAGAATCAGACCTATAAATATGGAGAATGAACCAAAGATTGTCAAAGGAAAGGGAGATGGGAGAATGGGAAAAATAGGTGAAGGGGAATGAGGGTTACAGGCTTCCAACCATGGAACGAGTAAGTCATAGAAATAAAAGACACAGCATAGGGAGAATAGTCAAAGATATTCTAATAGCATTGTATGGTGACAGATGGTAGCTACATTTGTGGTGAGCATAACATATAGAGAAATGGAATCACTATGTTCTACACCTGAAACTATTGTAACATTGTGTGTAAATTATATTCAAGTAAAAGAATTAAAAATAGGAATTACTTTGTTCCTAATCTTCCTTTCCACTGTTACCACTAACCCTTTTCCCAGGTACATACACATAGGATACCTACTTAGCGATACTGCTAGAGCATCCTAAATTTTCATTGGCTAATCATTCCTTTCTTGATCTTAATCATTGCAAAAAAAGATGTAACAATTAAGTAGATTATTTTTTTTGTCATGTATCAGGAAAACTAGGCTTATAAATTAATAACCTGTTTCCTAAATGAATATGGTGGGAATAAAGCTCAACATTTGTATTTCTAAATGTAACACTCTGGAAAATACAAACATGTGAACTCCTCTTCCTCTCCCCCACCTTTTATGTTTCCATCAAGATAGTCTCTAGTATTCTGTATGTACACATACATGTCTACTGTATGTTGAATAGATATAAATTAACAGGTTAAATTTTCATTTTGTATCACTATATTAAGTTTTTACTAACACCTATATCTTTACTTCTGAGAACTGTCTCCTAATTAAATGACCTTACTCCATAGGTTTGCTCTAATAACGACTTTTGATTCCAATTAATACAATGCAGTGGGAAAACTAGTTCACTGTAAAAATTTCTCCCCATTAAAGGGAAAAAAAAAGGGTGAAGCAGATTGGGTCCAAAATGCTACTGGCAGGAATTGTATTCTTAATTCTTTTTTCCCAACACTGAAATGTGCCCCTTCTGTGAATTGCCTGTGCTTGTACTAACTATGTAAATGTATCTATGATTGATTTTTAAAACAGCACACCAGGGTATATTCAGCCCCCGAACAAGAAAAATATCATCCAACTGTAAATATCCAGTGGAGTATTAAAACTGTTTCTTCTTTGCCCTGTGTAACTGCAGAACCCAAAGAGAGAAGGAACATTTCCCCAAATCTGCCTTTCCATTACATTGAATAAACGTCAACTTGAAAACCAGTAAACAAAAATGCCATTATGAGGTCTTCTGAAATATAAAATATTCAAAAGTCTCTCTCTCCAGCTCAGGAAGGATTCCTGAAACTGCCTTTCAGGCTTAAACCTGTAGGTGAATGTTTTAAAAGTTTCCACTCTAATTGCACATTGTTATGTGTGTGTGCCCCTATTCCCAAATCAGACACCCTCTATGGGTTTCCAGTGATCATGGCATTGGATGCGTATTAATACAATGCCATTGAAAAGCCAATCTGTTGGATGAGCTGTTCTCAGCATCACAAGAGGCAAACTGGGGGCACAATGCTGTTGCCAGTTGTGGGCCAATGTGGATTTTTCATTCTCATTAAAACACGAACAACTGCTGAAATTGATATATATTGGTCAATGCAATATCTCATCTTACCTGGGAGAAAGAAAAGACTAGATAAAGCCTCAGAGAACACACCAGCAGTACAACATTTTTTTTTTAAAGGAAGAAAATAATCCTTATTTTGTATGCTCCTCAATAGTACTAATTAGTATATAAATTAGGTTCCAACCATTTCACAGAGAAGATTCCTATGTGGATTATTTCCTGGTCTGCCATCATGACTTGGACATCCTTTTTGCCAAAATGTGCAGCCACACCCTCCCCCTTGGAGTAGCTTCTTCAAGGTTCTTATCCAAGGTAATTAATGTAGAAGGTAGCCCCTCTTTGCTTTCATCACTTTCTGTCTCTGTATTTTCCACTAATAAGATGACTTTGGATACAGCATAAAATAGTCCTTTCTCATGGAAAAACTTGGCACTTGCATTTTCCCAGCACTTTCTATGACCACTGTTCCCAAATCAAAGAAAAACAGATTCTGGTGGATACAAAAAGCAAACATCAGTCACCACATCCATTCCTACTGTCTAGATATATTTTTAAAATTTTTTTTTCAACGTTTTTTATTTATTTTTGGGACAGAGAGAGACAGAGCATGAACGGGGGAGGGGCAGTGAGAGAGGGAGACACAGAATCGGAAACAGGCTCCGAGCCATCAGCCCAGAGCCCGACGCGGGGCTCGAACTCACGGACCGCGAGATCGTGACCTGGCTGAAGTCGGACGCTCAACCGACTGCGCCACCCAGGCGCCCCTTTTTTTAAAATAAAACTGTAGGTGAATTTGATGTACAAAATTTTAAGTTGTTTTAATTTTAATATTTGTTTGTTTGTTTAGAGTACATGAGTGAGGGAGGGGGAGAGAGGGGGAGAGAGAGAGAGAGAGAGAGAGAGAGAGAGAGAGAGAGAGAGAGACAGAGAGAGAGAATATCCCAACTCTACGCTGTCAGCAGAGAGCCTGATATGGAGCTCAATCTCAGGAGCTGTCACATCATAACCTGAGCCAAGATCAAGAGCTGGGTGCTTAATCCACTGAGCCACCCAGACACCCCATGATGGGCAAAAACTTTTGATTTTGTATCTCATATTACTGAAGCTCTCAAATACATTTTTTTACCAGTTTTTTTTTTACCAGTTCAGATAGCAACATATAGAAAGAAAATCAAATATATTTTTCATGTTTGTTGGTTTTATGAATTTCTTCTTTTTTGACCTGTCTATTTATTTACTTTGCCCATTTCATCATTGGGTTATTTTAGGGAAGTATTTCTTATGATGTCATGTTAACAACTAGAAAAAAAAGTAGAGATCTCATTTGGGAGAAATCTTAAGTAGTATCTATCAGGTGTATACTCTAAGCACTAGATTTGCTAACACCATGATCTAAATTTTAAATGCAAGCTATTAATTAAATATTTAAATTTTTCTTAAGAGTCTACAGCTCTATATTTGATCTCCCACATGTAATTTTTAAAATTTGTATTTGAAAGGCTATAGAATTGGACACTTGGGACGATGTTACAGGTTTCTGGTTATTTACAAGAACTTAGGACCCTTTGTGTTTCCTACCCTGACCATAATGGACTATGATTGATCAGTGACACTGGTGAAGCCCTTTCTAGCTCCATGCAGAACGACAAGCTAGTAAATATCCTTCTAGTTCAAGTTTCCTTAACCTTGGCATTACTGACATTTTCAACTGGGTAACTCCTTGTTGCGGGGGCAACCCTGTGTGTATCATGTTTACCTGGCCTTTTTCCGCTAGATGCCTGTAGCACCTCCTCAGTTGTGATAATCACCTCCAGACATGGCCCAAATGTCCTCTGAGGGACAAAATTTTCTCCATTTCAATACTAGCGGTCTAGCTTATTCATATAAATCTTATTCATTCATTGATTCATTGATTCATTCATTTTTTTTATTTTTTGAGAGAGAGTGAGCACTAGCCAGGGAGGGGCAGAGGAAGCAGGAGGGAGAGACTCTCAAGAGGCTGCACGCCCAGCATGGAGCCTGATGTGGAGCTCCCTCTCATGACTACAAGATCATAACCTGAACTGAAATCAAGAGTCATATGCTTAACCGACAATGCCATCTAGGTGCCCCATACAGAAATCTTTAATAGTTTCCAACCAAAATTGCCTTCAGTTGAAAATGACTGGTTTAATGTATACATGGAATACAATTTTTTTATAGTCTTCAAAGTGAAAACTCAGTCTCTGCCAAGGCCAGCCATTCTTCTGAATGCAAGAGAAACATCGAAGTCAAGCAACATGACCATGGAAGAGAGTGCCAGAGTAGAATGTTGGGTGTATATTGCTCATAACTTTTGAAAAGTTGACTCTAGTTGACCCTTGAACAACATGGGTTTGAACATGTGTGTGGGTCCACTTACGCATAGACTTTTTTTCAATAAGTATACTGGGACTGTTTTGAGATCTGTGACATTTTGAGAAAACTTACTGATGAGCCACACAGCCTAGAAATTTGAAAATGTAAAAAGTAGGTCATGAATCCACGTATGCACATACTAGTCTATTTTATCATTTGGCACCATAACATGTACACAATTCTATTTAAAAATTAAAATTTATCAAAACGTACATACTTAACCAACCATACACGTTGCTGTTTGTTTCTGAGAGAAATGTAAGTAACAGTGAAGATGCAGTCTTATGTTGTAAATAACTGCATAAGGTTGACTAGAGTACAAATTGCACCACTGTAATAATTTCATAACCATCTGCTGTTACTCTTGGAGGGAGCTCAACTGTTATAAGTGTCCCCTTAAAATGCCACGTGATGCTAATCATCTTTACCTTTTTCTCTCCAGTTAATTGCCCAATGCAGTAAAAAGTGAAACTTCCCAGTTCTTGCATAGTTTTCATCGTGTTTAGTGTAGTAGCATAAACCTTAGAAATCACACTATTGGACATACAAACTGCCAATAGCGAGGCTGGAAATGCTCCAAGCAGCAGAGAGAAGTCATGACATGACACAAGAAAGTTGAATTGCTTGATATGTACTGGTAGATTGAAATCTGCAGCTGCAGTTGTTTGCCATTTCAAGATAAATGGATCCAGCCTAAGGACGATTGTAAAAAAAAAAAAAAAAAAAAAAAAAAAAAGTAGAGGAAATTTGTGAAGCCATCACTGCTGCCATGCCAGCAGGTACAAAGACCTTATGCTTTTTGCAATATACCTTTTTATCTTGTATTGAAAATGCAGCTTGTTTTGTGAGTGCAGGGTTGCTATAAGAAAGGCATCCCTGTAGATTCAGAGTCAAGAAAAAGCACAGTTATTTTATAACTTAAAGCAGAAGGAAAATTAAGGATCTAAAGCTGGAGAATTTAATGCCAGAAAAGGATGGTTTGATAATTTTAGAAAAAAGTTAGGCTTAAAAAATTCTAGACAACAGTAGAAGCAGCTTCTGCCAACCAAGTGGCAGCAGACAAGTTCTCAGATGCCATTAAGAAAATCTTTGAGGGGTGCCTGAGTGGCTCCAGTGGTTGAGCATCCAACTTCAGTTCCTGTCATGATCTCATGGTTCATGGGTTTGAGCCCCACATTGGGCTCACTGCTGTTAGTACAGAGCCTGCTTCATATCCTCTGTCCCTCTCTCTCTCTGCACCTCCCCCTCTGTCCCTCCCCTGCTCATGCTGTCTCTCAAAAATAAATAAATATTACAAAGAAAGAAAGAAAGAAAGAAAGAAAGAAAGAAAGAAAGAAAGAAAGAAAGAAAGAAAGAAATCATTGAAAAGAAAAGGTATCTGCCAGAACAGGTTTTTAATGGAAGCAAAAGTGTCATATTCTGGGGAGGGGGATGCCACAAGGATGTTTATTAGTAAGGAAGGCAAATGAGCACCAAGATTTAGGGCAAGAATAGATAGGCTACCTTTGCTGTTTTGTGCAAATGCAGTTGAGTTTATGATCAGAACAGCCCTTATCTATAAAGTGCCAACCCCCAAGCCTTGAGAGAAAAGACAAACATCAGCTGCCATCTTTTGGTTGTACACGAAGGTCTGGACAATGGGAATCATTTTTTCTGCATTGGTTCCATTGATGTTTTATCCTTGGAGTTAGGAAGTACTTGTCAGTAAGGAAATGCCTTTTAAAGTTCTTTTGGTATCAGCCAATGTACCTGGCTACCCAGAATACCATGAGTTCAACAGTGAAGGTGTGGAAGTGGTCTACTTGCCTCCAAACACAATGTCTTTTTTTTTTTTTTTAACGTTTATTTATTTTTGAGACAGAGAGAGACAGAGCATGAACGGGGGAGGGTCAGAGAGAGAGGGAGACACAGAATCTGAAACAGGCTCCGGGCTCTGAGCTGTCAGCACAGAGCCCGACACGGGGCTCGAACTCACAGACTGTGAGATCATGACCCGAGCTGAAGTCGGACGCTCAACTGACTGAGCCACCCAGGCGGCGCCCCCCCACGCCCCAAACACAATGTCTTTAATCCAGCCCCTAGACCAGGGGATCTTAAGGACTCTTAAGGTACTCTATGGAGAGGATTGCCAGAAATATGGAAGAGAACCTCAAGAGAAAAGACATCATGTGAGTCTAGAAGGATGACACCATTGAAGATGCCATTGTTGTTACAGAAGCAACAATGAAAGCCATCCAGCCAAGCAATTCCTGCCAGGAAACTGTCCAGACGTTGTTTATATGACTTGACAGGATTTACAAGAGTCAATCAAGGAAATCACGAAATCATGAAAAAGTGTGGGTATGGAAAAATGGTGGGAGTGAATGGTTTCAAGATATGGCCCTGGGATAAATTCAAGAGCTAGCAGATAGTACACCAGAGGATGACTACTTCTGAGCCAGTGCCAGACGAGGAAAACAAAGACTTAGAAGAGCCAGTGTCAGAAAACAGAATGACATTAGACACTCCAACGCAAGGGTTTTGATTATTCAGGACATCTTTTGACTTATTTCACAACGTGAACCAATCTAGAGTAAGGGCACTGAAACTAAAGCCACTAATAGAAGAACGATTGGTACAGGTAGCAACTTTTTTAGAGAAATGAAAAAGCAGAGAAGTCAGACAGAAATTATACTATATTTCCATAAAGTTACACCTAGCATACCTGCCCCTCTGCCTTCCTTTCCACCCCCTTCACCTCTTCTGCCTCTGCCACCCCTGGAACAAGAAGACAACCCTTTCATCTCTCTCTGCCTACTCAACATAAAGACAATGAGGACGAAGACCTTCATGGTGTTCCACTTCCACTTTATGAATAGGAAATAATCATCACACTGTACAGTTAATGAACTTACATGGTGTAAGTTGTGTGTTCACATGAAAATCTAATAACTGAACGGCAAGAACTGTAGGAGATATTTCGGCATCATCACCACCACCTACGTATTCATCACGTAGAACATCTTATGCAAGACTTGTATGAACGTAAACAGCCTGTCATATACCACAAGTATAAGGTGAGTGATATTTAACATAAAATTAACAATGTGTTCATTTTATTACTGTTTTATAATGGTGCTTTCAAAGAATTATATTACCATACAGTATGCCTTTTTTTCTTTCATAATTGGAGAAACTGCACATCAGCTTATCATCACAGGTAAGTGGTTTTTAAAAAAAAAAGTAACAATGCTTCCAGGGCTGCATTATGAATATGACTGTAATACTGTATGCCACAAAATTTTTATAACGATTCATTCACTAGTGTACAGACTAGGCTACTGTGAAAGAATCATACAATTATACTAGACTACCATAAAGTTATCATATGGATGCTTCTTCATCATCAATGCATGAATTGTTAGACTTGTAAATAAATATGAGTTTATTTTTCACATTATCTATTCATTTTTGATGTCTCGTGTTAGCAAGATGAATAACATCTATGGTGTTCTGTGGCATATAAAATTGATATAGCTAGGTTCGGACAGAGGATTCATCTTATGAACAAGAGACATAAACTTATGGTATCAATAAATATAGTACTATATGTTTTTCCTCCATATATATATATATATATGGGTTTTTTAGCAAGAGAGACAGAGAGAGAGAGAGAGAGGAAGAGATTGGGGGCGAGAAGGGGAGAGGGACAGAAGGGAAGAAGGAGAGAGAGTGAGGATCCCAAGCAGGCTCCATGCTCAATGCAGAGTCTGATTCAGGCTCCTTCTGACAACCCTGGGGTCATGACCTGAGCCAAAATCAAGTTGGACGCTCAGCCAACTAAGCCACCCAGGTGACCCCTTATGGACTTAAAAAAAAATTAATCTTTATTTTGAGAGACAGAGAGAGACTGAGTGCAAGTGGGGGAGGGGCAGAGAGAGAGAGGGAGACAGAATGCAAAGCAGACTCCAGGCTCTGAGCTGCCAGCACAGAGCCCCATGCAGGGCTTGAACTCATAAGCCATGAGATCATGCATGACCTGAGCCGAAGTTGGAAGCTTAACCAGGCGCCCCAGTGAAATTCTTAATTTTCTTTTCTTTAGCTTACTTTATTGTAAGAATAGAGTACCTAATACATATAACATACAAAATTTATACTAATCAATTGCTTTTGTTTTCAGTAAGGGTTTCTGTTAATAATAGGCTATTAGTAGTTACATTTGGGTGAGTTAAAGGATATATACATATTTTTTACTGCATACGGGTGTCAGCCCCTAACCTCTGTGCTGTTCAAGAATCAACTGTTCATTACACGGTGTGCTGTGTGGCTCTACTTCCATGAAAAACGTAAATAAAAAAAAAGCAACCCACCATCTCCACGAGGATAGATTTGTAAAGTATTTGTGAAACTGCCGCAAAATGACTGTATCAAGAATTACCTCATAAAATGATAGTGATGTGAGTCCCACGTCCCAGAAGGCCCCCTCTTACATATTTCTCACTTCCAACCCATCACCAAGTCTTCCTGATTTTGCCAGAAGAAAACACATTTTGAGTTGTTTCTGTTTGCATGTCTGTCACCGCCCTCCTAGATCAGGCTCTCACCATCTCTGTGATAGTGAAAGTCTCCCAAGTGGTTTTCTTGCATCCACCCAGTCCTGCTGCAGCGGACACAGGCAAGAGCAGCCAGAAGAACCCCCGGGAAAAATTCTGTCATGTTCGCCCTGCATCTAAAACTCTTCAGTAATAGCCCAGGGCTTTAGCACCAAGGCTCTCACCACAACTCACCCAAGCATGTTACTTCTTGTCACCTCTTCCCTTGCTCCCTATACCTCAGTCACCATGACCTTCTTTCGGCCTCTCCTCCACCTTAATTCCCTGGACATACTCCCTCCCCTCTGCCAGAATGCTCTTGCTCCCCTCTTCACATGACTGGCTCCTTCTCGCTTTCAGCATCACCTTCCCTGATGTTCCAATTAGATGCTTCCACCCCGCCCCCTGCTTTTCTCCCTCTCTCTACCCTCCTGTTCTTTTCCTCAATAACACACATCTCAGTCCAATGCTTCATTTACCATGTATATAATTGTATGCTTAAGATTTCCAGATCTGGGTACAGTTCCATGTGTCAGGGACAACGCGTGCCTTATTTGTGGGGACAACACAGCGCCTCACCCACAGCACAAGATACAAGTGACTGGAGATATGAATGATCCACTAATTCTCAATCACCCTTACATCTCTTCAGCATAATAGCAAATGCCAGCTTGCCCACAAAGGTGAGCGTCCCTCACGGAGATTAAAACAACCCAATTATCCCAGAGAAAAGAAAAAACCCAGCCTGCTACTTCTCAAAGCAGAGGCAGGGAAATAAATGAGCTTGATTGCAAAACCACTCAGGGTCTCCTCACCTCTTCAAAGGGTAAAACTGATCTATCATTTGTCACCCTCCTTCTACTCACCGAAGTTTTATTAGGCTGTGGTCAATACTCTGCAGCGAATCCTGCAAAGGCTAATAGGCCAGCTCAGAGAGCCCACAACCCGCTTTGCATTTTCATGTCCTTCATTACAACAAGTGGGCTATTTTTATACCTGTTAGCTGCTAACAATCGGCAAAACCTCAGGCTCAGAATAAAATATGACAAGGGCCAAGAGAGGTAACAATAACACTGCTTGTACTGCAGCCAGTTTGCCATTAATAATAACAGGGAGAGAAAGTGAGGAAGAGACAGGGGAGGAAAGAAGCCTCTTTGGAACCCAGCAGAGACAATGTCCCGGGGTGGATGACATATGCCCAGGGCTGTGACCCATCTCACTCTCTGTTTCCTTACCCTCTGAACCGAAATCCTTTAAGGTATTAAATCTTAGAAAAATGTCATAGCGTGACAGGACCTTACATAGGATAAGGCCAAATGACCGTGAGGTGTTAATTTCTTATAAACAGCATAACCCACCATTTTGTAACTTTTCAGAGTTCTTTCACAACCATGTATTTGTACATGGAAGGAAAGGGGTATCCACAAGGATAATCAATGCTTCGTGCATTATTAACAAAAACCTGAAAACACCTGTTTATTGCTAGAGGAATGTCATGTAAATTTTGGCACATCCATGCCTTAGAATGTTATTACATCACTACTGTTGATGCGCAAAATTGTGAGCTGACATTGCATACATTTTATCATACATATCTATCGCCCATTTATAAGTGGACTCATTTCTCATTCCCATTACTAAAGTGTAAGCCCACTGGGGCAAGAGCCCTCATTCCTTGAACAGTATGAGGTTCACTAAAAATGTTTGTAGAAACTATGATGAGTTAATATATACTCTGACACCATTAAAAGAGGACAGTGAGTTCCTATAAACTTTTACAGAGGGTTTAAAACTGCTCTTAGTTGTTTTAAAAAAAATACTGGGGAAATGTGGTACACATGACAATCTGGGAAAGGTACCTGAGCAGCATTCAAAGGCATACCAGAAAGGGGGAGAAACTGATACAGGGTGTTAAGCTACCACATCCTTTTCAAGGTGAACATATTTACCCTGATGAGAAATTAAAAACTTTGGTTGCAGGTTTGAAATCAAAGACTTTTATAAAAACAAACGAATATTGCCAGTCTTCTCTTGTCATTTTGACCTGCCTGTAAGTGACCTGTTTGGTATCTAATAACCACATGAAAGCGCCTTTTAGAAAAAGATTCCAAAAGGTGTTAAGCCTCCCTAGAAACCAGAAAGATTCTGTGTCAACTGCCACGCGCCTAGGGGTCTATGTCCGGTACTGAGCCAGCTGGGACATAGAAGATGATGGAATGAAATGGTTCTGAGATAGGCTTGACATTCTGGTGGAGCTGGGTGGTAACCACTTCCTAGCTACAGAACCTCAGGCAAGTCACATCCTTCTGAGGCTCAGTGTCACCACCTTAAAGAACAGGAATAGCACCTCCAACGGACACATGATGATTTTAAGAATTACAACGTACATAAGGAATTTAGGACAGCACCTGGTGCACCAAGCGTTGAATAAATCATAGTTATGCAGTTTTATTGGAGGTTCAGACAAGGAGTTTTACATTCGGAGAGCCCACTGAGTGCTGCTATATTTTCGAGCCACTGACTGAACCAATATGGCACCTCAACAGTGACATCTATTCACAAAGAAGGGGCAACATGAGCGGAGTTAGGGATGGCTCATTCAAACTTATTTTCATTCCTTAAAAGTAATTCCAAGCATGCCAGTTAGGAAAGAATGTTTGGTCACTCCCCATCCTTACTGCCTTTCCATCCCAGAACTTGGTGCATACATACTGAAGCTAGCACAACAAGGTGGAGTCTTTGGTAACGCTACCCAATAAAGAAGGGGAGACACTCTAGGCACCTGGGTGGTTCAGTCGGTTGAGTATCTGACTTTGGCTCAGATCATGATCTCGCGGTTTGTGGGTTCAAGCCCCACGTTGGGCTCTGTGCTGACAGCTCGGAGCCTGGAGCCTGCTTCAGATTCTGTGTCTCTCTCTGTCTCTGCTCCTCCCCTGCTCATGCTCACTCTCTCTCTCTCTCAAAAATAAATAAACATTTAAAAACTTAAATAAGAATGAAAATAAAAAGAGGAGACACTCTTGAAAGCATCATGATGTGTAAGAGACACGCCAGCACCAGGAGACACAGGCACTGGGAAGACCTCATCTCATTCACCTTGGTCCCCTCCTCACTTGCTTTAGGTGTGCCACTTCCAGTGTCTGAAGCATGTATCTCCAACATACGGGTATTTATTTATAAATTATACACATGTACCCTGTCCTCATACAGTATGTACACTATCAATTTGAAAAAGAGACATTGTAAAGGGACGAGAAAAGTCACGTCGTTTTGGACCATCCTCTGTGCACTCTTGGCACCCTCAGGATGGAAAGCTTCCCTCCTTCCCCATCCTTGCCAAAGGAGGGGGTCAGAGCTGGGGGGGCAAAGGGTTAAGACAAGGTGTCAACTCTGCCTTCACATACGTTTTACTTGGCTTGAGTTATTTTTTGCTTTAGTTGTCAGCATTTTACAATCAGGACGTTTCTTTTACCTAAAGAAATAGCAAGTCCAAAACACTGGGCTCCTGAGTCCGCTGACACTTTTGTTGGACCTGAGTAGCAGTCACACAACATCCTTTAATATAGTTCTTGCCAAACTGATTTCTCCCATTTGCAAAACTTGCTCTAATTCTATAGGTATTTGAGCTTGCAGTGCTATATAGACTGTGGGGCCTCGGGGCCACAGGAAAAGAAGAGGAACATGTCTAACGTGGGGGAAACTTCTTGACTGGCCAAGTCTCCATGTCTGTCAAAGGAAGAGCATGGTGGAACTGAATAGTGCAGAAACCAGGCTGGGTTTTTAGCCGCTGTGATCTGTGCTCATTTTGCTCTGGCACCGGAATCCAGAAGAGAGGACTATCTAAAAATTCGTTTCCTGTTGTTAAATGTTTGTTTATTTATTCTGAGAGAGGCAGATCAAGAGTGGGCACCCACGAGCAGGGGAGGGGCACAGAGAAAGGGAGAGAGAGAATCCCAAGCAGGCTTCCCACTGTCAGCGAGCCTGAGGCAGGGGCTCGATGTCACAAATGGACCATGAGATCATGACCTGAGCTAAAAGCAAGAATCAGACGCTTCAACAACTGATGCGCCCTGAATATTCTTCTTGATCTATGTGTTTCGCTTGTCCAACTAAGAGCAGGACCGGTTTGTACTGACAGCATCAGCCAGGGCTCTGTAGTCACAGCAGAGTCTCAGGCAAAGGAAAATGGTGCATTCCTATAAGCACTTACCAATATAACCTCTTGTATTTTGAACCAAGTGTAAAAAGTCACTGAACTCTGCTAATAAAGAACATGACTCCATTAAAGAGTCCCACGTGGCTGCATCTGTTCACAACCATTTGAGAGAAAGAGAAAACGTTTGGGGGACATTAACAATTCTTAAAAATATGGCATTAAAATAGGATTTATCCGAACTTTAGGCATCCCCTGAAACTCTGTGTCTGAAACAAGAGTCTTATCCCCTCCCCATGGTCCTAGCCTGGTCCAGGTAATAGGTCTCTCTCTTCTGCTAGGGACCCACTGTAGAAGCTAGGTTTTTAACTCACTCAGAGCAGGCCCCCAGCAGCATCCCCACACCCAGGCCAGTGCCCACACCCTGGGGATGCCAATGGGGCTCCAACATGACCCGATTGACCCACGTTGTACATAGCCTTGAAATTATGTTCAATCCTCACTGAGGACAGAACTGGGTCTCCTATTTCCCTACAATCCCAAGGAGAACATGACAACCTTACAAATGCAGCAGCAGCAGCACTCGGGCTGCTAATTTTAGCTACAGGGACTTTTTTAAAAATGTTTTTATCAATTTTTCTCACTCTTCTGGGATCCTATGATAACCCCCAAGTGACTCACCTCCACTGGCCAGCACTGAGTCCTTTCCCACTTTAAAAAATTCCAAAGCCAAAATTTCAAAGTGTCTTGCATGGCAAATAACCAAGACAACTCTTCTCCCAGTTGTAGAAAGGGTGCTAAAAATTCTTTTCTTCTAGACGATTAGACCCTTTGAAAGGTCAGAGGAGAAATAAATTTAGCTCAGGCAATAAAATGGAAAGATCCCATCACAGAGTTACACAAGCACCCGATTAATAAGTTATGTTGGAGAAGACTGCCCTATTGATCCAAAATGCGAGAAGTCACAGGCATCTGAGAGCTGACAATGTGCTGGGAGGGGGATTCCCATGTTGTCAAAAGCTCTCTCTCACACTAATCTTGGCAGTGCTCCCTACTGACTTGCAAGAAAAATGAATTCAAATCAGCCTGCTGGTGTTTTTGTTCTTTCTTCTATATGTGAGGAAAGACATACTATAAATATATATAACAAGCACAGCAATTATTTTGCATTTGCTTCTTGCAAGTTAAGGGAATGCTAAGGAAAGAAGGGGACCCTAGGACTTGTCAACCTGAACAAAGACATGTGGGTAAAAAGAAGTAAATGATCCTACGTCCTGCTGTGCTCCCTAGCTTTCCCTCACTCTGACATCCTCCTCACTGACCCCACTTTTCTGATTCTTCTAAGCAGAGAAGCTAGAAGAGCTCATTCTAAGAAAGGTCTAAGGAAAGAAAAAGTCAAATTCCTCTAGGGCTATCTTTCACCCTCTAAAACGGGGTCAGAAAACATTTTTCTCTAAAGGGCCCCAAACTGAGCATTTCTGGCTTTGTAGGCCATATCATCTCTTTGCAACTATTAACATCACCATTATAGCGCTCTAAAGTGGCAAGAGACAATAAGTAAATGGATGTGGCTGTATTCAAGGCAAAAACAGCTTTATTACAAAAATAGGCCCTGGGTCATAGTTTGCCTTCCCCTGATCTAAAAGGCAACTGGCATCAAATCTCTCCTGAGTCTTGAACATTAAAAACAAGCAAGCAAGCAAACACCCTACTGCCAAGAAACAGAAATAGACTGTCTTTAGCAGAAAGCAAAAAAGAACTCAGTTCTTCGCAAGAATCCAAGGCATTCCTGAGCTTTGGAACCAAGCACCTGTGTTCTTCTTGTGGATGTCGTTACAGTAGGGAACTAAAGTCAAGTGGGATTTTGCTTTTGCTGCAAAAAATCAAACAAAACTTTAAATTGAATCTCATCCTTTCTCTTTTAGACATGTGTTGCCGTAAGTCACATTCTGTGACGGCGTTCTGCCTGCGCAGAAGTTAGCTGGAAAATATTGCAACTCACAGGCTTACCCACTGCACCTGTTGCAAAATTTCCCTGAGGGGCTGCTGCAAAAAGCATGCTAACTTTAGACTATGAGCAAGGGAGGAGGAGGAATCCATCACGTTCTCTGGGACATGCCTGTTGGATCATGGTCTATTTACCAAAATAGCTTCCAAGGACTGTTCTCCTTGGCAAACATAAAGTCACACACATACATACATGTCTTTTATTATTAAGCTAAAAGACACTCCAAAATATTACTTTTTAATATTTTGGAAACAGACTAATTCAAGTATGTGATAAAAGCTACATACTATGTCAGTGGGGGGAAAAAAAATATATATATATATATAATTTTAACACCGTTTCCTCCCTGCCCAGGCCTCCCCCCAGATCCCAGGATAAGAAAGCCCTACTTCAGAGAAATTAAGATTTTGCCTGGAATCTAGTAAGACCAAAACAAATGTTGGGGAAAAAGTGGACTGCCTAGACAAGATCCAACACTCATCCAGGCAGGATGGTAGCATGGAAATCCTTTTCCCAACAAAAAAGGTTCACGGAATCTCAGTCCTAAGTGCCAAGAGCTTTCTAGGACAAGTCAGTTCTGATACAACATCTCTATCCTTGTTGTTCTCTAAAAACATGCTGGCACTGGAAATATTTTTCTCAAAAAGCTATTACCCATGGACTCTTCACAGGGATGACAATTAGAGCAGGTGTTTACATCTGTGGAGTAATTTGAGAGGAGTTGAGAGGGGTCCCTTTCCTTCCAAAAATTACCTCCATTAGAAATCCCTTATTTTAACTTAAGCTACTTTATCAATGCCAGTGATGGAGACAACATGTTTAAATCTAATGTTATTCAAATGTTGCCTGTATTAGGTTGATATTAAAAAGGAAGAGCAGAGTGCCTGAGTGGCTCAGTCAGTTAAGCTGTGGACTCTTGATTTTGGCTCAGGTCATGATCTCAGGGTTCAGGGGATCCAGCCCCATGTGGGGCACTGCGCTGACAGCATAAAGCCTGCTTCTGATTCTCTTTCTGCCTCTCTTCCTGTCCCTCCCCTTCTTACACTTACTCTCTCTCAAAATAAATACATAAACTTACCAGAAAAAGGAGGAGGAGGGGGAGGAGGAGGAGGAGAGGGAGGAGGAGGAGGAGGGGAAGGAGGAGGGGAAGGAGGAGGAGGAGAAGAGGAAGAGGAGGAGGAGAAGACAACGCCGCCACCAGTGTTTTCTGTTGGTGTTTTTGGGTTTTGTTTTGATAAAGGCAGTATGAAGAAAAGAGCATCGTGTCTCCCACCATCTAGGCAACTGTGGACCAAAACTAACAACAGCTAACATTTACTGAGTACCAGGTGCTTTATAAAGTGCTCTCGCTGCTCAATGTGACTTGGTTCTTCCCACAGTCCTACCCTAGGAGGTACTGTCACTATCTCTATTGCACAGATGAGGACACTGAGGCTTCAAGACAGGAAGTGACGATCTTTGCATTGCACAGCTAATAAGTGGAGCATTGAAAATTCAACCTAGGTCCTCTGGCTCCAGGCTCTCAAGTCTTACCTTTACCAAACACACCGTGTGCTTGAGAAGTCTTCATCCTATTGTGGCCTCAATAGATAACTAAGTGACCATGGAAAGTTACTCAATTTGGGGGGATTCAACTCTGAAAGCTGGCACTCAGCAACTATTCAAAAATTGTTTTGGAAATGCAAATAATATTGGATAACCAAACAGTCTTTAAAAAGGAACAAATTTAGATCACTTAGGCTCTCTGATTTCAAAACTTGTTAAAAGGCTACAATACACAAGACCATGTGTATTAATATAAAATAGATGCATACAAAAAAAATAAGCAATTCAAGTTACCATCAATTCAATTAGAAAAGTTATGTATCTATTGCTAGAAAAAATTGGACAGGTATACAAAAAAAAAATTCTTGTCTTTTTTCTTACTCCATACATAAAAAGTTAATTCAATATGGATCACCAATCTAAATAGAAACCTGAGAACCTTAAAGCTTTTAGAGAAAATAAATAATACATTTGTGATGTCTGAGTAGACAGACAGAAACCCTAAAATAAATATATATATATATATTAGACTTAATCAAAATGTAAAATATTGCTCCTCAAAAGGTATCATTATGGAAATGAGTAGGTAAGGTATAGAATAGGAAAGAAGACATTTATACAACTTGTCTAAAGAAAAAGTTATATCCAGAATAGACACAAAACTCTACAAAACAATAAATTAGTGACAAATCCAATAAAACAATAGGCACAAACTTGAAAACACAAATTATAAAGGTTATAGGAATGGCTATTAGGGATGAAAAGATGCTCAACATCATTAGCAATCAGAGAAAACCAAAATGAAACCAAAATAAAATAAGACTTTACACCACCAGAATGTTTTTAGTGTTTAAAGAAAAATAGCAAATGTTGGAGAACATATAGAAAGAAACATAAACTGCTGATAAGAATATAAAATGGTACAATCACAAGTAAGACTAGTTTGGCAGGTTCTTATAAAAAGTTGTTCCTTGAAATTTTTAGTCAGGACCCCTTTACTCTTTTAATTATGAAGAAGCCCAGAGCCTTTGTTTATACAGTAATTATAAATCAATAGCTACCATATTAGAAATTATAACATAAAAATTTTAAGTATTTCCTTATCAGTGCACTTGAAATGACAACATATTTAATATTTTAATGAGAACTATGCAGTATATGTCAAAACAAAAAGAATTAATAAAACTTCTACGTGATTATAAATCTCTTAAAAATCTGGATTAAGAGTAGACAGCTATATTCTTTAAACTTTCTCTGCATTCTCTTGATGTTATTTTAGGTTGAAGTATGTGAAGGAAATCTTGCCTTACAATAGAAAAGTCATTGGAAAAGAAAGGACCGTTTTAATGGCCTTTTTGAGATAATTGTGGGTATTTTTGTTGTCACTAAACCAACATCCAGGGGCAGATTTTTGAAAGTGGAATCAAACCACGTCAATAAACTTTTGTGGTCAGTTACTTTAAAAGCCATTGGTCTATCTTGTTATATAGATTGATCTTTATCTCATGCATGATGTTGTGACATTAGGCAGTGACCATTTGGAAAACATTAGTCCTCTGAATGATGTGGATCTTCCAAATTACACAATCTTTTGATATCACATTTGTTAATACTACCACTAATCTCATCAGAAAAGAGCATAATCCTGAAAAGTTATTAAGCTCATGGCTAAAACATGTTTTCTGAAATTCTAATTTTTGTTTGGAAGCTCCAATTTTTCACTAACAACAAACACAGCCAGTTATTTTTCGTAAAGTGACGGACTTACTTTGTTCGTTTACAAGAAAATATCTGGGGTGCCTGGGTGGCTCATGGTTGAGCATCTGACTCTTGACTTCGGCTCAGGTCATGATCTCATGGTTCAAGTTTGAGCCATGTGCCGGGCTTTGGTCTGAGCATGGAGCCTCCTTGGGATTCTCTCTCTGTCTGTTTCTACCTCTACCCCACTCATTCTCTCTCTCTGAAAATAAGCTTAATATAAGATTTTTAGAAAGAAAATATTGGGGGTGCCTGGGTGGCTCAGTCAGTGAAGCATCAGACTCTTGGTTTCAGCTCAAGTCATGATCTCACAGTTTGAGGGTTCGAGCCCCGCATCAGGCTCTGAGGTGACAGCACGGAGCCTGCTTGTGATTATGTCTCTCTCCCTCTCTCTCTGCCCCTCCCTTAATCTCTCTCTCAAGGTAAATAAACTTAAAAAATAAGTTTTTTAAAAAAAGAATTACATAAATAAATAAATTAATTAATTAATTTAAAAGAAAATATCTGCCATGTACCCCAGTCTGAATAATCAGTCTGTGTGTAAATAAAAAATGATGCTCCATGAAAAAATTAGCTAGTTCAGCTTGTAACTCAAACAATTGCACAACTATGTTTCCTTGAACTCAACAGCATACCTTGGTATGCAGAAGTGCCTTTTGTGTAATACCATTCCATCGTACAAATCATTGAAAATATGAGTAATCTAAAGTAGAGATTTAATAAAATTAATAATTTTTTACTGATTCATCAAGGACATTCTTTTTCAAAGATTTTTTTTTAGCATTTATTAATTTTTGAAAGGCAGAGGGAGACAGAGAGCAAATGGGGGAGGGGCAGAGAGAGAGGGAGACACAGAATCCGAAGCAGGCTCCAGGTTCCTGAGGGGTCAGCACAGAGCCTGATGCGGGACTCAAACTCAAGGACCATGAGATCATGACCTGAGCTGAAGTCGGCCGCTTACCCAACTGAGCCACCCAGGCACCCCAAGAACATTCTTAACTGAAACTGCTATACTAAAAAGAGTGTTTGGTGTAGAATAATGCAGGATTACCATGAGTACTTAAGGCTCCATTCATTTTTTATCCAACATTGCTTTCTGTATCAGTAGTGTAAAACGTAAACATCATGTTAGAATTATCACAAAAAACCTACAATAGTCTGATGCTCCTCAGGGGTCCATGGACCATAGCCTGAGAACCACTGTTAAAAATTTAAGGATCAACCTACCCTCTGACCCAGCAGTTTTACTCCTAGATCCTTACACGAAAGAAATGAAAATGTGCATCTACCAAAATACTAGATAACAAGTTTATAGCAAACTCATTCAAAATTGCCCAGAACTGGAAACAAAACTAATATCCATCAAAAGGAGAGAAGACAAACAATGTGTCATGTATCTATAGAATGGAACTGTAGCGGATAATAAAGAAAAAGAAGAATGATAGCTGCGACAACTGGGTGTTTTTGTCCAAAACATTCTGTCTAGTGAGGGAAGCAAGACATAAATGAGTATATACTGTGTGGGTGTTCCTGAGGAGGTAGGACTAGAAAGGGACTGAAGGAACATTTCTGGAGGAAAAAATGTTCTATAGCTTTGTTTAGGTATATTTAATTTCCAAAACTCACTGAATGGAATGTTTAAGATTTGTACATTTTATTGCATGTTGATTATATCTCCGTGAAACTTCTGCAAAGAATTACATACTAGAAGTCTCAATTATTGAATTGGGTGTCTGACCTACAATTTTAGTAAAAATAAGAATATAAAACAGGAAGAAAGAAGTACTAAATACTAGATATTAATAAAACAGAATGCAGAAGATCAATAAAGCCAAAAGTTGATGCTTGGAGAAAACAAAATAAACCTCTGGCAAGATAGATCAGGAAAGAGAAAAAGAAACTATTATGAATGAAAACAGGATAGAGTGACAAAAACAAAACAAAACAAAACAAAACAAAAAATGAGAGTAGTGAAGGCAGAGAGAGAGAGAGAAACACTACCTGTAACTATATGTCAATAATTTTGAAAACCTAAATGGAATATCTAGAAAAATAGTTCACTGAAACTTATTTAGGAACCCACCTCCACTCCTTGAAAACAAAATCAGATGGTGATTTTACAGATGAGTACTACCAAAATCTCAAAGAACAGATCCAAATTTCACACATACGTTTTCAATTAACAGAAAAGGAGGTACAATTCAATAGGAGACTGACACCAAATTTATCAAAGTATCACAAGAAAGAAAAATTAGATGTTCCTTCTAAAAGCTTACTAAAATAAACCCATCAGTGTAATATAATAACCACACGAGAATTGGGTTGCTCCCAATTGTGCAAGAGTGGCTTATTGCTAGAAAATTCATAAATGCTTTTCACAATATCGGATTTAAAGAGAAGAAAAATCACATGATTATTTCAGCTGGTACCAAAAAAAATGACAGAATTTAACATGCATTTAGGGGGAGAAAAACAAAACAAAAACCCTACCATTTGTTGTTTCTAATTAGAAACAAAAAGTTCCGTAACCTGATAAACAGTATCTTTTGAAAACAATAACCAGAGAAAACATTGTCATAAATGGTTCAGTCTTAGAAACACTCTTTAAAAAAATTTTTGTTAATGTTTATTTATTATTGAGAGACAGAGCATGAGCATGAGCATGGGAGGGGCCGAGAGACAGGGAAACAAAGAATCTGAAGCAGGCTCCAGGCTCTGTGCTGTCAGCACAGAGCCCCACGTAGGGCTTGAACTCACAAACCGAGAGATCATGACCTGAACCGAAGTCGGACGCTTAACTGACTGAGCCACCCAAGCGCCCCTGAAACATTCTCTTTAAAATTCGGAATGAGGTACATGCCAACCATCAGTGTACTACTCGATAGTGATGTTGGATTCCCAGCCTTTATAATAGAACTAGAGATTTTAAAGAAAAGTGAAAAGAAGGAAATAAAACTGATAGGACTTGCAGATAATAGGATAGTTTACATAGACCTCTACTTCCTCAAATATATACAGAGACAGTTCATTGAAAACAATACAAGAGTTTAGTAAGGTGGCTTTTATTATTTTACTTACTGACTGGGACTCCTGGATCTTGCTCTATGCAATTTAACCACTGGAAGAAAGCGTAGATTCTTTTGGAGTTAGGGAAAACATTGGTAAGTTTTCCCTTGAGTAAGTTGTCCAAGTAGAAATAGTATTTATTGCAGAATTGTATTCAGAATACCATACTGAACCTGACTTTCAGCTAGAGGACAGTTCAGTTATACCACCTCCCCTTGTTTAACTGAGGTTAACTGACTAATTATAGTTTCTGTGACCTGAGGGATGTAAATAATACAACACAGGCCAGGTATGTTTTAGATGAATTAATTTACTAGGCATTAGATAAGTATTCAAACTAAATATTCTGGATGATGGGAAGAACCATCGCAACAGGAGACAATGGAGTCAAGTACAAGAGAGTGAAAATACGGTCATAATACATTTCTCATCTTTGTGGCTTTTTTCCTCGTTTTGAATTTTCACCCCAATTCAAGGATACTCGTGACTGGGGACTGATTTTGGCACACGATGTCTTTCTTGAGCATGTAAAGCTGGTATTGATAATGCTAGTTTACTTCTCCTGTTACTTGAATGGAGGAGAAGTTACTGCAGGAGGTGTGGGGAGGTACCACATCTTGGGAGACAGTCAGCAAAGGGATAGACAAGTACGGGCCATGTGCTCAGAGAAAAGACAAGACAAGGAGTCAGGCTTAGAAAGGCACAGAATCCAAGTCACCTGGCTTCTGCACTCGTTCCTGTTCCAATTCTACTCTCTGACATCAGTTTTATGAGATAACAAAGTTAGTTCTGTGGGTTTCTGCTACTTTCAAGAATGAAGCGTTGACAAAGGTATGTGGAAAAACAGGGTTTTAATGCATTAGAAGGCTATTCTATTTGAAAAGACTAGGTATTAGTGACTTTTTCAGATACTTCTCATCTTAGCACCTTCTAAGAGAACAATTTGCGCCTGTTTCTAACTAGGGGCATAGACTCCAAGGGCATGTAAGTAGCACACTAGCCACTATCCAAAGCCACAGGATAAACGTGTTGCATCTTCCCACAGTGTCCAATTTATTACATATTATGTAATTTAAGATCTTTTTTTTTATTATTAAACTAAGACTTTGTATGAATATTTAAGATAAAATACCAGACTTCAAAGACATTTCTGCTTGTTGGCAGACTGCTTGAGGCCAAGTTTGAGCCTCATGGGGTCGCCCATTGCTTTCCTCTGCCATTAGGGGTTCTTTAGAAGAAACGTTTGAATACTCATGCATTATAATACCAATAACTAGAACAGTCCAAAAAATAATTCCATTTGCCAACATGCATAATTTAGTCTCAGATTCTCTTCACAATTAAACTTCTCATTTTATTATTACTTTTATAAAAGGGCAGATTATTTGGAGGTCCAGAGCAGCTTCTGTGCAACATTCTGCATTATTTACTCACTCCCTTTCCACATATTTACATTACTAGACCTAAAATACTAATACCAAAATGAATGTCATACTAATGTGTATAAACATATTCAAACTAAAATTCTAAAGTAAAACAAGTTCACTACCTTTATACCTAAACTTAAGGCCATTTTAAAACACTGATTTTACTGAGAAGAAAGGTTAAATAAACTATGGTTTAAGGGTAATGGGGAATAGCATAAATAGAATAAGGTAAATCTTAATGGGATAAGTTCAATACATGGTACTGAGAAGACAGAAAGAGAGAAAGAGAGAGGAAGGAAGGAAGGAAGGAAGGAAGGAAGGAAGGAAGGAAGAGAAAGAAAGAAAAAGAAAGAAAGAAAGAAAGAAAGAAAGAAAGAAAGAAAGAAAGAAAGAAAGAAAGAAAGAAAGAAATCCATAGCAACATAGCAAATGGTCTGGAAAGATCCACTCCCAACTGGTAATAGTAGCTACCTCTGAGAGAATAGAAGAGGTCTAGGGGAAATGTCAGAACACCTATTAACATCTCTGTCACATTCCTTTGCATGCAAAGATGGTCTTCCCTTTTCAAGACAATTATTATACAACCACAATGTTTCAAGATCTGCTTTGGGCATTGCTAAGAGAAATAGAAAAAAATGTGTAACATTGCTGCCCAAAATACACAAATACAACCTATATAGGGAAGGGGAAGGGGAGGGGGAAGGGGAGGGGGAAGGGAAAGGGAAAGGGAAAGGGAAAGGGAAAGGGAAAGGGAAAGGGGATGGGGAAGGGGAAAGGGGATGGGGAAGGGGAAAGGGGATGGGGAAGGGGAAAGGGGATGGGGAAGGGGAAAGGGAAGGGGAAGGGGAAGGGGAAGGGGAAGGGGATGGGGAAGGGGAAGGGGATGGGGATGGGGATGGGGAAGGGGAAGGGGAAGGGGAAGGGGAAAGGGAAGGGGAAAGGAAGGGGATGGGGAAGGGAAAGGGGAAGGGGATGGGGAAGGGAAAGGGGAAGGGGAAGGGGAAGGGAAAGGGGAAGGGGAAGGGGAAGGGGAAAGGAAGGGGATGGGGAAGGGAAAGGGAAAGGGAAAGGGAAAGGGAAAGGGAAAGGGAAATGGCAAGGGGAAGGGGATGGGGATGGGGAAGTGGATGGGGATGGGGATGGGGATGGGGAAGGGGATGGGTATGGGGAAGGGGATGGGGATGTGGAAGGGGAAGGGAAAGGGAAAGGGAAAGGGAAAGGAAAAGGGGAAGGGAAATGGGAAGGGGAAGGGGATGGGGAAGGGGAAGGGGAAGGGGAAGGGGAAGGGGATGGGGAAGGGGAAGGGGAAGGGGATGGGGAAGTGGATGGGGAAGGGGAAGGGGAAGGGGATGAGGAAGGGGAAGGGGATGGGGAAGTGGATGGGGAAGGGGAAGGGGATGGGGATGGGGATGGGGAAGTGGATGGGGAAGGGGAAAGAAAAGGGAAAGGGGAAGGGAAATGGGAAGGGGAAGGGGATGGGGATGGGGATGGGGATGGGGAAGGGGAAGGGGAAGGGGATGGGGATGGGGATGGGGAAGGGGATGGGGAAGGGGAAGGGGAAGGGGAAGGGGATGGGGAAGGGGAAGGGGAGGGGGAAGGAAGATGTGATATATGTTTGCTTTTTTAAGACATTAAGAGATCCTTTAATGATTTGCTTTCCTAATTTATACAGAAAGTTTATTAATGTAAAATGTGTTTATATTTTAATAACATTTTAACCTAAGTTTTCGACAGTAAGAGTAATTTGGTAAACCATAAAATTAAGCTAAATTCAATAAACTGAAGCAAAAGAAATCATTAAACTCTCTCCAGAGCAATGCCTGTTTCCAAGCTTTTGGTTAAGTGTCTATAAAAAAGAGCCACAAGATATTTAGTTGTGTCTTTATTACCATTACTTCCCCATTGGCTTACTTGGTAATTTCAGATATACTTTATTTTCAGTCTGGATTCATTTTCTGTTGGAATTGACTCAAAGGGAAAAAAAAAAAGCACATTTTAATTTTCCCTGATCACTAGCTCCCAACTTCCAGTTTTGTGTCAGACAGTTAATAATCTGTAAACAAACCCTAAAACACACTTGAGTCTTCCTTAAAGAGATTTCTAGATTTTGTTACACAATCTTGCAGTTGGTGAATTTTATAGGCAAAATGAAAACTGGTTAAAACTCTTTTTCTTTTTTATTTATCTTATTTATCTTTTTTTTTTCCCCCCCCAGCAAGTGGAACTGGAGCAGTGAGAACCTTGTTTCAGGGTCCCGTAGCTCATTAGTAGTAGGGCAGGATCTGGACACGAATTGCCAGCCCAGGACATTTTGCTTCCTTGCCTCTGCAAATTATTTGGGGTTTTATGTATTGGATTTTGACATCATTAATTTTATCTGAGGTCCTTATGATGCTCACACACTTTCTGTATCGATCATAAAAAGAACTACCACGTCTCCTTTGTATATACATCAAATGTCATCGTATAAAGGTCTCTTACTGTCTTTGGGAAATACCAGTGGTGACAAAGGTAGTCTTCAATGTTTCTTTACAAATTATATCTGACTTCAGAATAAATTCCAAAAAAGAGGAAATTCAAATTGATACTGTTGATTTTCATGGCCATGTAAGAAATTCCAATGGGAGAATGAATCAAAATTTCAATGCTCATTATAGTTATAAAATTCCACAAGAGCCTAGAGAGAGCCACATCACATAAAATGATTCTTAATGTTATCATTTTTAATGTGTAAAATCTACAGACATGCAATTTGAAACCTGTATGGGCGCTTGGTCAGGAAATGTTTCTTACCAAGTAGACAGCCATATTTGTCACACATACATTTTGTTACACACTTCCTTCCTAAAAATAACCTTTATGAATCATTTTTCTATGACTGAAAGAGTAATAATGTGCTTTTTAGAGAATAATAACCTTAGGAAGCAATTTTTATACTAATTCCTATGGAACTTCATTACTGAGGCTGGGAGAAAGAAAATTACTTGTGTAAGAATATACAGGTAATAAACAGAACACCAGGACTTTAATTCAAGTCCTTTAATATCAAATCCAGAGCTTTTTGCCTTATATCACCTGTCTTGGAACCTGTAGGCTCAGAACACAGGGAACATCAAAGGTTCTAGAAATTTGCTGATACCACTCTGAGGATTATCACTGCACTGTAATATGGTATCCATTTCCTCATCCTACCTGACCCCCTCTGAGGCTGCTACCCTTCCTTCTTAATTGAAACACTCGCATCCCACTGCTTCTATGATATCTACTCTGCTGTTCACTTCCTACTTCTCTGCCCATCCTTCCTTCTTGCCATACACGTGTCCCTTCCTCCACTCCACCATGAATGTTAGAGCTCCCAGAGGCTTAGTCCAAGCATCCTTTGTCCTGTCACTTCATAGGTCACCATTCACACCCAAAGCTGTGATTTCTACTTTTTTGCACAGGTGCACTCAGGAGCTCTTATCTGCAGTCTGAACACATATACTCAAAGGAATCGTCAAATTTTCGATTCAATGTCTCACGGGTACCTCAGAACTCATTAAGTCTCAAAAGTATTGATGTCTCCCTTCTCCAAACACAGTCTCCTTCCAGGCTTAAATAACTGGTGAGTGGCAACTTCATCCAATTAATTTCACAAGAAGCCTGGAATCACCTTGAACTCTAGTTTCAAGCCACCAGCCCTACCACTCCATCATACCAAGTCCTACCAAAAGTGGCTCCTTTCCTTCTCATTTGCTACCACCTTGTCTCCTCCATTTTTTCTCTCCTGCCCAAGGGCTCCCATTGCCTCTTAACTGGTCTCCCAAACAGATTCCAATTCATTCTTCACCCAGTGACCTGAGTCATCTTTTCACACTTTGGTGGCTTGCTGCTATCTTAGGATAAAGTCCTAAGTGTGTATTATTGTCCTACATAGCCCAGCATGAGCGAACTTCTATTTATCATGAGTTCCTCCTGTACTTTTCTCCTTTTGCTCTCTGCATTTCCCTGACCTAGGTTTTAATTTCTAGAGCTCATACTCCCTTTTGGCCAAAGGGCCTTAGCAGGTTCTGGTCCCTCTACCTGGAATACTCCAGTCCTCCCTATCCCACCCACATTCTCTCTTGCTCTAACACACGTGCCTGCCCATGCACACACACTATGCTACACTCTTCATTGTACTTAACTCTTACCCTTTAGAACTGAGCTCAAAGGAAGCTTCTTCAGGGAACCCTTTTTAATGGGCCTACCCCACCCCTGCCTCTGGCAGGTTCATTAGTTACAGACTCCCAGAAAACCATGTTCTGTTCCTTCGGGACACTTATTTCAGTTTATAGTTATGGCTTTATTAGAGTGGCTCTTTGTTTAATGCCACTTCCTTCATGAAGTAGGGGATGATCCCTGGGCCCTACTGAGGCACAAGGCATTGTAGGTACTCAATAAATATGAATGAGTGAATCAACTTCTGCTTCAGAAAGGATTCAATGTGAGAACGAGGGACAAGGCACAACACTAAAAATGAAAAGGTTAATTGTTTCCAAATTTCTATTTTCAATTACTAACCTCCCTTTTGGGTATTTTCATTGCATGGGTAGTGCCATAACATACCAAGTTGTCTATGCTAGAAGCCTAACAATCATTCTGATTCCATTCTTCCCCTAAATCTGCTGTGTTTATCTCTAAAGGCCAGCAGGGGCCTTCCCCTTCTCTTCTCTCTAGCATCGCCAAAATCATTCAGTCTAAGGCACCCTATCTCCTACTGGAATTACTGCAATTGCCTCTTAACTAGTCTTCCTGCTTTCCCCTGTTCTCCTAAAATTATTTCTCTACTCAGAGGTTAAGATGATTATTGAAAATGAATAAATCAGATTGCTTCAATTCCCAGTTTAAAAACTCATAATATTACAGAAAAACAAAAAACAAAAAACACCTCTTTCCAAAACCATTATCCTTTGTCATATCACTACTTTATTCCTCTCATCAAATGATACTGTCTGATGATTTTCTGTCTGGCTCCAACAAGAATGTAAACCTCGGGGCACCTGGGTGGCTCAGTCAGTTGGGCGTCCGACTTCGGTTCAGGTCTGATCTTGCCATTCGTGAGTTCGGGCCCTGCGTTGGGCTCTGTGTTAATGGCTCGGAGCCTGGAGCCTGCTTCAGGTTCTGTGTCTCCCTCTCTCTCTGCCTCTCTCCTGCTCGCACTCTCTCTCTCTCTCAAAAATAAATAAACATTAAAAACGTGTTAAAAAAAAAAAAGAATGTAAACCTCATGAGGGCAAGCACCTGATGTGTGCACCTATTCTCACAGCCACTTAGTAGGTGTTAAGAGCTATTGTTAAATTCTTGAATGTGTGTTGACTGTGACCTATTTTGCCAAAATCCCCTTTCAGGACATTTTGCAAGAGTATGCTTACTGAAAAAAGTCAGGGGCTCCCTTTACTCTGAGTCTTACTGTGAGCTTTGAGAAGCCCAGGAAGTCAAGAAGCTGCCCAGAAATGACTTCTAATGATTAGGACCCCACAGAATGCTTATTATATCTTGAATAAAATCTACTGAGCAATTCATTACTTTCAGAATTCATATGAAGGAAGGATAACGTGATCCTCTAATTTCTTGTCCTTTCCAGTCCTGACTTAGCATGAGGACTGGAACGTGTAGCTAACAGGGCAACAGGGTAATAATCTTCATTATCTCTTCCTCTTTTCAAAACTGCTCATGAAATGCTTCAAATGAAAAGGGGCCCACTGGTGCCCCAGGACTGTGAGTCTAAGTGGTGCTTTTTTTGTTGTTATTTATGCTAATTAAGTAGGTTGCAGACTGGTTACTTAGCAATATCCTTCATTGAGATGCTCAGTCCTCAAGCTTAATTATATGTTTTAGGCCTAAAGTGGTCATTGAGCAGGCAATATCCAGGGATTGGATGCTATTCTCAGTGCTTCTGGGTCTGGCATGTGGAAACTCCTGCAATGTGCAAAGCCATTTTTATGGAAAGATACACTGGATTATATTATGGTATTTCACTACCTACTGGCTCAAATGAAGCACACAAAAAAAGACATCATCTTTTAAACAAAACTATTTTAAATACAGTTTCACATATTAAACATATTGGAATAGAGTGACACTATATCCTTTGCACGTGGGTTTGAGAAAGTTTTCTTAGCGTTAGCATACCCCTTGTTTGTATGAAGCAGTTAACACACCTCTCCTCAGTTGGTGTGAATAACAACTTCCTAAATCAATCTGCTCAGCATATGTGAAAGAACAACTCCATTAAAAATCAAATTTCTCATGGGCTTTAATGGAACCCATCAATATTGTGTGTTAGTGGGGAAAAAATCCATAATCCTATTTTTTGCCCAAACAGAAAACAAACTATTGATTTTTTTCAACAGATTTTTACTCGTTTAGAGTTCTTTTCCCTCTCAGACATCAGTCTGCTGCCACTGTCTGTAAGGCAGAGATGAAAATGTGCTGATTTTATGCTAGCACAGCTGACTAGGGAGCGCTCCGTGGAAGCAGAGCAAACAAATGTAAACAACATAAAATATTTAGATCACAGAAACATTAAGAGCGATTTTGGTGATGGGCATGAATTATATTTAGTGGACAGATCATCTATGGAACAGCGAGAAGCTGATAATCCTCCAACATTTTTACAGACAATGGAGACAAACCGCAGTTCAGAATAAAAAGCTAGAAATCTGGCAGGTTGGAAAGGCAGCCACCATTGAAAATGTACTGGATATAAACATATTCTAATCTGAATCCTGTCACTGTGGTTGTGTGAGTGATGTGCATTTTTTCCCCAAGCTTCACTGATCAATATCCATTCTGTCCCACATTAATAAAGTCTTAAATGTTTAACTTAGAGGATATGTGTGGTAACTCTTTTTGAAAGCTGATGGAGAACACACATTTGACTCACCACTGTATCCCCAGTGAGAGTAACAGACAGGTGCTAACATCATGGATGGGAGGGGTGAGAGGGGCATGACTACACTGGGAGGCTAGCTAGTAAGAAAGTAAGTCCATAAAAAAAAAAAAGACATCATGCACCCTTTCATACCCTTCTCTCTCGCATTTACTTCATGCTAGTATATTCCTCTAGTATATTTTCATCACTTTTAACAATTATTCTACATCACATTACTTTTAAAAAACTTGATGATGATCCATAAAGGGAAAGTCAGACGTTTATTCTTTCTTGTTTGAATGACACTTTAGGGTAATCAAATAGGTGTTCAGAAAAAGTTATTCTTCAGAGAAAATCCCCAGCTAATAAATGAATGAGAAGTGATAAAATTTGAACACCACCATTTTACATTTCCTTTTGAAATAATGAATCCAGGTAATAAGTATGGCTTGTAAAACGAGAAGGTGAAAAATCTTGTGAGGAGTTTTAAAAAGGAGAAACCAAACTGATAAACAAACAAAACAAAACAAAACAAAACAAAAACAAAACTGATGATTAATTTTAGCAAAAAATAAAAAATAAAAAAAGACAACCAGACATTATGTATACTCTAATGTAGAGCAATAAGACATACATGAACCACTTTCAAGATAAGCCAAGAACTTGAACCTGAATCTGACAAAGCCTCTAGTCTAAAGGGCAGTTTACAAGAAATATGAGGGATAAATGAGTACATTAAATAATACTACAGTTGAAACTCACCAAAAATCATCTAGAACATGAGAAATTCTAGAACACAATAAATAATCTTTAAAAAAAAAATAAAGAGGAAAGGATTACCATGAAATGACATCTAATATATTAAACAAATGCAGTGTGTGGACCTTGATTATTTTGAACAAGGCAACATAATGGTCATTTATGAGACAAACGGAGAAATTTTAACACTTTATTTGAAGATACTGAGAAATTATCAACCTTGCATTTAAAGTATAGTAGTAGGGGGCATGACTTCCAGGTTAAGCATCCAACTTCAGACTTTGGGTCAGGTCATGATCTTGTGGTCCGTGAGTTCAAGCCCCACATCAGACTCGGTGCTAACAGCCCAGAGCCTGGAGCCTGCTTGGGATTCTGTGTCTCCCTCTCTCTCTGCCCCTCCCCCACTCACGCATGCGCATTCTCTCTCTCTCTTAAAATTAAATATTAAAAGAACCTAAAGAAAATATAGTAGTGGTATTGTGGTTATATCTGAAAAATATATGAGATGTTATTATATAAAGATGTACACCAGAATGTTTACTCATGATGTCTGGAGTTGCTTTTAAATAATCTTTTTGGAGGAAGAGGAGGATTAGATGCAACAAGATTGTCCATGTGTTCATAATTGTTGAAACTAGACAACAGGTACCTAGGGGTTGATTATACTGCTTCTCATACTGTGATTGAAATTTTCCACCAACAGTGGAAATGCAAACTGGTGCAGCAGCCACTCTGGAAACAGTACAGAGGTTTCAAAAAGTTAAAAGTAGAACTACCCTATGATCCAGCAATTGTACCACTACGTATTTACCCCAAAGATACAAAAATACAGATTTGAAGGGGTACATGCACCCCAATGTTTATAGCGGCATTATCAACAATAGCCAAATTATGGAAAGAGCCCAAATGTCCACTGACTAATGAATGGATACAGAAAATGTGGTGTGCGTGTGTGTGTGTGTCTTATATACACATATGTGTGTGTGTGTGTGTGTGTGTGTGTGTGTGTGTGTGTGTGTGTAGGAATATTACTCAGCCATAAACAAGAATGAAATCTTGCTACTGCAATGACATAAATGGAGCTAGAGAGTATTAAGCTAAGTGAAATAAGTCAGTCAAAAACAAATAGCATATGATTTCATTCATATTTGGAATATAAAAAACAAAACAAATGAACATATGGGAAAGAAAAAAATAGAGAGGGAGGCAAACCATAAGAGACTCTTAACTATAGAGAAAAAACTGAGGGTACTGGAGGGAAGGTAAGCGGAGGGGAGAATACATTAAACAGGTGATGGGTATTAAGGAGGGCACTTGTGAAGAGCACTGGGTGTTGTATGTAAGTGAAGAATCACTAAATTACACACCTGAAACTAATATTACACTGTATAACTGGAATATAAATAAAAACTTAAAGATACATACACACACACACACACGCACACGCAAAAGCCAAAAAAACAGGACACACAAACAAACAAAAAGAAGAGACAGAGAGAGAGAGAGAGGGATACAGAGAGAGACATACAGAGAGAGAGAGAGAGAGAGAGAGAGAGAGCGCACAGAGGAGTGGCAGAGAGGGAGAGAGACAGAATCCCATGCAGGCTCGATGCTCAGCCAAGAGCCCCATACAGAGTTTGATCTCATGACCATGAACTGAGCCAGGTGCCCCCAAGCTCTTATTATCCGTAATATATTCACTCCTTTGATAATTTTCCTGAACGTAACCAATAGCCCATCACTGCCACGACTTTCTCCCGCACGTGGATGACCTCCTGACACTGCACCTAGCTACTGGATTCCTGGTCCCTACCTCACCCTGCATGCAGCACTGTGCCACATGGAAGCCTTCCTCACATGATTCCCCATTCCATGCCTCCCTCCCACAGAGACACACTCTTCACCTTGCTTGGGTTCCATACCCCATGCCAGGCTGCCTTGGCACAGACACAGTCCTCAATCCGCTAATGTTCTGACATCTTGCGGACCACCCTCACACACAGTCACCCACCCTCTTCACTCTCGCCACACAGAAGGCTCCCAGCGTGAACCTTCCTTACCTTGCCTAACACACCAGGCCATTTCTTCATGGGAACAGCTTTCTCATTTTGCTTCTACTTTGACCTCGACATCCTTATCACCCCATGTATACACCTTCCTTTTGCCCCTTAGGCTCTGAGCTCCTGGGCAGAGTCACCCCTTCCCCTGGGCAATTACAGACTTCCTTCTCATCTTCTCAGGCTCCAACACCACGTGCTAGGCAGTCATTCTATTCAACGCCCTCCACAGCTCGCTTGATTCTGACACCGTGCAGTGGGCAATGCTCCTACACGAATGCCCTCCTCACTCTAGTTGGTTCCTCTTTTACTTCGTCCTGTTATTTTATCACCATTATCAAGAAGACAAGAGATCAAAAAAAAAAAAAATGCTGAGAAGCCTTTAGAGAAAAGGGAACCCTGGTGCCCTGTTGGTAGGGATGTAGAACGGGTGCAGACACAGTAAGAAACAGTATGGAGCATCCTCAAAAATTAAAAATAGAAGTACTACATGATCAAGCAAGTACACTTCTGAGCATATATCCAAAGAAAATGAAATCACTATCTTAAAGAGATATCTGCACCCCACCATGTTCGTTACAGCATTATTCACAAAAGCCAAGACAGGGGAACAACTTAAATGCCCATTGACAAATGAATTAATAAAACAAATATGGTAAATACATACAGTGGAATATTAGTCATCCACAAAAAAGGAAATCTTGCCATTTGTGACAACACTGATTGACCCTGAAGACATCATCCCAAGTGAAATAAACCAGACAAAGTAGAATGGTGGCTTTCAAGGGCCAGGAGGTGATGGAAAATGAGAAGATAATGTTTAAAGAGCACAAACATTCAGCTATAAGAAAGATAAGTTATAGAGATCTGTGTACAGCATAGTTAATTATTAACAAAACTGTGTCCTATACGTGAAAGTTAAGAGAGTAAATCTTAAACGTTTCTACCACATACCATACACAAATGATAATTATGCGAGTGTAGTTAAGGTATTAAGTAACCTTGTTGCAGTAATCATTTCACAGTATTTATCTATAGGAAATAATTACATTGTGTACCTCAAATTTAACATATATTGTATGTCAATACTATCTTCATAAAGTTGAAAAATGTTTTATTTTAAGGTCATGGCAGATTTACATATACACGTATAAGAACTAATAGAAATCCCACATACCCTTTACTCAATTTTCCCTAAAAGTAACAGTTTGCAAGAGTATATTTCAAAATAGAAGACTTACATTAATAAAATGCACCAATATTATTCAGGTATCTATTTTACAGGCATGTGCAGATATATGGAGCTCCATACAGCTTTATCACATGTATCAAATCATGTGAATCATGTGAATACCACCCGAATCAGTACAGAACATCCTTCATGTTATACTTTCATAGTCTGATACAACCTCCTCCCACTCCCATCCACCACCACGTATGACTCCTGGCAACCA
Organism: Panthera pardus; assembly: GCF_024362965.1. Taxonomy (NCBI): domain Eukaryota; kingdom Metazoa; phylum Chordata; class Mammalia; order Carnivora; family Felidae; genus Panthera; species Panthera pardus. Next base: position 47,900,120 of record NW_026526765.1, on the reverse strand, counting down.
CACACGTGACCTCCATGTCTATGGTTTTGTTACATAAAGTATATTGTGTAAACGGTATCCTAAAGCATGTGGTCATTTGAGATTTTTTTTTACTTAGTCTAATTTCCTGGAGATATATCAAAGTTGGGTTTTTTTGTTTTTCAATTGTTGAGTAGTATTCCAAAAATATAGATGTACCACAGTTTATTTAACCATTCACCTGCTTTAAAAAGAATTAACATTTTATTTTTTGAGAGAGAGGGACATAGCATGGGTAGGGGAGGGGCAGAAAGAGAGGGAGACACAGAATCCAAAGCAGGATCCAGTCTTCGAGCTAGCTGTCAGCACAGAGCCAAAGGTGGGGCTCAAACTCATGAACTGCGAGATCATGACCTGAGCCAAAGTCAGATGCTTAACCTACTGAGCCATCCAGGCACCCATGTGCTTTTTTGTTTGTTTGTTTGTTTGTTTGTTTTTAATGTGTAAGGGAGGGAGGGAGGGGGAGAGAGAGAGAAAGAGAGAGAGAGGGAGGAAGGGAGGGAGGGAGGGAGAGAGGGGAAGAAGGAGAGAGAGAGACAATCTTAAGCAGTCTCCACGCTCAGCACTAAGCTCAATGTGGGGCTTGATCCCATGACCCTGGGATCATGACCTGAGATGAAATCAAGAATCTGGCGCTCAACCGACTGAGCCACTTAGGCACCCCAACCATTCAGCTGTTGTAGAACATCTAGGTTGCTTTCATTTGGGGCCATTATGAATAAAGCTTCTATGAACATGTGTGTTCAGGCTTTTTGTGTTAACACCTTACTTGGCCCCTCACACCTTACACTGGCCTGCATCCCTTCACAGAAACCCTGGGAGTGGGTTGAGTGCTCTCACTACAGGTCATCGTATGGAGACACAGCACATCCCTCCCAGCCCCAAGTAGCAGTGTCTTCTTTACTCTGCCCTACTTACTGGATTTAGGACAGAATAGTATGAGAGGTGAATACACAGGAGCTTAAGTGATCATAAGCACTATGCAAAGGATACTTCAGAGAACATATTTCCAGCACCTACTACTATAGTGACTGGAGCCAGTTAAGCACTCAGTGGATGTCTGTGAACGAGGGAAGGCACATTTGAGAATGTGCTTCCTCAACAGACAAACTGGAAATTTCTTAATTTAATAATTGATGAATGTTAAATTCTTAGGGGTAAGAATAAATGATTCTGTAAAAGAGAGAAGAATGGAAGGAAGTGTTAGGAAAGTTTTTTAAAGAAGGAAACTTTGGAATGGACAGCAGTGTGGAGCTGACCTATGGTTTTGTCCTAGCTACTCCCTCCCTCCATCTATATCTCACAATCTATGAATACATGTTCTCTGTAAGCCCACAATGAGTCAGTCACCCTCCATGTTAATGTGGTAAGGAAACAAAAAATTGTTATTTACCACAGCTTCTTAACAAAACTTTCTCTAATACTGGAATTAAGTTGAATCACTGTAAATCAACTTTCTGAATAATTGATTTTCTGATCCATTAGATAAATAATTAAGGACACTTTCCATCTCCCCAAAAAGTTTTGATCTTATGATGCATCTCCAATGGCCAGTTAGCTATGAACTCATCAGGGTCACTGAGAAGAATGTCTGTTTCTCAAATGTTTCAAATTTCCAACTTTCAGCTGATCTCAACCTCTCAATGGTCTGCTAAGTAATTGGTTCCGTTTTCCCTTAAATACAATTGACTTTATATTTGTCATCTTATGCTGCCTCTCACAGTGAAACAACTTTGGTGAAATATCATAAACCCATTTTAAGGTGACTCTTCTTCATTAGTTTTTACAGAATCAATAATTTAGTGAAATAACTAGAGCCAACAATTCTCATCTAAGAGCAAATTATTTCTTCTCCAACTTCACAAATATGAGTATCTACCAGCGACTCTAAACATACCCAGAGTGAAGAATCAACAATTTGTTGTCATTTTGTGTGTGTGTGTGTGTGTGTGTGTGTGTGTCAACTGGCCGCTGATTAATAGTTTGGTAAAATATAATGAACATGAATTATAAGGAAAAGGAAAATTAAGAAATAAGACAAAGGTCCATAAAACCTAAGTCTCAATACTTCACCATATTAAATGAACTAAAAAGCCCTCTGTCAAATTGGTCTGGAAGTTTCTAAGCACTTACTCTCAATTTCGGCCCTTATCTCATCCGGGATGAGTAACAATCACCACAGCCTGGTGCCAGTCTGCAGACCATACTCGGTGTGGCACTGGTCTATCTGACCCCATCTCACACCTAATTACATATTGGCTTTTTCTCATTCTCTAAGACTTCATGCATTTGCATGTATCTCTAGGTCAAAGACAATGTTTTCTATTTTGTTAGCATCTCCCAAAGCATCCACCTGATAGAGCTTAATAAATTCTTATCGATCAACAGAAGACAGCTTATTCTACTCTTTTGATTCCCTCCTCTGCTTTTCTCCCCTATTATATTCTCTTTGAATATAATTCATTTTAAATCCTTTTTGGAAGGAGGCACATGTTGCAAACTGGTGGCCTGCAGGCTAGATATGGACAATAATTGAGTTTGTTTGTCCCACAGATCTATTAAAAGTCAGCCTTTAACTTATCAAAAAGGCGCCATGTGGGGCTGCACCTTCCAGACTGCGTGAGCTTCTCAAGTTCCCCACGACCTTACTTGGTTCATCCAGTTATTAAAGTTACCTGCGTGGAACCTTTAGCCTTTTGAAATCGCAACACCCCACATTAATAAAATTGAGGTCAATGAACCTTACAGAACACAAATAAAGAACAAACAAAAGAGCCCCCAATACACTACTACAGAAGCTTGTGTCTCTAACAGTGCATAGGACCAAAGCATTTTGTTACCCCATTCAAAGCTCACAAGACCACACGAGAGGAGGAGATAAGGTAATTGTTTCCATTCATCAGCAAGAAAGCTGAGGCTCAAAGGATAAGTAACTTTTTTCAGACTTCACAGCAAGCAGGCTAAAAAGCCTGTGGACTCAGAGCCAGTGTCTCTAGGCCGCACTACACTGCACACTCATGAACTAGTCGCAGTGGTTTTCTTTCCTAAGCATTTTCCATACACATGGCCATAAAACTTTTTTTTTCTAATGTACACAAATCTGTTTTTACAAGTATCCATTCAACATTCACAGCAGATCTGTGATAGCAATTTGGGGGGTTTTGTTTGTTTATTTATTTTTTGTTTTTGTTTTTGTTTTTTAGCTTCATACTAATCAGATTCTTTTTCACAACAATTCTCATCCACTATTTTATGCTATACTGTTCTCCAGTGCACTAACCAAATCTGATCCTTTATTTTGATCCAAATCAAAGATGCTCCGCTGGAATGGTTCCAGGAACGGGTGATGTCCTCAAAGAGGCCTCACATTTTCATTTTTTTTTTTTTGTTTTTTTTTTGTTGAAAACTCTTCTAGGCTGTCATTTGGAATGCCTTTGGCCCAAAAGAAACGTCACCTTCCTGACAGACCAAACCTCAGCATCTCACTCAAAAAAACTTAGGAAATCACTGATCAGAAATTCTTCCATAAGCCTATTATCACAGCAAAAGAAGCAACTCCAAATTCCCATTAATAACCCTCCAGAGTAGATTGTAGGACACTAATACTTTGGGATCATAACACATGGACCATCAAACCATAGTTGAGCTCCAGCCTAAATAAGGTCTCTTGACTCTCTATAGTCTTGATGAGGGGGAAGGGGATGGGGGGGTCACTTTAGCATGTGGAAAAACATGGCTATGCACATCTTATTAGAAAAGTGTGCAGCTCTACAGGGTAACCACCATCTCTATGTGGCTGTTTAAATTTAAATTAGTATTAGATAAGGTTAAAAATATAGTTCCTAGCCACATCTCAAACACTCTGTAGTGATAAGGGGCAATGTCACATGAAGTCTGGCCTTGGCCTGATCCAAAGGGAGCCGGAACCACAGGGCCCAGCCTCATGTGGGTACAGACAGCGGGGCAGTTTCGAGCCTAAGCTGCTGACATGCCTGGGAGATGGATCCCTCATCCAGTGGAGAATCTAGGTTCTAGGACTCTCTACTACAGAAGGCTACAGGTTGTATTCTTTCACCAAATAAAACCGACAAAAACATAGCATCGCAAGGAAAATAATGAGCACGTAAAATCATTCCTCTTCTTCTCCATGAACATTTCCTTCTACTAGTGGGAACTTTACCGGTTCCCAACTTCCCCACCTGACTGTAATCTCCCAGAGGCAGGAGCTGCTCTTTTGTACCATGTATCTCCGGCATCTGGCACGTGTTAGGTGCTCACTAAATATTTACAGAATGAGTACTGAATTTAACAACTATCTTTAAAAGCGTTACAATTAAGGTGAGCACAGATCCTGTTTTGCCACCTCCATTCTAGTTTATGCCAGTTGCTCTACTGTAGTTATTAACAGAATTCCCCCTTCTTTTCAAAAGAGCTGTAGTTCGTTTTACACATTTTGTGGTCCTTCTAGTTTAAAGGACCGCTAGTCAAGGTGCCAGGACAACCGTGAGAAGAGGCTGAGTGACTTCAGTAGCTACTTCTGTTAACTTTCTCAGTGTGCCCATACATCAGACATTTGTCAGTGCAGGTTCTCCCTTTAGAGATAAAATGTTTACATTTTACTAAAAAATGGTTTTTTTTTTTTAAATTGGCTCATAAGTGCATTCATTGTATTTCTGGTTATAACCTTTTTTTTTTTGTATTGGGAGGGGGAGCCCTCAAAATGAATATACACTTAGCAACATACACTGATAATCAAGTTGTATGGCTAAAATGATCCACTGGTATCATTAACTTCAGGTGGTGCCAAAGTTAACTACTGGAGGCTAAGAACTCACTAGAGCAGAAATGACTGTCCTTGCACTAAACCCAAAGGAGTAATACAACAAACTAAATGAGGTTTGCCTGCAGTGTATAATAGGACACACACTGATCTTGCCTGATTTCCCAGTACATCATGGGGAAGAAAATATTACTCATATTTTAATCAATTAGTGATCTGCAAATTTCTGGGTAGGGGCAGAGAGCATAGGAAGGACATATTTTAAAGATAGTATCAGTCAACATTTGCTCCTTTATAATCTTTTATAATCATTTTCTAAAATGAACTTTCTTCCAAGAAGGGGGTTGGGTGTATTATCGTGTCAACAAGCATGTCTTTTTTTTTTTTTCCACAAGAGAGAAACATTTCACACCATGTTTCTGCCTTATGCACCAAATTGTGTGTTTACTTCAAGACACATTTGATGAGAAGGTGAGATAGAATAGACTGATTTAATGAAAACCTCTCTCTTCCTCTCCAGATTTCCTAATTTCCCTAATAGAAGAAATAGAGGAGAGACCATTGAACTCTCTGATTTATGAAGCATTCAGGAAAATAAAATACCTCACACAAAACAGTATCTAATTTATAATCATGTTATCTGAAGAACCTCCAGCTTTCTAATGAACTTTTACATAATAAATTCATGGTCATCAAAATCCTTAAGACTGAATTATTTAATTACATTGGTTTCCAGCAGAGGACAGACTGTTGCACTCTAACCTAAATTATCTGTAGAGGAGAGAAGAGTTGTTTCTTTCATTAAGAAGTAAAGTTAATTCATAATCAATAGAAGAAATCTACCTTTGACAAAGCTCTGAGCTACATTTGTGCTCAGCAATTACATATTTACACATGGCTGTATTTCTCTAGTCCCATTTCCTTACTTCCCTATCACAAAGTAGCTTATAGAGATAACAAGCCAAAGAGTCAAATACATTTTAAGATATGGATAACCATGTTCTCTTGCTGGCTCATTTTTGTTTTTGTTGTGTTTTTTTTTTTTTTTAATCTGATATAAGTCATCCAAGAGTTACATGGTACAACATGATTGATCTTCTGCCAGAGAATAAAAGCTGTGCACCAAGTGACATTATCAAGCCCAGGTCAACTAGGCCATATGCACAGTCATCTCAATTTGATTTGCAGTAGTGGCCCCATGTTCTTTTTCCAAACTGTATGCTTCAGTCACTGCCAGTGATAGTTCCTCTATGTCATTCAATGTTTTCTCTATGTAAAACCTACCAGAGAGGGCTAGGGAGGGGAAAGGCTATGTGTTGTCAAGGTAGAGACTTTGGTTTATAAACAGTTCTCGCTGGTATTATAGAAAAATCTAGTCAGATCCATAAATCTCCATTATCAGATATGAGTTATCCACTGGTAAAATATACCCACCTGTTCTTATATCAGAACTCTTGTGGAAGTGAGAGAAAGATCAAGTATAGGTGGTGACCGAAGGGACCAGACTATGATAACCCCACCTGGTTCGTCCATCTCTTGGCTTTGTTCCTCTCCAAAAGGCATTATACTCAGATCCCACGTGGTAGCACTGTGGCTTCCAGAAGCGCTATAATAACATTTGCCCAGGTCTAAACCCAGCAGAGATGTAGGAGTTAAAGTAATCTAGCAAGAGTCTACAAATGGTCACTGATTGACCATATTCTCATCTATGAGCCAATCACTGAAGCAAATAGAATCAAATCTGTGATTGTGGCAGCCAGACCTGAGTGCCATGTTCATATTAACCTCATGAACCAAAAGCACAGATAGGATGTTTTTATAAAGCAAAATCAAGTATTAGTACAAAAATTGGTAACTGACGCTGGAGACACTCTATAAATGTATCACACTTCAGATCTGAGGAAAGTTTTCTTACACCTAAATCATTGTTTTCTTACCCCTAAATCACATGTTCAGTCATCTTTTTTTTTTTTTGATAATACCAAATACCAGAAATTATTACTGAAAATCCCCCCCCCCCCACAAATTAATATATCAGTCTTTTAGATTAAATGAAGATGCTCATTGATAGGGACACTTAAACTATGACTGTTTTTTTGAAAGAATTTATATTAGGTCAGATTCTTCAAGAGAAGTTGTAGATGTAAGAATAGAAGTAGTCCTAATCACTTGGAAGATCCTTGAAAGCACTCCTTTGAATCCTGGAACTCAACAAGATTTCTATTCAATGGACACTCGACTCTGCACATGCTTAGGACTAAAAAGTATCTAGTGCTAGGATTGCCAAATAATACAGGAGGCTGTTAAGCTGGAATTTCAAACAACTAATGACTATGGTTTTGTATAAAGATGATCCAAATATTCCATGGGCCACAGCTATTCTAATATATATGTAGATATATGTTGTACCTTTGAAATTCTAATGTAATTGAGTGGCCTGAATTGTATTTGCTAAATTTGGCTTATCTATCTGCTATCCATAAGTACCATTCCCTTTTTGGATTATTCTGACAATTTAAAAGTTCTTCCTTATGCCAAGGCTTAAAATTCCAGAAAGTACTTCTAGCTATCAAAATGAATTCTCTTCAAATATTGTCCTCATTAAGTGTTACAACAGTATTATTATTATTATTTTCAAGCTGTGTAGCACAGTGCAAAGTTGTAATGATACCCCCATGGGGGAGGTGGGGTGGGACACTACTGGGTTGGGCTCATGCCTCCCATCTATGATTCTGCTTTAATCTAGGATATTAATTTAAGCTCCTGGTTTAGAATTTAAATTTAAATTTTATTATAAAAATGTGGGTTAAGAGAATAAAAAGACAAGCCACAGTCTCAGAGAAAATATTTGCACAACACCTGCTTCATAAAATAGTGGACTCCAACATACACAAATAACTCTTAAAACTCAACAAGAAAACAGACGAGCCGGGGCACCTGGGTGGCTCCGTCGGTTAAGCATCCAACTTTGGCTCAGGTCATGATCTCATGGTTTGTGAGTTCAAGCCCCATGTTGGGCTCTGTGCTGACAAGTTGGAGCCCAGAGCCTGCTTCCGATTCTGTGTCTCCCTCTCTCTCTACTCCTCCTCCTCACACTCTGTCTCTCTCTTTCTTTCTCAAAAATAAATAAACATTTAAAAAAATCTTAGAATAAAAAGAAAACAGACAAGCCAATTATATTAATATTGTATTACATATTTTAAAGTTGCTAAGATAGATGTTGAAAGTTCTCATCACAAGAAAGATTTTTCTTTCTTTGTTTTTAATTTTTTTTAACGTTTATTTATTTTTGAGACAGAGAAAGACAGAGCATGAACGGGGGAGGGGCAGAAAGACAGGGAGACACAGAATTGGAAGCAGGCTCCAGGCTCTGAGCCATCAGCCCAGAGCCCGACGCGGGGCTTGAACTCACGGACCGCGAGATCGCAACCTGAGCTGAAGTCAGACGCTTAACCGACTGAGCCACCCAGGCGCCCCAAGAAAGATTTTTCTAACTATGTGAGGTAGCATGTGTTAACTAGACTTACTGTGATCATTTCATGACATATACAAATATTGAATCACTATCTTCTACACACCTAAAACTAATATAATGTTATATGTGAAGTACATATATGAATTTATGTTTACAAATACACAAATTTGCAAGTATATAGATGTAATATTTATATCATATATAATAAGACACACATGTATCAATATGACATATCTCATATGGAAAGTAAATGAATATAATATTTATATGTAATATAAATAATAGTACTATATGTATAGAAGGAAAATGGACAAACCAAGTAAAAACTGGGCAAAAAACATGTACATCGAGCTCACTAAAGAAGACCTGCAAATAGTAAATAATCATATGAAAAGACACTCAGCATCATATGTCATTAGAGAACTGCAAACTGAAACAGCAATGAGATGCCATGGAACATTTATTAGAATGGCTAAAATCCAAAACATTGAGGACACCAAATGCTGGGAAGGATATGGGGCAATAGGAACACTCACACATTGCTGTCAGGAATGCAAAATGGCACAGTTTCACAATTTTTTGCCAATATTTCTGGTCGAACAAACACACTTGCCTTTGGAAACTTAAGCAACTACTTCTAAACTCCTTTGAATCAGGGTAATGTGTTATTATCTGACTGAACCAAAACACAGACACATGTTCCTTTTAGGTGCACATAAATGTTGACACTCTAAAATTATTGTTTCCAATTTCCATTCCTCTCAATTTCTTGCATCTATCAATGCTCTGACTTGATTTAAGTTGAATAAATTATCTGAAGCACCTGTAAACGCTTTCTAAACTTTCTTTTTCCCTTCACTAGTATTAAATACCGTAGCTTTTTAATGTTTGTCTCTTGAACACACCCTTGCTCATCAACAGTGGCACCTGAAGTAAGTGGAAATCCATACACAGAATAACTGACAGTCAAGTTATGGTTGGAGCATTCCCATTATGCTGTTTAATTACTGGAAGTTATAGGAGCTTTCAAATGTAACATTTATTACTCTGTTTTATGATACTTTATTACAAAGGCATTGCACAAATAACTGCCCTTCTCTGAATAAAATCTGGAGAGCAAATCTTAGCATTTTACATAGACAATGGATATAGCCTATATTCATTTTTCCTATGGGCTATTTTTATATTTGGCCACAAATTTTTCCATGCTTCCATTAGGATAGGCAAAATAAATTGTAATTGATCAAGCTTTCTCTGGTTTCCTGTTGTCAGGAGGATATTCCTATGATCCTCCAAAGAGGGAAAACAATGCATCAAAGAAGTCCTTTCAGGCAATCCCATACCAGTTCTTCATCTCCAGCTATGATACATCAGAGATGAGTTAAAAGGCCTTTATTTTGTGTAAAGAGACAATTCCTGTATCTTTGTCTTTATATTTTTCTGATGGGATAAATGGTCCTTTTAATAGGAGAGAAAACACTGGGGATCTAGGGAAATGTACAGGAAGAGCCCCAGACAATATTACTCAATAAATATACATGGAGTGAAGTGCGAATAAAGGCAATACAAAGTCCCAGAACTGCCTAAAATAAAACGTGGCATATTTATTATAGGAGATACTAATAGGCATGCTAATATACTCAGAAGGAGCTACGATTCCATTAGGCTTTCAGAGTCTGCCAAATCATCCCAGGTTTGGAATATGTAGAGACCTAATGATACATGCTGTATATGTCAGTCACAACACAGCTTGTATAAGTTAAAGAAACAGTTTGTTGCCATTCGTTTCTCAGAGAAGCAGAGTTACTAATGTTAAATCCTCAGATGGAATGTGAAAGACTCACCAGTATCAGATGGGTTGTTAAATAGTGACCTCGAAAGAAGTAGAACAAGAATCCATGGGTAAACACATAGAGATGGGTTTCTGCTTCAATTTTAGGCATCTGTCCAACAGTTGAAACTGAGGGTGAAATTGTTTTTAGAAACAGGTATTTGAGGTGCTTAAGCAGAGATACTTAAGATGCTAACGGGTTTCACTCATTGGATTGTTGTTTCATCTAAGACAGTTCTAATCTGTTGTTAGTGATCTTAAAAAATCATGAATACTTAAGTTAATGGTGGCAAAGCTGAGGATTTTAAATGGAGGCTTATGGAGGTTTTAAAGAAAATTTCTGGGTACATTCTACTAACTTTAAATGTAGACTAATGTTGGCTCTCCTCTTGGTTTTCATTTTTCTTGGTAGAACTGTTTGAAATACTCACTCTTCTTATTAGCCAAGATTAGGGGACTGACTTTTTCTGTTGCCCAATCTTATGCTCTAATGGCTACTGGCATTGCCTCTGAGGGGCATTCCTAAAGCTCCCAATAGTGCCTCTGAAGTTCATTACTGAAGCTATACCTTAAGCTGTCAAGAAAAGACAAGGATACCTCAGAAGCCCAACACAGGAGGTTGATGGTGATCTATGAGACCTGGAATGGGGAATAGTAAAACAGTCAAGTTCTAAAGCAATCCTTGCTTCCTCCTGATTGGCATGTCTGAATGGTACACAATTCCTGCTCTCACCAAACAAACTTAAGCCAGCAATTTGGGTTACCGTGGTACTAACCTTCTTCTCAACTCTGTGAATCTACAGCTCTTGTACCTTTTCTCATGGATCTAGTTTCTAACTCTTAGTCCAAATTATCAAGATAATCTGAGAAGCTAATCCTGGGTTAGTAAATCTTCTAGTCCAATAAACTTTCCCAAGTTTACCTTGTATTCGATATTAATAATGGGTTCCCAGAACCCACCTTTCAACAAAGTATGGAAGAGAATTTCCAAGGAAATGGCCTCAGTTCTATCAATTATTGCTAAGTCTAACCATCAGCAACCACCTACTAGTTTCTTCTCAGATATCATGGTGGCTTCTTCTTCTCATTGTGTTCCAAACCAAATTCATTACCCTTCCTTTCTATAATTTTTCCTGTATCTTTCCTACTGAAACAACCCCTCTTCCAAGCTACTTATTTCCTTGTCTATCCTCAATAATTTCCACTCAAAACTTCAAATTCAGCTTGACTTCTGTTTTTCTCAGGACAGATTGTACACAGCTGATTACTTTTATGCAATGTATACGCATAAGCTGATATTTATACTTTAAGAAATATTTATATATCCCAATACCTTGTATGAGTATTACGAGTATTGATAATACAGGTGATAATAAGTAACTGTGCTGGGCTTACACAACTATTTACTTGACCACTAAACATTTACTAAGCTACACACTACACATACTACAAGCCCATCACTATGCAAAGTACTGGAGATAAAACAAGTGAATGTTGCTGCTTATACCCTGATTGCAGTACTTGTATTTGAAATCATTTCAAATAAGTGTCCTAAATGCCTAACAGCTTACCATTTATTTTCCTTATCAAAGTAGAAATCATTCAACTGGGTAAATCAGGTGGTATAAGTGTTACTTTTCCACAAAACTTAGGCAAACTCTTGAGTAAACAGATGAGAGAGTCTCTCCTAGCTTTCTACTTTCCTTATATCATCTATCAGAATGGCTAAAATTAACAACACAAGAAACAACAGGTGTTGGCGAGATGCAGAGAAAGGGGAACCCTCTTGCACTGCTGGTGGGAATGTAAACTCATGCAGCCAATCTGGAGTATGGAGGTTCCTCAAGAAACTAAAAATGAGAACTACCCTACGATCCAGCAATTGTACTATTAGATATTTACCCAAAGGACACAAAAATACAGATTCAAAGAGGTACATGATCCCCAATGTACAGCATTATGAACAATAGCCAAACTTTGGAGAGAGCCCAAATGTCCATAGACTAATGAATGGATAAAGAAGATGTGGTATATATAAACAATGGAATATGACTAAGCTATCAGAAAAATTAAATCTTGCCATTTGCAATGACATAGATGGATCTAGGATGTATTCTGCTTAGTGAAATAAGTCAATCAGACAAAGACAACTATCATATGATTTCACTCATGTGGACTTTAAGAAACAAAACACGTTAACATATAGGAAGGAGAGGGAAAAGAGAAGAAAGGGAAACAAACCATAAGAGACTCTTAACAATAGAGAACAAATGAAGGGTTGATGAAGGGAGGTGGGTGGCAGATGGGTTACATGGGCGATGGGTATTATGGAGAACACTTGGAACACTTGTTATGATGAGCACTGGGTCCTGTATGTAAGTGATGAATCACTGAATTCTACTCCTGAAACCAATGTTGCACCATATGTTAACTACCTGAAATATAAATAATCAAAAATAAAAATCAATTAAAAGACTGAGGCAAACTCTTTTGAGTAAAAAGATTAGAGAGTCTCTCCTGGCTTTCCAGTTTTCTTTTATCATTTGTGCTCTTCTCCCTGTTTTTGTGTCTCAATTGAAAATTATCTTCTGTCAGTTATAGTAAATACTGATTCTCAATCTCTTTATTTCAGTAGAAATATAAATGACACCACTGAAAAAATCAAAACTCAAATTGTGTTTTGAAACTATAGGAAAATTTGGCATCCATTCTCTTAACAAACTGTTGATTTCTGGTCTAGCAATAGCAGCAAGCACATAGAATGCTGAGTAAGAGGTCCTGAAGACAAAATTAAGAGAGACTCAAAATGTCATTTCATGGCACCGTATATTCTAGTTTAGATTTTCAAAGGGCAGTGTGCATTCTTTAGTATTTACTGGGATATATGATTGTAATTCTAATGATAATAAAAGTAATAGTCTTTTCGGCAGATTGTGCTAATAAGAGTTTTTCTGTCATCTCATATGTTTAGAAAATACCCTATTAATCTTCACAGTGTGACATTTTTATGTGTGGTAAGTAATTAATATTTTAAGGCAGATTGATAGCTAGATTGCTTACCACTGAGGAATATTTTCAGTCAAGAGAGAGTTATTTTACTAAAGTTGAACTTCACTAAAGTTGAACAAGCTCTGAACTGTGAAACACCAAGGTTAAAAAAAAAAAAAAAAAAAAAAGCAAACTGTCACCTTTGACACCTAGCTAGCACTGGATTGGTTTCTAGTGGCTTTAAAAGGCTTGCATGGGAAGTTATCAATTAAGTGGTCAATGATTAAGATAATTTCACAGAAATGATAAAACAAAGAGGTTAAGTGACTTGCTCACTAAAAGTGAAAAAGCCTAACATAAAATTTAACTTATCCTTATATTCTTATTTTCTGGTTTAAATGATAACTCAGGGGATTTCTACCAAGAGGTGAAGTCGTGCAGATTTTTTGTTTTGTCTGGTTTTTGCTTGATAACAATATTTTCCCCAAAGTGATTTCTGTGGTTAATTTGAGTTAGACTAGTTACAACAAGACCTACTGGTTCTTATAAAACTGCCATTTCACGAAATGAAAATGTAGCCAATTGGGACTAAAATATAATTTGGAAATAAATCTCATTGGAATGTAGTTGTTATTAATAATGATGATAAGGTCATGTTGGGACACTAAAAACCTATCTGTGCTTCTGATAGTTTGTATCCTTGTTTTTAGGCTCAAATACCTCCCTCTTTTGTCTGGGACACTATTCTTCATGTTTTGTCCACTTTAAAAGGTAATTGAAGAATAATGGTTGTCTCCGGGGTAGGTCACCATCAGAAAGTTAATCATGACATAGAATGCCAAATTTTTAAGAGAACAGATCTGGGTCTGAGTGATGAAAATTGAACCTTGGCCCTACCATTTACTGGCTGTGTAATGTTGGACACATGTCTCTAACCTTCCTAAACCTCAGTGTTGCCATCTATACACTGGGGGTGAAAACTGTACATATATAGACTGAACAAACCAATGCAGATGAAACAGCACAGTGCCTATTTTATAGTAAGTGAGCAATCAACAAAAGAGAACTGTTATCATGTTAACACAAATTCATAACTTCTCTATGTTGACATTTGTTATAAAAACCCAGAATTGAAAGAAGATATGGATCATAATTGGATTCATTAATTTATGCACCAATTTTAATTTTCCCTTCATTGGATGCATACCTTATCACATATGTTGATTTATCTAAAAAGACATGCCCTGTTGTGATTACTGTTCCATTTGTGGCTGTCCTTGGACAGAAAGCAACTGTCACACAATCTACATCCTGCTGCTTTGTTGTCACGTTAGCCACAAGCCAGTCATGTCATTTAGGTTCCCCCTCTGCATTCAATCTGTCACCACATCCTGCTGTTCACTCTTCCATGGCATCACTAATGTCAGCCCCATGCTCTCCATTCTTGGAAACACAGCATTCCAGCCATTGTCTGCACAAACAAAATCCAACTTATTTCCCAGGATTCTACCTCACTGCATCAACTATTTCTTTAGAAAATCAACAGGTCCAAAGTCTTGTCCAATTTATGAAATCCTGCACTATAAGCTTTCAATTCAAACCATGAGCAAACAAAAACCACGTACTCACTTCCCCCAACAGTCTCATTTTGGAATTCTGGGTATTGTTCTCCTATGTTAAACCAACACCAGGGTAACTCTGTTTGCTTATACAATATTATCGATCTCTCATAGAACTAGTTCTACATAGTCCCATCCTTCTCAGCACCCATGCAACAATCTCCATTGATCACCTAAGAAAATTCAACTTCTTCAGAGGCTATCTATCCAAATGGCCCTGAGTTTTCACAATCCTATATTGTGAATGCTATTACTTTCAGTCCAAAGAGTCAAAATTAGTTACTTCCCATAAACTTTATCAACTCTTCCTGCCTCATCTGATAAAACTTATACATTCAAAGTAAGAAGAAACTGCCCATTGCCTACCACTTACTCCCTCTTTACATTCTTCCAAATAAATACAAGGACTAATTTCATAGTTTTAAACTGATAAGAACAGATACTACACGTGATCTTAGCCAAAAGGCCGAGAAGCGATTAATTTCATAGCTATAATAATTAGTTTATTATTTACATTGACAGCAATACATCTTCATAATAGTACATGGGAAGATTGGAGGTTGCTGGTGAAGGTTGACCAGGGAGGCATATCAGAATCTTCAAGATGGAATACGCCCACTAAAAATACAAGTAAAACATGATTGACAAGAAGGGTTACCTAAATGGTGCTTTATTTTTCATACTAAGTAGAAAAAAATATTTTAAGCAGATGCACCCAACAATTTTCAAAGCAATCAAATAATGTATAGTTTTTGCTACTTCTGTCTCTTTAAAAGTCAAATAACTGTCCAGTGACTGATGAATGGATAAAGAAGATGTGTGTGCGCACACACACACACACACACACACTAGAATATCATTCAGCAATCAAAAAGAATTAAATCTTGCCATTTGCAACAACGTGGATGGAACTAGAGTGTATTACGCTAAGTGAAACAAGTCAGAGCAAGACAAATATCATGCGATTTCACTCATTTGTAGAATGTAAGAAACAAAACAGATGAACAAAGTAGAAAGGAAGGAAAAATAATATGAAAAGAGAGAGGGAGGCAAACCATAAGAGACTCTTAAATACAGGAACAAACTGGAGGGGTGTTTAGTGGAGGGACAGTCTAAATGAGTGATGGGCATTAAGGAGGGCACTTGTTGGGATGAGCACTGGGTATTTTACGTAAGTCTTGAATCACTCGGTTCTACTCCTGAAACCAATACTACACTATATGCTAACTAATTTGAATTTAAATGAATAAATATTTAAAAAATAAATACTTGAGGTCTTAAAAAAATAAAAGTCAAATAACTATCTTCTTCCTGCTCTAGTATGTTTTTAAAAATACATTATTATGTTATTTGCTTTGAAACTTCAATGAACATTCAAAGGAGAGCAGTCCATTTTTATGCTCCATAAGAAGATGTGAGATTTGTAAAAATTTCAGAAAAACAAGTCCAGAATGAATCCCATTTCAAAAGCTAACCATTTTACTTCACTCAAGGGTTCTTTAAAGTACCAACTTCTACCTGAAATTATTTATTACCAAAAAAATCAAATGTACCTCACCTCCTACAGAATAAAAACCAATAGATGATGTTGAGTATAAGAACTTGTTAAAACTTGCCTCTCTCTTCCTTGAAAAGAAAATATTAACAAATTCAACAGAGTAACTAGCATAAGGTGAATTCTCTACATGTAGGAATCTCAAAAAGTAGAAATTGTTAATATTTCCTCTGTCTCAACCCATAAACACTTGCAAATACTTAAAATGTGGAATCTTAGCAGTGGATAGAACTTTAGAAATCGTCTAGAACAATACCTTTGTTCCCATGAGAACCTTTTCTACTTGACTTTTGTCTGCAGTCTGAGAACAGTTGTTTCCAATGACAGTGAGTTCATTCGTCCTGGAAGAAGCCTCGTCATTTTCTTAAATGAAAGTATCAGAACTGAAACTTTCATGCTTACATCTATTCATTGGTTCTAACTAGGCCATATGGAGCCATGAAAAATGAGCTCATCCATTTCACCATCATAGATCCTACAACAATTCCATTTCATACACATTTCAAAGTCTTCAGTTCTCTAAGCTGCCAATTGTTCCAACCATTCTTGTTGAGAAAATGAGAGGAGTTAAAATAATGAGGCTGAAAATCAGTCTGATCGAGCTCTCAGTACCAGCCCTGTCCTACATGAGTTGCAGGTCCTTGGGCAAGATATTTAATCTCTATGAAACTTGTTTTCATCTGGGAATAACACCATTTAATTCACAAATTTTGTTATTAAGATTAGTAGATCCTGTATGTAATTTGCTTAAAACACACAAAAACTTGGAAGAAAGCGTTGATATTTTCATAATGGTTTTGTTTTACCATCGTCTCTTGGGATGTACTTCCCTATAAGCTGATAAATCTCCAAAAATAAATGAGTCTAATAAACATAATAAAATTCCTATTATTATTGAGATTACTACAGTTAGATACCCAGTCTACCATTCGTACTATCACGTACTAACAATTTAAGAAACAATTCTATTTTCTGATTATTTTCAATACATACTTCATGCCTGTATCTGAAGTTTTTGATTTATAGTGATAAAAATCACAAAAAGCTGGTCTACTTGATAGACTCTATTGGACACACGAGTAAATTAAATAACATCAGGACATGTTAAGATTTAAGCACACGCAAACATGCACAATATCAAAATGGAACAAACTCCCTTATCTAGCTAATACTCTGAGGTATGAATCGGAAATCTAAGGTACAGATTCTGTGGCAAAACTCCAAAAATATGTATTCATAAAGGCCGAGCTTTGCAAAGCAAATAACAAAACCAGAAATGTTCCTTCTTCTCCAAACCTTGAATTACCATGACAGCTCCAGTATGTGTGAATTCTCAAATACTTATAAAAATGATACCAGATTTTAACTGAAGGCAGAAATATGTGAATATTTATTTTGTCCTATATTTTTGTCTCCAGAATTCATTGAAAATCTGTAGAAGAATAGAAGCAGCCTAAGATTTCAAACATGGTAATCCTACCCCTGGGAATTTAAAGACAAAGATCGTGTGCTAAAATGGCAGTGTTACACTCTCCAGTTCCATCCACGTTGCTACAAAACCAGAGAGTGTTATGCTAAGTGAAATAAGTCATAGAGAGAAAGACAGATACCATATGTTTTCACTCTTATGTGGATCCTGAGAAATTTAACAGAAGACCATGGGGGAGGGGAAGAAAAAAAAAGGGTAGAGAGGGAGGGGGCCAAAACATAAGAGACTCTTAAAAACTAAGAACAAACTGAGGGTTGATGGGGGGTGGGAGGGAGGGGAGGGTGGGTGATGGGTATTGAGGAGGGCACCTGTTGGGATGAGCACTGGGTGTTGTGTGGAAACCAATCTGATAATAAATTTCATTAAAAAAAATAAATAAATAAAAATAAAAACGAAATTAAAAAAAAATAGATAAAAATGAAATAAACTGGCAGCGTTGTTACCATAGCAAAATGTACATTAATTAACTTGGCATTTTGTGAATTGTACCTCTGCATGTTTTGATCTAAAATACTTCTCATATATAGGGTTAAAACTTTGAAAACTACAGAAGCAGACAAAATAATCAATTATTTCCACCATTACTAAATCTTATGGCTGGCCTTAGTTGTCATTATATCAACTAAGGTCTAGATGGCAGGAATGGTATTTGTAGCTCTATCACTAAGAGATAGCAACATAAATAAGGCTCTGGCTTCTATTTTTAGTTTGACCTCAATAAAGTATTACAGAGTTACAGCTGCTTCTCAATGATTTGATTAGCTATTCAAATCACAAGGTCTCATTTTAACAGACTTGGTGATCCTAAAGCATGTGTGAAGTGTTATGGTTTTTTTTAATGTGTAGGGATTATGCAAAAAAAATAAGATTCAGAATGCTTTTATGATACATTAACTCAGTTTAACTTGTATTCCAACTACCAGAATGGAAATTCTCTCTCAATTGAAGAAATTTGCATATATATGCACCCATACATACATTTATGTATGTGTTCACTTGTCTATGTATATCATCAGTGTGTTTAGCTTTTTAATTTTACCAAATTAACTTTTTAAATATTTTTACAGTACTTTCACAACTCTTATCTAATTTTATCCTTACTATGTATGCTCCTATATATGGAAGAGGTGAATAGATGTGAGTGCCCTTCAAAGATGAAGAAATTAAAGTAGATAAAGATCCAATACATTTCACCTGGTCACAAAGGAAGACACAGGTCTCTTGACCTACAGCTTTGGAAATCTCAACTAGATAGTATTTAAAAAGAGAGAAAAGAGGCAGCAAGAAAAAAAGAGAAAAGGAGGTAAGGAGAGAAGCAGATAGAGAGATAAAAAGAGTGAAAGAGGGAAAGAGACTCTACTCAGAAACATTTATATGATTGAAGTACATTTCTTCCTTGTGGCTATCTCATTTCTTTTGACCAAGCATCTATTTTAGGATAATGGCAAGACAAGACAGTGAATAAGTGTATCAGTGAGTGGACATGGGTGAATATACTACTTGGAAAACACTCTGCGAGGTCCTGTGGAATGAAGATGGAAATGTGAGTAGTTTAAATATAAAGACAGCATTGCATCTGTGACAACATGGATGGAACTTGAGGACACTGCGCTAAGTGAAATAAGTCAGAGAAAGAAAAATACTGCATCCTGTCACTTATACATTGAATCTGAAAGAGCTGAAGTCAGAGAGTAGAATAGTGGTTACCAGACACACAGAGGTAGGGGAAATGGGGAGATGTTGGTCAAAGATTACAAACTTCCAGTTATAAATAGGATAAGATCCGGGGATCTAATATACAGCATAGTGGTTATAGTTAATAATATTGTATTACATACTTGAAAGTTCCTAAGAAAATCATCTTAAATTTTCTCATAACCAATAAGAAATGGTAATTATTTGAAGTGACTGAGGTGTTAGCTAACGCTATGATGGTTATCTTTTCAAAATATATGTGTATTAAATCAACATGTGTATACACTATAAACTTACACAATGTTATATGTTAATCATATCTCAATGAAGCTGGTAAAAAATAGGACATAGTTCTTTTCTTTAATGAAATTTATGGTCTAATAGGCATAAGCATGAAAACCATATAAATATACTAACACACTTATTTATATTAGCAGAATGAATGTACACACAGAAAGAATAGGGAATAAGCTATTCTTTTACCCACTGGTAGAGTTTTTAAAACTACAAAATAAAAACTGTCATAGTTCTGCAAACCAACTCGTGACTCTGGCCTTTTCACACAAGACTCGGGTCAACTTCACCAAGAGTTTAGAAAAGTATTCAGGCAACAATAGCCATTTCAGCAAAATGCCAATTTAGTAAATTGTAGTTGGATAAACTAAGTTTTGCCAAATAGAAAATGTTGGCCATAACATTATTCCATCGCAGGCTGAAAATCTGATGAGGTTAAGTTCTATTAAACTGTTGCCAGCTTACAAGAGTCAGGTGCTAGCAAACATATGGCAATTTTCTTTCTGTTCCAGCCTTAAAGTAAATCTGACTCCTCGTCTCTTTTTTTTCTTTTTCTTCTTCAGACAGTGGTGTATGTAATATCTTTCATGTTGTTTGAATGACAATATTACATTTTAGAAAATATAACACTGTTATTAATGTTAAAAGTTCTATTAATAGCTTCTTTCTTTCATTAGGCTAATCACTGTAATATTTTTGCCATTATTTTGATGACAAATAGAGCAAATAAAAAGATGAAGAAACAGTAAAAAAAAATCCCCCCAAAGCCATGGTGATACATACTTATTTTTATTTTACATTATTAGCTGTTATTTTCTCTGTTACTTGGTATGTATTGGTCAAAAGATTAACATCTTCACTTTTAAATTTATTTATGTTTTACTTCACTGAAAAAAAAATTGGGGGAGTTAAATTTGGCATAGTTCAGAAGGTCAAGCAACTGTAGGTTAAACCTTTCTTAGCTATTACCTATGCAAAGAAAGATAAGCCAGAACTAATTTTTGTACAAAAGTAATAATATTTAAAGTTAAGGGGATTTAAAATCCATTTTAAGGCTGCCCCACACCTATTCCCTGTATTAGAAATTCTACGGAAGAAGAAAAGCCAAAGGGGAAAAAAAAAGAGTTAATGGTTAGCTTAGAAAACTCATGGCTAGTATTTCTTCTTGCTGGTCTGTGAATGTGTGGTAATATTATACTCTTTTAGAAGATTAGGATTTTATTTTTAGGTAATCTTTAAAACCAAAATATTTCACTATACTATTAAAAATCAAATTAAATTTTTCTTCATGACTGCATAAATTAAGCCTGACATCAATACACTTCACATAAGTATATTTATAATGCCATGCCATTTTCAGAGATGCTATTGTTTAAAACAACATGCATTCTGTTTTCAATCATGTTAATACTCTTGTGGTCTTAATATTAAAATATTACATTCCTATGATTATACTTGCTTTAATTTTTTTCTCCAGAACTCACATCATTAAAGTATTCTTTTTTTCTGGAATTTCTCCAAATATATTTACCTTGTCCCTATGACAAATGTGTTTAAGAGCCCGAGACTATCATGACAGAATACAAGTTACAAAACTGCATCAAGTGCATGTCTCTACTCTTGAAAAAGCTCATACTTCATTTTGAAAGTGCTAGGTATAATGTAGCACCTTATGGGTGGTGGCATAAGAGACAGCTGGGAATAAAATAAGTATTGCCTTAGCTTTATAGAGATACTTCCATAAACAAACTAATCTAGTATTTCAAATTTAAGAGTTTAATTTTACAGAAGTAAAAGAAATATGGCAGAAGAATATATATATACAAAACATGACTAGTGGAGATATAATTCTAAAAGCAGCAACAATGAAATGGTATTTATCAGTAGAGAAATTGTTAAATATTTTAAGGCACATCTACAGTTGTTAGGTGTGGAGAGTCACAAGAAACTGTCCTTCAAGAAGTCCAGTCAACATTTTCATTGAAGCCAGATTGTCCCAAATCCTTTGAATAGCTAATGGGTTAAACTACACAGCCAATGGATTGAACTACACAACCCACATCCACTGGTAGCTCTCCAATGTGCTGAAATATAAGTGCTTCTAATCATAACTAAGAACTACTTAAAATGAAGGCTATGTGAGTCAACTCCAAAAGGCAGAAGAGCTACAGGGAATCAGGAGAGTTTCAGACTCATTTGATACAAATGACCATATATTGATTATTTATCAATATATAATATCTAAAATCTAGAATAGATGTAAAGTTGATTGCATTTGCTTTCTACTGGATCACTGTATAACCAAACTCTCGAGGAGAGAAAAAAATGGAGCCTTAGTTTGTAGTGAGAAGCAGACAGACTCACTTCAAGTTCTGCATAACAAGTCTTGTATTAAAGGTGTTCTCATGTAAGAAGTCTTCTTGGATTAATTCCACCTCTTCTTTTTTCTTTTTAATGTTTTATTTACTTTTTACAGGGAGAGACAGAGCACGAGTGGGCGAGGGGCAGAGAGAGAAGGAGACACAGAATCCAAAGCAGGGTCCAGGCTCTGAGCTGTCAGCACAGAGCCCAATGCAGGGCTGGAACCCACAAGCCACAAGAACATGACCTGAGCTGAAGTCAGACACTTAACCAACTGAGCCACCCAGGAGGCCCTAATTCCACCTATTCTACGTATTCCTTTAAACAGTAAGTTATAAACGGCATTTTTATAATTTATGCTCACAACTCTTCCCATGTATTTTATGTCTCTCAAGTTGAATTTCATGCTTATTAATAATGTTGAGTTTTATAGCTAACTTTTTATTATCTAAAATCATGTTTTTATGGAGGGTCTCAAAAATGCTTTAATGAATAAATTGATAGAAAAGAAACACAGTGACCACTTTTCTTAACTTTTTTATTTTTCTCAATGACAGAAGACAACTGTCAAAATGACCAGTTGCTAGAGTGATAAGTGCAACAAATGCAGATGGATCAACAGACAAAAATTTCCCCTCTACCTCTGGTTTCTACCTATAATTTTAGGAAATGGTAGCCTCTTTATTCCACAGTTTTAAAACACCTATGGTACATTATAATCAAGAGTCTATATGCAATTGATATTGAAATAATTTGGGAAAAGATTTGGAAAGCTCAGCAATAATCTAATTTTGATGTAGATTTAGATATTCCCTACAGAAGTGCCAAAGCTTAAATGTAGAAGGTAAAAACTGATAGTGTAATTAGAATCAAGAAAGCATTTTAGGGGCACCTGGGTGGCTCAGTTGGTTGAGCGTCTAACTCTGGATTTTGGCTCAGGTCATGATTGTAGGGAGCCATGGGCTCAAGCCCAGCGTTGGGCTCTGTGCTGAGCATGGAAACTACTTAGGATTCTCTCTTGCGTGCGCTCTCGCTCTCTCTCTCTCTCTCTCTCTCTCTCTCTCCCTCTGCCCCTCTCCCCAAATTGTGTTGTCTAAAAAATAAAAATAAATTAATAAAAAGGAATATATTTTAAATCTATAAACAGCATTAAAGATCAGCTAATCCAAACTGCTTATATTTTAGAACTGGGAAATATTAAGATCCAGAAATATAAAATGACTTGCTTTAAGTTACAAAGAACAGTGCTAGGACCAACCAAAAGTCATGCCTCTTCCTTGCTACTTTTCTTTTCTGAATATTTTCCTTTTATAATTTGTGGCTTTTAAAAAAATTATATTGACGGAGTCACAAGCATCTTAAAGCCATCAGAGCATAAGTACAATTATCTCTGATGAAGAGTAGAAGGTGTCATACTTTGTCAGCTGATTTTTGCCTTTTTCAAAATGGCGGAAACTAAAATGTTCAAAAGACATTTGCAAGAAGAGACTACTCTGATCTAAATCATTATTTCTTTTTTTAAAAAAATTTTAATGTTTATTCATTCCTTGAGAGAGATAGACAGCATGAGCATGGGAGAGGCAGAGAGAGGGAGACACAGAATCTGAAGCAGGCTCCAGGCAGGCTCTGAGCCACCAGCACAGAGCCCGATGCAGGGCTCAAATTCACAAACCGTGAGATCATGACCTGAGCCGAAGTCAGATGCTCAACCGACTGAGCCACCCAGGCGTCCCCTAAATCATTCTTTCTAAACACATTTCAAAAAAAACAAAACAAAACAAAACAAAACAAAAAAACCACAGTTGGCAAGCTCCAAGGGTCATGTTCACCAATAAAAGTATGTTTTATTAAAATCTTTTTGATACAATAAACATTTCAATTTAGGTCTTATCATTCAGTTGTCCTGATAATAATGCCTATAAACATGTGACTAAGTGCATTTGAAGAAAAAAAAAACTCAATCTTTTCAAGGGCCTAGTGAGTCACCTTTGAATAATATGATGCATTTTTATGTAAAAACCAGCTTTTTCCCTTTGGACATGTGTCTATATCATATGCACTACACAAATGCTCTAAGAAAGAGCGACACAAAGAAAAAGTCTTCCTTCAAATGAACAAAATTATCTATTCTCAAAGCTACAGTACACAAGATCTATTACACTTTCAGGTTAAATGCAGAAGTGTCCTGTACTTGACTTGGCAAAAATTTAATTTCTAAAATGCCACATAAAACCATTTAACCATACTCATCATATACTAATTAAAAAATATTTTTAGGGGCACCTGGGTGGTTCCGTCAGTTGAGTGTCCGACTTTGGCTCAGCTCATGATCTCGCAGTTTGTGAGTGTGAGCCCCATATCAGGCTCGCTGCTGTTAGCCTGTCAGAGCAGAGCCTGCTTCAGATCCTCTGTCCCCTGCTCTCTGCCCCTCTCAGAAACACTCTCTCAAAAACATTTAAAAAGTATTTTTAATATTTCATACCTATAAGACCGTCCACATGTAACAGCCTAACCAAAAATTATGCTGTTGCTGAGTCTGTAGAGAAACCAATAAGCTCATATACTGTTAGTTGGAGGGCATAATGATTCAACCTTAATGAAGAAAAACTCTACATATCTAGCAAAACTCTATATGCATTCATCTTCTGACCCAGCAATCTAGGAGTTTATCTAAAAATGTATTTCCACAAGAATTAAACATATGCACAAAACCTTGTGGCATATTCATTGTAGCATTAATTGTGACAGCAGAATATTGGGAAAAACTAAAATGTCTAATCACAGAAGACTGGTTAAATACACTATAATAACTTCATACTACAGAGTATTAGATGTACAACAGAAATGAGAAAATCTTTATGAACAAATATGGCGTGATTTCTAAAATAGGCTGGTAAGTAAAAATATCAAGGTATGAATGACTATTGTATTTACTTTTTGAGTAAAAAAGGGTAAATGTAAGTGTATGTATACATATGAATGTACATAAATGCACTTATTCAAGTGTATGTAGACACGTAAGTATGTGTATATATTTGTAGCATGCATTTGAATGTACACAATATGGATAAATGAGAAAATAACAAAATCTACTTATGGGAAAGTCAGAACAAAGTAGAAAAAATAAAGATGAGAATAAGATTTGTCCGAGCACAACTTTTCATTTAGTTTTAATTCTAAACTTAGAAGCATTTTACACTTTCAAAAAAACTACCTTAAAAAGGTTTAAAAATCATACCTAATATAAAAGACAAAGAGCAAAGAAACTTAACTCCATATCAAATTGATGACATAACTATATATAAAAAGTAGTTAATCCAAGTAACTTTCTTGGTGAGAAACATTCTAAAGACAAAGACACTGCAAAGAAATCTAAAACTTAGTATCAATAACAAAATCACAATACCAATCTGGTGGGTTTGTTCTTAGAATTACATTTTAAAAATATGTACAAGATAAGGGAAACTTATCTTGTGGGGTATATGAGAATCCTTTCTACTATCTTTAGAATAGTGGAATAGTAGAATCTTTCAATTCTTCTGAAATCTAAAATTGTTCTAAAATAAGGAAATTTATCTAAAGAAATAAGTTTACTTAAGGAAAAATAAGTGCATATGCAGAAGAACTAAGTATAATATTTGACATAGAAGAAATACTTGATCTAAAAAAAATCAAATATCTCAAAGATAGTGAACACTCACTGAGCACTTAATGTTGTCACGACTATTGTTTTGTTATTGCATTCTGATAGATTTTTGGGGGTGGGCATTAAATTTTGTGTGACATAGTACATTCAACAATTTCTGAGTCATGAGATCAAGCATCATAAAATCATTCAACCATACTCAGAGATCATTTTCCAAAATTACCTTATAATTATACTCTCTATAAGGTATTACATTTATATGTATACAGACATATATAAGAAGAGAAGTAACTCCTTACTGTTTTCAGGGGAGATTCACACATTACCCTACAAAAGCCTCACAGTGACTCAGCAAAATAGATAGGGCAGGCCAGGACATCTCCCTTGAACAAATAAGCAAACAGGGGTCTAGAGATGATTAAATACTTGTTCTTGTTCACACAGCTCATTTGTAATAAAGTTAGGACTAGAATCCTACTCCCTCCTAGCCCATTGTTCTTCCTGACACATGCTACATCCTCACCTATACATAGGGGATTAGGATCTATTTAAGTTAACAAGGTATTGGCTTTGCAAAAATGTTACGAATTTGTTGTATTTCATTTAGGAGAAAGGTGACTCTCCTGCCCCTTTATAGAAAATATTTTCAAGTAAGGTCTCAGAAGATACAGTTTGCTCTACAGAATCTAGGGCATGGTGTACGTTGATTCGGAAACTCACAGAAGCACCAACACAGGGAAAAATAAAATTTATAGACGTTTCTCTCTCAATACATTTCTGACATTATAATAGAGTACCGTTTTATGCAATGGAACCTGTGTGATTATTTTACAAAGTCCTAAACAATCTAGCTTCATCTGACTCTTTAAACCTTGTCTTCTACTATTCTTCAACATAAATTCTGCTCATTACCCTGATCTACTCATTGTAAATATTCATTTTGTTGCCTTTGTACCACTCTTTGCTTCTTTAGTTCCTGTTGTTTCCCACTGAAGAATCCTCTCACTAGCCCAACCTCAAAAGAATATAATGAAAGATCATGGAGTAGCTCTCAGATTCTAAGCCTTTAGAAAGGCTGTAACCCGGGTGGCTGGTGAAGATGCGTGTCTGGCAGTTCTTAACAGTCTATACTGAGTGTGCATTATGAGCTTTTGCTTCACCTCCTTCTGTGGATGCAGGAAGGGCAATTTACAGCAGCAAAAATCTATTGAGCAGTATGAATGTAACTTAGGTAAAAATTACACGTACCCAATGAATATCTCAAGATTCAGCCTTCCTGTGTATTCTAGGAATTTTCGTGGTCTTTGGAGATCACAGTTCTGGAAATCTCTATTCCTATATCGCTCATTGCTAAAGAACACATCTGACACAAACTTACACTGTCATTATCAAACTCATCCACTGATTTTTTTGAGTGGTTACTTAAACCGTATCTTCCTCTTTAATTGAGATGATACCTTTCCAAACGTACATTGTTTTACAGATAAAGGAAAAGACAATTCAAAGTTGTCTCATTCAACAAGTATCCAACATGTCATTTATGATAATATGTATAATTGCATTTATTCTTGACAGTAATTCCATGAGGCAGTGACTGCTGTTCCTTTTTCTCAAAGAAACTAAGGCTCAGGGAAGTAATATAACTGGTGAAGGCTACATATGCTGACACACGCAAAGGAGGTTTTAACAAGGTAGGGAATTAAACTTGATCCACTGTCTACACCATCTTCTTGGCATATCATCATGTGGCATCAATCCAGGAACCACTCTAGTTCATGTCCTATAGTGAGTGTGTGTTACCTCCTTCATTAAAGTGGAACCTCTTTCAATAAGAGTATTTCAATAATATGTGCCTTATGTACATATTACATCATCTACCATGCTTAGCATATTACTGAAAACATTATAAGCCATTAAGAGGTGATTCTGACTAATACATGATTCACTTGAGGTATAAAGTCAGCATCATAACCATATTTTTGGAATGGAATTTCTATTCTTATTATATAACACAAGATATCCGCTGGTCAGCCCTGTTAGAGAAAGGTTAAACCTCTCACTTTTAAGTGGGTTTAATTTCTGAAGATTCAGGCTTAATCACAGTTGTTTAGGAAGAAAGCCACCTCACTATCCATGACCCAGTAAATTAGGATCAGAACATCAGAATTAAAAGACACAAGGAGATGACAACTTCCCACAAACCACACTTTTTGCTTTTATGGGTATCTCCAATAGCCATCACTGTAGCTATGAAATTAAGTCAACTCTCCATTAGCCAACACTTTAGTTTTGAGATTAAGTCTATAGTTGTAAGCAATGTGGAAGCCCCAAGAATGTAAGCTCAATGGGGACTTAGTCTTCAAAATAACACATGATATTCTTATCTTGGGATCTTTCTCAGTATTTTTTCCCACTTTAACAAGTTTCTATTTCCAGTCATACAAATGTAATCATTACGTTAAAAACAATTACCCCTTCATGCTTATGTTATGTTACAGTACTAAATGGAGCACGGGGCTCAATTCCAAATACCTAGGTCCTATAGTGTATACTTCCATTAGTTAACTGTGATATTGGACAAGTTATTTCATTACTTGGGTTTTTGGTATCCTACTGGATAAACGGAGACATTTGCACCAAAAAACTGAAAATCTTACTCCTAACTGGAAGTCTTCCTGAATACTGTATTATTTTGAGGGAGTTCAGAAATAAAATGGCAACAGAGATTACATAATTTCCACCTTCACTTTTCTAGTGTAAAGCATACTGTCTTGTAGCGTATGTTCAATAAACATGGGATGACCATATGTATGAGTGAGTGAATACATGGCTGGAATATAGAACCATTAAAGATCTTTACACTTTCATGAATTTCTTTTTTATTTTTATTTTTTTTTTAACGTTTATTTAGTTTTGAGACAGAGAGAGACAGAGCATGAACAGGGGAGGGGCAGAGAGAGAGAGGGAGACATAGAATCCGAAACAGGCTCCAGGCTCTGAGCTGTCAGCACAGAGCCCGACGCGGGGCTTGAACTCACAGACCGTGAGATCATGACCTGAGCCGAAGTCGGATGCTTAACCGACCGAGCCACCCAGGCGCCCCATGAATTTCTAAGTGTATAGTCTCACAAACGAACATGGAAATTTGTCCAAACCTGTCCTTTTGATGCTACCCTGTTTATCCATGTCAAATATCAAACTGCACAAGAAGTACTTCTTTGTACTTCTTTACTTATGGGGTCAATAGACGAATATGATTACAATGTGGTCCTAACTAACTTAGTGATTTACAAAAATTTAAATTCTAAGTACCTACAATCTAGACTTGATCTCCAAATAGATTTTTTTTAAAGGAGAATGTTGACATAATGTGAGCAAACAAGGAAGTGGAAATGCCACAGAAAATATAGAAACTATACGTAGATAAAATTACATGGGCATTTATATGCAAAATTAGAGTATGGTTTCCCCAGGTGGCCTCCACAGCACACTGTTCTAGAAAATTCCCATAAAAAAAGATTTTTATGATCAGATTCTTTGGGATATGATGTATCATTTTATAACCTTCTGGAAAGTCCTGAAGCATTATAAGTGTATGAAAGCTTTGAAAAATCTCACTTCGTTAAATGTATTATTTCTCAAACTTGCTTGACCATAGAATCTACTTTCTATAGAAGACAACAATTAAAATATTTTCAACCACTATTTAATAGAACACACTACTAAGCACAAGACATAAAAAAAAACCTAGCAGAGCACATCCTTACCCTTGACCAAATGCATTAAAGCCACTCTTAAACTGCAGTCCTTTTAATTAAAAATAAACAAAAGAACCTCTATTTCATTATATTATCCATGAATATATCTAGTCTCCACTTTCTATCTTGATCCTGACACCCCTGGGTGACCTTACATGATATAGACAGTAAATCTGTGTCTTCAAAATCTTGGAGATATAACATTATTTTGAACCACAGACCTCTTCTCTAAATGGAATGATTTACCAGAGACTTTGAAGGACTCTTCCAATATGAATGTTTCTCTAAGGCCTTAGTTTCATCACTGAGGGTCAAGGAATCTCGGTGCTAAAAACAAATTACAACTGCAAGACTATATCATTAGCTTCACACCTCTTTCAATTAACTCAAGAGCCATAATAAAGATCAGAATCATTCACAACTCAGAGGCTATATAAGCAAGAATCATAGTGGTAAACTCAAACCTGTGAGCCAGTTTGGCTTTCGTTCATTCACTGCAAAAGTATTTATTGTAAGCCTAGTAAGTATGTGCTGGTAACTGAACTGAAAACAGTACTGAATTCTGAGGAATCAAAGAAACATTAACGCAGTATGACAAGTTCAACACTGAGGAAGGTCACAATCAAGAGACTGTTTTTTTTAATGTATGTTTGTTTATTTTTGACAAAGAGAGAGCACACACGCATGGGGAAGGGGCAGAGAGAGAGGGAGACAGAGGATCCAAAGAGGGTTCTGCACTGAACAGAGAGCCAGAAATGGGGCTTGAACTCAGAAATCACGAGATCATGACCAGAGCCAAAGGCAGATGCTTAACTGACTGAGCCACCCAGGCACCCCAAGAGACTGTTTAAATAGTAAGGCTTAAAAAGGAAACCCCTAGGTGATGTCTTTCCTCTAACAAGGAGGTGCTCAGAGTATTAATAATGTTTTGAAGTTTGTAAATGAGTACTGTTTAGAATTAGGTCATTTAAACCTGGATACTGTTTGCAATACAGCAACTACAACAACAGCAACAACAACACCATGAAATTCTTTCACTGAGTGGACCCAGAGAGGCGTTTTCGAAGTCAGGACTGCTCCAGGAGTCGCTCAGAGGGCGGCTCCCCTGTGGCCTCATTAGCGGACTCTCATAAGGTACACACAGAAGCAGTGTCCTAGATTCCCACACACCAACTCTGACATTTATAAAGCACTTGCAGTCCTGACAAGATCAAAAACTCAGCATTCTTTCAAATCTCATAACAACTCCCAAACATGCCTGGCTCAGGCTGAGAAACTGAAAAGTGATAAAGCACTTATTAGATTTAAAAACACACACGCGTGCACGCGCGTGCGGACACACACACATACACACACACACACACCTTGGGGATTATGGGCTTTTCCACTTGCCTCCTGCAGCACGAAGCGTTTACTTGGTTTTAATAACACATTTTCTCCTTAGCAAAGGCTCATTGCATTTTACCTCCCAAACTGGACTCATCTGCAATTACTATGGTCCTATGATATTGGCACATTTACCAACAGACGGCGGCTTTCCTGTTAAACTGTGGGCTTCCAACCAAAATCTCCTGTGGCTACACTTGAACGTCAGTGGGAGACATCTTGGTGTCACGTTGTACAGTGACTGGAGCCTTCCTCATTGCTAGAGTGGGCGTGAAGAATGTGTGGCAATGTGTTTACTGAAACTATGTTCTGGGCTGCTGCTTGCACAAAGATGATACTCTGGGTTTCTTAGTTTTTCAAAATAGTGAACATACCGTTTTTAAACATAAACATGATAGCCGAAGTTTATTGTGTACTTACGTGCCATGCCCCGTCATTATTTTTTATCGTGGTAAAAAACACATTACATTAACTATCTTA
Organism: Panthera pardus; assembly: GCF_024362965.1. NCBI lineage: Eukaryota > Metazoa > Chordata > Mammalia > Carnivora > Felidae > Panthera > Panthera pardus. The sequence continues at coordinate 47,868,745 of NW_026526765.1, read as the reverse complement.
ATTTTTAGGTGTACGAATCAGTCAAGTATTTTCACACTGTTGTGCAACCGATCTCTAGAACTTTTTTCATCCTGTAAAATTCAGGGGTGACTGGGTGGCTCAGCTGGTTGAGCATCCACCTTCAGCTCAGGTCATTATCTCACAGTTCGTGAGTTCGAGCCCCACATCAGGCTCACTGCTGTCAGCACGCAGCAGGCCAGAGTCTGCTTCTGATCCTCTGTCTCCCTGGCTCTATGCCCCACCCCCCCTGTGGTGCTATCTAAAAAACAAACAAAAAAAAACAAACAAAACTCAAATTGTACACCCATTAAATACTAGTTACCCCTTTGTCTCCCCTAGCCCTTGGAAACCACCTTTCTGCTTTTTGTGTCTATGATTTGGGAGACTTTAGATACACTTTATGAACAGAATAATACGGTATTTGGCCTTTTGTGACTGCCTTGTTTCATTGAGCACACTGTCCTCAAGGTTCATTTATGTTGTAACATGTGACAGGAGTTTTTACTCTCCTACTTTGTAAAGGCTATATGATATTCATGTATGTGTGTGGTGTATATATCATGATCTACATACACAACCCCCCCCCACAGGAATATTGCACATATTACATTTTCTTTATACATTCATCTGCCAATAGATATTTGGATTGTTTCCACCTTAAGGCTATTATGAATAATGCAACAATGAACACAGGTGTGCAAATATCTCTTCAAGATCTTTCTTTGAATTCTTTTGGCTGTATACCCAGAAGTAACATTGCTAGATCATATGGTAATTCTACTTTTAGGTTGCTTTTTTTTTTTTTTCTGAGAAAACTTCATGCTATTTACCATAATGGCTGCACCAGTTTTCATTCCCACCAAAAGTGTAGGATTCTAAAAATATGCATCTTTTCCAACATTTGTTCTGTCTTCTTGATTGTGGCCATCCTAAGGGACTTAAATGATATCTCATAGTGGTTTTGATTTCTATTTCTCTTATGATTATTTATGTTAAGCATCTTTTCATATGCTTTGGCCATTTATATACCTTCTTTGGAGAAGTATCTATTCAAGTCCTTTGCCCATTTTTTAATATGGATATTTTTATTGTTGTTATTGAGGTTTAGAAGTTCTCCATATATTCTGCATACTAACTCTTATGAGATATATAATTTGCAAATATTTTCTCTCACTCCATAGATTTCCTTTTCACTCTCTTGATATTTCCTTTGATGCACAGAAATTTTAAGTTGATGCAGTCCCATTTGTCTATTGTCTATTTCCTTGGCTTTGGTGTCATTTCAAGAAATCACTGCCAAATCCAAAGTCCTGAACATTTCCCCTATATTTTCTTCTGGGATTTTTAGAATTGTGGGTTTTATGTTTAGGTCATTAATACACGTGTGTGTGTGTGTGTGTGTGTGTGTGTGTGTGTGTGTGTGTATCTATGTATATGTCATAAGGATCCAATTTCAGTTTTCTGCATATAGATACCCAATTTTCTCAGCACCATTTATTGAAGAGATCTTCCTTTCCCATTGTAGTCTTGGTACCTTCATTGAAAATCATTTGGCCATATATGTTAAAGTTTACTTCTGGACTCTATTCTGTTCCATCGGTCTACATATCTATCTTTATGCCAGTACAAATATTTATTATTATAGTTGGGTCTTAGGTTTTGAAATCAGCAAATATGAGACCTCCAACTTTGTTATTCTCTTTCAAGAGTGCTTTGACTATTTGGGGTCCCTTGAGATTCCCTATGAATTTAGTATGCTTTTCTCTATCTCTGCAAAAGACATCACTGGGATTTTGGCAGGTGTTGCACTGAATCTGTAGATCATTTTAGGTAGTATGGACATTTTAACCATGTTAAGTCTTTCAATCCATGAGCACAGGTTGTCTTTCCATTTATTTATGTTTTCTTTTATAGTGTTTACATTATATCATTTTAATAATCCTTTAGTAAATTCCTAGAATATTAAAGTAAATCTGTAGGCAATATGATTCTTAATCCAAAACCCCATTAGCTGAGGTCCAAGAAGCTTTGAAAATCGATGAACACACACACACACACACACTCATGAAATAGACACAATTTTTAGTTTATGTATCCCATGGAGTAAGATAAAAAGATCAATGGCATTCATTAATGAGTCTTATATTCATTCAGCACTAAAGCATCTAATGTGCATGGTACATCTCATGTGCATGGTACTTGGGATACTGAAGTCACAGTGAGAGTCCTGCCTTCATAAAGTTTCTGGATTTTCTGTGGGTAAATGATCTATAAAAGCTCAAAATTATTGCTAATCCAATGCCATTATTTCTTTTTACAATTAAATCCTGCCCATATTGAAAGTAAAATGTCTTTCTTTTCTTGCAGTCACCAACAATCATCAATATTGCTGGCTTTAAATAAAATCATGCAAATTTGAATTGAATTCCCTTTGCTGCTAATTCTTCCTCTTCCCTTTCCCCTCCATTTCTGTCTTCCCTGAATCCATATACCATTGTAGTAGTGCTTTATTCTCCAGTGTCATTTTTCAAAAAGGACGGAATCAAGGCATGAGAAGGTAAAGTAATTTCCCAAATGTGAGAAACCCAAAAGCCAGCAATAAAACTTTGAAATGGGAAGTTTCCAGACTCCCAGTTCAGTGTTCTTTCTTACTTGTACCTGTGATTCTACTAATAGGAGCACTCACAAAGGAGTACAGGTTGGTGAGATAGCAACTTGCCTAAGAGAGGCCATTTCCTGAAACCCATGTGTGTGGGGTACTAAATAAAGACTATGAGTACCTCATTTAATTTACTCCTTCAAGACTCTGCGAGGCAGACACCATTTCTGTTCTTGAGTCAAAAATTGCCAGAAGGTTGCTTTTGAGCCAACAACTAAAGTAAACAAATCAGAAATCTCTTTGGGTCTCAATTTGACCTTCTTCTTTGGAAGTGACTGGACTAGACAAAGGACAGTAAGCCAGCTTGATCTCAAACTCTTGGTCCACTCAAATGGCATAGCCCTCTGAAGCTAAGTGTTGAAAAGCCCTCAAAGATCATATCTAGGCTCACAAGCAAAAAGTTCAGATTTATTATTTTTTTCCACTGAGCCTATAAGAGGTGTGTGTGCATGTATATGGGAAGGCATGTGTGTCTGTATTGAGGTTACTGCCCTCACACATGAGATACATGTGTGTCTGTATAGTAGGGTTACTGCCCGTGTGCTACATTTTTTTCATGCCAAAGAGATATTGCAGCCCTCATTCACTGGAAAGTCCCAATTCTAAACTTATATACCACACTCATGTACTACAAGTCTTTAACTTTCTCAAAATCGAAGCAAAGATGAGGACTCTGTCACACCTCAAATAAGACTGCGAAAGATTTCCTAGCAATGTCAATTAAAATGCCAGTAATAATAAATATTTGTGCCATTTGAGTTCTCAGTGAACAACTAAAAGGAAACCATTAGCCCATTCACATAGACGGCCATGGGCCACACAAAGAGACATTTCTGGAAGGTAACAGAGTAGAGAGCAAGAGGCGGAAAGCTAGAGCCAAATCCCAAACTACTCACTCACTGATTCCAACCACTCCAAGCCTCAGAATCCTTATCAACACAGTGGGGAACATAAAAGCACATATTCCATATGAAAGTTGGGAAAATTAAGTTAATAAATACAAAGCGCCTAATACAGTATCTCACAATCCAAGTATTCAGTAAATTATTACTGAATAAAGAAGAATACATTTATTTCTAATGTGAGTACAAAAAACATTATGTATACCCAAATTATACCATTTGCACAAGGCCAAGTTTCTACTTGGATCTGCTCCAAGAACTCCTAGACTACTTATCTACCTCTACTGTCTGCATCTCTCCTTATGAGTAAAGATCATCTTTTACGTTTCCTTTGCTTCTTTCACAGTTGTCTAAGAAAGAATGTAAGAACAGAGGCACCTGGGTGACTCAATCTGTTAAAGATCTAACTCTTGATTTCAGCTCAGGTCATGATCTCATGGTTCATGGGATTTGAGCCTCACATTGGGCTCTGTGCTGACAGCATGGAGCCTGCTTGGGATTCTCTCTCTCAACCTCTCTCTCTGCCCCTCTCCAACTCGTGCTCGCTTGCTCTCTCTCTCTCAAAAAACAAAACAAAACAAACAAAAAACACTACTTTTTTTAAAATGAATGTAAGAATAAACACAGCCCTAAAGAAGAAGGAAAAAGAAAAACAGATGTTGGTGTTCTTAACATAGAAAATATCTACCTGAATTTCAATGTTTGTGTTACATTTACAAAGGGAATGTAAGATGAAGCGGGGGAGGGAATAGTGAGGTGAGGAGGGAAGAAGTGAAAGCCAACATGTTTGGGATCAGAAAAAGGAGAGGTTTACCTTCCTTCTTTCTCTCCTTCCTCCGCTCATCCTTTCTGTCCTGCTATAGTCTGTCCACTCAAAATTCATATGTTGATATCCTAACTCCCAAGGACGACAGTATTAGAGGTGAGGTCTTTTGGAGACATTTATCTCATGAGAGGAGACCCCTACTACTAGGTAAGATTAATGTTCTTATAAAAGAGACTCCACAGCCCCCCCCCTCCCAGGACTTTCTACCATGTAAGAACACAGCAAGAGGGAGCCAGTTAGGAACCTGACATGACCTGAGCCAACATCAGATGTATAACCAACTGAGCCCCCTAGGTACCCCTGTGTTGTTTTGTTATAGCAGTCCCATGACACATCCTTCCTCACTTTTTCCTTCCTTTCTGGCTGTGTCTTGGGGGTAATCGTAATTCACATTGATTATTTAAAGAATAAGAGAACAGGGCACCTGGGTGGCTCAGTCGGTTAAGCGTCCCACTTTGGCTCAGGTCATGATCTTACGGTTTGTGGGTTTGAGCCCAATGTTGGGCTCTGGGCTGACAGCTCAGACCCTGGGGCCTGCTTCAGATTCTGTGTCTCCCTCTCTCTCTACCCCTCCACCACTCATGCTCTGTCTCTGTCTCTCAAAAATAAATAAATGTAAAAAAAAAAAAAGAATAAGAGAAAGAGAACATGAGAGAGGAAAGAACCAACACACCCAAGTAAACAGGCACAAAAATCATATGTAATTAATATTTACAAGCAAAAGAAAAAAAGTACAATTTTCATAGCTGTAGGCTTAAAATTCATTGAACAATATAATGCTTCATCTTTCTACTTGGCCTTGATTTTCCACTCTCCATCTCTTATTAATCACTTTTACTCCTTTGGCTTTCTTTCAGCCCTAGTACAGCTATAAAAAAGAAAAAGAAAAAAAAAGAAACATGGAAATAAAAATTATTCAGTTCTAAATAATTAATGGAGATTTTAGTAGGTGGGAACAAACAGTAGTTCAACAGATAATTTTTAAAATATAATCCAAGAGAATGCTGTGAAATAGGTGAGAAAACTGTTTTCCAACTCTTCATATGGTTGTTTCAAATTAATTAGTGAGGGCTGGGAAATGTGTATCCCTACTCATTGCTAGTGGAAATGTCACTGAGACACCATTTCTTGAGGGCAAATTGGCAGTGCACATGAAAAGGCTAAAAAAAGATCTGTACACTTTGACCCTTCAATTATACCTTTAGGGAAAATTTTCTAAGGGATCCATTAATAATTTATGCAAAGATTTACCTACAAGCAGATGTAAAAGGCTTAACTTTTATATTGAAAAATTAGGACCAGACATTATAAATGTCTGACAGTGGAGGAATATTTAAATAAATTGCTTTTTAGAACCAGGTATTGAGAGAGGATTCATGCCATGTGTAGATGTTCATAATAGATTAAGTACACAGGATAGATCATGAGGCATTGAACACCCCATATGACATTTTAATAAAAAATACGGAAGGTCCTTTTTTGATAAATGCAAATTTCTTATAAGGTTTAAATCTGAAAAACTGTTTTATCCATAGTTAGGTGTGCTGACACAGGTTTTATTTCCATCAAACTAAAATATGTCTTATACTCCTAATTGAATGTAGTCTTTCACACATAATCTTCGATAATATATTTCTAGCATTCGGGTCACATTACTAATTTTTGTTCTTTCCCTCAAAATGCCATTTTTACATTTTCCTGAGCTCCAAATTCTCCCCAAATTATGTATCCTTAAACTCATGGCCAACAGGTATATTTTAGTCTTAACATTGAGTTTTAAATGAGGAGTAAATGCCCACACTATTAAACAGCTGCATCAAATAGTGACGTACAGAGATTGCAATCCTGAAATGATTGATCAGTTGCCTGGTAGACAGCAGCATCTTGATACTAGAGTCTAAATGTCAGTACTTCAGGGATGCATCAAGTCTACATTTGGTTTGTGAAAGATACTTTGGGGTCTCGTGAGTAATGTTCAAGCAAAGGATGAAAATTCAAAGAGTGAAGAAATATGATATGTGAGCATATCAGTCAGGGTCCATCAATTCTCGTAACACATATAATTTAATCTATGAAAACTGTTCAAGAGATATAGGAGCACTGGAGAGGCAAAGGGCAATATGTAGGTATCACAATGGTAGAAACCATACACAAAAGGTGCAGCCCCTAGGGCGAGACAAACACAAAATGAAATTGGAAGTATCAGAAATGAGAACAGGAACCATTTTATTGATACTCCACACTTTGTGTCTAATTTTGTCCACAGCTATATTCTTAGGAGCACTTTTGACCAAATTTCTGTTGTTCTATTGATAACCATGAAACTGATCTGTTTCCTATTCTGGCAACGGTAAAGGAAATGTCTCATGGCTGATAGGACTCAAAGGATTTCTATCTCTGAGAATCCCTCAAATAAAAATATTTTCCCAAGTATCAATTTTTCACGAATAACATGGCAATATACAGCTTGCATGGATTATAAAAACACTAGATTGATGGGGGGGTGGGAGGGTGGAGGGTGGGTAATGGGCATTGAGGAGCACACCTGTTGGGATCAGCACTGGGTGTGGTATGGGAACCAATTTGACAATAAATTTCATATTAAAAAAAGAACACTAGAAATCTCAAGAGGACATGTGCGCAATGTGATTAGCAACCCAAGATAAAATTACTAATGGGATTATACAATTTTAGAACATAGTATAATAAAAATGAGTTTTACCCCCTCCCCCCCCCAAAGAAAAACATTACTAATTTGGGGATGTATTCAGACTGGCTGATAACAGAGTAATTGGACTGAAATAAATGACATAAACAATAAAAAAAAAGAAAGAAAGAAAGAAAGAAAGAAAGAAAGAAAGAAAGAAAGAAAGAAAAAGAAAGAAAGGAGAACACCCAAGGAAGCCCCCAAGGGATCTAGGATCTAGAATTCTGAAGAAGGGCCCTCCTTCGCTAGTGCTGGTGACTTCAGGGCTCTGGGGGGGTAGGGGTGGGGTCTCCACAAAGCTAAAAACCACAGCCCTCAGAAAAGGGTGCATCAATTTCACTCTGGGAATATGAGAATAATATGGAAACTAACACCAGCCAACACAGGAATCAACTGCTGCCATGGGTAGTAAGCCCTTGGTGAGCCACAGTCAACCGAATAATGAGGAAATATTTTTTAAAAAACGAATTCCTTTGCCCACCTACTCTCCTCCAATTTACCTCTTACTCTCTCAGTTGGCAAGAACCAACTGATAGTTGGCAAGAACTATCAGAGAACCAAAAACAAAGGAGGATTATGGTTTGTCCAGTCATAGCCATAGTATCACAAAACAAGGTACACCAGAACAGATTTGGAGTTGAGTGATAGGAACTTAGAGAAAAAAAAAAAAAAAAAAAAAAAACACATGGAAATATACGCACAGGGAACAAAAAAAGCATAATCATCAATATGCTGGCAGTAGTTATTACTAGATGGTGAGAGGCTATGAATGATTTAATTCCCTTGGTGCTTTCCTTCATTTTCCAATTCTTCCATAAAAAAAATAAGTCATAGCAATTCTCTTATACAAAAAAGACGACTTCTGATTAAAAGAATGTTAAATGATATCATGTAACATTTGGATGTGAAAGCCTCTGGTATGTTTGAGGGCTTTTCAGAATGAAATTTCTCATTTACACTAATTTCCCTAATGGCATCAAGAATAAAACGCGAGCCCCTGTTTACCCAGCTAAACAATGATTAATGCTAAGCATATGGAAACACATGGTAAGACTAATGAATAGTTTCTCTGTTTGAACATGGAAATCGTTTCGTGAAATTGGCTAGCGCTGGGTTTAAATGAGGTTACTAGATCAAAACCAAAGATTAATCAACTGGTTAATAATTTTGGCAACAACCATTGGCAATAAAAATAGGATAAAATAATTATTAAGGAAATAAGCATTTCCTAAAGAACATTAAATATCGCAATACTGGATATTATCTTATTCTGTTTCAGTGGCAGGTTCCAGTTTCCCCTGTGACTTCTCGATTGTAATCATCATCATCTCTACCACCACCACCACTGCCATTATTATTGACCATTTACTATATGCTTAATGTGTGTTACAGAATTACTTCGTTTCCTCACAACAATCCTGTATGTTATAATTCCCATTTTTGAGTTCAGAAAATTGAGCCATAAATGGTTTAACTATCTTGCCGAAAATCAAACAATCAATAAAGGCAGAGCCAGAACTTTAAAAGGAGTTTAATTTGGGGGTGCCTGGATAGTTCCATGGGTTGAGTGTCTGACTGTGGCTCAGGTTGTGATCTCACTGTTCATGACTTCAAGTCCCACATCAGTATCTGTGCCGACAGCTCAGAACCTGGAGCCTGCTTCAGATTCTGTCTCTGTCTCTCTGCCCCTTCTCTCCCCCGTCCTCAAATATAAATAAACATCAAAAATAATTTAAAAAATAGTTTAATTTCTTCAGGTTATTATTATATTATCAATGTAAAGTATATTGTTACTAATAAATTTAAATACTATATTAATAACTTCAAGGTATATCAATTCAAATTCTAATTATTTATTTTGTTGCTGTATTACTTTATCTGTGGTCCAAATATGTAAAATACCTTAAATTCCTAAAATAGAATATAATACCTTCATCTCTCCCCATGCCAATTTATATTATTTAAATTACAACATGGTTGATAATATTCCAAAAACAATAAAACTATGAGAGCTTCATGTGTTTTTTTAAATTTTTTTAATTTTTTTTTTTTTTATTAATCTATTTTTGAGACAGAGAGAGACATAGCATGAGCAGGGGAGGGGCAGAGAGAGAGACAGAGAGACACAGAATCCAAAGCAGGCTCCAGGCTCTGAGCCGCCAGCACAGAGCCCAACGCGGGGCTCAAACTCACGGACCGCGAGATCACGACCCGAGCAGAAGCCAGACGCCCAACCGACTGAGCCACCCAGGCACCCCGAGAGCTTCATGTTTTAAACGTACCTTTCACAGAGAGTATTAATGCTCAAATATTTTACCTCAAACAAATACCTATTTAAAATTTGAAATCTTAATATGTTCAAGGAATGGTCTATCCTTATTATATATGATCTTATTTGATATTGAAAGTGCCTCTGGTACTCTCTTTTTTTGGGGGGTTGATAATAGTAGTTTCTTCAGGATATATGCCTGGCTGGGATGTTTGCAACAGGAGCACTGCCATTCTTCCATGCTGCAGCCACTAAAACTAATCACTGGAGGGCACCTGGCTGACTCAGTGGGTTTAGGCCCAGACTTCAGCCCAGGTCATGATCTCAGGGTTTGTGGCCTCCAGCCCCCATTGGGCTCTGTGCTGACAGCTCAGAGCCTGGAGCCTGCTTCGGATTCTGTGTCTCCCTCCGTCCCTCCCCCACTCATGCTCTCTTGCTCTCTCTCGCTCTCTCTCTCTCTCTAATAAATAAACATAAAAAAAAAAACAACTAATCACTGTTTTCATTTCCATAGGAACCTTTCGTGACTTCAAAATCTAACAACACATGGAGCTTCCAGGTTTGGTGAACACACAGAGGTGCCAGGAGAACAGAATGTCCCCACCTCACTCCACACATTATTCTATGATTCTGTTCTATTTGGATATTTCTGACTTTGCATCTTTTTAAATAAACTAGTAAACATATTAGTGGAAATAAAAGCCTATTTGGGGGAAGGGCTTAACCAAACACCAAGATGGCAACCCAAGAGGCTCCTGACTTTCCCTTCTCCTAAGGTAACATCAAAATTACAGCTACACATAGCAAAAAATTTTCTCTGAGAGAATTCCAGAAACTGGCTGAGTGACTCCTACACATCAGGCAAATGTGAAAATACCTCTATCAAAATGGGTAAGAAAGGCTGAGGCACACTCTTGCCATAAACCCAACTCATGGCATAGCACCGTACAATTAGGAGGCAATATCCAACTCCCAGCTTCTCTTTGGCGAGTTAAAGGTTTGGATTGCATATCTAGAACCCCAACATTTAAGGCTCCCACCCAAGGGATGGGCCCCCAAAACACCTAACTTTGAAAAACAATACAGTTTGCGTTCACAAGTCAGTCCATCAGGACTCTAGCCAACAAAAAAGGACTATTAGCAGGAATGCACGAGCCCTTGCCATGGCTATCCCCACAGGGCTCAGGGCATAAGGAATAGGCATAAGCATTCATCTCCCAACCTTTCCCTAAATGAAGTTTGAGTGTCTGATTTACAAGCTGCTGCCTGAGGATCCAGCTCCTAATTGGAACACATCTAGGTGCCGCAATGGGATCCTCCTTGGAGTCCAAAAGAGCCAGGAGGCACTTCCCATGACTTTAACCTCTAACTCACCTCATAAATAAAATCAATCTCAAAGGTCTCCATGTAAAATAATGGTCATAAAGGTGCTTGCCAAGGTCAGGAAGACAATGCATAAACAAAGTGAGAATTTCAACAAAGAGAAAAATATGAGAAACTATCAAACAGAAATAAAACTGAAGAATATAATAACTAAACTGAAAACTTCACAAGCTGGTAGGGAGGTTTCAATAGCAGCCTAGATCAAGTAAAAGAAAGGATCAGTAAAATTAAAGACAGGGCAATGGAAGTATTCCAATCAGGGGAACAAAATGAAAAAAAAATAATAATAAAATAAAAGGAGTAAATACAGCTTAAGAGACCTATAAGATACAACCCTATAGACCAGTATGTGCATTACAGGGGTCACAGAAGGAGAAGATAAAGGAACAGAAAACTAATCCAAAGAAAATGGGTGAACATTTTACCAATTTAGGGAAAGAAAAAGATATCCAGATCCAGAAAGTACAGAAATTAAAAAAAAAAAAAAAAAAAAAAAAAAAAAAGATAAATCCAAAGAGATCCATCCTGAACACATTATACTTAAATTGCCAAAAGTTAAAGACAAGGAGAGAATCTTAAAAGAAGTAAGTAGAGCCAGAAGGGAGTGGCATGACACATTCAAAGTCCTGAAAGAAAAAGACTGCCAACCAAGCTACTCTCCCAATACACTGCCAACAAAGTTGCCCTTCAGAATTCAAAGAGATATAGTTTTCTAGACAAGCAAAAGCTGAAGGACCCCATTACCACTAGACCAGCTTTACATAAAATGTTAACAGAGGGCTAAAATATAGGCTGCTAATTACTAGCAGGAAAACAGGAAATTATAAAACTTGCTAGTAAACATACAGTTAAAATCAGAATATATTGTAATTCTGACACGTTAACCAAGTAAATGGTGAAAAGTAAAGTATAACACCAGTATAAAGATCAAAAGAGAAAAATATTAAAAAACAACCATAACTAAAATAATTTGTAGGAATGCCTGGGTAGCTCAGTCACTTAAGGACTCTACTCTTGATTTCAGCTCAGGTCATGATCTCACAGTCATGAGATCAAACCCTGCATCAGGCTCAACACTGGGCACGGAGCCTGCTTCAGATTCTTTCTCTCCCTCTCCCACAGTTCCACCCCTGCTTGCACACACACTCTCTTTCTGAAAATAAGTAAATAAATAAAAAATAAATGGATAAATAAACAAATAAATAAATAAATAAAATTTAAAAGCATAACTACAGTAATCTGTTAGATACACAATATCAAAATGTAAAATGTAATTGTGACATCAAAAACAAAATGTCGGGAAGGAGTGTAACAGTGTAGAGCTTCTGTATGCATTCAGAGTTAAGTTTTTCTCAGGTTAGAAGAAACCATTATAAGATATTTTACATAAGCCTTCTGGCAACTACAAGGCAAAAACCTATAGCAAACACATACCATATACAAGGAAAGGAATCAAGACACAACACTACATAAAAATCATCAAAAATACAGGAAGAGACCAAGAAAGGAATAAAGAAACAAAAGAACTACGAAAACAAAAACAAAAAACAGACAATAATTAATAGAATGGTAATTGTAAGTCCATACTTATCAATAATTACTGTAAATGTGAACAGAAGAAACCCTCCAAGAGAAGTCACAGAGTGGCTGAATGGATAATAACACAAGATCCAACCATACCCTGTCTACAAGACACTTGCTTCAGCTTTAAGGACATACACAGACAAAATGAGGACAAGGAAAAAGATTTTCCACTCAAATGGAAACCAAAAGAAAACAGGGGTCACAATATTGGCATCAAACAATATAGGCTTTATACCAAAAACTGTAATAAGAGGCAGAGATGATCATTTAAAATTCTTTTTAATGTTTTATTTATTTTTGAGATGGAGAGAGACAAGAGCATGAACAGGGGAGGGGCAGAGAGAGAGAGGGAGACACAGAATCTGAAGCAGGCTCCAGGCTCTGAGCTGTCAGCACAGAGCATGACACGGGGCTCGAACTCACAAACCGCGAGATCATGACCTAAGCCAAAGTCGGACACTTAACTGACTGAGCCACCAGGTGCCCCAAGAGATGATCATTTTATAATGATAAAAGGGCCCATTAATCAATAAGATCTAGCAACTGTAAATATTTATGCACCCAACACTGAGCACCTAAATATATACAGCACATATTAACAGATCTGATGGGAGAAATAAATAGCAATACAGTAATAGCAGGGAACTTATACATAACTCCCAACAATGGATAGATTATGTCTTCAGAAATATAAAGAAACACCGGACTTCAACTATACCTTAGACTAAATGGGCCCAACAGACATATAGGGAAAATTCCACCTAACAGTAGCATAATGTACATTCTTCTCAGGTACAATGGAACATCTCCAGGAGAGATCATGTTAGGCAAAAAAAAGCAAGCATTAATGAATTCAGGAAGATTAAAATCATATCAAGGATTTTTTTTCTGATCACTAATGTATGAAACTAGAAATAAATAACAAGAAGAAAACTGAAAAATTCACAAATGTGTGGAGATTAAACAACATTCTCTTGAACAATCAATGGTCAACGAGGAAATCAAATTAAAAATCAAAACAATTTGATTTTTTTGATTTGATTTCAAAGACAAATAAGACAAATGAAAATGAAAACACAATATACCAAAACTTATGTGATACAGCAAAAGCCATCCTAAGAGAGAAATTTGGAGAGATAAATGGTTAATTACGAGGAAAAAAGATCTCAAATGAAGAACCTAACTTTATACCTAACATACTAGAAAAACAAGAGCAAACTAAGCCCAAAATTAGTAGGAAAAAAAAAGGAAGTGGAGGATAGAAATCATTGAAACATAGACAAAAGAAAAAGGTAATAGAAAAGATCAGTGAAACTAAAAGCTATTTTTCTTTAAAAATAAACAAAATAGACAAACTTCAGCTAGATTTACCAAGAAGAGAGAGTGCTCAAAATCAGAAATAAAAGAGGAGACTTTATAACTGATGCTACAGAAATACAAAGGACCATTAAGGGATACTATGAATAACTTTAAGGCCAATTAACTGGACAACCTAGAATAAATGGGGAAAAATATTAGAAATATACAACCTACCAAAACTGAGTCATGAATAAACAGAAAATCTGATAGGCTGATCACTAGTAAAGACATTAAGTAAGTATTCAAAACCTCCCAACAAACAAAAGTCCAGGGCCAGATGGTTTCACTGATGAGTTTTACCAAACATTTAAAGAAAAATTAATACCAAACCTTCTCAACCTTTTCCAAAAAACAGAAGAGGAGGAACACTTCCAAACATATTTTTCTGAGGCGAACATTACCCTGATACCAAAACCAGACAAGGATACAATAAGATTAGAGGCCAATATCCCTATTGAACATAGATGCAAAAATATTCAACAAAATTAAGAAACAAAATTCAACAACACATTAAAAGAATCACACTGGAGCACTGGGTGGCTCAGTTGGCTAAGCATCCGACTTTAGCTCAGATCATGATCTCACAGTTCATGGGTTCCAGCCCCGCATCAGGCTCTGTGCTGACAGCTCAGATCCTGAAGCCCGCTTTGGATTCTCTGTCTCCCTCTCTCTCTGCCCCTCCCCTGCTCATTCTCTCTCCCTCCCTCCCTCCCTCCTCCTCTCTCTCCCCCCCTCCACTCAAAAATAAAAATAAGCATTAAAAAAATTAAAAACAAGGGTTTTTTCTTCACAAAACAAGGGTTAAAATCATATCATCTCAATACATTTAGAAAAAGCATTTAACAAAATTCAATAACCATTTATGATAAAAATGCTCAACTAAGTGGGCATAGAGGGAATGTACACCAACATATTAAAGTCCATATATCACTAGCCCACAGCTAATATCCTTCTTAATGGTGAAAAGCTGAAAGCTTTTATTTTAAGGTCAGGAACAAGACAAGGATATCCATTCTTACTACTTATATTCAACATTGCAATGGAAGTTATAGCCAGAGCTTTTCAGCAGGAAAAATTAAAGAAACGTATCATATCAGAATAGGAGTAAAATTGTCGCTATTTGCCAAAGATAAAATATTACACATAAAAAGAACCCTCAGACTCCACCAACATAACTGTTAGAACTAATAAACAAATTCAGTAAAGTTATAGGATATGAAATCAATGTACGAAACTGAGTTCCATTTTCATATACTAATAATGAATTATCAGAAAGAGAAATTAAGAAAATAATCTAATTTACAATACATCAAAAAGAATAAAATGCCTAGGAATAAATTTAACCAAAGAGGCAAAAGTCTTAAACACCAAAAGCTGTAACACACTGATAAAATAAATCAAAGATGACACAAATAAATGGAAAGATATTCTGTATGCAAGGTCTGGAAGAATATTGTTAAGATGTCCATACTACTCAAAGTAATATGCAGATTCATGCACTCTACCAAAATTCTAATGTTATTCTTCATAGAAACAGGAAAAATAATCCTAAAATTTGTATGGAGCCACACCTTAAAAAGCCAAAGCAATCTTGAGAAAAAAGAACAAAGCTGAAGGCATCACGCTACCTAATTTCAACCTATATTATGAAACTATAGTTATCAAAACAGTATGGTATCGGCATAAAAACAGATTCATAGATGAATGGAACAGAAAAAGAGTGCAGAATTAAACCTATGCATATATGGTCAATAAAGCTAACACACAGGAGCCAAGAATATGCAAAGAGAAAGGATAACCTTTTCAATAAATGGTGCTGGGAAACTGGATAGTCACAGTAAAAAAATATTAAATTAAATTCGACCCTTACTCCAAAGAAGTCAACTTGAAATACAGTAAAAATTTTAAATATAAGACCAGAAACCACAAAATTCCTAGGGGAAAAAAATATGGGGTAAGTTCTGTGACATTAGTCTCAATGAAGATTTGTTTAAATTTTATACCAAAAGCAATGGCAAAAAAAGAAAAAAAATAAAAAGAAGGACTATTCCAAACTAAGAACCTTTACTGCAGCAAAGGAAATCATCAACAAAAGGCAATTTATGGAATGAGAGAAAATATTTGTGACCCACTTTTCCAATAAGGAGCTAATACCTAAAACATATCAGAAACTCATACAACTCAATCACACAAAAACAAACCAATTAGAAAATGAACAAAAGATCTGAAAAGATATTTTTTCAAAGAAGACACAAAAAAATGGCCAACAGGTACATGAAAAGATGCTCAATCAACATCATCAATCATTAGGGAAATGAAAACCAAAACCACAATGAGATATTACCTCATACCTGTTAAGATGGCTTTTATCAAAAAGTCAAGAAATAACAGATATTGGCAAGGATGTAGAAAAGGGGGAACAAATCTTCACTTTTGGTGGGAATGCAAACTGGTGCAGCCACTCTGGAAAAGTGTGGAGTTTCCTCAAAAAATTAAAAATACAGCTATTTTTATGACCCAGCAATTGCATTACTAGGAATTTATCCAAAGGATACTAAAATGCTGATTCGAAGGGGCACATGCACCCACAAAGCTTACAGCAGCGTTATCAACAATAGCCAAATTGTAGAAAGAGCCCAAATGTCCACTGACTGATGAATGGATATGGAAGATGTGGTATATATATACAATGGTATATTACTCAGAGATCAAAAAGAATGAAATGTTGCCATATACCAAAATGTGGAAAGAACTAGAGTGTATTATGCTAAGCGAAAGAAGTCAGGCAGAGAAAGATAAATATATGATTTCACTCATATGTGGTATTTCAGAAACATAACAGATGATCATAGGGAAAGGGAAGGAAAAATTAGAAAAACAGAGAGGAAGGCAAACCATAATAGACTCTTAAATAGAACAAACTGACGGTGGCTGTAGGGGAGGTGGGTGGGGAGATAGGCTAAATGGAGGATGGGGATTAAGGAGGACACTTGCTGGGATGAGCACAGGGTGTTATATTTAAGAGATGAATCACTAAATTCTACTCCTGAAACCATTATTACACTACATGTTAACTAACTTGGATTTAAATTAAAAAAAAAAAAAAAAAGACAATATGAGGTGCCTGAGTGGCTCAGTTGGTTAAGCATCCGACTTGGGCTCAGGTCATAATCTCACAGTTTGTGAGTTCGAGCCCCACGTCAGGCTCTGTGCTGACAGCTCAGAGCCTGGAACCTGCTTCGGATTCTGTGTCTCCCTCTCTCTCTGCCTTTCCCCCATTTGTGCTCTCTCTCTCTCAAAAATAAATAAAATGTAAAAAAAAAAAAAAAAAAAAAAAAAAGACAAGAAATAACAAATGCCAGTGAAGATGTGCAGAAAAGGGAACCCTTATACACTGTTGGTGGGAATGTAAACTGGTACAGCACTAGGAAATATGGAGGTTGCTCAAAAAATCAAAAATAGAACTACCCTGTGATCTAGCAGTTCCACTTCTGGGTACCTATATTCCAATAAAAAAAGAAAAAATGCTATCTGAAAGAGAAATCCATACTCTCGCATTCATCATTATTCGCAATAGCCAACGTTTGGAAACAACTAAGTGTTGACAGTTGAATAACAAGAAAATGTGGGATTCTCTCTCTCTCTCTCTCTCTCTCTCTCTCTCTCTCTCTCTCACACACACACACACACACACACACACACACACACACAAATATTATTCAACATTAAAAAAGAAGAAAACCCTGCCATTTGTGGGAACACAGATGGACCTGCAGGGAATTATGCTAAGTGAAATAACCCAGGGAAAAACAAATACAGTGTGGCATAATTTATATGTGGAATCTAAAAAAAAAAATAAAAATAAAATTTGAATTCACAGAAACAGAATAATTGTCGCCTAGGATGGGCAGGCAGGGGGACACAGAGAGGCTGGTCAAAGGATACAAACTTTCAATTTTACCTGAATACGGTCTGAGGGTCTAATGTAAAACCTGGTGAATGCAGTTAATAACACTGTGATGTACAACCAGAATTTACTAAGGGAGTAGAAAATAAATGTTCTCACACATACCAAAGAGGTAAATATGTGAGGAGATGAAAATGTCAATTAACTCAATGTTGGGGATCCTTTCACAATGTATATATGTAATAAATCATCACTTTGTACTCTAAATATATCACAATTTCATTTGCCAATTTTAACTCGATAAAGCTAAAAAAATAGTAAAATCAATATGTGACACAATGTCCCCCCAAAAGCACTCTTGATTAATCAGATTAAGTATAAAAGATGAAACTTCTTAGTTGTTCAGATCAGAGAATGAGGCTCCTTCTCTGTGGGTGGCTGATTTGTTTTCCTGTGAAGGGAGTAGACGTTCTGGTATACCTTTGGTCAAAAGAAGATCCTGTGACAAGACTTGGAAATTAAGCCTTAAATTGGTGGTCAAGAGGACCCCCCACACTCTCTCTGAGATGCTACTATGACCAGCCTGTAAGGTGGTCAGACATATCAGGACCTGTTGCATGAGCAGGAGGAATGTGTTCTTTGCCAGAGCCACGGGAGAGCCACACATCCTGTAGAGATGACTAAATGAAGACATATCTACTACCTTGTGAGCCAGGTTATCTATTTTCACAAAATAACAAAGAATGCTGGAAAAGAGAAATAAATGTAGCTTGAATGCTCAAAATAAGCTATGCTGGTTAAGTAAGATGAATTAATTTTTATGCTGAGCCTGGGTGGCTCAGTCAGTTAAGCATCCCACTCTTGGTTTCAGCTCAGGTCATGGTCTCCCAGTTCGTGAGTTTGAGCCCCACATCAGGCTCTGTGGTGACAGCACGGAGCCGACTTGGGATTCTCTGCCTCCCTCTCTCTCTGCCCTTTCCTTGCTCATGCTCTCTCTCTCTCAAAAATAAATAAATATTAAAATATATATACACACTCTCGGGCCTATTATAGAAAAAATCATCAATCCCTATTAACACAGATAACCAATAGAGCTCTTTAAGGATGTGTGCCCATTATTAGAATTGTCTGATTGATAATGCTAAAATTTCACAGATATATCACCTCTAGGGCATCTGTCAAGTATCCAAATACATCACCATCAGATTATGAGATCTCTCCTTTTTAGAGAAATTTCCCCAAAGTGATCAAATATAGGCCCTATTTCCTTTATGTTCACCTTTCTTGTAGACTAATAACCCACTGAAAAAGGAGATGTGGAGGCAGCTATTTTTTGTTTTTTGGTTTTTTTCTATCTTGGATCCTTAGAAGTCACTTTCTACAATTTATGTAATCTGACAAACTCCTCCATCATAATTCACTTTTAAATTGTATTAAAGCATATCATTTTGTTTATTTTTACAGTTTTCTGAAGGAGAGACAGATGGAACTTAAACAGGGAATCCCAAAACCCTCTGTTGGCTGTTGGTTGCCAGCCAGGCTCTCCTGCAGCTGAGCTGTGAAAGTGATTGGCTGGTTCCCACTGAGCCCCAAGACCCATTGGTTGCTTCCCACTGAGCTGTGATCCTGATTGACAGCTTCACAATCTCACTCCCTGGGCTTTGTCTGTTATTTCTTGCCTTTAGCAGTGCACCTGCATAGCTGCTAAGAGTGGAAATGAGAGTCATGAGCCACATCTCAAAGTTTTGTGTCCTTTGTGTTCTCTCAAGGAAATAGGTGGGAGGAGGAAGGGAACTCTAGCAATAAAAAAAGGAGAGAACTACATATGCAAAACAAATTATTGGGCATATGAAATTAATATCCTACAAACTTTGGGTTTTAGACTCAATCTAATAACATATTTAACATATTTTGAATGGTAACTTAAGAGTCTTGGGAAGATGTCGCCCTAGACTTTAGATACATACATTCTGGAAACTGCAAATATGTATTCATATTATAAATCATTAAACTGTCACCTTTATTAATTTACCTTTTGTTATTTTGATGTGATGAAATCCATCCCTCCGTGCTTAATCCCCCAGCAGTAGATTAACTGATAAGAATCTAAAATCTGGACTCCAAAGTGGGATTATACCTTGATGTCTTCAAGATCCCCACTTTGGGATCTTGATTTCGGGAGCCTGATAATCTTTTCTTTTGTCATCTCTACAAAGCATAGTTTCAATTACTGTAATAGGAATCAGGTGATTCTGAATTATCATCCTAACCATCATCTTCTCTGTACTATTCTATAAAACCAAGATCCTACCACATAGCTCCCATCTTCTAAATAAAAATTAATTCATCTTACTTAACCAAGGAGGTGCAAAACTTGTACAATAAAAACTACAAAACACTGCTAAAGCAAAGAAAATCTCAATAAATGGAAACACAACTTATGTTCATGGGCTGAAGGACATACTAGTGTTAATACTGTTAAGATGTCAGTCAATACTACCCGAAACAATCTATAAATTCAATGCAATCCCGATCAAATCCCAATAATTTTTATTTGAATAAATGAAAAGAAAAAAAAAAAAAAAAAAAAAACCTCCCACGGTGCCTGCGTAGTTAGTTAAGCGTCCAACTCTGGATTTTGGCTCAGGTCATGACCTCACAGTCGTGAGATCAAGCCTCTCACTCTGCCCCTGCCCTGACCCCCAGTCTGCTTAGGATTCTCTCCCTTTCCCCCACTCACTCATGTACATGCTCTCTCTCTAAAAAGTAAAAATAAAAAATAAATAAAAATGAAACAATCCCATGCCAGAATTCATGTGGAATCTTAAAGGATCCCAAATAGCCAAAATAATACTAAAAAAGAACAACACAGAAAGACTCATACTTGCTGATTTCAACTTGTACTACAATGCTAGTCCCTAATTGGGATCCCTAATTGATCCCAGTATAAAATGTAACTCAAAATGGACCAAAGACCTAAATGTAAAAACAGAAACTATAAAACTTTCAGAAGAAAACATAAGATTAAAACTGTATACCATTGGACTTGGCAAGAATTTCTTGAATAAGACATAAAAGGCACAAGCAAGAAAATTTTAAAAAGTCGAGAAATTGGACTTCATAAAAAATTTTGTGCATCAGAGTACACTATCAACAGAGTAAAAAGACAAGTCATCAAATAGGAGAAAATATTTGCAAATCATGTATTTCATAAGGGATTAACGTCTAGAATTTATACAGAACTCCTAAAACTCAATAAGAAAACAAACACACAATTTTGAAATGGGCAAAAGACTTCAATAAACATTTCTTCAAATAGAATATGGCCAATAAGCACATGAAAAGATGCTCAATGTTACTACTTATTAGGACATACAAATCAAAACTACAGTGAGATATGACCTCATATCCTTTGGAATAGCTATTATTTAAACAAATGGGTTAGCAAGGATATGAAGAAACTGGAAGGCCTGCTTACTATTGATGTAAATATAAATGGTATACCCACTGCGGACAACAGTGAGGTGGGTTCCTCAGATAATAGAAAGAAAATTACCCTATAATCCAGCAATTCCATTTTTGGATATATACCCAATTGAATTGAAAGTAGGACCTCAAATATTTGTATTTGCACACCTATGGTATCTATACACCCAGGTATGTAGCCGTATTACTCACAGTGGTGAAAATAAGGAAACAACCCAACTATCCGCCAAAAGATGAATGGATAAACAGACTGTGGTATGTACCTACAACGATGATGAAGCCTTAAAATGTAAGGAAATTGTAACATCTATTACACTATACATGGACCTGAACATTATGCTGAGTGAAATAAGCCAGTCCCAAGAGAACAAATATTGTATGATTCCAATCATGTGAGGTACTTAGAACAGGCAAAATGATAGAGGCAGAAGTGGAATGGTAGTTGCCAGGGACTGGGGGAGGGAAGAATGGGGTTGCTATTTAATGAGCACAGGGTTTTAGTTTTACTAGATGAAAAGGATATGGAGATAGATGATGACAAAGGATGTGCATCACTGTGAATGTACTTAATACCACTGAACTGTGCACTTGAGTGTTAAGATGGTAAGTTTTTTGTTACGTGTATTTTGCCAGGTTAAAAAAAAAAATGAGGAAAAATGAATTCACCTTTTGACATGCCTAATTCATAGAACTATTGCGAAAATCAATGATCCGTTATTTAGTATAGGACATTCCCATGAAAAGTATAAAAAATCATACATATTCAAAGTGGTATTACTTGAAACATTTTTTTTCCCAAAATTAACTCTATCAGGTTAACAGTTTTTATCAGGTTTTCAAGCCTTACAGAAGGCAACAGCAGTTACCACTCCTAATGGATTTGAACTAGTACAGGAGACAAGTTCTTAGAGCTGGCCTGGGTCCTTTAACGTGGGCATCTTAAAGTGTGAACTCCTATCTGTATCCTGCTCTACCCTTCTTTCCCATAGCACCTATCGCCTTCTAACATAATATGATTTACTTAGCAATTGTGTTTTTTTTTTAGTTTTTGTCTCTCCCGTTTAGCTCCTCATGAATGGGTCTCATTGTCTATCATGTTCACTGATATATGCCAAGCCCCTGGAATAATGTCAAGCACATAGTAGGTATGACAGCAGATACTACCAATTTCGCCAATTTTTATCTAACCCAAGTAGTTATCATTAAGTTATATAGGGTAAAACATACCCTATAAGACGTTCATCTTTATTCAGGCCCTCATAAGCCTAATACCTTCCAAAGGAGTTATTTCTAGGCAGGTGCCTTTTTGTTCATTTTGGAACTGTCTGAAATACACGGTAGATGGGTCGCCAACTTATTGAATTATTTAATCAATATTTATTTAGCACCTACTATGCACTAAGCCCTTTTCTAGATGATTTCCTCAATTACATTCTCTCTGTCCAAGCCTGATTATGGACTCCTGGGTTGCTACTACAAATGCAGAAGATTTACATTGTAAGACAAACTTTCAGGTGCACATCACCATTTGTATAAGATAACTGAACTAGTCAGGCAATGTAATCCTGTCTGAGCCAGCTTCCACTCTACCCGAGGTTAATAGAATATGGCATGAAGCCCAAACGCTGATCTTTCATAAATATGAGGAAGGAAATTAACTAGACCTATACTTATGTAGATTGCAGGTATGGTTCTATTTTTGTCACTATCTTCCAAAGGAAACCCAGTTGCAATGAACAACCATTGAGTGAATGAGAAAATGCTCTAATGCTTTTCCCCCAAGGCCTCCAATCACAGAACCAACGGCCTTTAATTGTGACTCATTTACTTAATGTAGTATTAAAAAAAAAAAAACAAAAAAACAAAAACTGCTGTCATGTGGAGCTTTGAGATATCCTGCACTCAATGACATGTTCTTCTGTTTGTACATTAGAAATGGCATACAACAGAATCTAACAAACTTCAAAACTCCAGTGCTTTATGGCTCTTTTTTTTTTTTTTGGCCTCATTTATTTTCCTGATTTATTCTTGTCCTTTCGTGCCCTTAGTCTCCTCTGCTTTGTCTTCAAACATCTAATTGCCATGTGTTCTGATGGATAAGCCTGGCTGTGGGCTCCTGTTTTCAGTAATAGCAGCTCTCTCCCTTTATCACTCTTTTTACAAAGGAGATTTTCCTAATTAAATGATCTTTGCACTCGTCATTTCCTAACTCTCATTTCATATCTGCTTTGCTAGATGATCACCAAGGTCCCCTTCCAGTTCTAAAATTCTATGACATTTGTGTGTGACAAATACTAAGGAGATCATAGAATTCATCATTCTCTTCTAATTTTTTTTAGTATTACAGCCTGCTTTCTCATTTCAGTGATATTTTACAGTCAATTTGCCTTCAGATTTTTCTCACAGAATCTTTTCCAACAACTGGGGGTTTTTTAGCTTCCAAAAACACAGAACATCTGTGTCACTGGCAAGTTCACCATAGGCTGCCTTAATAGTAGGTGTTGAAAGAGCTAGAACTTTTGGTGTATCATATGTTAGAGGAGGCACATAGACAGCCATGATAACCACCTTCTTCCTGACTGAACCCATGGCAGACAGGGCCCATGGCTTCTAGAAAACACTTCCAGCTGAGGAAGGAAGTAATCTCAGAATACTTTTACCATATAGGAGGCGTCAGGAAACCATTCCTAATGAATGTGAGTAGGTAACTGGAAATGAGACCTGAGAACGGGCTTGAGTCAGCCTTTAAAACAAACTTCTCCAAGGATGAGTTACTGTCTTTTTCCTGCTCTATTTTTACTTTTCCACAGAACATATTACATTTTAACATAACACATAATTTACTTAGTTATTATATTTATTATTTTGTCTCTCCTGCTAAAATACAAACTTTCCAAGGCCCGCAAGTTCTGTCTATGGAGGTCACCGACACGCGCCAAGCATCTGGAATAATGCCAGGCACACAGCAGGTACTCAAGAAATAGGTCTAATAAAGAAATGAATGATTTCTTCCTCCACCAGGATCCGAATCTCAGGGTCCAGCCCAGAATGAAGTGAATGAGGCCTCTAGGGTGCAAAATTTAAGGAGGCACTCACCCTCAGGGCCAACACTACCCAAACACACCCTCAGGGAGTCAAGAGGACTCCCTCAATTTTGCATCTCAGGCACCTCACTTGCCTTGCCCCAATCCAAGATCTGACAACCATCATTATTAAAAATACACATTATTTTTCCCACCACACCCTGTACCTATTAAATCACAACCATTGTGGGAAAAATGGTGGCCTGGAATTTCACATGTCATGAGCTACTTGGTCATTCCTACACACAATTTTATTTGAGAATCAGCACTTTAAATTCAGCAGCACTGCCAAGAAGACTTTGTCCCTAAACCATCTTGAGCCAGTTCTTTCATTTCATTCAAGGCCCTTCATGAATTTTGTGTAGCTTAGCTTTGCCCTCTTTTCCCTGACAGAACTCTGATAGTAGCTAATGCATCATCTTTTCATGGCCCAGAACACTGCTCCCAACATGACTGTATATACCGCACCTGTCATAAAATGCCGTTTGATATGTACCACCATTGCCACTCACATATGAAGAACTTATGGCACAGAAAGGTTACAAGTAAGTCACCTGTGGTCATGCAGATTCATAGAGACTACATTCTAGACAGAATTCTTTCAATATTCTAGCTTCCAGGGAATTGCTGTCATGCAATTCCTAGATCCTCTCAGATTTCTTCTTTACTCATGTATTCTCCTTATTGAGAAAGCTTTTCCACTCATTTCTGCCAAAATCAACCCCATTAAAATCACACCCATTCTCCATTATCCAAGTAAAATTCCAGTTTCTTCAGGAATCCATCTTCAAACACTGTGGTGTGAAGTACCCTTCCCTTTCTTGTGGCCATTTAACTTGGTTTCTCTCTTGTTTACCCTAAATTAGGTTTGATGCAGAACTAACCAGATCTGATTAAATATTTTGACACACTAGCCCTTATCAAGCCTTATTTCCTCCACGTGTTGTCCCTTTCTCTCATTAAAGCACCCCCCATGCTATTCTATACTCCCTGCTCCTGAAGAAAAAAATCACCATGAAGAAAAAAAAATAAGTAAGTAAGTAAGTAACTCTTGGCTCTTGAGTTTCAAAAGTCCAGCACATTCTCCTAGAGAAGAAATTACTCATGAGCAAAGGCCATCAGTTAGAGAAATATTTTGATGAGTAGAGGCCTCAGCTTTCTGGATGACTTGTAATTCCACCCACCTAGTTAGATAAAAAATCCCCAACTTGGATGAGAAGTAGAGGGGAAGGCAAGGAATAAACAGAGATTTTAGGTTCATAAAGAAGGGGAGCCCCACAACAAGTGCAGATGTGACAAATCTTATTAGTTTAGAAAGACAGGAGAGCAGCAAGGACCTGTACATCAATTGTAGACTGGAGCCCAAGAAAGCAGCAAAACTCTAGAGAAAACCTGTGGCTGTACATGCAGGCAGAGGGGGCATGATGCACACAGAGCATGACTCAGGGTAACAAATCAACTAATTTTGCCCGAAGCAGTATCAAACAAGACAGTGCCTTAGTGTTAAAAGTGCTTTCTTAGACTAAGGTGGCATTTAAGCAGCAAAATGATTTCACATGCCCCAAAGCAGTTTGCCAAGATCTGAGGAAAAGCTGTTCTTGAATGGTAGGGATGATGAGTGATTCCATAGTGTCTAGAATGGCCAATGAGCCACATGGCAACAAGAGTATCATGCATGTATCAGCACTGACAGATCATGACCAGTCCATTTTCATGACCCATCCTCCACCAGCCATGATCCTGACACTTTAGAACTTGGGACAGTTGTCCCCATGTTTATATCTTACATTCCCTTTGTACCACAAAGTTTCCCTTTATTATGATCAGCTCCCTGGCTCAAGCCGTGGCACAGGGCGTGCTCGACACGTTTATGTATATGAATCTCATAAATTTGAAAATGGATATTTTTGCCAGGAAAACCCTCTAATGACATGAATAGTCATTAGAGTGGCCAATGACAAGATCTGAGAAGTGGATACCTCTATCATGGCTGTCTAATCATAGCTGTTTGGTTCAGATCAAAAACACCCCCACATCCCGAGTTCTGGAATACGCAGCAGTAACAAACAGTATAAAGAAAGCACGTGAGAGATACAGCTGTTTTATTTTGGTTTGTAAAAATCAGAGTCCAATGAATTCTTAAAAGACCCACAAAACAGTGACATTTGCTGAGGCTCCACCAGAGAGGGCCTCTTTAAAATTAAAAAAAAAAAAAAATGAAACACAGTTTCTGGTGAGTTTTCCTTGGGGAAAGTTAGATGTTGGAATATCCTTAACTTCAAGGTAATTTATACATTTCAGACAACTGAAGGCCTTCATTTTTTGATCAAGGGAAAAAATATATATATCAATGTATAGATTTTTTTAGACATTTATTTATTTTTGAGAGACACAGAGAGACAGAGTATGAGCAGGGGAGAGACAGAGAGAGAGAGAGAGACAGACAGACACACACGCACACACGCGCACGCGCGCGCACACAGAATCTGAAGCAAGCTCCAGGCTCCGAGCTGCCAGCACAGAGCCCGATGCAGGGTTCGAACTCATGAGCTGTGAGATCATGACCTGAACCGAAGTTGGATGCCCAAATGACTGAGCCACCTGGGTGCCCCAATGTATAGATTTTCTTTTTAAAAAAGGAATACGTAGCTGAAATGAGGATAGGAAAAAAAAAAAATGAAAGGAAAAAGAAATAGACACACTATATAATAAACCAAGTCATCTTACTTTCTGACCGCTACCACCATTGGAACATTTGAATCAAAAGACTTAGATTTCAATTTTACGAATAAAATAAAATTCAGAGACTGAGTTAAAAGATATGTGAAAAGTGAGACTCCATGGGAAATAACAATTCCTTGAATGGGTGTTGAAAGCTTATCAGAGGACTTAAGAATACTGAACATTGGAGTATGCATCCCAAACCTAGCTTACTTTGTAAATTTGTTGTTTTGTATAATTAACCTTTCCAAAGAAATAAGATGCGGGACCTGATCTCAGCCTTAGGACAACATCAGGAAGCACTAGGTCACTTAGGTGTTTTTGATGTAACTGGCATCACCATGGGCTAGTGGTCCTCATGTTATTTGTTTTCTTATCCTGGGGGTTTTGTCTCCTGCTTGTAGACATGATGAATTATTGGCTGCAGCAAACTAGCAGCAATGGAGGACGACCTCAAGGGGTAGGGATGGCATGGTCTTCAGAACAAGCTGTATTCTTTTGGATTTGTATTTAATCAAAGCCTCATTAGTAAGATACTCCAGATTTGGGATATTTTTGAGAAATCTCATGAGTTTCAGACAGGAGAGGAAAAGGAAAATCAATAAAAATATGAGGGCACATTACAATAGCAGCATTTCAGGAGGACTGAGGCAGGGATAGCTTCTTAATTCCAACTATTTTTAAAAATTATTTCATCATTTAAAAATCAACTAATAAGATGACTAGAATGAAAAACATCTGTGCCCTAGTCATCCATCCTTCCCTAGCCTCCCACATCCCAGAGACACAATTTTCAACCCTTTTAGTTTTTCCTTCTAGTATTTGCCTTCATGTTTTCAATTCACATGAGTATATTTCAGTTATCAATCTTCCACGTTTAGTTATTACTCATTGATTTGTTACTAAGTAAGATGGCAGTTTAACTCTCTACTACCACCAGCCACCTTCACACCCCCACTAGTTTCCCTCTCCTTCTTCCTCTTGGTATAATTCAATCACATCTTCAATAAAATCCATATGTGGCTTTTAAAAACATGATAATGAAAAAAATAAAAAATAAAAAATAAAATAAAATAAAATAAAATAAAAACATGATAATGACTATGTAAATATTTGTCATTACTAAGCTATGTCAAATACTATTTCAATTGCATTCCATTTCAACACTCTATTTTTCCTTGAGTTAATTGCCTCTTTTATTCTTTATATGTTTGTCTTTCTTTGAAATGTGACTAACATTTGCCTGACAGTCCAGTTATTGACCTCTAGGACAATGGCCTCAGCTGGAACAACTGGGGTAATATGGCACCTGCTCCATGTAGTTCTTCCAATGGATTAGCCCAAATGTGTCGTCTTGGGTTGGCCAGGGGGGGAAAAAAAAAGCAGTAGAGATGTCCAACTCTTTGTTTGAATGATTTGCCTAGCCTTTACTTCTGTTACATTTGCTAACATCTCACTGGTCAAGACAAGTCACAAAGCCAAACTCAAATTCAAGGGGCAAGAAAATAGACTCTGAACCTTTGGCAGGAAAACTGCCATCACATGGCAAATGACTACAGACAAAGGAAGGGAGGAAGAACAAGGACCATTACTTTAACTGGCCTTTCACAGTCATGAATCAGGTGACCATATTCTGAATGGGTCTGTTTCTGATTCTCTAGCTTCTTCTTTTCATTTGTCCTACTCAAGTCAATACTCCATCTGAATTAGTGGAGCTCTGTAATACACCTTAATAATTTGTGTTCAAAAACAAAAACAAAAAAACCCACAGGCCGAAAATGCTATCAGTTAGAAAAGCACCCCAACCAGTGCTTACTACATAATCAGTTTCAAAGTCCCCCAGAACTACAGTCTTAACAGTCAGTCAGAAATTGTTCAGCAGCACCAAACTGTACCACATGGGTCCTCCCCATCCCTCAAAGAGGAGATGACCTGCACCCTATAAGATGCGTTGCCTGAAACAATCTTTTTCTTTTGCTTCAATTTCTTTGCCCCCTCCTGCTTCCATTTGGTGCAACTCCTTGGACTGTTGACTTGTTAGATGGGGTACTGCTGGATTCATGAATCATTTAATAAAGCCAATTAAACCTTCAAATTTCCTTGGCTGAATTTTGTTATTTAACACTTGTAATGTTAAATCTTAGAATTTGTTGTTCTTGATAATAGCCTGGACTATTTTTGGCTCTTTTCATTTCCATATAAATTTTAGAATCCAGTTTTGCTAATTTCTGTAAAAGTATCTCTTGGGATTTTAATTGGGATTGCACTGAACTGCCAATGTGGAACTTTACCTGAACCCTGTGCTCCTGGAAAATAGCAAAGGTCAAGATATCTCCCTACCCTTTTGTTCCAAAAAAAGAGCTTACTTCAAAGAATTATCTTCCCTTACATGACTTGAAGAAGATTCAGAGGTGCCCACCTTATTTACCCAGGACAAATCCAGATACAGACCCTCAAAATTACCATTTCTTTGATTCAGAAATGATGCACTGATCTCTTTGCACTCAGTGACTAATCCGGAAAAAATGGATATATACATCCCTTGTGTTTTTTTTATATGTTTGCATGTTCAACTATAGTATCATCTGAAAAAGTTGGAAAATCAGGAACTTATTAATATTCAACCACTCACGTGGGAGGGATAGAATAAAATGTATAATCTTTATAGAGGAAAAATCATGAATATCATTATATGCCTCACACATCCATAATTTGACCAAAGATATTTTCTTAGAAGTGATGTTTTCAGGCACTAAACTCACTAAGTATGCAATTATGTATATACTGGAAGATTTACACAAGCATTGTTTTCAATAGAGGAAAAAAGGAAACAGTTCAATTCTCCAACAAAAGAGGAATGGATAAATACAACTATATTCATTGCTAAATATGGTATCAGTACATTAGATTTTTAAAAAATAAAACCACACATAAAATTTTTGTTGGAAACATTTATATGTGTATACATGCATTTAAAATATGAAAGCACATATTAAAATGTTACTAGTCAACATCTGGTGAACTACACAAAATGTCTATAAAATATAAACTTATATAGGTGTTAAAAATAGCACCACAAGGAAACAATGATGAAAGCAGGAAAGAGGTCAATAGCCTTTATTTCTACTTGATTCTGAAAAGTTGTTATTTATCAGCCTAAGACTGAGGTTTAGCTTTGGTTATTCACTTCCAAAAAGAGTAACTGAGCACTGGACCCGTTAGAGAAACATTAGTGGTAGGAAATTTTAGACACTGTTAGAAGCTCAAACAATATATATATTGACAACCATTAATAAATTCAATTAAGTGTGGGATCTGATCTCTGTTATACCGCCTGTCTTCATGAGGATTACCATCTGTTAAGCATGTATATGGCCTGACATTTGCTAAGTATTTTGCACCTATTAGTTGTCCCTAGCATTCCGTGGAAGAGGAAAACTAAGGCTCTGGGGACTAATATGTATCATTTACTTTTATATATAAAATTGCATTAAGAAATTCACTTACACATTTGTTGTATGTATATAGCAAGTCAAAGAAAATTAACCTGGATGTATAGACAGATGTACCTCTCTAAGGCCAAAGGGGTTTGCTGTGACTTCTTTCATATTCATCTATTCCTGTTTTGAAGTGCGCTCAAAGAACTAAGGTTTGGACATGCCGGTGATGAACTGAGGCTGTAACAGAACAGGGCAAGCTATTTCATTATAAATCTTTTCAGTCCATGTTGCTGCCCTTGAAACATTATCAAATAGCATTCCCTTTAGTTACTATTTAGACAAAGGGTATAAAATTCATGCTAAGCTTTCCCTACTCTTAATGTCATCGCTCTTCTCTGTATCTTCTCAAACTGGTCAATGCTCTGCATTGAACAAATACCGTGTTCACAAGACTGCCCTGCCAAGTTAATCAGTGACAAGAATCAGATCACTGATCACCGAGAATTTGGAGAGGAGCTTAGGAGAGGTATAGGCTTCGTAAGGACTTAAGGAATCTTTCGGGTGTGGTGCAAGGGTTCTCTATCTTGATGGTGGGAGTAGTAATTTCATGCATGCGTATGTCTGACTAAACAGAATTGCACACTTAAAATAAAAGCAGCGAATTGCATGTAAATTATATCTTAACAAAGTTGGTTAAATAAATAAACTCGCGAAATAATTCCTGTACCTCAGGAGAACTTAATGGTCACGTAGCAACTCTTTCTCTTTCTATACTTTCTGAAGCTTCTGTTGACTATGAGACCCAGTAATAGACCCAAAAGCCACTTTCCAGACCATCCAGGTATATTCCATTTTAAATATCTCAGTTTAGAAAAGGTTATCTGGAATTCATTTATTTTTGTTTTAGAACTGGCACCTGTTTATAGTTTATATTTTACACCTATTTATAGTATATATTGTTGTTCAGAGATAAAGAACTAAAGGTCCCAGTATCTTCTTTTAAAGCATCATCCTTCACAACCTATCACCTTGTAACTATCCCAAGCTGAAGTCAAATAAGGATTAAAAGGGAGTGGGTATTGATGCAAAAATAATGTTTTTTGAAGGCAGACATATTTAAAATGAAAAAAACCATAAGTAATTGATTTTTCACATATAATTACAAAACATATTACCACAATCTTTTGCAGACTCCAACATAAGATAAAGAAAGCCCTCAGACTTCTAAAGGTCTGTGAAATCAGTCAGAATGATTATTTTATATTACAAATAATTCCTGATGTTTGAAGGATAAACACATGGTGTTCTTCACCTGCTCCCCAAAGTAAACAAAACAGGACACATCATTTTCTTAAAAAAAGTAACTAAAGATAACTAAAATATTACAATTACATTGAAATTAAGATTTTAAAACAGAACATAGCTTGCTATGGGTGAGCAAGACTTTTTTTTTTCCTTCAAGATTCTTTATCTCCTGGCCTATAAAAAAATGGCATAAGGTATTCCTTGGGGATACATCCATTTTTCCTTGCCATTCTTCACATCTGTAGTGTATTTCTATTTGAACAAAGCCCATAAGTAAATAACTCTATGTACTTTGTCCTTAGATTTGACTCCAGCATCTCTAAAACTAGACGGTTTGCCTGGTTGCAGTTGATAAAATAGGAGAATGCACAACTGACATCCGAAATCTGTGAGCAGGTAGAGTCAGACATGCTGTCACCAAGCACTAAGCCACCACCACCGCTAAAAACAATGTTCAGGTAACAACCTGAATTCCATACCCACCACACTATGCTAAAACCAAAAGAAAATAACAAGATTGCAACCATCTTTCCGAAAGTGGTTCATCTGACATGGGATAGCAGTTCTACATATACTAGTCAAATAATTTCTTTTAGTTATCCTCAAAATAAGAGTAATGATCCAGTGAAAAGTAGCACTTAAGTGTGTATTTAGCTAAGGAACATCCTTAGCTAAAGGAACATCCTTAACTAAATACATTTGAAACGAGCACTAATCTTTACTCTTCCAATTGAGAGCAAAGTAATTTTGTATCCTTTAAGTATAACGTAATGTATTTTCCTCATTATTTATTAGTTCCAACAAAATTATATTAATTGACCTTCATAAGAAGTCTAAATAGCAGCATATCTTTCTAGGGCCCATGACTTCCAAGTGAATTTATTTGGAGCACATTTCCATTTTTCTTTCACATATAAGTAGTTGCTGACTCCCTATTTATTTTTTCAAAAGATAAATTAAAACCAGAAACTCCTTGTTGTGTTTTCTTTTCCACAGAGTCAGTCTCTTAGAATGATGCATTATCCTAGATTAATTATTACATCTTTGGATAATATTCTTTCCAGGAGAACAAGAATATGATTAAAACTGGCTCTGTGTGCACAACAGAAATGAGACTATATTGGTGATAAAAACCTATTGTAGTTGATGATTTGGTAGACAGTATGGCACACAAAATACTTATTTTTCTGAATAAAATGCTCTCACAAAGAGCTAGATGCGTTTGTATTTTTATTCTACTTCTTCAGTTGATTTTTTTTACTACTTTCTTTACTCCTTTTGTTTGTTTTTCTCTGCATTCAAAATGGACAAATGTCTAAAATAAACTCTTCAAAGACTGCCTAGATACCAAGAAAATTCATGATTATATGACTAATGAATACTTAGTGATTACACCTAAATACAGTTCACCATAAATATTCTTGGTTATTTTTATAGTGTCTTTTCCTTACTCACCAGCCAAATCAATTCTAGGCCACCAAGTTTGTTGGTATTATTGACATATTGGCCTTTCATCAACTGATTTTATAATGTTGCTTCATTTAATACATCCCATCTTAACTAAATCAAGCTCTTGCCCTGGACTTATTAATCTCTCCCGATAGGTTCCCTGTTTTTCCTTCCTCATCACTTTTTGATCTTTCCACTCCTAGTCCCAAACCCTTGGCACAAGGCATCTCCAAATAGTCAATTTTCAGCCATAACTCACCCTGAGTCTGCATTCCCTCCCACAAAAGCTATTCTTACAACCTCAACTGTTATCTGTGCCCTTCTGGAACTTCAGACGAGAAACCATGAAGGCTTGTTGGATGCCTTTTTTTCACCACTCACTCACATGTGGAATTTTAAGGTCCCCTGGTGAGTCCTTCACAATATAATTGCAACCATGCTCTTCCCATTCTCCCCATTCTCAGCACCATAACCCAATACTGTCCCACCATCTGAAACTCAAAATACTGTGGAAATACCAAAATTTCAGACTTCAAACTACATCCCTCAGTTTGTGTCTCATACCTGAATTACCACAAACCTCTTGGATGACAAATGCAATAGTGAAAACTATAGATGGGTCAAAAGCCCTGTCCAACCACAGGGGCTAAACCCGTGAGCGGGTGAGGTAGGCAGCAGGAGGCCACAGTAGCAGCATCTTTTGCAGGACCTCAAGACGTTGAAAATACCATCACTGGAATACCTATCCCTCCAGTTTTATACAATGGATCGAACATTCACTGACAAGTGGAAAAGCCGGACTACCAGAGAGTAAACTAGGCAGAATATGATGAAGGCCTGGGAAGTAATGTTTGATAATCATGTGTCCATTACTGTTTCATAGATCTCTTTATTCTACTCAGATTAATTTCTAATTTTTTTTAACATCTATTTATTATTGAGAGACAAAGACAGAGCGTGAGCAGGGGAAGGGCAGAGAGAGGAGGAGACACAGAATCCGAAGCAGGCTCCAGGTTCCGAGCTGTCAGCGCAGAGCCCAACACGGGGCTCGAACTCACGAACCGCGAGATCATGACCTGAGCCGAAGTCGGAGGCTCAACCGACTGAGCCACCCAGCCGTCCCGATACTCAGATTAATTTCTAATGCTGCTACCCCGACTCATTCAATTTCTCTGCTATACTCCCCAGTAACCTACTTTCATCTTCCCATTCATAAGGAACACCATTCCTTCCTACCACACCCCTTTTTTTAAATGAAAAGTTCAAGTCTTACATCTCATGGCCTGTGACAAATCTTAACCTCCTCCCAGAGAGCGTCACAGAAGCCACCGAGCAAAGATGTTATAAACTAGATCTGCGTACCCAGAATGCCTGGGTTCAGAAGTTGTTTCCCCTATGTCGTACAGTGTGGTGTAGGGCAAGTTACTAGACTTCTCTGAGCTTCGTATTCTTTATCTGTTAAAAAAAAAAATGTGGCAGGGGTGGGAGGTATAAAAAGTATCCAATTCAAGGGTTACTCCAAATATTCACTCTCTGCCCCTCCCCTGCTATCTTTCTCTTAAAAAAAAACATTTACAAAAGAAAGAAAGAAAGAAAGAAAGAAAGAAAGAAAGAAAGAAAGAAAGACCTGTGAAAGTAGAAAAGAATGATTTAAAAAAAAAAAAATCTTCAATGAGATAATCCATTTGAAAAGCTGAGCACTTAGCCTGGCACAAAATATGAGCTTAATACCTGTCAGACATTGTCATTAGCATCGTTATTTTTCTCCCCATCCCTGAGTGTTTTCCTTCTTCTATGAATTGCTATAATACATCAACATTTCAAAGTATTCTGGAACTTCTTAATTTAAAATCAGGTAGGCTGCTAGTTCATTTTGTATACAGATCTTGCTTTGCCAGTGAGTTAAAGTTTTAAGGGCAGAAACCATGTCCTCAATTCTTTGTTCCTCCTCCAATGATTATATTAGTGCTGTTAGTGACAACAGTCATCAGGCACTGTACTTATCATTTTTAATACAGTTGATGCAGGCGATCATTTTAACATTGCCAGAAAGGAGTTTCCATCTCCCTTTTAGAGGCAAGGGAACAAAAGCAGGAAGGGTTATTAAACAGAGAGCAATGCACTGAACAGGTGTTTTCATGCTTTTAAAATTTACTTCTATAACCTAGCCAGAGCCAAAGGCATAATAGCATGATCTAAAACGCATCCCATCACTAAGCATTTTTTAACAGTCTGTTTTGTGATAGCACTGTGCCAGGTACTATAGCTTTAAAGATTAAGCAGGACCTGGTCCCTGACCTTGAGATGATTGTGGTTTTAGTTGGCAATCTAAAAAATTAACCAAATAACAGGAGTATTTGATTGCTGTCACATTAGATCCTTGGTGCTGCGGAAACACAGAAGAACAGGATTTTGGGAGGGTGAATGGACATCACAAAGCATTCTAGGTAGAAGGAAGAATACAGGCAGAGGTGTGGGGGAGGGTGGGAAGGGCACAGTAGGCCACTTAGGGAAGCACAAAAAGATCCCATATAAACGCCTGGGGTTAGTGGTGACAAGTCTGAAAATGAAAGAAGAAAAAAGACATTTCATGTCCCAAATGAAGTCAATCGGACTTTCATGAGTGATGAGAAATCACACAAGGTTTTTAAGCAGTTAGGAGGGATGGGCACGGATGAAAGGAGAAGTCACGAGCATGATCAGATTTGATTCTAGAACCAAGCACTTTAGAAGTTATTTGGAAGACAGATCGCAAAGGGCAACTTTGGAGTCTGTATTAGTACAAGAGGGAAATGATGATGGCCTGAACGAAAATACTGGAAGTGGGAAGCAAAACAATGGGATAGAAGAAAGAGATATTTAAAAGACGGAAATAATGATTGAGATCATCAATTAACTATGAGTTATGATGGAAGAATCTAGAAAGAGGCCAAATATTTATATTGGAATACTATGCTTTCATCTACATATTCTGTCTCTAACTTTGTGGCTACTAGGAAATAAAGTGTTAAGAGAAAACAATCCATGAACAAATCGTGAGAGGAAACTGCCATATATGACTATTGCCTTTGCTCTTGAGAACATTTATGGATTCACTTCAATTCTTAAAACAATCACAAAGCTTACCCAGGCCTCCAGAACAGCATGGTGTATATGGCTCAGTGTGATCTGGCCCCTGCCCACATCTCTGGTTCCATCTTGTATTCCTCTTCCACATAATTCACCATGCTCCATCGGCCCCGACCTACCATTTGTTCCTTCAACCTGACGTGTTCCTCCAATGGAATGCTCTTTCCTTATACTCCCTTACTACTGGCTCTTAACTCAAAGTTCCCCTTCTCCAAGAGGCTTTCTGCAACCATTTACCTAAATAAAGCAAGCCTCTCCCTTCTACAAACCCATTACCCTCTTCAATTTATTTCATAATTCTCATCTCTATCAAAAGTATTTTGTTTTCCATTGGTTGTCTTAATTGTAATTTGAACTCCACGAGTAAAGACACACACACACACACACACACACACACACACACACACACACACCGTTTTTTGCTTTGCTCACTACTACACCATGAATGCAGTGCCTGGCACATAGTAAGCACACAATAAATACCGAACTGTTTCAACTGCCCAGAACATAGCTCTGTGTACTTTATAATGCACTTCGATATCCATTAAGCCCCTGATATAAATTCAGCAAGAATTTAAGCTCATTGTATGCATAAGGAAACTGAGACTTAACAAGGTTTCCTGACTTTGTAAAGTCACATAACTATTAATTGCAGGTGCAATACAAAGAACTTAATTTTCCATATGATTGATCATCATTTAAAAACTACAGACTTTTTAAAATTTACTATCAAAGGGATAATGATTAAAGGTCAAGTTATCCATGAAAGAAGTTATTACTTCATTATTCTAAAGAAAAGGAAATAAATTTAGCTATTTAACATAGTTTGGGGAATTTTAGGATTTCACTAAGATTTCTGCATCAAAATTAGTTAAAAGGGCATTAGAATGGGGGAATCAGAAATGATTCTATGCACAAAAGCAACAATGTTGAAGACATCACTTGAGTCTGTGTATTGAAACACATGTAAATGCTTATGAACTTACTGGACTGATTTATCCCCTTTTTCCTGGATGTTATAGCATTTAGCAAAATGACGATCACTTTTCTTTTCACTTTTATTCTTTTTAGTTGAGTAGCTGCTTATTTGTGCTTCTTTCATTTATTTTGGTCAAGAGAAAAAAAATGACATTAATTTGGGTATTTGGTGTATTTGTGTGGGCACTAATCCTCTAGAGAACTATAGCTATCCTCAAGATCTTGCAAGGAAGATTAGTAAAAAAAAAAAACTTAAAAATAATTTTCTATTGCATACCAGGAAATGACATTTTTGGCAAGTGAACATGATTCTTTCTTGGTCTTTTAATTTTGGTTTATATAATAAAGCGGGTTATAATCCAGTAGTACTGAAATTTTTCTTTAAATTTTTAATGTTTATTTATTTTTGAGAGAGACATAGAGACACAGCATGAGCAGGGGAGGGGAAGGGGTATGGAAAGAGGGAGACAAAGAATATGAAGCACACTCCAGGCTCTGAGCTGTTTGCACAGAGCCTGACACAGGGCTCGAACCCACAAACCATAAGATCATGACCTGAGCTGAAGTCAGACGCCTAACTGGCTGAGCCACCCAGGTGCCCCAGTACTATTGAAATTTTAAAAACTGACTCATATTGGCCCAAAATTTTCCAGGATTCAGAAATTTCAATTTTTACTACTAGTCGATCCTAATTTGCTTAATACTGACTTGCCATGTCAAAGATTTTAAGAATAGCTAATGGGTTCTTAAGGCGATGTTTGAACTTAAATAAACAGGATCAAATTCATGTTAATCTTCATTAATTCACATAAAATTTGGTAAGGTAATAGCGGTTCTTCCCTTATAAACTCAAACGATGATGTTTAACTACATTCAGAACAGCTTATCTCTATCAATTTCTTCTCATTCCAGTGTTGCCAATAATGTATTGAAGATAAAAAAGAAATAAGGCAAATACATGCAAAAAGTCTGTATTAAAATTTTTACAATAAATTATGAAAACACTTCTCTTTCAAGAGCTCACACTTTCTGGGATTGGTGGATATTTTGTCGGAAAGAAAGAACTGGAGGATTATTCAAAGGGAAAAAAAATCATGTGGATAAGAGCTCAAATGTCACATAAGTCCCCTGCAGATCAAAAGGTTATTTTCCATAAGTCTGGAAAGGATTCCACTGGATAGAAAAGTTGAATGGTAACATTTCAATTAAAAAGTACTCTATATAGGTCAGCAAGTCAGAGAAATTTGAAGCTGGAAAAATCCTTAAGGGTCGTCAAACCCTAACTCCTTGTTTTATAAGGAGGAAATGGACAGCCAGAGAAGTGTAGGAACTGGGCAATATCACAGTTAATAAATGGCAGGGCCATGATTGATACACACGCATCCAAACTCTCTGGGTTGGAGCAGGTATGTGCATTAAGGAGCAGGGGCTACAATTCTGGTCCCTTATCACTAACTGTGGATTTTGGAGGAGTTACTTCCCTACTATGAGCCTTAGTTTCCTCACCCATGCACTGCAGATCAAACGATACCAGCCACACAGGGTTACTTACTACTTATGGGTTGGCTTCATGGTTTCCAACAGTTGCATTATTATACTGCTAAAGATGATTCTCAGTGAACTATATGTACACTGGGACACTGCTTCTAGGGCTGGATTTGAAAGGCACAAGAGAGATCGACAAACCATCTCCCTATTATACCTTTTTTTTAATTTAGCTTTTTATTTTGAAAACATTTTAGATTTACAGTAGAGTTGCATATAGTGCAGTCTGCTATGGTATACCTGTCACCCAGCTTCTTCTACTGGTTTGTATCTCGCATAACCATGTTATGTTCAACACAACTAAGAATGAGCATTGGTACAATGCTTTTAATTGAAAGGTTACCACTAACTAAATAGATTATTGGGATTTTCCCCAATTTATCTACTATTGTCTTCCTTCTGTTCCAAGATTCAATCCAGGAGATCACACTTCATTTAGTATAACCTAGGCCTTAAATCAGACCCTATATTGCTCTAATTAAGAATGTAGCAGCTTAGCTCTATTTATCAAAATCAAGGGGCTCACAGGTAAGCAGAGAACACTGTCAAAATACCCACTTCATCATTAGAGTAAGTGCCACAGGGTTGCATTAACCAATCCACAAAAATTGAAATGCCATCAGTTCGAGAACCTACTTAGCATAGCACAGAGCTATGCTCTGCCTTTTGGTTTTAAGTCTTGTGGTACCAAGTTTAAAAAAGCAGATATGGGCATTGCTGATTAACCTGCTTTGGTACCTGATTTTCATCCATGAGGCGTTACAAATTTCTGTTTCTAATGCCTAAGCCACAAAGACATAATAACTTTAAATAAAGAAGAAAAAAATCCTTCCCAGAGAAATCAGACAGATCCTAAGACAGGCCTCTCATTCAGAGAGGAAGGAGGTTCTTCGCCAGCTTGGAGATGGCTTAAGAGCATACCTAACGGATAGTGTCTGGGAACATGTTATAAATGCCTATAGGCTTCCAAATACTAATTCCAAGCACTGCAAAGAGAAAGTACTTGTGGCCAAGTCTGGAAAAGCAGCAATTTCTTCTACTGCAAGAGCCACATGGGAATTTATGGAGGGGAGAGGATGTGATTATGGCCTGTACCTGAGCCAGGGCAAAAGGATAACAGGGTGCTGGTCTCCACCTACATTAACAAATGGCTTTCCTGATGTGACCGATGATCCATCACACCTTCTCTTTATCTGTTTTACCTGGCACTGCAATGGAGCTCCAGAGGAACAAGAAGCACCACAAATAGGCTTTCTGGAACCACTGGATTATCAGAAGTTGGAGCGAGAGGACACTAGGGACACCTGCGATTTCTGGGAGTCCTGAGTATCACAGAAGCTCTGGCTCTCTGGGGAAGTGCTGCTGAGTGGCGTCATACCCCTGCTATTCCGTTTTTTTTCCTCTACCATTTACTGGGCACTAACTATGCCCTGATCTCTGCCAAAAGTGTCTGTTATTTACCATGGTCAAAATGTACCCACTACAAGTCAGGTGGGCAAAAGAAAATTTGACTATTTTCCATTATTTATCTCACCTTATTTCTAGTCCCCATCTCGAAGAAGACTACCAAATCTTCCTTTTGTGATAGAAATTCATCTTTCTCCTGATTTGCAACTTGGTTTTCTTTAAACAATGATATCTTATTTTAGAGATTTTCCTTCATCATGGACTGGCTCCGGAAGAACCCTTACTTGACAACCTGACAGAAAGGGTCCTTCCTCTCAGGATCTTTAGTGTCTCTGATGGTGTCCTATATGGATTGTTCATTAACAGGCTCAAGGCCTGATGGCTCCTGCTTTGTGACTCTATCTCCCTTCAGACTTTGCTTGCGCTGATTTTCCAGGTCCTGGCTGTAAAGCCCCTGGTAATCCACCTGTGGAGAATGTACCATCCAATATATATATATATTCATATATGAATATATATATATATATATATATATATATATATATATATATATATATATATATTCATTCATCCATCTTTGGCTCTCTGAGACCTTTAGAAATTCCAGATTCCCAGTAGACTACTCAGTTAACATCTCAGAAGCAACATACCTATCACATACATAAAAACTGCTCTGATTCTATTTCACCTCCTCACAATACACTCCCCAGCAAGCAGACAGAGTGACACTTTTAAAGGGTCAATCAGATCACGTACCCCACTGCCCAGAACCCTCCATGGTTCTCTGCTTCGAATGAAACCCACGATTCTTGCCAAGACCTAATAGGTTCTCTGTGGTCCAAGCCTCCCCCCTAATCCCTCTTCCCATGATGACTCACCTACCTACTCCCCTTTGCTCATTCAGCTCCAGTCACACTGACTTCCTTCTTATTTTTGCAACAAGCCAAACACACCCCCACCTTAGGGCCTTTGCACAGACTACTCTCTTTTTAGGTCTACCTTGAAACAGTTCCCTCCAGAGCTCACCTGCTGATATGTCACTGTCTCAGGGTGACCTGATGCTCACCCTATCTGGAAGAGCACCCCACCCCTCTTCTCTCCAGCCCCTGCTGTATTTTCTTCATAGCACTTCACCATCAAACATCTTATATAGTTGTTTGCTTGTTTAAAGTTTGTTCTCCTCCAGGGAGAATATACATCAAGAGAGGGAAAAAAAGCAAAAACTCCATTAATGACCCATGGACAACAACCCTTAGAGATTTTAAGACTGTTATTATTTCCATGGTACAGGTGAGGAAATTAAGTTCAGTGAGCCTAAGTGATTTGCAGAAGCTCAAATAATGAAAATTGTTGTCTTTCCCCCTCAAGGGAGAAAAAAGTTTACAAAACGAATGGTCATGTAAAGGAGGGAATGGGACAAGAAGACTGCTAGCAACTGACCCAGGGTCACAGAGCACCAGCGGCCCAAGGGGAGGACTGAACAGCTACAGTAAGCAGCCAGGTATCTACTCAGCAGTAACTCCACCATTTCCTGGACACAAACCTCCTTCGGGGAAGCCTGTTCATTTTTCAAGTGGTCAAAGCAGCAGCTGGGCCGCAGATCATCAAGGAGCCTGGGGGCAATTAGTTTTAACGTTTTGACAGTGAGGAAGTGGGAAAGCCTCAGCGATTTAGGAATTGTTGTCATGCTTGGAAAGCTTTTTACTAGGCCT
The DNA here is from genome assembly GCF_024362965.1 of Panthera pardus. Lineage (NCBI taxonomy): Eukaryota > Metazoa > Chordata > Mammalia > Carnivora > Felidae > Panthera > Panthera pardus. The sequence continues at coordinate 47,826,894 of NW_026526765.1, read as the reverse complement.
GAAGATCAGAGGTTTCTTGTGTCAGCCATTTTGATTTCCACTTACAAGAGCTGAAGCTCTTAGGCTCACTTTCTCCATGAACAGGCTCATTGCCTCCAGGATACGCAGAGGGTGAGGGGAAAGGCTCTTAGTCAGCAGTCCAGTGACTGCAGATTACACGTGTATATTTCTTCCTGTTGAACCCCAACCACTTGGGAGTCCAACCGGAGCCTCACTCCTCTTTCTATCTCTCAGAGCACCTGGCACAGAGCAGGTCCTCAATAAATCTCTGTTATGTTGAATTGGCAGTTCATTTAATCAGGTCCAGGTCTGTTTTTCTTATCTGTCAAATGGGGAGAGTAAAGCTCTCTACAAGGATTATTAGATGAACAAGTGAAATCAAATGGATTTTTTTTTCTTAATAGCATCCACAAGATGTATTGGTTTTAAGTTTAAAAGGTAAAACAAACATGTTCTGAGCCTTTTAGGGGGCATGACATTATCTCACTTGTCATAAAACACAGTTTTAGAAAGGGAAAGTTCAGATTTTTATTGGAGCTACTTATTCATTCGGCGGGGGGTGGTGTTGACACAACATCAGAGGAAGGAAATTAAATTCTACATTCACCAACGAATTCATAAATATTCTAATTTGTTCAATCTGATCACAAAAAACATGTTGCAAATTGAATGAATAATATTGTTCTACATTAATCTAATACCTAGTATTTACTTATTCTAACCAGAGAGTCTGAAAAAATGATTTTATCTTAGTTACCATTTTATAATTTACTAGGTGCTAGGCATTTTTTACAGTGCTTTGTATAGATAACCTCTTTGTTCCTCATCGTCATGTGTGTTTCTTCCATTTCTCTGAGGCACAGAGAACTTCAACCACTTTGCTCAAGGTCACACAGCAGAGATGGAGCGGATAATCAACACATGTGCTGTGATGTGAAAAATGCACCACCATTCTGCCTCTCTAAAATTGACCAAGATGAACCATCCATCCACCCTTCCATTCAGGCACCCAGGCGTCCGTCCATCCATCCATCCATCCATCCATCCATCCATCCATCCATCCAACAAAGATGGATAAGCATCTACCGCGCACAAGGCCTGGTAGTAGCTGCTGAGAAAAGTAACAGAGAATAAAGAGAAACAGTTCTGCCCTTGAGACACTTGAAATCCAGTGTAGGATAATGGCATTAAACAAGGATCCAAGCAAATGAGCACATAATTACTAATTACAGTAAGTGCCAGGAAGGAAAATTTCAGGGAACTATGACAATATCGGACACCACAAGAGTGAGTGACCAGGGTACAAATGTGGATTGTCAGGGAAGGATCCTCCAAAATGAACTTGACAGGTGAGCTGAGAGGGCAGGGTATGTTCTGCTAGAGCCAGGTGTCTACGGAGATGCTTAATTGGAGAAAAAGTCGGGCCTCAAAATGACAGAAGCAAACACCAGAGTTCAGAAAAGAGTGGAGAAAAGTCCGTATGCAGAATCAGAGTGGGGGGTGGGCAGCCTGCTAGAGAAAAGCTTTAAAATTGCTGGATCACTGTGGGGTATAATTGCCTTCATGGGGCAGTTTGGGGAACCGTTTACAAATTGGGGGGGGGGGATGGACACAATGGCAATGAAGAACACTATTTTCTGGGTGTGACTAAGTTCATTTTTCACTGGAAAGGATTTGAGTAGTGTGTGGATAAGCACTAAGGGCAGAGAAAGTCCAAAGTTGTCTAAAAATCCTTCTCCCAAACTTCTCGCAAGCCTATTTCCGAAGTCAGTAGGACAGGTTGGGCCCAGATCCTTGGTTCAGTCCAAAAGCCAAATGTGGCAGAGGTCTGCTCTCGGGTGGCTGGGGATGAACTCAGCTTTATCAACACACCCTGGAGAGACTGTAGTCTCTCCTATGTAGTTTATTTTATGTCCCTATAAAGCAACAATTAGTACTATTTAAAAAAAAAAAAACACATTCAAGTGATATACTTCACTGACATATTAAGGGGAACAGGTACATGTAAAAAAAAAAAAAAAAAAAAAAGTCCACAAACTAAATTCCAGAAGCCTAAGCCTATGATAGTTCCAAAGAGGGAATATACACAACAGACATGGGAAGAGAAAGAGAAGCTAGAATCTAAGAATTTAAGGAACTGCCAAGTGCAGATTATGAGAGAAACATTTTTCACACAACGCTAAGTCAAAGAGGAAAAAAAACATACTGCCTTGCCATCCTTTTAACAACTTTCTCCAAAATGTTTGTGCTATTTCCTGAACTCTTCCTGAAAAACCTTGCAAGATACACTGGTCCCAAATTCTTTAGGCACACCTAAGTGATTTTTTTTTTCTTTTATTTGAAAAATACTTACTACCAAATTTTTACAATTAGGCAGTACTGGAGACAAAAGACAGTAAGCAAACTAGAGAAAATAATGGCACTTCTTCCTAAAATTGTCTACCTGCAACTTTCAAACAGTCTGAAGCATTTAGATGTCAGTATTTGAAAGATACCTTAAACTTATATACAAAGGCCAAAGGCAACTGTCAATACCACCCAGGTCTGAAGCACTCTCACAACTTGACCTGTGTAAAGACTTGCAGACACAACCAGAAAGCACAACAGGTGTCCAGGCAGTGTGTTGTATGGACTGAAGTACACAGGCTCCATCATCTTGCATTTTGGGCAACACAAACATAGCGTCCTAAAGTCAAGTAAAGAAGTGCTACCTTTCCTAGAGGATATAGGCTGAACAATTTCCTTGCTAAGCTGGGTATCTCTGACAGAGGTTCAACTTCAGGCCCTGTTTTTGTTTTTATTTTCCCCCGTGAGTCTTTATGTCACACGCTGTCAAGAAATAAGAGAAAGGACAAAAAGAACATAAGGGGATGTTGTGCTACCCCTGAGAATGTCCACTGGCAAGTCTTTTTTCTGCCCCTCCTCCACTCTTAATGGCCCAACTAAATTCCTATGACCTCCATGAAACTTGCAGAAGGGGAACATTAACACCTTCCCTCTTGAACACCTGAATTCCCTGCTTGCACATCAATTTAACTTTTTTTTTCCTTTAGTCATTTTATTTAGTTTTATTTTTTAATTGATTTTTTTCATTTTTCCAATATAATTTATTGTCAAGTTGGCTAACATACAGTGTATACAGTGTGCTCTTGGTTTTGGGGGTAGATTCCCGTGATTCACTGCTTACCTACAACACCCAGTGCTCATCCCAAGAAATGCTTTCCTCAATGCCCATCGATGTAACTCTGTTTAAAAACATTTTTTTAACGTTTATGTATTTTTGAGAGACAGAGAGAGACAGAGTACAAGCAGGGGAAGGGCAGAGAGAGAGGGAGACACAGAATCTGAAGCAGGCTCCATCCAGGCTCTGAGCCGTCAGCACAGAGCCGGATGTGGGGCTCGAACCCACAAACCGTGAGATCATGACCTGAGCTGAAGTCAGTTGCTTAACCGACTGAGCCACCCAGGTGCCCCTCTGTCAATTTAACTCTTAAGAATACACTGTCTGGTGAGGTCTCTCAGATGAAAACTGTGTACACACACATTACAATTACATAAATTACAAGATCCCCATTTGACAATTATCCAAATGCATTTTATATATTCATATGTGTATATACATACACGTAGGTACATATACACACACATATATATGCACATATATCAAGTGTATTGAGCAGTTATTCTATTTTAGGTCCTAATCGAATGTCCTCACATTTTTTTAATTAATTACCACAACTCTAAGAAATAGAAAACCTCATCATGTCCATTTTCCGGAGGACTAAAATGACAAAATTTCCTTATCCCCCATTACAAAGTGAGTTACTTATGAATTTATGAAGATGCTTGCACGTGTCTTGCCTCTTCCAATAGTTCTGAGACTTTGGAGAGACGGGACCTGCTGTAATTCTGTGTCACTCGGAAAGCCTAGCACACCGTCTTGTGCACATTAACTTACATATGCCAATGTATTTTGATTTGATATCGAAAAGACCAGAGAGGTAATGCTTTCTTAAAATGTACCCTCTGCAAATGACTGACATTTGAGTTCAATATTGACTTGGAAGTAAAATTCAATACCCATTCATATTCGGTACTAGAACCAAATACCAAATGAATATAAATGGGAGGCATTTCCATGTCTGCCATTCTTTTGGTATTTCCAGCCTGGGCAGGAGCAGAGTGGAAAATGCAGGCTCCCTCATTGTAAAACAATGATGCTGACACCAGGGTTCAGTGCCATTTCATGAAGGGAGCTGCAAGGGCAGGAGTGGAGAACAAAGCTGAAAAGGCAGGGAGAAAAGAAAAAGAAAGAAAGAGGGAAAAAAAAAAACAGACATTCACATCCTGTGGATTAAAAATCCAATGAAAGGAGAGTAAGAAGCCAATCCAACAACTGATAGAATTTTCAATGCAGTCAGCCTAAGCTTCAATATTTATTCCAGCAGGAAAATTGAACCTCAAGTCTAAAATCGACTCTCAGCTCCCATTCTCTACCCAAATACACATACATTTACATTTATGGGTGACTATGTGGCTATATTTAAATTCACAGCTCTAAAACCTGCAGGACTGTAAATAGACTCATTTTAGCCATTTTATCAAATTGTATTAGCTTTCCTTCCCTGCCATTCTCCAAGGCAGGCAAAGTTCAGACGTGGAGAAAATGTGAATGATTTCTTTTGATAATAGCACTGGTAGATTCTAAACCCAGAAATCAGCTCATGCTTATTTCTGAGAGCCTGTTGAGTGATGCCTGGTCATGGCTTTGTGCTAAGGGAGTAACTTGCAGCATAAAGAGTCAATGGAATATAGTACATAGTACCTGAGGTCAGAAAGTGTGTGGGGGGGGGCAGAGGGAGGGGGTAACAATTACACTAGTACCATATGTTCCTCAAACCCAAAAGACCTTATATGCTGGGTGGAGAAATCACAGTGAACAAGAATGAGGACTGAAGACACCTCTCTGTGGAGAAAACTGTGTGTGGTTAATGATGGTGTCTGTCATGGACTCTGAGACAAGAAGCCAAGGTTACTGCAAACTAATAGACACTTCCAGGAAAAATGATGGGTTCTCATAGAAATAGAAGCCCTCACCTGGTTCCTCAATAGGAGTGGATTTCACTCCTCAATTTGCATACCTCAAGTGGTGAGATTATATATTATCTCTCTCAACTCCAGTTACCTTAGTATTTCCTTGCAATCTGTCATTAGCAAAATGGAATCCAGCATTCTGCAAATACAAGAAAGTATACCATAATTTTTGAGAAAAAAAAAAAATCAAGTTGTTGACTGTCATATTTAAAAGTGTCTGAAATCTAGCTTATGACAGGAAAAATTGAGAGAGAAGCTTGGCTATATTCCCATTCCAATCTCTACCAGCCAAATCTAGAAAAGCGAACCTCTTAGCTGAGGAGAGGGACAGGACAGAAGCGTGATTAAAAACACAAGTAGTTGTTGATGGGATAATAAACTCCCACCTGGCCCCTCCCCCAGGCCCTACAGATGTGGACATTACAAAATCCAATTCAGTTTTAAGAATTTTACAGTAGAGGACAATTGTGGTCCATAACCTGCATGGGATTAGGATGGCAGAGTGTTTTAGATCTGCCCTAAATCAGTGTTTTGGTGTGCACATGAATGAATCACCTCCCATAGACCAGGAGCAGCTTGGACAAACAGTAAAATCTTCCCATCTCCTGAGCTGGTAAGAGACATCAGTTGAGAGATAAAGCAGAGGTGTGAACAGTCCTCCTGGTCAAAATGAAGGAGAAATAGTAAAGGGTAACATGCACATTTCTTCAGAGACCACAGTAGGACTTGAGAGGATGACATTTCAGTAGAACAAGCCAGAATAAAAAGGAATCTAATCTAAAAAGGAGTCTGGCTACTTTTCTGCAAATGCCAACATACCGGGAACTCCTGCTTCACGGACCTGGTTTATGGTCCTCATCAGATTTACTCAGCCCGCCCTGTCTCCCTGTCATTGGCCATGTGCTCAGTGGAGAGCTGTGTCCACAACCATGTGGCCTCATCTATTAACATCTGACTTCATCCCGCATGAGAGTGGGGCTGCAGCCACCCTCCAACACACCACATCAAAGAAGATCCAGCATCTCTGGCTCCCAAACCCAAAGCCATCAGATCCAAGAGGCTCTGCCTCTTCTCTTCTAGACTCAAGTGCAACACCGCTCATGGGACACGGGCTGTGGCTTCCCCAACAGCTGCCTGGTGAAGGGGGCTGACAAAACCCAGAAACGTAGATGAAGATTTGACCAATGGGAGGCAGCCATCTGTGTTCTGTAATCTCCAAATTTGTATTTGCTTCCTTCCTTCCTCGGGCACTTCTTTCACCACCCTGGAACTGCACACTGGGCTTGTCATTAATATGTAGATGTTGTCTCACACTTTGTTTCCTAGAGAATGTGGGGTAAGTAGCGGTATTTAACATTAACTCCAGGAAGGGAAAGAAGAGGGGAGAAAACATCTAAAATTAACTTGAAATTAACACTCTGGACTCAACTAGGAGGCTGACAAAGGAATTAAAGTCATAGAAAGAAAAAACAGTTACGTCTTTGTACATCTAACTTTGCAGCTTATGAATTAAATAGCTGTTATATTTAGAAATATAAAAAAATTGAACTTCATGAATATCTTTTGCCTAAAGGCTGGAGACAGAAAACCCAAAATTCAGGGCCACACAGGAGAGAGAAAAGGAGCGTGTTTAGTCTATGACAGTCTATATACAGTAGCTCCCCACCCTTCCCTATCACTCATTCCTCATTTTATGGTATGTAGGATAAGTTCAAGCAGTAGCTGAGCATGGAAGAGCATGGATTCTGATGTCAAAGGCAGGCAGTCTTAGTATTTTTCCTGCAATTCATCAGCATTGTGACCTTGGGCAACGGACTGACACTCTGTCTCCTTATCCATAAAATAGAGACAAGAGCACATACGTCTGACATGGGCTTTGAGGGCAAACATACAGTCCCTAGTACTGCACCTAGAAAAGAGTGAGGACTTACTGCATGTGCGCTACGATTATTAATATCAAAGTGTTTGGTTGAGTGCAATCTGAAAAATTCATCAACTTAATAAAGAGAATATTCCTCTTTTCAGAATTAGAAGAAGAAATAAAGTTTTTACTGTTCTCCATCTTAATGAGCTTATCCCTCCACGCTGCAACATTCAAATCAATAGGGGGGTCTTCGGGATAGAACAAAAATCCCACCCTCTGGTATGTTTGGCCACTGATTCCCTTAGTTTCAAAACTATTCACAGTAGACACAGAATTTTATAGATATTCATATTCATATATATATATATATATGTGTGTATATATATATATATGTGTGTGTGTGTATATATATATATATATATATATATATATATATATATATATATATGTATGTAAAGAAATATGCCAACATCTAATACAAGGTCCAAAGGCAAATACAGTGTGAGATTTGTCTTTGCAAATAAAGTCTAACTAGAACTTACCTTCACCCATTCATTTACATATTGTCTAAAGCTTCTCTCACACAAAGAGAAAGGTTAGGGTCCACAAAGCCTAAAACATTTACTATCTGGCTCTTTAGAGAACAAGTCTGCTGACCTTTGATCTAAGGGGGAACCTGAGGGAAGAGGCAAGAATCCTAAAGACAAGCTGAAAGGAAAATTGAGAAAATATCAAGTGAGGTGGCTTCAGATGATAAGCTCCTATTTCCCACATGAGGATGGGCTCAAATGGGGAAGAGCCCAAGAAATAATACACATAAATCAAGCTCAGTATTAGCAGAAGACTAATGGCATAAATGCTACTTACAGCTAAATGTTGGAACCAAGAATGTTCAGGTATTTCTCTCCCAGGGTCTTAAAGATGTAACATTTCAGGAAATACAGTTTTTAAAAAGCACATGTAAGTTCACAGATAGCCTTTTGTGTGAACTAAATGCAACAAAAATTGGATTTAATTTGTTTTGGCTGTTGATTTATAGGATTATTACCAAAACATCTTTGAGACTATAAAGAAGATATGTTGAAATATATGTAATTCTGTAGCATTTTTATTACTTCATTAAATGAATTGAATGAAGAAAATACAGGAAGTGGAGGGATTTATCTAATAGAAAAACTCAAAATATCAATTATTTAACACTTTGAAATTAGTGTATATAAGATTGATGCTGGACTAGATCTTTATCTGCACATCAATACGTCCCTATTAAAAAGATAATTTCCTTCCAGTTTCATATTATAGTCTTTAAAAAAATTAGATTATTTAAGATGACACATTTTCTTTTTTGAGATAGTTTTATTCTTTATGTAATTATTGTATCTTATTGTGAGGCACTTGCAGAAAATGAGTTAAAGATTTAAAAATATGTTTAAACTGATTTAATGCAGGGAATCACATGGACTCAAACACTTACTGCAAACTAAATTTGCTGAAGAACTCATTTATAAAACATTTAAAAAATACAATTCCTTATTGTTTTTCAAGCCCCAGTCTTCCATAAATACTTGAGGAAAAATGTCACCTTTTCTTAATCATCAAAGACACTTTTCAGGGCGCCTAGGTGGTTCAGTCCATTAAGCATCTGACTTCGGCTCAGGTCATCATCTTGTGGTTCACGATTTCAAGCCCCATGTCAGGCTCTCTGTAAACAGTTCAGAGCCTGGAGCCTGCTTTGGATTCTGTGTCTCCCTCTCTCTGCCCCTCCCCACTTGTACTCTGTCTCTCTGTCTGTCTCTCTCAAAAATAAACATTATTTTTTTAAAAAGACACTTTTCAAAAATATACACATTTAGCAGCATGAGATGGATTTAAGAAATTAAGGAATTCTTATATGGCCATTGCAATTACAATATTGAATGACAAAAATATATTAAAAGAAAATGTGAACTTTAAAAAAAAAGGAAAATGTTACAACAATGAATTCCCATTTTATAAGAAACATGTGTAGGGGCGCCTGGGTGGCTCAGTCGGTTGGGTGTCCGACTTCGGCTCAGGTCATGATCTCGCGGTCCATGAGTTCGAGCCCCGCAACGGGCTCTGGGCTGACAGCTCAGAGCCTGGAGCCTGTTTCGGATTCTGTGTCTCCCTCTCTCTCTGACCCTCCCCTGCTCATGCTCTGTCTCTCTCTGCCTCAAAAATAAATAAATGTTAGAAAAAAGTGTGTAAATATTTAATAGAGTGATTCTTTCTGGAGTTGGGAGATTATTAGTTACTTAATTTCCCTTACTTTTATATTTTATAGATTTTATTTGTTCAATGTTTATGCCATCTGTAGTTAACAGGAGAAATAATTCTATTAAACATTTCATAAATAGTATTTACCACAAGAAACTGATTATTACAAACAAAAAAATTAACACCCTCCTGAAGCATAAGGTATGACAAGTTTCATTTTAATAGGTAGTTGGGAGAAAAAAATATATAATATACATAGTGGTTGGACTCTAATTTGTTGTGGCTTGAATGTTTTTTTTTTTCATTCGTCTAAAACCTAATATCAAAGAATAATTTAAAAATGATCTTTTTAAAAGTGAAAGTTGAAATTATTCCAAATATTCAGTAAATATTCAGAGCATTAAAAAAATTGGTGAAATTCACATAGTTTTATTCTTTAACATAGATTCATAGTTTTACTTAGAAATCTACTCTGAATGATTAACAACTATAAATTTTTGTATAGATAGCACATGACATTTTATCAGGCTCTTCGATTATTTGATCTTCAAAATAATCTTGTGAAATAGGCAGGACAGTTATTACCATTCCTTTAATGATGGAAATGAGGCTCAGAGAGCCAGTCTGTATGGCATCATCAATGGAACAACTGGTCCTCAACCCTTCCAGTTGGATTTGCTCCAAATGGGGCATTAGGAGATCAGGGAGCAGAAGAGTTGGGTCATTAGGTTAACTAGTCATCTGGCTTCCTTTCCTTGCTCCTTCAGGGCTAGAAGCAGTTGTAGCCCCCTTTAGTTACTGGGCCTGAGTGGTGCACTATCCACAGTTTCCTAAACCTTCCTACATTCTCAGTCTGAATATATCATCTGTGTCCTGATTTGTTATTTGGAAAAAGAAGGGAAACTCCTACGCCCAATTTGTCTCCACAGGGGGAGAGTGGGGGGGAGTCATTCTTTTCCAAATGGGGAATGTCAAACAGTGTCTAGGATTGATGGGGATTCCGAGAAGGTTACAGAAAGGAGGAGTCCCAGAGACTATCCAGTGTAGTTCAATACCCTAGCTCTACAGATGTGGAAATGGTGGAACAGAGTGTGAGTCACTTCAGAACACAAACTTTAGTGTTCACAAGGATCACCAACTTTGTTATTCTGCACCCCTTGGTGAATATTAATCTGGATGATTTACATTGTTTCAAACTTTGAATATGAATTCAGAAGCTTCTATTTTGATATACAATTTCAAAATCCCCAAATTCAAATGCTCAAAAAACCAGTTGTACCACAGTTCTTAGCAAACAATAAGTTGTACAAAAGACCGAGTAAATGCACTTAACTATTACACTAAGTATAGTTCCTTTCAATATATCCTTAATTAAAAGTTCCATTTTCAAAATCCATTGTGTTACAGTACGAATTGTAAAAGTTATGAATATGTTAGTGAAACAAAGCTACAGAACAATGTTTTGCTCCCACAGTGAAGACAGCCAGAATGAATCAAGTCTCTTGTTTATATTACACAGACAACAGTTTACATTTCCAATTGCATCCTCTGTGGAAAAATGTTTTGCCTCCAACTAAACACCACATTCTAGTACTTGCAGAGTCCATGGCCAACTGGAGGTGAGGAATAGTGATGGATGGAGGTTTTGAGCAAGTGGGATTGGAGGGTTTTTTTAAGGAAGTTGAGGGGACAGTCACCCACTGGACCTCGGCACAAAGCTGAGGGGCCATCTCTTAAGCCCAACACCTGGCTCTGTGTATTCTTAACTCTGTTTCCCAGGGCAAATTTTACAATCTGAGTCTTAGTTTTGTCATGTGTAAGATGGTAAAAATAATACACCTCATGTGAGTTCATGTGAGGACTAGACAATGATGTTTAAAACAGCATTCAGTCCAGTACCAGCACCTGGTCTGGAGTCCGTAAACTGTACTTCCTGTTTAATGACTGTTACTATATTGACAGCAGCTAATCATTCATGGCCAGAGAAGACATTAAATATCTCCATGACCAAAGTTAAGCATCTTATAAAAAACCTGCTTTCCAGTAACTTTGGTATATTTCATCATTCTTGCCTTAGAGATTCTGGGAATGTTGTTCACATCATCATTTGGACTCCCGAATGCAGTAAATCTTTGAGCACGCTTCAACTCAAATTTGTCAAGCATCAGGGATCCATGAGGAACACTCCTATACAATGTATAACAATTTCTATACTCTTGAATTTATCTCTGAAGGCAAAAGTAAACTAATCTGCCTTAGAGTCAAGTATTACCAAGACACATGAATACCAAGAGTTCTAAGAATATCTACAGTAGAATTCAGTTGTGACCCATCTGGGTATGGAGTCCAGCAAAAGCCAATGATTCCCAACTACCTGTCCATGGAAGAATTACCTGAGAGTGACCCAGGGACCTGGGAAAATAGACCTTCTTGGTCCTCACTCCCAGAATTCTAAATCAGCAGGTCTGGGCTGAGCTGCATAGCTGGGTTTTAATGCTCTTCATGGTGTTCTGTTGCCTGGCCAGATTTGGGAATCCCTGGAAAGTCAATGAACTGAGTCATGAAGACTCAAGTTCTATTCTGCTAACTTTAGAGTGCCCTTTTGCAACTTCACTCTCCTCTCATGGCCTCAATTCATAAATTTGCAACACAAATGGGTTGCATCGATAGCATCTGTAAGATCTCTTCTGGAATCTGCCATTTTACTTGGAAGGCTAAAAGTAAACGGAAACAACTAGAAAGAGGAAATATCACGGTAAGTGTGAAAAGGTCAATGCACATTTGGCCAATCAGGGAGAATTTTGGCAGGTCAAGTAGTCTTTTGGACAGCTCTTTAAAAGGCTTTCCCGCCACTCAGAGCAAAAACGTTATCCACAACCTTCTGTTTCTTCTTATCTGGAAGGCTTGCTGCCTCCGCAACAAAGCTGCCAGTTTCCTGCATACCAAAGTGTTTATCAAGTTAAAATTAATGAGAAACTGAGCCTTGGCAGGAAGCCCACTGCTACCCCAACTCTCCTGGTCACTGGCAAGAGAGCACAAGTCAGTCTGCAAAGAGGGAAGAGAGCCACTTGGCTCCATTGGCTGCCTCCTGACACTGCTGCTGAGCCGCCAAGAAGCTGATGGATGTACCGGAAGCTGTAGAAATTCTGCAGGAGCAAACCCTGGGTGCTTTTGGTTCTAGAGCTAGCTCACGACATTAATAGGTTTGTCCCGCTTTTCACTATTTGGTTTTGGTTTGTTTCTTCTCCACTGAAAGTAAAAGCTTGTGATCTGGAGGCCCAGACCCAGAACTAGATTGAAAACCTAATTTGTTTGGCCTACTGCAGTCTCTTTATACCATTTAAGTCAACTTTTGGAAAATTGGAATATGCCACATAAAAATCCAATTTTCCAGATTCCCATGAAAAATCCTAAATGTTAGGCAAAAAAAAAAGGCCAACCCATCATCTGTGAGAGCTGAGTAACTGCTCTCACAGCCAGTAACTGCTCCCATTTAGAGGGAACATGTATAACCCAGGCTACCCCCAGACCCTACCACTCCCTACTATATAGACAGAAGTCTAACATCCATGGTTGGTTCCTACCTTGCTCCTGGTATCTTTTTATTTTTTTTTAATTTTTTTTAAATTTTTTTGAAAGTTCTATGTTTTTATTTATTTTGAGAGAGAGACAGAGAGTAGGAGCTGCAGCGGGGGGGGGGGGAGACAGAGAGAGAGAGAGAGAGAGAGAGAGAGAGAGAGAGGGAGAGAATGAATCCCTAGTAGGCTCCACACCGTCATCACGGAGCCCGACACGGGGCTTGGACTCATCAGCTTTGAGAACATAACCTGAGCCAAACTCTAGAGTCAGTTGCTTCACCCACTGAACCTCCCAGGCACACCTCCCTTGTTTGTTTTTAAATAGACAAATACTTTGGCAGCTACATTTCCAACAAAAGCCAGGGTGTGGAAAAAAAAGCTGGTGTCAGTGACTGGTAGGTTTCAGAAAACTAGGATGAGGATACACAGCTTTTGTAAATGCTAAACATGCAGACCTGACCCAATTCACTGATTAGCATCCCCCACCTTGTTCCTCTAGACCCTGAATTTGTAACCCCTTCATTAATAGAAAGGTTGAGCTGAGACAGTCAGGGACCTTGGGAACAAGCCCCTGTGCACCTCTAACCCTGTTGGTTTACAGCTTTTTTTGTTTGTTTGTTTTTAAGCGCTAAACACAGAGGAAGGAGTTTTGAAGTGCCAAACACAGAAGCCCGGACTGGTTCAGACTAGTCCACAAATAAGATGGCCATCAAGTTTGATCTGTCACTAACCACTTCTTTCACTATAATACTAAAAATCATGCCTCGAGTTGGAGACTTAACATGCAAATGAAGCATATGACATATGAAGAAGCATGTCAACTTCATGTCGTCATGTCAACTTCACCTCTGTACCCAATTCCCTGTATTTCTTCACCCTTTTATGCTTAGATGTCACTCCTTTCCTGCGTCAGGCCCGTTAAAACTTTCCCTGGCTATTATTCTTGGGAGCCAGTCTGACACTCCAGCTGTGACTGTGTCTCTCTTCAGCTAGAACCATTGCCCCATTAAAGCTTTGCCTGTGTTTGTACATTTTGGGTCCAGCCTCATTCCTACCATTGCTGAGTCCAAGGACGCGAGTCTGGTAACAAGAGCTATGTCCAAAGCTCACTAAGAAACCAGGGGACTGTGTAAGAAGCAGCATGTTGCAGGGTAGGGGTGTTCAGGCCCCTTGCGATGAAGATCCCTTAAAAGGAAAATGAATGTTGGAAAAAAAAAAAAAGATTTCTACTGGCTATTTGTTGAGAGGCAGTCAGTTGAATGGTTAAGGGCAAAGTTTCAGAGTCAGACAGCTTAATATAAAAATGATCTAGTTACTTACCCTTTTTGCCTCTCTGTTTCTCACATGGAGATAATTAATAATCCTTGTCTCTTAGGGTTCTTATGATGCTTGAATCAAGTATTCATATAAAGCACTAAATGTGGTATCTGGCATATGGTAAATGCTCAATAAGGGTTATTAATATTGCCATTATTGACAGATAAAATGCATAACATAAAGCTGGTATATGTACATTATTTTGAAATGGATTTATTTTGCATTAATCCTAGTGGCATCTGCATGCATATGAAAAATAGTAGTGTATGTATTTGTCGGACATTATTCTGTTCACCAACCATACGAACTGCTTTGGCAGTTCAGTCTTCCTCACTGTCTCCAGGGACTTTGAGGTCAAAGGTTAAGAGGGTAGAGAGAGGCAAAGTCACTAATCCAGTTCAAGACATTAGGCTTCAATTATGTTTTTGCTCCCAAACTGGCCACCATCTTCTCTCAAATGAAACAAAGTGGAGGTACAAGTAGAAAAGGGAGAAGAAAAAGCAAGTGTCCTGGGGCAAGTCACTGAACAGGGATTAGCTGAGAAAGTGAGGATTTCACATTAGATCCAGGGCTTTCTGTGCTCCCTGGGGAACATTTGGGTAGGGAGTTAGGGGCAGACCAAGTGGCTGGGTTTCAGATCCAGCCTCGCTTTAGAGAGAACAGCTTTTACAGAGGTTCCTCATAATAGATCATGTGCGAAAGTGTTGTGCTGCTTCCCAAGTGTTCCAAACAATGGGGCTTGCAAATCTTAAAAACAGTGGTTCTCCAATTTGGCTGCCTGTTGGAATCACTCCAAGGACCTATGAAAATACTGATGCATGGGACTTAGCTCAGGACCGATTTAAATGGTCATAAGGGTGGCCTGGATGTCCAGATGTGCAAAATCTTCTCCAATGATTTGACCTTGAAAATATTAGCCAAGACAAGACCAAGGTTACCCACTGGTCTGCCCTCAGTCTTTTCAATGCAGAAATCCCAGGAAGCTTATGTAAGGAAATAAAATAAAAAAAAAAAAAAAACAATCCCATAAGGAGCATGATTTGGGAAGAGTTCAGATCATTAAAGAATGCCAGTGATGTTTACTTATTTTCCTGAAGACCTGATTTCTAATTACTTTCTTTCATGGAGATAGTAAAATAAAATGTAAATTCAGTTTTAAAGGAGTTCTATAAAACCAAGGTCTGCATTAAAAAAAAAAAAAAAAAAATTCCAATCACAGCCTAGATTCCCACTCAGTTTATAAGGAGTTAAAGTTCTACTTTTGCCAGAAGAAAAAATTAATTTTGATTCACTTCGCTATGACAGTTCCTTTAACAGGTTATTTTAGTAGGGCTTTGTGGTAAAATGAAACATTTTAGTTCAAAGAGCAAATAGAAAGGTATACACCAGCAGGGTTACAAAAACATCGTTTGGAACACTTGAACAAGATAATACAGCAACTTGGCTATGAACAATTAACTGACAAATACGTATTAAATTGTGTTTAAACCAAGGGAGGTTTATCATCTTTGGAAAAAGAGGATTAGAGCATTTTCCTTCCCCTACTTTGGCTAATCAAAACCCACCAAGATCAATTTCTAACAGTCTCAGAGAGAGAGAGAGAGAGAGCGAGATCTCCTGACATATTTTTGGTAAATAAAACACAAGGAGATACAGACCCATAGCATTTCCAGTTTTGAAAAAGATATATATTAACTGGTCAAAGAGTACTTTTATCACATTTTCTTCAACAAATTATATATTCACAAGCCATTACTGAAGTCAGTGCTGTCGAAAAGAAGAACATGACAGACATTTGAAATGAACAGCCACGTTAATATGTAAAAAGAAAGGGTAAAATGAGTTTTGATACATTTTAACCTGCTATATCAAAAAATTGTCATTTCAACATATAATCAATATTTATTATATCAGAAACAGGTGAATTATACAGGTAGGTGAATTATAGATCAACATAATGTTAAAATGATTATAGATATTATACATTTTTTAAATACCATGTCTTGGAAATCTCATGTGTTTTTTACACTTATACGACCTATCAGTTTATACCTGTCACATGTATTTCCAGTATTTTATAGCCAGACATAGCCAGTGGCCACTACACTGGATACCTGACTTAAATGATTCACATGTACAATCATGACGTACGCAAAAGAACTATCATGCACATTTAGGCTATCTCCTCTTTTGCTCACTTCTCTATCTGAAGATGCTCTCAGTAAACAGTATTTAAAATTTTCAGAACTTCATCCCTTCATCTTCTATGTTACTCACGGGAGCAAAGAGATAAAAAGAGGCAAAAGCAAGAATTTCTTGTATCTGTTTCTCAGCGGCTCTCTGGCTTCCCTTCTGTTTACCACCTTTCCCCACTGGCTGCCCTTGATGTATCTCAGCTCATATTATTGTGTGGCCGAATGGTTTATGTTCCTCTCTGTTCTCAGTTTGAATGCAGAGTAATGAAATGTTTTATGTCTTTCTTTTCAGGAAATGTTTACCTACTGACAGCATCGTATTTTTCTATTCCAGTTATGTTAAGAGCCCTTGAGGTACAGAAGTTTTTTAACCACTGTCCTACATGAAATTAACTATGCATTTGAGTTTTTGTTTAGAGTCCTTCCGGTTCTTCATTAGGTCACAACAGAAATCTAAAGACCAGTGGCAGCCTTTCAGAACAAAAACAAAAAAATTAACGACCTATCTTTCAGAACACGAAACAAGTTCATTATTTAGAACCAGCAAAATCTCTGCATGGAACTGCCTCCTCTCTCAAAATCAGAGGCTTTAACAGACTCAGAGAAACCACCAGGCTGAAGATCATCTTTCCCCCTGTATAAAATCCTATATCCTCATGACATTCCACACTTACTACAGGCAATGTTAATTCAATGCCAAATCAATGCCTATTTATCAAGCTCTTTACTATGCTCGTTACACTATACCACATGAAGATAAACCACGAACAAGACAAACATCATCCTGTCCATTAAGGAAAATTACTGTGTGATAGGAAATTATGATTATAATTTAGGGTTTGATGTACATGATGATGTAGGGCAATGAGGTCATGTTGGCTGCATATAAAGGAAATGAAACCAGCCCAGTAAAGGGGGTTAATGAAGGCCCCTTAGAGCATAAGCTGAGCCTTGAAAGGTATCCAAAAGTTCCCTAAATGAACAAACCTAGGAGGGTAGAGAAGCATCCCAAGAGGCATGCTAGGACTGACAAAAGCCAGAGTTGCTGGTGTGGTGGTTTAGACTAGACAAACCAAAAAGAGTCACAGAGAGAGGGAATGACAGAAAGAAAGAGGAGGTATAGTAATGGGGAGAGCCCTCAGGAACCCTGATAAAGTTCTGGCATTTACCCCAGCTCTAATAGGAAGCTATCAAAGGGTTTTACACACAGAAAATATGTGATTACGTCTGCTCTTTAAAAAGATCATTCTAGCTGTAGTGTGGAAAACAGAGGAGGGACTGTGAATGGTTGCAGGGAGACCATTTAGGGATCTAGAAGGGTCCCTGCATTCAAGGTCCAGGCTTGGGTGGTAAACTAGCTCCCAAGTGAATGGAGCCTGCCAATACATCTCATTTAGTCCACAAACCATTCTGAAAATTAGATGTTTGCATGTAAAAACCTGCCTTTCCAGCATCTCTTAAAAGATAGCCTTGGCAACTGTAGGTTCACTCACGTAGGTATCCCAAACAACCAGCTGGAGCTGAGGAGTGCCAACCTCTTTCAGGCAGGGCCACAGGCCTCCAGTTTCTCAAGGTCCCTGTCTCACCACACAACTTCATTTCTGGCTCCTATATAGAAACTTGACCTCCAGAGTAGAACCATCTAGTGATCAAACTCAAGACAGGGAGAAATTAAAGGGCCTGTGCCTCCAGGGCTAAACTGGCAAGCAGTCCATCATGAGGCTACCACAACTGGGAAAGGGGTGCCCAGGAGCCATCAGAGGCTCCAGCATCCTGAAATACATAAAAATGCTGACGATGATGCAACAGACCATCTGAACAGTATCATGCAAATCATGACGTAGTACATTTATCAGAGTATGCTGTAAGCTCAACTTGAAAGACCATGGTGCAGGGGCACTTGGGTGGCTCAGTCAGTTGAGTCCGACTCTTGATTTCAGCTCAGGTCATGATCTCATGGTCTGTGGGATCAAGCCAGACACCAGGCTCTATGCTGACAGTGCGGAGCCTGCTGGGGATTCTGTCTCTCCCTCTCTCTCTGACCCTCCCCTGCTCATGCTCTCTCTCTCAAAATAAATAAGTATTAAAAAAAAGAAAAGAAAAGAAAAGAAAAGAAAAGAAAAGAAAAGAAAAGAAAAGAAAAGAAAAGAAAAGAAAAGAAAGACTATGGTCCAGTTGTATCGACAGGAGTCAATTCTAAGCTGCTTCAAATAAAGACACTGGATTTGTGGGGTAGGAAGTCCTCTACTAGCAAGATGACGAAAATATAGAGGCCAAACATCTGCCAGGACCCCTCCACTTCTCCTGATTGGATAGAACATTTCAGACTTTTGAGGCTGATACAACCCCAACATTCTTTGAAACAGGACTAGCCAAAAAGCATCCCAGTTTCCAGATACTGTTTGTATGTGGTCTGTGTGGGAAAGAGGCCAATCCAGTAGTGGGGGGCGGGGGGGAAAGGCTTATGATTATGGGTTTTAAGAAAGTGCAAGTAGCAACCATTTCTTAACCCCAACTATAAAATAAATAGGAGGACATTTCCTCCCTGAAATCTTCCTTTTTTGTTTCATTCAGGAGTATGTTTGCAATTAAGATGAAATTTATGAAAGATCTAAGAAATAGAGAAGGCTTTAATAAGTCATTTAACCTGACAATACTTCTATCTTAACTCTATTTCCCTTCACATCTGAATGTAACTGCATTAAAAGACAGTAGAATTTCTCCCAGCTATTTATTAAACAACTTGCAAACTGCCATATCAACAGATTTTGTAGATTTAAGTTTCCCCTTCCAGATATTTATTTACTGATCTTTCTCTTCCTATGTTATCTCTAATTTCCCATCATTGCATTATAAAGTCAGCCAATATTTTTCTAAAGTTAAATCATCAGGGGCACCTGGGTGGCTCAGTTGTTTGAGCCTTCAACTGTTGGTTTCCACTCAGGTTATGATCTCATAATTCATCAGGTCTAGCCCCGCATTGGGCTCTGCCTTGACAGGGTGGAGCCTGCATGGGGTTCTCTGTCTCCCTCTCTCTCTCTCTGCCCCAGTGATTTAATGACTTAAATCATTAATTCAACAAATGTCTTGAGAATCTACTATGTAGGCCTGGGCACAGAAATCTTCCTTTCTAGTGGGGGCGTGAAGTGAGCAAAGAATAAGGAAAAATTTTTAAATGTTGTCCTTGTACTAGAGGTAGGCTACAGAAACAGACACGGAGAGAGAAAAGTCAGATGCTGAGAGGGTTAGGGAAAATTTCAGAGGAATATTTGAGATCTTTTAGAAACAAAAGCTATCTAAAACTTGTCAATTAAGAGTATGAAATGTCTGCTATGAAATGAAAAGGCAGACTTAGATAGACATTGTTCAACAAACTCATCCAAGAGGTATTTAACCCTCTAGGAGAATTCACTAGTGTTTGACTTTGCTCTTTACTAGTTCATTAGAGCTGAGACTTTGAGAAGCTTCTTGTTAACATGTAGACTTATAACCTGTAGAAAAGGTAATTTCAAGGTTATAGCTTGCTTTCTCTCTAGTACTAACCCTGTTGTCACTGATCAAATTCATCTCCAAACACCTTTTATGGTATACTATAGTTACACTGCTTCTTAAAATGCTCTTTGATCTAGATTTCTATTTTCCTTTTATTCACATTTATTAATGAGTTAAATAAAACCTTTGAAATATATCCATTACCTATTTGGATGAGTCATGTTTATACTTTCTGAATATTATACTTGGAAAAAGGGAGTCTTTAAGGATCAGTAAACATCTACCAAGAAGTCAGGGTGAATTCCTTCTTTTTAATGTCTTCCCCAAAAGAAGACAAGTACAGAGTAAAAAGCAAATACTCTGTTGAAACACAACAGTTGCCTTCCTCTTTCTCCAACCTCGGCTTCCCAAAAGCAAATCAACAATATTTAACTGACTCAATGCTTAATTCTCTAATGATTATCTCACTCTCCTTTTTAGGCTTATATTCCTCTCTCATAATTTACCTTTTTATGATATAATCTATTAACTCTATGAAATGTAAGGTTTTAGCCTATTCTTCCCTCCCCCAGCTTTTATTCTTCCGCAGTTTTACTTGTAGCTGAAATAATACATCTAAACTTTGTCTTGCTTCATTAACCTCAGAAGAAAAAAAAAAATCCATCTTCCCATTTGTTAAAGATCTTCATGCCTCTCTTGTCTCTGTATCCGCTACTCTTTTCTGTTCTTCGACTCTGTATCCACTATCTGCCAACCTTGCTCTTATTTCCTTTATTCAAGGGTTATAACATTTGCTTAACTTGCTTGTATGTTTGCTTTATAGGAGGATTCTAAAGTTGGAAGAGTTTATTATGACGACATAAATTGTCCATTGGAGAAGCAAGTAGCATACTAAGATAGCACTTAGTTCTCTTTGGATTAAATGCCATACCCCCAGACTATAGTAGTCAAGTGGATTCTTTTTTATTTTTATGCTTATTTGGGCCATGGTCTCCTCATGTAGTTCTTGCCATTGTTCTTGTTGAGACTTATTTCCAAATGTCTGCCTTTTCTTTATTTTTTTTTTCAACTTTTTTTTTTTTATTTTATTTTTGGGACAGAGAGAGACAGAGCATGAACTGGGGAGGGGCAGAGAGAGAGGGAGACACAGAATCGGAAACAGGCTCCAGGCTCCGAGCCATCAGCCCAGAGCCTGACGCGGGGCTCGAACTCACGGACAGCAAGATCGTGACCTGGCTGAAGTCGGACGCTTAACCGACTGCGCCACCCAGGAGCCCCTGCCTTTTCTTTAAAGACCCACACGCTCTCCTTCCCATCACATCACTTGATTCACGGGCAAAACTCTCTTCATGTAATCTGCTCCAACTTTCTTCTTGAAGATATCCTTCTTAGAGTTCCTGATTTCTCCAGTTTTGACCAAGTACTTTCCATACCTGCTGTACTGCCTTATCTTCCACTTTTTGAAGGATTTTTGACTTTAGTTTCACCATTTCTTGGTATCTTCAGAAATATTAAATTTCCATGGTCAATTCATATAAATATATCCAGAAAGGGTAAATGAGAGGTCTATATACCTTAATGTTTTTAATTTTTTTTTAATTCCTTGACATTGTTTTCACTTATAATTTGGTTTAGAACTGAATTCTAGATTCAAAAGAGTTTTTTCTCAGAAATATAAGAAACTATCCAATGTCTTCCTGACTCTAGTGTTGTTGATGAGAAGTTTGATAGCATTTTAAAAATAGTAACTTTTGTATAAGTTTTTTACCCCCATCCAGAAGCTTTTAAGATTCTTTTATTCTTAGAATTTTGAAAATTGAATCTGATACACATCAGGACCTTGTGTTTAATTCCCATTTAGGTCACTGGTTTATGATGTGTAAATTCAACCTATTGCCTCACTTGAGTAATATTTAAAAATTTTGATAATCAAATAGCCCCACCTCCCAAATTTATCTGGTGTCTTTGGAGATTCTTCAATGATTTATCTACAATATTTGACTCTTGATTTCCACTAAATATTCTCTTTTCTAGGTCTTAGATCTATACTTTATTTCATAACCCTTTAACTTAATTTACAAGAGATAGTTCTTACTCTCAGTGTTTTTTAATACTGTTCTGTACTTATTTTATGAACAGATTTTTTTACTAGTTTTAAGGATAAAGATAAGAAGGTTTTAAATACACTCTTTTGTCCCTCACATTATCTATTTTTGCAATGGTTACACATTTTAGTAGTAACCTTTGTTAACTTTTGTCCTTCTTTCATGGTTTCTCCTTTACAAGTGGTTTTCTTCATTAGTGTGATTGTCAGTTTTTGGTTTAAAAATACAAAAATGAAGTTTCACTTATAGTTACGATATCAAAAAGCATAATTCAATGTCACCCCTGCTACAACTACATGAACTAGCCAGATAAACCTTTCTTTAAAGATCTTCACTAAAGAGCTATAGATTTGAAGAGCTCTAAAAGAATCAAACTCCAGAGAATGATTTCATACTTGAGAGGTTGGAGGAAGGGGGATCAGAGCAACAAGTCTCCTAGAGAAGGCTAGCCTTTTTTTGATGGGGAGAAACTAGCCAAATGTTGATGAACCTGTAAGCTACTGTGTTGGATTTGAAACTAGAAATACCCAAAATGCACAAATTCATTCCATGCCCCTAAATGTAAAAGCTAGAGCCATAAAACTTCTAGAAGAAAACTTAGAAGAATATCTTAGTGTTTTTAAGTCAGGCCAAGATTTCATAAGCAGGACATAAGAAGCAGAGACCATAAAATGAAAATGTGAATAAACGGACCCTTCATCCAAATGAAAAACTCCTGCCCTTCAGAAGACACCACAAAGAAAATGAAAAGTAACAAACTGAAAGAACCTATCTGCAGAATATAAAAGACACAGAATTTATATCCAGACCACTTGAAGAATTCCTACAACTATGAGCACCTGAGTGGCTCAGTCAGTTGAGCTCCCAACTTTTGATTTCAGCTCAGGTCATGGTCCCAGGGTCCTGGGATGGAGCCCCACATTTGCCTCTGAGCTGAGCATGAAGCCTGCTTGAGATATATTCTCTCTCTCTCTCTCTCTCTCTCTCTCTGTCTGTCTCTCTCTCTCTCTCAGTCACTCCCTCTTCCCTGTCCCTCCCCCACTCACACACTCTCTCTAAAAAATAAAATGTAAAAAAAATAAAGAATTCTTATAATAATTAAAAAGACAATGCAATTAAAAATTGGACGAAAGACTTCGACAGACCCTTTACAAAAGAGATACAAATGACCAAGAAGCAGAAACTTAAGTGCTTAACATTATTAGTCAACACAGAAATGCAAGTTAAAAGGAGGTATAATTTCACATTAACTAG
The DNA here is from genome assembly GCF_024362965.1 of Panthera pardus. Taxonomy (NCBI): domain Eukaryota; kingdom Metazoa; phylum Chordata; class Mammalia; order Carnivora; family Felidae; genus Panthera; species Panthera pardus. The sequence continues at coordinate 47,803,760 of NW_026526765.1, read as the reverse complement.
AACAGTTAAAATTAACAAGGCTAAGAATACAATTGTTAGCCGACAGAACAACTGGATCTCACGCATTTCTTGTGAGAATAAAAAGTGGGAGTGAAGTACACTGAAGAACAATTTGGTGGTTCCTTATAAAAGTAAATATACATGTATCCCATGACTTAGAAATTCCATTCCTTTATATTTACCCTATGAAATTAAGATTCATCTCCCAAGATTGGTTCACAAATGTTCATAAGAACCTGATTCATAATATTTCCAAACTGATATCAGCCCAGACATCTATCAAAGAAAGAACAAGATAAGATATATTCATACAATGATACTGATGATAAATAATAGTGAACAACCTACTAATACACCTAAAAACATGAGTATTTCCCCAAATCATCACACTGAATGAAAGAAGCAAGAGACAAGAGAATATTGCATAGATGGCCATTTTTAAGAAATATTGAAGGTGGAGATTACTGTTGCCTCAGAAACATGAGGAGGGAAACATCAGGACTGATGGAACTTTCTAGTGATACAAATGTTTCAACATCTTGATTGTGGCTGTGGTTATAGGAATGTGTATGTTCAAAATCCAAACTATTCACTCACAATATGTTTTCTCAGGAAAACGGATTTTAAAAAAGGAATGGGGAGAGTGAGTTAACTATTTTATTATAGATAAACTTTCCTCTGTTTTACAGTGTAGTCATCTTACATAAGGATTAGAATACAGAACCCGTATTTGAGGCGAAATTCATTTACAGTGAAAATAACCCTTGGAATGCCAGTAGAAAAGTGTCCAATATTTCACAATAAATATATCACAAAGGTCTTCCTCTAGGGAAGAAATCAAATTGAACACAATATGAAATAATTACCTTATGTATTTTTAGAAGTCGAGTTATATTCAGTACAGGGAGATGGCCACCCTCTGAAAACCATGAAGGGCACCTGGGTGGCTTAGTTGGTTAAGCATCTGACTCTTGATTTGGCTCAGGTCATGATCTTGTGGTATGTGAGATGGAGCTCCGCTCAGGCTCTGAGCTGACAGGAGGGAACCTGCTTGGGATTCTCTCTCTCTGTCTCTCACTATCTCCCTGACCCTCCTCTGTACATGCTCTCTCCCTCTCTCAAAATAAATAAACAAACATTAAAAAATAAATAAAATCATGAAAGAAGTGAGATTTAATAAATTAGCAAATATGTGCCCCATCTCACGGTCAGCCTAGAACATGCTCTCATTGAGAAGAACGGTTAAATTATTTTTCTCAATATTCTGACCACACATAATTGAATTGAGGTAAGTTTAATGTACATACTCTATAACACTCTTTTATGTTCAAGTCTTACTACTAGATTCTACCCATGAATAAGATGGCTACCTGGCTGGCCATTCTATGGGTATGACAGAGCCACAGCACTGCCTGGGTTTCCTCAAAGCTGGACAAGCAGGAAATTCATCTCAGGCTTAGGATGCCTTTGAAAGGTTTAAGGCAAAGGACCTTCCTTCCTAGGACACCCATCCAATTGAAGAGCTCTACATAGGAAGCTCACTCAGTGTCTTCAGAAAGGATCCTTTCCAGTTTGTTTTGCTTAAGGTTAAAATGATTTTATCAGCTCTGTTAATGAGAAGCAATAGAGAAGAGACAAACCAAAATTCACACCACAGGCAGATTTTTAATTATGCCCTTCTTTTCCCTTCTTTCCTCCTTTATGCCCGTACTTTGGCGTATTTCCCATTTTTAGAGCTCTACTGAGCGTTTTCCTCTGATATCTTTACTGAGCTATGTTTTATATATCAAAACACTGCATTTCCTTTATAAATCTTCCAAAGATATTTTGAAGTTTTATATACTGTTTATCCCTTCTCCCATCCTTTTTCCCAATTGGGGTTTAACTATATAGAGGGAAGCAGACACATTTGGTTGAGCTCAATCCTACAGCTTCCAGTAAAACCCTAGATATCAATGTTGTGAATATCATTAAATGCCAAAGATTATTTCTGGTGGCTTTCTATGTTTATTATCCCTCCTATAGGTCACATACTTGCTTTCATGGGAACTTGGCCTCTCTTCCTATTTTATGTGTGTATTTTCACTCCTAAAGGAGGAGATTAAAGCCACAAACTAATTAACTAGGGTGAGAATACCTTCTACATAAATATAGGTTGAGTTCTGAACTTTTAATCCATTGATGGGGCTAAGTGGATACAAACACATCCTGAAATTACATAAGCACCATCTATATTTACATGTGGTCATTGTTTGGGGGAAGAAATTTTGTGGCTTAATCATAGTCATGGATAGAAGGGAATGTGATTGAAGAAAGATGTCAGAAAATTAGAGACTACAATGAATGGATTATATTTCTGTTTCTGGGGAAGGGAGCTTTTATCAGCTCTATTATAGTTATAAATCAATTTTTCATCAGACTTTCCTATATTCTTTGTTAGACCCACAATAATGACATCAAAATGTTATTTGCAGATGAGACCATCACCTGTCAGAAAACACAATGAAGAGGTCTCTACCACTAAATCTAGCCTCATGAGTCTAAAATATTTTGAAAACCCTCTGTTAAAAGAGTAATTTTTCTTCAAAAACCTGAATAATCTCCAGGGACATTAACATTGATTTCTATCAAATTCAAACTACAGAAACAGCTCTTCAGATATTCCAAATGTTCACAAGTGCTTCTTGGCTTCTCAAGTCCAATGGAGCAAATTGATAGCTTGTTAAACTTTTCCCAAATCCTAAAACCTATAATCTCTCAAGGAAGGAGCTATGGTTTAGATACATGGAAGGCAAGGAGTAATTAAATGCATTCAGTCTTTAAGCAACCAGGTCCCAACCTTGCAAAGAGTAAATGGAAGCTCTGGAAAGGAAATCTCCCAGTCCAGAACTGGCAAATAGGTTTTGCTTTCCATGCTATGATCAGTTGTTTTCTGGAGTGATGTAGGATTCTAGGGCTCTGAGCTGGGATTGGTGAGTGATGTTTGCACAGGGCACAGGAAAGGACAGTTGGAGCACATGCAACATGGGCACCAATCCTGTAGTCAGAGTGAAGACTTGAGAAAGGCTGCCATGCACAGTGCTGTGTAAGAGAGACAAATAATCAGAGTAGGTAGTGTAGCTAGAAAGAAAATAATAGAAGACCTCCAAAAAAGATTATACGGATGGAAAAATCAGAAGTAGATAGAAACCAACAACAAAAATAGAAAACAACCAAAAAGAAAATTTAGCAATCCAAAAGTAACCAATCATCCAGGAGAAACTGACCTATGTTTAAACTGAATCCATTCTATGATATACTTAAGCACCCTCTATCCATTCCCATGCCTGTTAAGTACTCACCATTTTATGGGAAGAGTTGGGAAGCTGCAGATACATTCAGAAAAGCAAGGATGGATTCCACTGAAGGAGAGTGATTTCCAAACACAAGCACAGTGACCTCTTTCATCCTAACAGTGATAATGAAGCCTTGAAATAAAGTGCCAAGGAGTCAGAGAAGAACTGACACATGGCTCAGGGGAGTCCCAGAAGGCTTCCAGTGAATTGGATCTTAAAAAATGAGTAACGCTTCAGATTGTTTTTTGGTGGGGGAGTAGGGATGGCCACTATAGGCAAAAGGACCAGTAGGTACAAAGAAGTGGTAGTTTAAAAAGACAGAGCACATTTCTAGGAAAACAGAGGTCACTGCAGCAGGTGCAAAGGCTGGGGGTACGGAGAGGGTGAGCGAACAGCAGAAAGAGCTGCTGCACAGACAGAATCGAGCAGGAAGATTGTGTATTGCACATCAAGGTCTTTGGACAGTTCTTCAGGGGGGATTTTCAAAGTATTTTCACAATTATTCCCATCTGATCCTCACAACAAACATGGGATAGGCATAGATCACCTTTGCAACTCAAGCTCAAGATCAAGAAAATGCTGGTGTGAACATATGAAAAACTGTCATGAAAAAGAAATGGCAAAGTGGGGGGTAGGTTTAGCAGCAAAGGGGAAGAAGAAGCAAGTGGAAGAGAAAGTCCTTCTGAGAAGAAAGATCATCGGTAGTTGCGAATTTGCAGTTCGTAGATTCCTAACCTAGGTTATATCTGCATAGTTATAAAAACACCGTGCCCAGTTGCAGGAAAAGTTAAAAGGGCCATTTTGTCATTGTCATTGTTGGTGAGAGTGGTGGGCTTGTGTAGGTGTTTTAACCTGGCAAAGGCGACCTCAATCTGTACAAGATTCTGAACACGGCAACGACTCAGATTTTGTTAGTTTCAAAGGCCTTGGGTAAAATTCAGCTCAAGTAAACAGACAGACTGCAAAACATCATGCTCAAGGGGAGAAACACACATCTTTTCCTCAGCAACTGTCAAAAGGAGACTATTCCTAAAACGGTAGCTCTTTGAATTAGAAACAAAACATACAGGCAAAAAGGTGCTACCACATTGGGAAGCAGAATCAAAGAGCAGTGAAGCAGGTTTCTTGTAATGGGTAAGCTTCAGGGCAGGATGAAACATTCTGTGAATGGAGTTGGGCCCATCGCACATTTTAAGGGCCTAACCCAAAGATCAGAGAGTTTCTTATTCTACCGGGATGGTTTCCAGAAAGTTACTTAATATCTTGGTTCCTCAATTTCCCCCTCTGTAAAATATCCCAAAGAAGACTTTCTGAATGGTATTCTAACATCTCAGGGTATACAGTGAGAGCAAAAATTCAACAACTAGGTTCCCATTCAAGATGGTGACACAGGAAGATTCTGAACCTCCTGTCATGAACACACGGAGTCTACAGCTACATATGAAACAATTTCCTCTTAAAATACCTACAGCCTGGCTGAGTGATGACCGTACATCAGGAAAATGAGAAGAAAACTACGTGAAAGCCGGTCAGAGATGCTGAGACACTATCTCACCATCAACGCCATCCCTGGCACTGGAAGCTAACCCAAAACCCAAAGCTTCTCCCTGAGGAGCAAAGGATTCAAACTCTCCATCATGCACATCAACTTTCAAGACATGCACTCAAGAGTCAAGCCAAAAACATGTCGTTTTGAAATCCAACACGACTCATATCTAGAGACTCTCAAGAGAGTGGCATCTGAGAAACATCTCTTAAAGGGCCACAAAGTGGGCTCTGACTCACTTTCCCCAGGGCCCAACTCAGAGGCAGCTGATGGCACCTGGACTTCAAGTGAAGGAGGCTTACCTGCTTATACTAAAACCTTGGACTGGAGGGCAGACATCTAGTTTAACACACATGTCTGAGACGTGCTGGAAAACGCTCTGTGGATTGAGACTGGAAGGTGCCCATCTTTATGCTCTCCCTTTGCTGTGCTAGAGCACCCAGAAGGGAGCCTTTTTCATGCAGCTGGTGCCCTGATTTTGGCAGCTGCTGCTCAGGGGATAGACTGTCTAGCACTGGATGCCATGGGGAGCTTGTATTCCTGGTCACATGAGAATATAATTTGCATCACCCAGAAAGGAGCTCATAACCCCTTCCGGCACCCTAATTAGTGTGACTGCTGCCAGGGGGCCCCTCTACATTGCCTACCTTGTGGCTAGTAGGGTTTATGCTTATAGGTCCCCAAGGACTGTAACCAACAGAGAAAGAGCTCTTAAACAGCTGCCACCCCCAGGGCACACCAAGAGGCACCAGACCCATCAGCCTGGTCTTTTCTGTGGAGGTCTACTGCTAATCATCATGACTGTGGTCTGAGGAACAGGCTTCTAATTAAACTCACAAGGCCTTCCACAGACCTTGAAGGGTGGGCGCAATCTTCATGCTCACCTTGTTGTGTTCCAGAACACATCTATGGAAGGGGAGAGATTTGTATGCATCTAGTGCCGGTTTTTTTCAGCTAACACCCAGGAGACTCCCCTTGATCACTGGTCCTAGCGGTCAGAGGGGCTTGCATTCCTAAGTCCCACAAGACTGTAGTAATCGGCAAGATGGCTCTTGGTAGGCTACTGCTCCCAGGGTAGCGCAGAGTGGACTGAGGCATAGCCACTAGTCTTGTTGTGAAGGAGGCTGTTTTCCTTGTTATGGAGCTTCAGATGCAGAGGCAGACTTCAGGTTTGGCACAACTGAGTGGCCTAGGGAGTTCCTCTCAAACAACATAAGCTGTGGACACTGTCTTGGTAGCCTCTTGCTCGCTCCAGCTTGCCAGTGTCTCCCAGGAAGGAGCTTAGGTACTAGTCTGGAGCCCCAATTCTTTGACTGCCAACCAAAAGACACCTTGACATAGAGCTCGGTGATGATGTTTTCAAAACTAACGCCAAGAACAAGTGCAGCAAAAGCAAAAACAAACAAGTACGATGACATCAAATTAACAATCTCCTACATAGCAAAGAAACCATCAACAAAATAAAAAGGCAACAGGCTGAATGGGAGAAAATCATTACAAATCATGTGACTGATATGGGACTAATATTCAAAAGAGATTAAAAAAAAAAAAACCTCTACAAATCAACAACAAACACACAAAAAATCTCATTTAAAAAATGGGCGGATCTGAATAAACATTCTTCCAAAGACCTAGATGCCCAATGGGGGCACAAAAACATCCTTAAGGTCACTAATCATCAGGGAAATACAAATCAAAACCACAAGAAGATGACACCACCTCCCATCTGTTGGAATGCTTATTACCAAAAAGACAAGATACATCAAGCATTGGTGAGGATGTGGAAAAAAGATAACCCTTGTGCACTATTGATGGAAATGCAAACTGGTGCAAACTATATGGAAAACAGTATGGAAATTGCTCAAACAATTAAAAATAGAAATACCAGGGCACCTGAGTGGCTCAGTCAGTTAAACATCCGACTCTTGGTTTCAGCTCAGGTCATGATCTCACAGATCATGGGATCGAGGGCCCGCATTGGGCTCTGGGCTGATAGCATAGAGCCTGCTTCAGATGCTATGCCTCCCTCTCTCTCTGCCCCTTGCATGTTCCCTCACTCTCTCAAAAATAAATAAGCATTAAAAAAGTAAATAAAAAAAGAAATACCCTATGATCCAACAATTCTACTTCTGAGTTTATCTGAAGAAAACCAGATAATTGGAAAAGACATGTGCACCCCCCATGTTCACTGCAGCATTATTTCCAATAGTCAAGATAAGGAAACAACCCAAGTGTCAGTGGATACACAGATGAAGAAGCTATGGTAGCAATACATAATGGAACATCACTCAGCCATATAAAAGAATGACATTTTGTCATTTGCAACAACGTGAATAGAGACTGAGGGCATTATACCAAATGAAAATGAGTGAGGCACAGAAAGACAAACGCTGCATAATCTCACTTAAAAAATAACAACAACAACAACAACAACCACCACCCAAGCTCATGGAGAACAGATTGGCGATTGTAAGAGGCAGGGAGTGAGAGGTGGGAGAACGGTTGAACCGTTTTGTTTAGTTTAAATGAACCCAGTAAAAATGTGTAACAACTTACACAAAAACAAAATTCAACAAGAAGTTTGGTGAAGAAGTTTTAAATTTCTTCGTCTCCAGCTGTTTGGACCTTCATATTCCATCTTAGAATTGAGCCTTACAGACAGGTGTCAAACAGGTCTAGAGTATGTAGCTGTAATACCATTAATTACTCATTTATTTGAAGTGAAACTGGACTACTTACTGAAATTGAGAATATCCTTAGGCTTATGTGATCTGAACCCCCATTTTCCATATGAGGAAACTGAGAACCAACGGCAAAAGTGGGTAGGTGTCCTACAGATACCAAGTAGCAAACTCGGCAGGACGCCTCTGCTCAAGAATGTGGTTGGAATAAATTGCTTAAAGAGATAAAGCCAGCTTCAGAAAGCAACACTTGGGCTCTCCAGCAAGATTCTCTTTCTTTCACAAGGAAGTATCTCTGCTAATGCTTTCATTTCTGACAGCAAGATGTTTATTACCAGAGATGAAATGTTGATGTGTGATGAATGTTAAAGGCAATCCAATGAGAGCTGAAGCAAACCATGAGAAGGGCCATCAGAAGACTTGATAAGTTAGCCACCTTTCTGCTAATGTGCTGGGAGGCACACAAAATACAGAAACCACCATTTCCACTTCTGAAGGAAACAGGTAAGTGCCCAAGTGATCCACATCAATACTCACACTTGTACAAAAACCGGCATAAGACTTTATTGGGGAAAAATATCCCAAAAGGGAAATACATGTTTGTACACACACAGACACAAACACACACACATCACACACACCCTGACAATTTCTGAAGAGTTTTCCTAAGCCACCCACCTTCCCACACTTAGTGGTGACAATCAGAAACAATGACCAAAAACTATCCTCAAAAGCAGTTTTAAATTTCCCTTTCATAACATCTTTCAGAAGTGTGTAGAGATTTTCTACTGACATAGGCAGGTGGTAATAAACTAATTTGTATTTTGTAGGAAAAGCACTGTTAGCTTGCACCTATTTGTAGTATCTCTGGATTTTAAATTTGACCATGGAAATTGAGACTTTCAAGAGCACAGCTAAAATACAGACTGATGTCCAAGTATCACAAAAAAAAAAAAATAATAATAATATGACAGTACCACAAATCAGAGATGTACACAGAGAAATTCAGCTCTTCAGTGTTCCCATGATAATTAACCTTGCTGATATCCATTAGCCATGTTAAGTAGCTTCAGATTTCCTTTCAATCACTCTGGACAAACTGTAACATCCACATTTAATGACAGCTCTCTGTCAATACAATTTCCTACATACTATTTAAACTTTTTTTTTTGACAACAGGATCAACTTTTTCCAGAGTTTCTCAATTTTTATAATTAAAATGATCCAGTTGTTAGAAAACTACAGTAGTTTGCTTTCAGCTTTAGTTAAGTGTACACAGGAATACACACACTGACTCAGAGAGGCCACATTAAATGGAAGGTAATGCTAATTCTCTTACTCAGGAGGGTCATTGCTCATGTGATCTTTAAACCAAAAACAGCAGCTTCATATTTATATGGATTAAAAGAAACCAACACATACTAGCACTTTACAAGCATGATTTCACTTAATCGTCACTGTAACTCTACCAAAAATACATGAGAATCATCCCCATCCCACAAATGAAGAAACTGAGGCTGAGAGCTAAGTGACTCACCACTGGTCCTTTATTCAGAAAGAGGAGGAGCCCACACTTGAACCCAGGCAGGCTCACTCTAGGGCTCTTGATTAAATGACAGTGCTTCTACCTGTCATTACATAGTGTTTCCTAAACCACATATTTTACACTTTGTGGTACTGCTTTACATTATGTTCCATAATCAAGAAAGATCACACTGACAAAACAGGCCTTTTTTAGAATACTCTAAAGCAAGGATCCCTGAGGGTGCAAATAATATTTTCTATTCACTTTGTGAAAAGTTATCAAGAAAATAACAAATTCATGTATTTAATAACTAGTGTCCTTCATTGGGCATTCTGGAAACTTCTTCCAGGGGAAGACTGCCTTCACAGTGGATCTAGAATTAAAATGGAGCCAGAGACACTTACGCTGAAGGTATAACATGATGGCTAAGATGAGTTTTGGAGACAACAGGACCTACCCTTGAATTCAGCTTCTGCAACCAAGCAGTAGGTCTTGGAATTAATTATCATTTCTTAGGATGCACTTCCCCATCTGTCAATTAGGAAAAGTCACACCAAGCCTAGAATTGTTTCAAGGATTAAATGAGGCCACATACTAAAAATAGCACTTCTGACTAAGCACTTAATAAATGGGAGTTTAAAAACAATATTTTATGCATTTTTACATACGTGATTTACCTATAGTGAAATGCTTAGTGAATGTGCCATTTAATCAGTTTTGATAAATGTTTGTCAAGACACAGAACCTTTCTGTCATTCCAGAAATTTCCCTCATGTACCATTCTAAATTAGGTAGGTAATCATATCACACCAGAACTGAGCACTGAACAATTTCTATCATTGGTGAGTTCTGATCATTCTACAACTTCACATAAATCCTAAAATAAGTATTTTTTGTTATTTAATTTTAATCATGCTATTTTTGAGATCCATTCATGTTATTATGTTTATCTGTAGAATGTTCCTTTTTATCGCTAAATAGCATTTCATTTTCCAAATATACCAGAGCTGATCCAATTTCCTGTTGGTGGACATCTGAGTCACTTTCAGCATGAAATTATTATTAAAAATGCTGCTATTAACAGGTGTAAACAAAGGTTTTCAAGCCTCTTGAATAAATATTTAGGACTAGAATATCTGGCCCTCGGGGAAGACAGTTGTGTAACTTTCTAAGAAACTGCCAGATAATTCTTCCAAGTGGTTGGAACATTTTACATATGAGAGCTCCATTTGCTCATACATGAGGGAAATTTCTGCAGTGACAGAAGGTTCTGTGTCTTGAAAAACATTTGTCAAGACTGATTAAGTTTTGGTGTTGGCACGCCTTGAATCTTAGCCATTCTGACAGGTAATGTAGTGGGATCTTACGTTTTTAATTTGCATCACACTGATGACACGTTATGTCAGATGCCATTGCTTCTGTTCATTGGCCATTCTATATCTTACTGTATGAAGTGCTTTTTATGTACATGTTAGATATATGTGTTACAAATATGCTCTCCCAGTCTTGTGGGGCATCTCTTTATTTTCTTAATTTTTTTCAGTGAATAGATGTTTTTAGTTTTCATGAAGTTCAGTGTATTTTTTCCCTCTTATGTCTTGTGCTTTTGTGTCCTTTAAAAAAGAAAACCTGCCTTCTGAAGTTAGAAAGGTATTTTCATTTTTCTTCTACTATGTTTGTTGTTTTAGCTTTCATTGTTCAGTGTGCAATTTGACTCAAGTTGCTTTTTATGTCCGGGACTAGGTGGGGGTTTAGATTCTTTATTTTTTCAAGTAAATATCCAGGTATTCCAGCACTATTTCTTAAAGCAGTTTTCTTATCCCACTGAACTCATGTGGTGCTCTTGTTGAAGGCCAGCTGATTGCACATGTGTGGGTCTAATGCAGAATTCTGGTCTACTGATCCATTTATTTACAATGGCAGCCAATCTAACATTACTTTTTATTATTATCTATTTTTTAACTTTTCCTTATGTCAGATGCAATAATGAAAGCCAAGTACACTTTGCTTTTGGCATTTGATAAAGGTTTTATTCTCTCTTTCATTGCCATATGGATGTATTTATAAATACATGTGTGTGAGTGTTTACATACGCATATACACATACACTTAGGTGTACCGATTTTCTGAGAGTACCCCAGTTTTTAGACCCAAGATTTTCTAAAACTCTTTTTTCAGAGCTCAAGGAACAGGGTTAGCAGTGGTTTTCAAATTTTAGCAAGACATATGAATTCTCTTGAAGACTTGTTGAAACATACATTCCTGGACCTCAATTTAAGATGTTCTGATTTAGTAAGTCTAGGGAAAGGCCTGAGAATTTGCATGGCTCACAAGCTTAGGTGACGTGGAGGCTGCTGGTGTCTGGGCTGCACTTTGAGCAGCACTGGTTTCAAAAAAAAAAAAATTAAATGGCTTTCCTAATGTTCATACAGAAGCTTGATTTGCCTTTTCTAAAGTGTGTGACCACAGCCACTAATTTACACTGTCTTCACTTGAAAAGACATCTGAAAAATCTGCCGAATGCACTGGAGCATGGGAGCCAGGAAACATTACAGTAGATTGATGTACCAACACTGCCTCATTTCCTCCTTCCTTCCTGGAAATTCAATTTTGGTCTGTGAGCAGGGGCACGCACATACCTGCGCACGCTACAGCTGAATCTAGCCCCGTGATGTACCCGCACCGCAAAGCGCATTCTTCTCCCTGTGGCCTCCGCCAACAATCAGAGAAAGTTTTATTTTCCCCTGAAGAGTTGATTGGTCTCTAAACCAGGAACATTTTTACAGCCAAGTCCTTTAAAACTTTCTCTGAATTTATGTTTTAAGTGGTTAGCGTCTAGGTGAATATTACTGACAGAACAGAGGCAGGTTCTGAAGATCAACACACTCAAAGAACTCAGTCATCAAAATCCCAACCCAAACCCCCACGCTTCTCTAGATTTTTATGACTAGCACAGAACAGCTTTTTGAGCTTTTCTTTCCAACAGATCAAGCACATGCGAGCAGAGGGCCATACCACAATGATGCATCTCTTAGGCAGAATGTTGGGATTTGTGCAAGAACCCAAAGAAGGGATGTTACTTCTTTTTCTGATTGTTCAATTACCTAGTTAGCCTTTGAAACCATGTTAATGGGAAATTAATTCATAAATAATATTTAGATGTGAACTGCTTTGAAGGTGCCCTTCGTGAAGGAGATAAATTATTTTTCCTTCTTTGAAAAACATAACAAATCCCCCGAATAAAGGGAAGAGAGGAGTTTCAAATGCCACCCTCCCACTGTCACCAGCCCCTCAGCACTCTTTTCAGAGGTGCTGTGAGCAGCGTGAGCATCAGACCTTAATCATTTCTGCACGGGCCTTGGAGGATTTTACGAAAACTGGAGAGAAAGTAAATGTACTTCCTCCTTAAAAGAAGGTCTTTTCAGAATCAACGCAAAGTATCTACCACATTTCTTTCAGCAGCGAGAAAGTCGAAGATACATTGAAAGCAGGCCTAAGGCTGGAACGTGTTTGATTTTCATCAGCTCTAGAACTCTACCTTGCCCAGCTGTTGACCTATGGGGAGTCCTCTGTGCCAGAGAAGGGAACCAACCAACACCTTAGCTACAACTGTTCTCCCCATTTCCAAAGCCTTTGGGGTATGAGGGTTTTGTCTTTGAAGGCAATTAAAATGACAGCAATGAGTTATCAATGGAATTGTCGGAGATGTTCTCCAGTTTCTCTTAGACATGTCATGTGGCCCCAGGCTGTTAAACCGCATTTCCACAGGGCATACCCAGCTGTGTGTGCTGTACTACTATTCTCTACAGTAGTGAGCATAGAGATGTAAACTCCAATATGTCTGAGAGTGTCTGCCCATTGGCCCTTCCTTGGTACAGAGTCTCAGAAAACCTTTTTACTTATAGTTCTTTTGTTTTCCCAGAACAGAAATCCCTATTCCAGATGGCTGTTATCACTTATACTTGTGATTTTCCCCCCGAGCTTACAGAACAATGCCTAACACAGTAAACGTGCCATTAATGGTAGTTTCTGTAGGTTTCTCTCTCTCCTCCCTCCATCTGTTCCTCTCTCACCATCCAGAGAGAGAGAGAATGAGAGAGAGAGAGAGTTTACACACCACTCCACAAATTATATATATATATATGTATATATATATATATATATATATAGTATATATATATTATAATACATATGTATGTATACATATGTATTATAATATATATGTGTTATAATATATATACATATGTATTATATTATAATACAATATACATATATAATACATATGTATATATAATACATATAATACATATGTATTACACATATGCCTGTATATGTACACAGTGATTATCACTGCAACCATAAAAAAAAAATGGAATCTCCTTATTCAAACTTGCCTCAACATTGGTATGTATCCAAAATAAATATTAAGGCAGGTCCTCCCAAAGATCTTAAGAAATAATACAAAGCTTTGCCAAAAGTGTCCTGTGGACACTGAAAGTAGGAATTACCAGTGTATTCCACAGCACACCTTCTTCATTCATCTCTGTACCTGAAGTCCTATCACATAGGCGCCTGGATCCATTTCACTTTTCTTTCTATCACAGACACCTGCACACACCTCTCCCCATGCCTGGTCTCACTCCCCTCTGGTCACTTCATTATTATGGAGACCACGTGGACTTTGGCTTCTCTCACTGTACCTTTATTCATCCCACCACATCCCAAAAGTTAGTAGCAAGAGAGAAGATCATTGCTCGAAAAGAGGAAAGGAGAAAGGAAAGAGAAATGGGGTATGAAGAGGGGTATGTGTATATACATATATACACATATATAAATATATATACACATATATACACACACACACACACACACACACATATATATATATACACACACGTGTATGGGTGTGTGTGTGTGTGTATATATATACATATACATATACATATATATATATATATATATATATATATATATATCTCCTTAAATGTATGTGTATATATACATATAGATCTCAAGATCAAAGTTCCATACCTTAGCAGTCCTAATCTTCTTGAATCTTGAACACAAATTTCAGGGCAACATTGGGGTTGAGATAGTCTCCTCAGGCCACCACCAACGGGATAGTGTTCTTAACCTCCACACGGGTTCCAGTACTGCCTTCTGAAGATGGAGGTTTCTTCCACGGCTACAAAAACAACAACAGCAAAAAAAAAAAAAACAAAAAAAAACACAAAACATCATAAGAGAAAGAAGATATTCATAAATGAAACCTAAACCGGACCTTCAACAAGGATATTAAATTCTAAAGCATTTGACTTGAATAGACTAAACAGAAGACACATTAAATTCTGATTGGCATAAATACAAATAATACCTGAATGGATTCAGTCTTGATTAGACTTGAGTAATCATACAAAAGCAGAAAAGGTCACACTGCATCAAGGCTGGCAGATTTTTTAGGACACAAATAACCAAATTTGCTCATTTCACTTCATAGGGAAACTAAAAAAGAGATTTTTTTCCCAAGATAATTCATTACTGGTGGCATATTTGCACCAGTGAATCAAGCAAATCTTGAATAAAAACAAGCAAACGTGCTTCACACTGTGGTCTATGTTAAAATGAGACAAAAGGGGACAATGCATCCCTTCTTCACTTTGAGACAGTTCCCTCCCCTGGCTTTTAAGATACCAAACTTGCCTGTCATCACTGGCCGCTCCATCGTGGCTACCTCTGTGAGTCCCCTCTCTTACAATGTTCAAGATAAGAGCATCTTGGAACTCAGTCCTGAAACTATCTTCTCTGTGAACTGACTCAGCAGGGGCATCCCCGAACTCCAAGGCTCAGGAAACTATTTATACCCTGACAACTCTGAGATCATCTCCTGGCCCAGGTACTTCACTGAACTCCAGACTCTCAGATCGACGGCCTATCCACAACTCTGCTTGGAATTCTGACAGACATGTCAGGACATGCCCAAAGTGAAGTCCTGATTCTATTACCCATACAACACCCTCTGAATAAAAAAAGTGAGGCTCACACTCTTCCTAATTTATTCCTTCTCAAAGGCAATTTTATTCACCCTGCTGGTCAGGTGCAAACCCTGCCAGTCAACCTTGACTCCTCTCTCTCATACATACCCCATGTTCTCTTCAAAATTCAGTGGTTTTATCATCAGGATAAATCCAAAAGCTGACCACTTTACCTTCTCCTTCACTCACACTGCTTCCTGGCATCATTATAGATCTATAAGGTTGCACAGCAGGTATGCTCAAGCCATGGCTGTCACTCTCAACTAGACCCCTGAGTAAGATCATGACACTCCCCTGCTCAAAACCTTCCACCTCACTCAGAACCAAAGTCAAAGTCATTATACCGGCCGAAAAGGCTCCACATGACACAGCTCTGTTACCACCGTCTTTATCTCCTACCCTCACTCTCACTGACTCCTCTCCAGCCACCTTGGCCTCCCAACTATTCCTCTAGCTGTACTGCAGACTTGGGCACCTTCCCCTTACCTGGAAGGCTTTTTCTCCCCTCATTACTTTATATCTTCCTTCCAGTGTGACCTTTTCACAATTGCTGGTAATAGTAAACCCTGACAACATCTCCTCATCCCCCTTCACTGTTTACAAATTGGTAAAGACCTGCTCATATACTACATGGTTTACTCAGTTATCTACCTTTTCCCAGTAACACACAAGTTCCATGCAGACAAGACATTTTATCCCTGGTATCCTGCTGGATCTCCAGCACTTCATGTACAGCCTAGCACCAACATGGAGCTCAACATATATTTTTGAATGAATGAATGAATGAACGAACGCACAAACGAACGAACAGGAAGGTTACATAAACCTTCTCGAGGCCACTCAGATGATAAATGGCTGAGCCAGGTTTAAACCAAAAGCATCTGTCTCCAGTATTCCTGATACTATGTAATCACAGCTACATGAGGACCGATTAGTGTTGGCATTAGGAATAGGTTCAGTACAGCCCGGCAGGTGAAACAGAAGATGTATTTTATATTTGAAGAGCCCAAAGGTTTTCTAGAAACTCAAGAGAATATATTTCACATAGTGGGATGGTTCTGCTTTCACCCTTATGTAGCATTCTCACTATTAACCTTCACCTCATCTTTCTCAGTTTCCACTGCCTTTCCTCTACACTTATTTTTTGTCCCTCCCTCAAATTTCAGTCCCTGCCTTTCTTGAGTGAATATGAGGAAAAGGGATCCAAGATTAGATAAAGGCAAGAGGAGAAATAGGTTTAGGGAAAAGGTGTGGGGCAGGAATCAAAGGACTATGGATCTGAGGCTAGTTGGGCCACCAACGCACCGAGTGCCTTTAGTGGGATCCTTTCCCCTTCCTGAGATCCTGATGCTCGCTGAGCTAAAATACATGCCCTTCAAAGAGGTTCTCTCTCCCCCAAAATTGATTGCTTTCCTTTGTAATTAGTAAAAGGCTTCGTCATTCTGAGTAGTCGAAGACTGGTTACGAAGCATGGTGCAATATTTAAGAACTAGGGTTCAGGACAGTGCTAGCATTCACATCCTGTTTCCACCACAGTGAAACTCTGAACCAAGACACTCCACCTGTCTAAAAATCATTTTTCTATCAAAGCGAGTGGATAGAAATATCTGTCTCTATAGGGGGTTTATGGAAATCAAACAAGGTAACATAGGTGAATCACCTGTTACTGTGCAGAGCCTAAGGACTCAATATTTGTTGCTCTTAATTTTTATTTTGCATGATTGCAGGCCACCATCCTGCATGAAATTTCAAGTTTTTCTCTACCTGCCTGCAGAGTCTTAATCTTCTCCATCTTTCATCACACGCAACTGCTTTTGTGGCCCCTGATGACTTTCTCTGGAAAGGCTTTACCCCAACTGCTCCTATTTTCTAAGGGCAGATGGCAGAAATCTGCGACATGAGACACTCAAGTTCTCTGGTTCTTTTCTTATCCTCTTGCTGATGACCAGCAATCTGAGGATGATCTTGTCCCTAGAATTCTTTTAGGCTGATAATCATAAAGCCACAGTCTACAATTATTCCTGCATTCCAAAGCCAAGAAACCCAATTTGGAAGGCACACAATGCTATCATTTGGCACAATGATACATGGAGTTATGAAGAAAATTGTGCTGACTGCTTTGAGAATTTGAGTCTCTATCTGGATTCATCTTTCTTCCTTTTTTTTCCTAACTGATATTAGGAAACTATGCGCAGGTAGTAACAACATGAAAATGTCACTTACTTTTCAGGTTTAACTACACTACAACCCAATAATAAGTTAGGATGCTTCAGGGACAAGTTACGTATACTCCATACTAAGTCACTGAAGGACTTGCCCAGAAATGCATTTACGAACACATGTTTTTTGAATACACAATATTGACATGCACTTTGTTAAGGGCAGGGAAGATTAAGGATTTCATTCCTATCCTCATGAAGCTTTTACTCCAGCAGTTTTTTGTTGTCTTTTCCCATTTTTTAACTTCTGCCCAGATATGGGAAGATTGGACAAATTCCTCCAAAGCTGTGGATTGTCTCAAGTAGTGACAGAGAGTGTCCTGCTATACAGAGCCTAATTTCTGCTGATTTTGTAGAGAACTCTCTAATTCTTGGTTTTCTCAAGAATTAAGCTCATTTCCTTAGTTTGCTGCCCAGCCCCCATCCAACACACACCTCTTCTCAGTTGATCCTGGTTTATTTCCCTCCTGCAGCAAAGAAACAAAAAGTATTCACCAAATCCACAAGTATGCATTCCATTCATTAACAAAATGCTACACGGATGGTATGGAAAGAAGGTACTGGGCTCAAAGGACACAGCTGCAGAAATCAGCGTTTTTTGAAATCTTCGGGAATGTGATGGGATTAATGCTGTTATATGGCAAAATAAACTGAGAAAGGATATACTAGG
Organism: Panthera pardus; assembly: GCF_024362965.1. NCBI lineage: Eukaryota > Metazoa > Chordata > Mammalia > Carnivora > Felidae > Panthera > Panthera pardus. The sequence goes on along the minus strand of NW_026526765.1, from coordinate 47,785,752 downwards.
AATATTGCCAAAGGGAATAATGTCAAGAAAGAACAACATGTGTCTTCAATCACCAATGTCTGCATGGTTAGAGTGCTAATCACAGAGGTGGGTGTAATCTCTGCCTGTTGGGCAGCCTTGAATGCTTCAGGGAATATGTCATTTTTCAAGAGGCATCAATTAGTGGCTGTTCTGATGGCAGAGTGTGAACCACACCTCTCTAATGATTGGGCTGAGTTAATAACGATTCCTGTGAGTGTACAACACAACACAAATGCACCCAGACACACTCGCCAGAGAGGGCAGGACGAGGCAGAGTAGGAGAGGGACATAAAGATACTAGGAACTGTGTATCTAGAATAAGATTTCTGAGTGGAAGCGGGCCAGGGGGAAGGGATGAACTGTGAATTTAAATCCAATGAACTAGGCTGGGTTTTACCAGGAACTGGAGAAGCACTGCCCTAGAAGACTTCCCTGTCAAGGAGAAGCACTGTGATTATACACAAACCATGTATGTGTCCAAGGCTGCACCTCACAGACATACACGTGGCATTCATGTTTGCCAGCAATGCGTCACATGTTCATTACCTCCATTTGCATACGAAGACATCATTAAAGTAATGTGCGTGGGATCCCGCAACTAGAAAGTGACAGGATTTAACTCAGAACCAACCCTGGAGCTTCGCGGTGTTCTCCAAATACACTGAAAATCACAAAGGATTCTTTCCTAGATTTTAGATCTGGTCAAGGGGAGTTTTGACGCTCAGAAATGCCGTAGTCTGATCTTCAAGGAAAGAATTCAGTCAGTCTCCTAAGCACCTAAGTGGGAAGACTGGCCCGGCTGGGTTTCTGCTAGACAGAGTGAAAACACCCTGATACAGGAGAGGGCAGGTTTCTTCCAAAGCCATAGAGGAGGTCACACCCCATGTTGGAACAGTTGCCTCCTGAACAGCAGATGCCCTGCACCCAGTCACCACTGGTAGTGGACTCAGTTTCTAAAATATTAATTACACTTCCTACCAGCTAACTTTATTGAAACAGCTTTGGGTCGGTGAAACATAAAATATTTTGGAGATCTGGGTGCTCATCTGTAACTGCAATCACTACCTTTGGGCTAAATCTGGAAGTCTTCTATTTATTCCTAATCTGGACACCAAACCATGAAATTACTAGGGAATAAATGAAGAATATTTGTGTCACTGGATTTTAAGGATAATAGGATATATCTAATGACTTTCAGATACCTGATCTCTTGCCAACTCATTAACACCTCATTTTCTTACCTGGTGAGCCTTTTGCATTGAATGGTGAGGAGAGCCTGGGCGGCTCAATCGGTTGAGTGTCCAGCTCTTGATTTCGGCTCAGGTCATGATCTCACGGCTAGTGAGATTGTGCCCCAGTTGTCAGGCTCTGTGCTGGCAGCATGGAGCCTGCTTGGGACTCTCGTCTATGCCCCTGCTTACGTGCATGCTATGCTCACTTGCTCTCTCAAAATAAACATTTAAAAGAATTGAATAGTGAAATCAAAGGGACTCTAGAAGAAATGCCACTGAACATTATAATGAAACTTGAAAGAATTTGCTAGCTTTTGGGCTCATTGTTCATCTGCATTTTTCTTTGGCTAGTTAACAAATGATTTATCTCCAACTTCATCAAGAGGGTCAGACACTGACAGTCTGTAGACAGAAACAGCGGTGGCCCACAAGATGTGCTTTTAAAATTTAACATTCATCGAAGGATAGATGCCCACCCTCACCCCTTTCCATATGCACCTATCCACTATTTCTCCCAGTCTGACATTTGCTATTTTCGCTATCTACAAATACAGGTTCACCTTTGCTTTAGGAAATGTATCACTGTCACCAGAGAAGCCGTCTTTGTTCCCAGCCTAATAGCAAGTATATATACGATTCCTTAAATACACCTGCTCTTTGCATGACTCATGTATTCAAACTCTCCATCAACTTCCACACAGGTCTATGGACCATCCGACCTTGTAGATCCCAACAAAATTCACAGTGGCAGCACAGTACCTCACGTGGTCTCAAATCCAGACAGCAGGCTTCCTAAGCCACCTCAAACCCAGCCAGTGGTGAATTTATCACACCCCTCTTATATGTTAGCATGGAGACACAGCTTGAGTACATGCCTCAGTGAACCAGTAGTTAAGTTACCAGGGGCCATTTTAAGTGGCAGCTTTCCATCTACCTCTAGATACTAACACAGTAAAGAAAATATAAGAAAGCATCACCTCATCCCTGGAACCCCAGTCTCTGATCTCCTGCTCTTGGTGACATATAGAAGTTGGATCCACAAGATTATGACACCACGAACACTCAAGGGTGCTCAGCAAAAACGTGTCATTCTAAGAGGCTGTAAACATGGACACTGTCTTGCCTTGTTACCATAAACTGCAAAGGTCATACTGGCTGAAAGTATCAGATCCCTGCATGGGTTTGATTCCTGGCTCAGCTGCCCACTATCTGTATCTTTGGACATGCTTTTTACGTCTCAGTGCTTCATCTGCAAGACAGAAGTCATAATACATACCTCAAAGCGTTCTTTTTGAGGAATAACTTTAATACAATGATGGTACGTTTGAATTAATATAATGTACTTATGTTATAATTCATAGTGGTATGAATTTTCTTATTAAAAGGGCATAACAACACCTCACCTAGCTCTTACAAGGATTTTAGGAGGTGAAAAATATTACGTGCAACATTACGTTCGTGCCTTAACTACTAGAACAAGACATTGAGAACATCAAATCTATCTGTGTCATGTTTCTTTCTTTGAGGAACAGAGTAAGAATGTAACATGGAGACATTGCATAGGCATTATATCTGTGTGTGGACATATATTAGCCATTTATGTTTGATCTCCTTCACTGATTGATCTCCAAAGCAAGTTATACCTTTTCCTTGCTAATTCTGTGGTGGCAAAGAGGGAAGGCCAGTCTAGGGAATGACTGAGGCATTGGATAAACCCAAATCACCTGAGAATGAGAGGGGCAGAATTATTGTCCAACCCCCAAGATGTTAATAAAAGCATAACACATTATCATTGGTTTTGTTAAGTAATCAAAGTCTCAGAAATGATTAGCTATTGAGCTCATAGGTACCAACACTGTTCTGAGCTTACATTTGTTCAAGAAATGCTCCAAAATGAAGCAGTGCTATTGGGATTCTCTTTTTGCATATGGAGAAGGAGAAGGCTCAGAGTATTCAAGCAAGTTATGCCACAGTACAGAGTATGGATTGGAACCCTGGACAGTGAGTCTAAGCTCTGGGCTTCCAACCAACCCTAGAGTCTTTCCTGATGGGTCATGAACTCATGTTTGTCTATGATAAAAACTGCCCATGTTTTTCTCCTTATATTGCTTACATGAGTTTTTGAGGGGTAATCTTTTCATTTTGTAGGATAAAAGAGTTACTATTCCCAATCTAAATACCTTATAAAGATAGAAAAGAAAAATACTAATAAGTGTCTAGAAAAATAGGCAAGGGATATCAACAGGAAGTTTACAAGAAAAAAACATGCAAATAGCCCATGAACTCAGCAACACTCATAAAAAGAAATCCAAATTACACATGAGAAAATTAGAACATAAATGATCCTAATACTGCAAAGAATGAAAATACCACAGATATATTTAAATCAGTGAGTTTATAATGATACTAAGAAGAAAAAAAATCTTACTGGTCATCTTTGGAAGACACTGGAGAACCACATCATTACTTTGAAAATAGTAAATAAATGGAAATCAACCTTCTGTCCTGCCTTTCCTTAGGACGTATAATCAAATACTGAAGAAAAGAAGTTACCATTTGTAGAAGTTTCTCACCAAAAAATGAAAACAAAATAAAAAAAGTAGAGTGTCTCCACTGTTTAACCCCTAATGAAATAATGCATCCAGGTAATAATCACCAATGGGTGCTAATATTACAAAAGAAAGATAAAAGGTGCCTCCTTATGGAGGCACAATAGCTTCACCTAGGAAGCAGTCTAGCCAAAAACATGTGACCTGAATTAAACTTGCTAGCTTAAAGGAAATGCACATGACCAAGGAATTTGCTTACACAACAGAGGGATACAATGAGCAGCATCCAGGCTGTGGAACTGTCTGCAGGATCAAGAACAAGATCATCTTCAACAAATAAATCACAAGGAGAAGAGTGATGGGAACCTATGGATTAAGAGAAACTTCAGAAAGACAGTCACTTTTGAGGGCTGAAAGGGATTTGGATCTTGAGACACAAAGTGAAAGAAAAAAAATGTCAGCAGTCACTTCAAAAAAGACTAGGTATTTGCTAGTACAAAATAATATCTTTGGTATAAGAATGACATTGTTTAATTTATAAAAAGGATGTTACCATTTAGAGATGAACACAGCAATATTGAAGGAAGAAGGTTATGGGTAGGAATTTGCTCGAGTGAGGTCTGGGTGATGTATGAAACAAGACTGCTAATGAATTTGCAAGTCTTACAGTTCATTTATGGTTCATTACCCTGTTCCCTCTATTTTAAAATTTAAGTTTCCATAATAAAATAAGGGGAACTATTTGCCAGATAAAACCATATAGAGCAACTTAAAAAAAAATATTTAAGTTTATTTATTTATTTTGAGAGAGAGAGAGAGAGAGCACAAGCAGGGGAGGAGCAGAGAGAGAGGAGCAGAGAGAGACAGAATCCCAACCAAGCTCTGCACTATCAGCGCAGAGGCCGATGCGGGGCTTGAAACCACGAACTGCAAGATCATGACTTGGGCCAAGATCAAGAGTCAGATGCTTAACCGACTGCGCCACCCGGGTTCCCCAACATAGAGCAACTTTTTAAACAAAGGAATGTGATAAAAATGGTACTAGTTGTCTCTAGGTGGTAAAATTATGTAGGATTTTGACCTCTTTAATTCTCATTATTTTTTTCCTCTTAATGAGTGTGTGACACACTTACAAACAGAAATGGGAAATTCATTTTATTTTTAATTGTTTAGTTTTATTTATTTTTGAGAGAGAGACAGAGCAGGAGTAGGGGAGGGCAGAGAGAGAGGGAGACACAGAATCCAAAGCAGGATCCAGGCTCTGAGCTGTCAGCAGAGAGCCTGACGCGGGGCTTGAATTCATGAACCTTGAGATGATGACCTGAGCAGAAGTCGGATGCTTAACTGACAGAGCCACCCAGGCTCCCTGGGAAATTCATTTTAAAAACAATTTTTTTCCAGGGCACCTGGGTGGCTCTGTTGGTTGAGTGTTGGACTCTTGATTTTGGCTCAGGCCATGACCCCAGTGTCGTGGGATCAAGTCCCATATCAGGCTCCACACTGAGTGTGAAGCCTGCTTGAGATTCTCTCCCTCTCCCCCTCTCTCTGGCTTGCTCTCTCTCAAAATAATGTTTTCAAAAATCTTTAAAAAAATTTTTTTTGCATATGAAACTTTAACCATTAGTATTTTATTACTTCAACAATTGGGAAGCAAATATTGCAAAATCTTAGGATTTGCCATGCTGGGTGATAGACACACAACTGTTCATTTTATGATTTTCCTTAATTTAAAAAAATGTAACCTTAATCAATAAAATATTATAAAAACTGAAAATAAATGGACTGTCCTGTGATCTCTGTTAGGTCATATTGAATACTTTCTCCAAAGTGACCTCTAAAAGCAAAGGGTGTCCCACAATGTAAAATAGTTTTACTCTCACCATAAATGTAAGAACAATTTTGTAGCCATTTCCAAAGAATTATGTAAGAGGTAGTAGGAATCCACCCTATGAGGAAGCCCACAGAAGAGCGCACTGTAATACTATCCACCTTTATACCTTTAAATATTTTTACTTTTTAAAGGAATAAAAATATGACCTGTAATTCGTGACATTGGAGCGATGTTACCGTAACACTGTTAAATAATTAGGACCAAGTCGAAATCATCCAGTTAAAAATATTTCAAAGAAAAGGACTGGACAGGATCATAGGGACCAGCCAGTCGGATCTACTACTTTGCAGATGACTTAAGTGGCTTGTCCAAAGTCACAAAAGTGATTGGGGCCAGATGAGCAACAAGGATCCAGTTCTCTACTGCCCGATTCCCATCTTGAAGGACCATGTCTTACCAAATAGCATCTTTCCAAATGTTTCTATGATACTGGCACAACTATACACCTGCATTCTATCTATTATCAAAAAACTAGTAAGAATATACAGGACACATAAGGAGTTGTGGCTTATGTGGGGGTGCCTGAGAGGAACAAGGGGTTTATTTTTTTAATGCTTATTTGTTGAGAAAGAGTACCAGTGGGGGGGGGGGGGTGGAGGGAGAGAGAGAGAGAGACTATAACAGCAGTTTTAGGCTGACAACAAACTGGAGCAGGGAGTGCAGAGAGTTCTCATATGTTTCCTCCTCCTAAGCACACATGGCCACTCCCATCCGCAACATCCTGAATCAGTGGTCCATCTGTTCCTATCAATGAGCCATTACACTGATACATCATCACCACCCCAGGTCAATAGGTTACCATAGGCTTCCCTCTTGGTTTTACACATTCATAGGCTTTGACAAATGTTTCATGGCAGGTATTTATACAGAATATTTCCATCGTCCTAAAAATCCCCTGCGCTCCATCTGTCTGTCCCTCCCTTCCCTCTAATCCCTGACAACCACTAAGATTTTAAATATCGCTATAGTTTTACTTTTTCCAGAATGTCATTTGGTTGGAATCCCACAGTACGTAGCCTTTTCAAATTGGTTTCTGTCATTTAGTAATCCACATTTAAGTCTTCTCCAGTTCTTTTCATGGTTTGACAGCTCATTTCATTAGAGCACTGAGTCATATTCCATTGTCTGGATGTACCACAGTTTCTGTACCCATTCACCTCCGGAAAGGCATCTTGGTTGCTTCCAAGTTTGGGCAATCATGAATAACTCTTCTCTAAACACTCAGGAGCAGGTTTCTGTATTATGGACTTAAGTTTTCACTCTTTGGAGCATAATCACTAGATCATGAAGTAAGAATATGTTTAGGTTTCTAAAAAAGTGCCCAAGTGTCTTCAAACTGGCTGGACAGAGGGATTTAATGTTAAAAATCAGCAAAGTGAAAACCACATAAAACCAACATCATTCTTCAAAATATCTTAGGAAGGTGGCACATTAACTGATAGATTTCAGAAGCCATTACGCTCTAATTTCTGTGAGGGCAGGTGATCTATTCTAGTAGTTCACTGTATCCGCAGTAGTATTCCTAGCGCCTAGAACAGTGCTGCTACATAATAAATGCTGATTTAGTATTTGTTAAATGAACAGATCCAGAGGGGAAAACAAAAAAGCCTTCCTTCTGTTTTGTACCACAGACTTCTTTAGTTGAACAATCAAAGTGAAGACTCATCTTACGGGCCTTAGAGTGTGAAAAGTAAGTATGATTAAGGGATAGAACTTCACTCAGACCAAATTCTCACCCTACAGGGGGGCCAAAGACTGGGACAGACACTGAAAACAGCAGAATACAGTCTCTCTTCTTCTGTGGCATGTGCCCACTGCATGGAACAGGGGACAGAATCCTCTGCACTATGTAAATGGCTCTCTTTTTATTTGCTATGCACGTACAGTTGAATTTGCATAAATTAAATGCACATAAGCTGAGACTCCACTATAATTGCAAAACCATTGCATTGGAAATAAGCTTTCACTGAAATCACATTAGAAACCAGAAAGATTAGATTTAGAAACATATTTAGCCCCATCAAGAGGTAGATTATGGAAAGTTTATAAAACAACACAGATATACATTGTGGGCCAGCCAAGGGCCTGGCTAGGGAGAGGAAGAGCCTTGTAGCCTCAGCAAGGAGAGGAAAGCTGTCATCTAATTTCAAAACAAAGACTACAGAGTCACTCAAACCTTTGAATCAAATCCCTGTTCCTCAAACTTAAAGCAATCGACCTACTCATCCAGCCTCAGTTTTCCACACTGTGAAGGAGGCATAAGAATACCCGCAGTTTTGAAAGGAGAAAAGAGTACAAGACAGGTCTAGCATCCTGTTTGGATTTTCAAAACAAACACAAAATCCAAACAATTCCATAAGTCTAGGCATGAAGTACGGGGAAATACAGGTTTGCTGGTCCTAAGCCTTTCCGAACCATCTATTTCCCACCACAGTAGAAGCTAAGTCACTACACTTAATATTTTTTAAGAACCCACAGAGCTGTATGAGTTACATAATTGTGCCTTAGATAGCTATTATTTTTTCCCTTCACTTCTTACTAGGCAAATGTGAAGTTAAATTAGTCGCTTATCATAAAGTTCTCTGAAAACATCACAGTTGAAAGCAATGCCTGATAATTGTTCTTAGCCATCTGGCACCAAGTGACGTTCATGAACTTACATGAACCATTTGGCTGAAGTCCAAAAACTTCTATCTCAATTTTATAGCTTGCTTACTGAAAGTTCTAAGTTGAGAAATTTCTAAGAGGAAAAATGGTTTATTAAAAAGGAGAATAAATGGATCAATCCTTGAACTCCTTCACAATTACATAAGAAAGCATAAAAACAATTCTACATGTAGCCTCCAGTTTTAACAAATACAGTTAAGGCAAGGTTATACACTCTACCTCGTCAATACACGCACGTGCGTGCATACACACAGAATACACGCTGCTTTTCTCAATGTTTTCACATGAAGAGCCACACATAATCCTGCTAAGCATCCAGGACAACTGCCACTCAGCAGCTTATCTGCAATGCCTCTCACATGGTGGTGGCTTCTCCATCTACTGTCCACTCTCCTCTCCTAGAAGGAGCCCCTAAAAGCACATCTCCACTTGTCTGAATATTTCTACAACCTTCTCAACGGTCTCTCATCAACCCATCTTGGGCTGACCCCACCCCTTTTTCTTCCCTAGAGCAGGAATGAGCTTTTAAACCTAAGTCACTTCCACTCCTCTGCCTAAATTTTCCGAAGGTTTCCCACGACTTTTATAACACAATCTCAAATCCTCACTGTGGTTTAGAAGATCCGAGGTCTGGCCCGTTTCACTGGTCTCATCTTGTATTCTACACTTCTACCTACTTAACGTGTGCTGCCCATACTGGCCAGTCTTCTGTTTGTGAGGCACCAGCCATGCCCCTTCTGGTCTCTAGTCTTTAGCACACTGTAAATAGAAGGTGTGATCTTTGTTCCCCATGCCCTCAAAAAGATACCACAATAATTTGGAGGTGATTTGTCGAAGACATGGACTCTCTTTTCTCCCCGCCTCATTCATGAGGAGGTCGGGTTCCCTGGCTTAGAGAAGTTTCAGATGTTCCACGGATGTAAAAGTCATTTCCTTCCTTCAGTAGCAGAAGTATGTCCTATTTACTGGAACCGGATTTTCTAGTAAGTTTCTCTCATTTGCCTATTTCCTCATAGTTCCCTCCCCACCCCAAATCTCAGACAGTTCATAACATACTTATCCTCACTGTGTGTATAAACTGGCAACCTGAATGCTAAACTCCCTTCTCAAGCATGATTGGAATCAATTGAGCTACTCTCCTGGAGTAGTTAGAAGAAAATTACTTATCTTTCAATGATTTTATGACAAGCTCCAGCTTCTGAAAATTACTGGATATTACTCTAAAAATAAAGCATTACAGATAATTACCCCTGAGAATGGAACACATCACTACCTTAATTCGAAAAGTTATTTTGGATACAGGGCAAGAGTACTTGTTTGAAAAATAAAATTGCCAATGTACACGAAGCAGCTCAATGCTAAGAGGAAATAGGAGAACAAAAAAAAACGTTCCATGCTTTCTCAAAATCATTGTGCTAACGGCCGGCAGCCAATCCAATGCTGTACTATCTCCCAGAAGGCAGAGAAGGAATTACACCAAGTAGTGTTATCAGGAGAGGAGGGAAAGAACACTATCAGTGAGTGAAAAAGATGGAAGTCCTGTTTATATGCACTGACTCAGTTCTTCTCCCTAACTTATTAGGAAGGTTCTATCATCATCTCTACTTCATAGGAGAGGACACCAAGCACCTTGTCAGAAGTAACAGTGCTGGGATTTGTATTGAGACAGTTTAAATCCAGAGTCCACACTTACAAACCATGGCACAAGGTTGCCTCTCAGGTCTTAAAGGAATTCAGGCCCAAAGGGCTATGTTAAATGTTACACTTTGACACTGATCATCAAAGCACATGTGAGCTGGGAGTTCCTGAAAACGTAAAAACAGAAACAAGTTTGTATAGATGAAAAAAAACAAAGTCTTAAAGATCTTCTGACTTGCCCCAAATGATGCACGATCTCCCGATTCCTAATCTCTAAGTGCCCTCAAAGGCCATGGTTTCTCATTTGGCAAATATACATGTAGTGCCTTTCAAGCACTCATCTCTGTGTTGAGAAATGACTGAGATACAAAAAATGGTTTGACAGAGTTAAGTATCAGGGTGTGCAAGATCACCAAAGGATAACCTTAATTTGGGTCATCACAGGGAGGGGAGTGTTCTTGAGCTGTGAGGCTGAAGAGTGTTTACCTGGATGAAAACTGAAGAAGAGGGGAAGAAAGGTGAAGAGCTTCCTAGGCAGAGAGAGAGCTCCTTGTAGGAGATCCTGGAAGAGAGAACGTTGTACTTTCAAGGAACTTAAATAAGTTGTATATGGATGAAGGCGTTACACATTTTCAGGATGGAACGTTATAACCACTCACAATGGAAAAATAAATTGGGATGAGACCACACAGAACCATGAAGGCTACATTAAGGAATTACAACAGACTAAACCATTTGTATGTTAAGGAATGAGCAAGACTTCTATGTTGCATGGCTCCCCCTCCCTCTCCCTCTGCTTCCCCACTGCACCACCCTACTACTGAAAAATCAGACAAGGACCAAAACTAAGTCAATAAAATCTGCACAGCATCTGAAAGGAAACCTAAGAAGTCAGCAAGACAAGGGGGGGGTGGGGGGAGAAAAGAAAGAGGGTATCCTAAAGAAGGGGAATTTTACTTTACCGGAAGGCAATCAACTAGAGGGCAGCTCTGAGAGATGAGATCAAAGAATCTGTCCTGGTAAGCTGAAGCCAACTAACAAGAGTCCTGCTCAATTTCCAGGAATTTTGTAAACTGGCTGTTAAGTTATGTACCTTGAAATCAAACATGTTGGGAGTATTTATACTCTTAACATTGGCCAATACTGTAACACAAGGTGTTCATTTCTGGAGATCTGGTTTATCAGCACACTCAGTGAGGATTTGGTGGCATTATTACTATTGTTGGAAGGAAATAACTAGACTACTACAAAAGGAGTTACTTTCCATTACCCTATGGACTCTTAAGGTATCAGAGAGTAACAAGCCTGAAATAATAAACTGGTTCATTTCACTGCCACCCCCACCACCATGTTGGCTTGATGCACTCACAGTGAAACTAAATACTGAAATTGATGAGCCCTCATACCCAAGAGTTTCCATATTTGTATATACACAGCTCAACAAAATTTATTAAATAAAAACAAACATTTGCTTAGAAAGGCAATAAGGTCTTGGTAGAAACTTCATCTGTGGATGTGAATACTGCCCAAGGTAATTATCAGTGCCCTCAAGATCCTTAAAGGAAATACAACTAGGAGCTTTAAAAGGCTGTTTCAAATAAATAAAATTAAGGACATATCATAAGGATATATTATAAAGTAATTATAAAATTATAATGAATTATGGAAAGAATTATATTCTTTAGAATTTTCGAAATTAAATAAAATTTATGGAAAGAATTATGGAAAGTAAATACCCAGCAACTTTCCCTATTAACAGATCATATTTATTTAATGTGTGGTATATGTACAAGGCATCCAGTCTCATAACAAACTATACTCAGTTATGACTATTATCCCCATTTTACACTTGTGAGAATTCAGTCATAAACTAAACAGGTTGCCCAACATTGTATAGCTATTAAGAGGCAAGAGTTACTACCTACTGATTCCACATGAATAGCTCTTAAAATCTATACCTAGCTGCTTCACAAAGATATTTTAACATCTGTTGATAATACTACAGAATGCAAAGAGTAGAACATCATTAACTTATAACTTTCAAGGTTAACATTAAAATTAAGTAATGAAAGCTACTAGAAGGCATGCGTCTTGTTTGCTCCTATTTTTCTGTCATAATAACTGATACAATCAGAGTGGATTAGTTCCCCTGTTGCAAAACAGTCTAAAGTGGCCTACAATACACCAATTCATCAAATTAGACAACGCTCTTCATTATTTTTATCAAATGTAGCAACCATTGCCCACATCATGATAAATAATTGAAGCTACTCGACTACTTTATTACATCTCACACATTTCTATTCCAGAAGTAGGGCAGTGCACATTTTGAGAGGCAACCGGGTTAGCTCCCAAACCTATTTTGGTCATTCTTGTTGATAAAAGCCCATGTCTCTTCAGTATTTACTATTAACACTATGTGAACAAAAATATGTGATGAAAAAAACCAGAATTTCTGTTTCCAGGAAGAAGTTGAACATAGTGGCAGAAATACAACTATGACATAGTCAAACACACAAACTTGAATGAGAGATACAACTATAAAGTGGGACGGGAGTTGAATGTGGGAATGACAGAGAAAGGCTACCTACTTTTGGTTCACATGAAGGTTCAGGAGAAGACAGGGAGCTTCATGGCACAAGGGGTGTTGGGTTTAGCTTGGAAAAGTAACCAGAATTTTACAAAGCAGAAACCACACAAATGCAAGTTAATATGACCAATATGGACCATTAATAGAATCTAATTTAGAACAATAAGGGTTCTAATTTAGAACATTTTAGAGAGAACTACTCCATTGGAACAGAACAGTAACGGGAGAACTGCCAGTCTTGATAATTCTAATCATCGAGGTTTGAACTTGAAGCCAGGGATGACTTCCTTGGTGTTCCATGAACCCCCAGCACTTTATGCAAAACCTTTTGTTATTTCCATCTTCCTAAGGAGAAGGCCCACAGCTTCTGATCCAAAATAAGATTTAGAACCAGTGACCTCTAGACTTATTCCAAGGTAATTTGATGGGCGAATGAGAAATAAAAGTTAGCTGTGATTTCCAACTTTATTTACTTTTAAATATCCATAACAGGTATAAGAAGTAAATTGACAATGATGCTGGAAAAAGAAAAGACAAGAAAAGAAAAACGCTATCCAGAAAAACAAAATGGAGTGATCAGATAGAGCACTTAGAAAAACTCTTAATTGGACCTGAGGGGACTAGGACCATATCACATGGTAATCAAGGGGAAGAAATGTGTTATGTAATCAAAAAGGCCATAATCAATAGGATACACATTTCCCAAAAGTTACTAGCAAAGAATTCAAGTCTTTCTTAAGATATTATACACTAAAATAATGCATCACTAGAGATGTAACTAATTAAAAATAAATATCAAAACGGGATGTTTTCATAAACTCATTACTAAAGGAGGAGGGGGGTTAACTTTACGTATGTATCAGTGGGCACAAAGAAGCAGTTGTGTTTATCTCCAGAAGGAGATTAATGGGATACATGTGCCCATTCTAATATGCCCCGGAATTTTACTTTTACTAGTGTTCTTCAAAGTGGTGAGCTGTTAAATATAGATCATTAGTCAGCGCATGTTTAATTACATACCAGTATTTCTTGAAGATTAAAAATGTCTGCAGTTCAATTATCCTCACAAGGCAAGTCCCATTTTGTATTCATTCAGCTTGGAACAACGTAGTCACAAAATATATGGTTTTAGATTAAAATCTTTCTGATAGTACTCCACCGGGCTGATTTCAAAGGGGGAAATATACACCTGCTTCACTTCCCAGGGAGAATACCAGCTACTGCTTTATACCTTTCTCCATTCATGTTGGATGGATTCAGAGCAGAGCAGTGACCCCCTCAGACATTTCTCCCCATCACCACCGCCACACAATTATCACACAGCTGGCCTTTCAAATTCAAGTCACGCAAAATGGTTCATCTTTTACGTAAATGGTCTCAGCTCTGGTTCTGAGGTCCTGTCCCCCACGCGTAAGCCTATCCTCTTCAGAGATTTGGATTCCTGCAGGCAGTTACCAACACAAAAATATTCTGACAAAAACCTAAGTGTTCTTTTGCAAATAGAGCTCATTCTTCAGGAGAGAGGGGGAAAAAAAAAGACAGTGTTTAAGTTCTGAATTTCAGGTAGAAGACCCAGAAAAAACAATTTATGGTGCTTGGAATAATTTACTTGATTACACGTACTACAAGTATTTTCCTTCATGTTTTTGTAATGAACCTGACCATGAAAAAACAAATTTACGTCTGTCGTCTGTCTCATTATGAGCTGAGCTCATTTGGTGCAGAAAACCTACAGTTTAATTGCCTGATTTAAATTTGGCTAGTAGAATGCATACTGAAACATTACTCTTTTAATTATGTTAATTTATAACTGAAAAGCTAAATTTACAAAGGCAATAACATTAATTATTTACTTTCCCATTAAAGTTGAATATATATTACCAAGCTAATTGGTTTCATAAGTCTGCCAAAAAATTAAAAACAAGTTTGTGCACTGATTTATATGGGAAAGGTATACATATTCTCAGTGGGTTACTTGTTCCTTATTGGATTACATGAAAATATGTGTAAAACACTTCATCTATACAATATTCCACATAGCTTCTTCCTTCCTTCTTGGGCTAAAACACATTTTAAAGGAAAAATAGAGGCAATGAACATTTACTCAATGCTTATTCTGTATCATACCATATATGAATCATCCTGTTGAATCTCAGAACTGAATAACATACTAACTAGCATTATTTCCCGTTTAAAGTTGAAGAAACCAAGGTTTGGAGAGATTAAAAAGTTTGCCAAGGCAAGGGCCAAAATACCTAAATCCAGGACTTGCTCTAGAAAGAACCAAGATCTTAACATTTATGCTGTACCGTTTTAATACCTGTTATTCACAGCAGATGGGACACTTGCTAACTCAGCATGATTCCCTAAGGGAAAAAACTTGCTTTGACGTCAAAATCAACTACTTTAGTGAAAAAGTTAACCATAACCCCATATGGATATTGGCATAAAAATAACCGTAGAGCCCAATCCAAAGCACAGAAATCACAGAGGAGTCTGTACTCCAGTGACCTAAAATCAAAATAGCACAAGGAGAAAGTCCAGCAAATACTCTCGAACCTTATCTCTACAGTGGGATTCAGTATTAGGCAGGTTCCACTTAGACCACAACTCAACAAGGGGATTACAAATTAGAGAGGATAATACCCATCTTACTATCCTCTTGGGCACAGTGTGCAGATCAAATGTGAAACGGGATAAGAAAGAGCTATGAAAATTAGCAAGCATTATGCAAATCCAAGTGAGTACAATTAGTGTTAGATGGTTTTGCACCTAAAGAATTTCCACGGAACTTAGTCTGAGTTTACACGGAGACTAAAATTTAGCTATATTCTCTTGCAACTTGAAGGCTTCTAAAATTTCTCTCCTATAAAATTTAGCTAATATTTTGTCAAGCAAAAATGTCATTAATGTGACCTCAACAAGTTACAATTAGCAGTTTTTAATTAATACCCCATGAAATATTGTGAAATAAAACTGTGTTCAAAACGGCTTGGGCCAATGTATTAATATTGTACATTTTTTTATATCCAGGAAACACCAAAATATTAACCATGTATTTACTCATGCGCACTTTACATCATACAACTAAACTGCTAATGGTTATAGAGCAGTTAAGGACATTTTAATATGTACCGAAAAGTGATTTTGAGCATTTTCTTTTTTTTTTTTTTTTAATTTTTTTTTTTCAACGTTTTTTTTTTTTTTTATTTATTTTTGGGACAGAGAGAGACAGAGCATGAACGGGGGAGGGGCAGAGAGAGAGGGAGACACAGAATCGGAAACAGGCTCCAGGCTCCGAGCCATCAGCCCAGAGCCTGACGCGGGGCTCGAACTCACGGGCCGCGAGATCGTGACCTGGCTGAAGTCGGACGCTTAACCGACTGCGCCACCCAGGCGCCCCTGATTTTGAGCATTTTCTAAGAGATTTCAAATACATTTGAATGTCTGCAAGTCTACTAGGAAGGACAACAATATTCCGTCTTCACTGACTTCCTGAAACTTTTCCAAATGTAGCCTAATAATTTTAGAGATCATCTATAGCAGTTCCAGACCTACTGTACCATAATAAATTATCTTCTAACACTGCTGTGGAACACCTCCTATCATTCATTATGATGGAGTTTTGCTGAGAGCTAGAAAACTAAAATCATCTAATGAAGTTTAAATTATACTTTGGGTCTTTTGTTTTTATTCAATATTTAAGCATTGTTATGTTGTGTCTGGGGGAAGGCATGGATTATTTCTAAATAAAGGAAGAGATATTCACACATTTTTATATGCCTCACATCATTAAAATGGAAAAATTGAATTTTTTGTGTGTTAAACTATGAAATAAAGACATGGATCAATGCACCCAGCATCTAGTGAGAGCCCACTAAGTGCTAAAAGAAATTTCAAATCATGAAATTTCAAATAAAAAAGGCTCTTTGTAATGTCAAAATAACATCACCACTACCCACAGCAGAATAACATTATTCAACATCAGAACTGGGCATGATATCCTATAGGCCAATATTTCACTTTTCATTTATCAAGTCTAGAGCAGAAGTGGGGAGCTTACACATTACTTTCTATCCAACCTCAGCTGATTATTCTGACATCAAGGATCTGGATTTGTAATAGCAGTAAGTCCTTGAGATTCAACTACAAGTAGCTAAAACTTACCAAATCCAGAAAATCCAATTCAATTATTGAATTTTATATACTGATTTGTTAAGAATTGCACAAAAACCTTGTCATGAACTAAAGTAGTAGATGTGGCCTTTTAGTCAACTCCTAAATTACTTTTACTTGTTAGAACACATTGAGCATTGGTAATAAATAAATAAATAAATAAAGCATTTAATCCAACTTAGTTCTTTTACATTTTCTTCCCCATTTTATTTTATTATTTTTAATATGAAATTTATTCTCAAATTGGCTTCCATACAACACCCAGTGCTCATCCCAACAGGTGCCCTACTCAATACCCATCACCCACCCTCCCCACCCTCCCACCCCCCATCAACCCTCAGTTTGTTCTCAGTTTTTAAGAGGCTCTTATGTTTTGGGTCCCTCCCTCTCTAACCTTTTATTTTTTTTCCTTCCTCTCCCCCCATGGTCTTCTGTTAAGTTTCTCAGGATCAAAAAATTAAAAATAGATCTACCCTATGACCCAGCAATAACACTGCTAGGAATCTCCCCAAGGGATACAGGAGTGCTGATGCATAGGGGCACTTGTATCCCAATGTTTATAGCAGCACTCTCAACAATAGCCAAATTATGGAAAGAGCCTAAATGTCCATCCACTGATGAATGGATAAAGAAATTGTGGTTTATATACACAATGGAGTACTACATGGCAATGAGAAAGAATGAAATACGGCCTTTTGTAGCAACATGGATGGAACTGGAGAGTGTTATGCTAAGTGAAATAATCCAACTTAGTTTTGCCTCTTTTGAATTATAAGTTTATCAAAGGAGACCTGTCATCGAGGAAAAAAATAAATAAATTCATACAATAGTGGACTCTCATTGAGTTCCTGAAGGAAATGTTAATTAAAACTTCATGTGTTACTGTTGGAGAGCCTAACTAGTTCAGTCAGTAGAAGATGCAACTCTTGGTCTCTAGGTTGTAAGTTCGAGCCCCATGTTGGGTGTAGACATTACTTAAATAATTAAGATTTTTACAACTCCGTGTATTACTCTATAAAACTATAATGGCATTATGAAAAATACATGGAAAAAAAATGGTCTGTTTTACTAGACAAAGCACCAGCCCTGCAGAGGATCTACAGAACTGATGGAATACTGCCAAGCAAATATGCATCAACACTTGTTTACATGTGTAACTTCTGAAAATCCTCAGAAACTCCTAAAATATGGATACATATATCAGCTGGCTTGAGTCACCAAACATCACAATACACAGAACTATTTGTTAGGAACGGCTGTGTAATTTGAGTAATTAAAATACACTTACCAAAATGGCACAATGGTAGACTTCAAACAAACTTGTGTTTTCAAATATAAAAGATAAAGATGTTTATAAGCACCTCAAAGGAGAAATCAGGATTCATCAGAGGAGAACATTCTAGCTAAGGACAAGGTATGTTCCCATACTCTGGGCACCACTCTTATGCTAAAACAAGATTCCCTCCACCAAACACACAGCTTTCCCTGACTACTCACATAGAATATTCCTCTCTACTCCTGGCACACCCGAGAGGTAAGAGCCTATATAAAAGGAGAAATTTCACTGCAAGAACCCAAATACGTTTCCTCCCATGTATCCAACTGATTAGCTCAAAATGACACATGCTACATCATAGGAAAATGACTAAACAGAATCTTGAACAGGCCAGGCCATCTTCTGAACTTCACTTTTCTGAATTCAGAAAGAATTTCAGTGCTTTGTCTTTAAAATCAAGGTAGACTGTGGCAGTTTTTGCCTAATCTACTAGGATACAAGCTGCTCTGAACAGGCAAATATTCAAAAATCTCATCAAAATAATACCTACCAAAAGATATTCTTTAAAAAATAACCTCCCTCTGAAAACATAAATATATATTTTTTAAATTAGGGGCAGCTGGGTGGCTCAGTCGGTTAAGCATCTGGCTTCGGCTTAGGTCATGATCTCATGGGCCAGGAGTTGGAGACCTGTGTGCTGACAGCTCGGAGCCTGGAGCCTGTTTCAGATTCTGTGTCTCCCCTTCTCTCTGCCCCTCCCCCACTCATATATTCTCTCCCTCTCTCTCTCTCTCTCTCTCTCAAAAAAAATTAATAAACACTAAAAAAATAAAAATAAAAAAATCTCTCAATTATCGGCAGAGCCCATATTCATATCCCCCTCCTCTGTAGGTTGCTCAATTAATATCTGTTAGGAAATGATGTGCAAATTCCTAATTTCTCTTTTGTAAAAGCTGTGGTTTTGATCTAACAGGCATGGTTAAAGAAAAAACACTACTGTAATAGGGAAAAATGAAGATGCTGAATCATTAGATACCAGAATGACAAACATTTTTTGGATTTCTAACAAGGAAAAACTTGTATAAGAAATTAAATTGCTTCATGTTGCCCATCTTACACTAAGGAAAATTAAAAAATACACCTCCATGCACACATGTATTAAAGACATCTGCTAACGGACATATTTCTCACCTCCTTGATAATTATTAGTGTTTTGATATTCCCAGGAGATAACCCTCTGATAAAATATAAAAATCATATCCTCTTTCATGTTTTATTCTGTTTTAAGCCAATCCTATTCTTTGTTCACTTCCTAAATGCATTAAGAAACAATGAGTGTTGAGGAGCCTGGGTGGCCCGGTCGGTTGAGTGTCTGACTTCAGCTCAGGTCATGATCTCTCAGTTTATGAGTTCGAGCCCCATGTCAGGATCTGTCCTGATAGGTTGGAGCCTGGAGCCTGCTTCAGACTCTGTGTCTCCCTCTCTCTCTGCTCCTCCCCTGTTCTCTCCCTCCCTCCCTCTCTCCCTCTCAAAAATAAATAAATATTAGAAAATAATAATAAAAAAGAAAGAGTGAGTGTTTTCTTTGGCTCTAGACTGTTAGGCATACTAAGATGTACCATTATTTCCCCTAATGACACTTCCATGTGAACAACTCTGAAAAGAATTCTTTCAGAATTTCTCCTCTCCCTTCTTTGCCATTATTTCATACTATGTCAGTGCATCATTTGGAGAACACTCTGCTCCAGTATGATGCTATACAGATTAGACACAAAGAGAGTCAGAATACACATACAGCCTATTACATGTATGTGAACATGTATTCATGAAAAGTACATAAATATTCTTGTGAAAATCTTTACCACATAGAAAAGTACAAAGTAAAAAATAACAACTTTTCCACTACTTATACTAATATAAAAAGTAGGTAGCTATATTAGCTGTCTATTGCTGCATAAAAAAAAAAAAAATACTAAAAACTTACTGGCTTAAAACAACACCCATTTATAGTCTCACAATTTTAGGGGCCAGGGATATGGGCACAGCTCAACTGAATCCTCTGCTTCATCATCTTTTACAAGACTGTAATAAAGATGTTGGTTAGGATTGGGAGTCTCATTTGACACTCAACCGGGGTAGGATCCACTTCCAAGTTCAGGTGGTGGCTTGCAGAATTCAGTTCCTTTCAGGCTATTGAACTTCCTTGCCATGTGTTCCTCTATATATGGCAGTTACCGAAGCCATTAAAGGACAGACAGAGTCAACCAAGTCGGCTAGAAAGATAAAAGTTACAATTTCTTGTTTCTCCATCGTAGTGATGACATCTCATCACCTTAGACAAAATTGTGGTTATAAGCGAGTCAGTAGGGCAGCCCATACTTAAGGGGAAGCAATCACACACAGAATATGGGATCGTTAGAGGTCATCTCAGCTATGCATGCCATACGAGGTATGTAAACAAATATGGAGGTTCATCTTCTACATGCACTTTGGCAATTCTGTTTTATTCACTGTATCAAGGCTAATTTACCATTCTAGTTTCCAATGCTATATCTTTTCAAGTGTTTCCATTTCTTCTTGGATTTTCATCCCCAGCCCCAGAGATCAGAGATGATTTTAGATTTTCAGATTATAGCAGATTACTCCCAACAAGCAACTTATTTAGGTTATGTTACTATTTCAACTTACTAAGGATCCGCAAGACACATAGAATGATTCCAAACATCACAGGAAGGTACAGATATTGGTCAAGTTTAATTTCTTCAGAAATTTCTCCAGGAATGATACAGACACTGAAAAAGATAGAGACCCGGTGATTCCACAAGTCCACTTGTGTTCATTCCAACAAAAATTTTGCATCAACTTTAGGAAAGGAAAGAGGAAGCAACTCACTTTCCTTGGGGAAGTGACTACAGTTACGTTTCTTCTAAGAATTTTAGGCTTTACACACTACAGAATGTACATAGTCTTCTATCTAAGTGAAGGCAGTTGTTCACCTGGTAAAATTATAGATAGGTTCAAAAGGCTCCATTTGGCCATCATCACACCTAAGAGTCTAAGTACAAGGCTGATATTGCCACCGTAAGTGTTTGTTTCATTTCATGTGCAAAAGTTTGTAACTGAGAATATACTGTAAGTCAGGACTGTGTTAAGTACCAGAAAAAAACTTGATTGGTAAAAGAGGAGTTATAATACCAATTATCTGTAAGATATGGAGAAATGTATTTAGATGGAAAAATTCGATGTGTAAACAAACAATAGGTATAGTACACATTACTCCCTTCAGGACAAAGTGGCACAAGTATTTCTCCATGCTTCATTCATGCAAAGCACAAATTTTAAAACCCTATAAACTGTAAACTCTGCTATGAGAGATAAAGGAGAACACTGATAGGCAATAAGAAGGTGAGAAGCAGTATCCCAGGATAAGAGGGACAGCGCAGTGGCCAGATGTCTTGTTTCTTAATTATCCTAAAGGAGGAATACTACCCAGACCTGGTATTCACAAGAACCTCCAACCTTGGACAGGGGTCGAGGGGGTGAAAAGCAGCCCGGTAAACTCATTCTTCCCTACAACCAAAGGAAAGTTTTTCTGACAATATAAGGTGAAGTGAAAGCAAACAGCAAGAGGGATTCATTGGGAGTCCAGCCAGAGAAAGAGCAGCCAAGGGAAACATGGGCCTGAGACATCCTCTTCCTACCAAGAACTAGGAAGGCAGGGTGCAGAACTGGCAGAAAAAAACTCAGCTATAGCAAGGAGCATAGTCGAGGAAACCCCTTTGTCCTCATGGGCCCATGACCCTCTCCCCCACCCAGAAACACCAGGACGCATGGTCAGAACTAAGAAAATGAAAACAATCACTGAAAGTGGCCTACACTGAGAAGCTGCTTTATTCCTGTGTACCCAACTCCCCTCAGTTGCCTACAGACATGGGGGAGGCATACCATGAACTCCTAGCTCCTCTGAAAGAGATCAAGTCTGAGTAGTGAGACAGCCCAACCTAGAGAAAGCCCTTCTGCCCCAGCAGGCAGTAAGAACTGGAAAAAGTGGGAATTCCAGGGGCACCAGACAAGCCAAGCAAAGCGGAGTGTTACCACAAACACTCTGGAAATTCCACTGTCACTGGAACTACAGCCTACAAAATTTAACCAACACCTGTGTATTCAAATAAACCAAGGTAACTGCCTACCAAATTAGGAATTTAAATAGAACCTCGAGGCGTGCCTGGGTGGCTCAGTCAGTTGGGCGTCCAACTTCTGCTCAGGTCATGATCTCGCATTCCGTTGGTTTGAGCCTTGCTTCGGGGTCTGTGCTGACAACTCAAGGGCCCAGAGCCTGCTTTGGATTCTGTGTCTCCCTCTCTCTGCCCCTCCCGCACTGGTGCTCCATGTCTGTCTTCTGTCTGTCTCTCTTGCTCTCTCTCAACAATAAAAATAAAAATAAAAAAAATTTTAAATAGAACCTAGAATCTGACATAATCAACAAAAGGTCCAGGGTACAGTGAAACATTGCCTATCATACCAAGAAAATCACAACCTGAATGAGAAAAGACCATCAAATGATGCTAACAACAAGATAAATCCAAAGTTGGAGTTCTGTGACAAGGATTTTGTAGCAGTTGTCATAAAAAAGCTTCAACTATCAATTACAAACTCTTGAAACAAATTAATAGGAAATCTCAAAGAAATTACAGAGCAGAACGTACAGAAATTCTAGAACTGAAAAAAAAGACAGCAACAGAAATGAAAAATTCTGCCTAGATGGCAAAATTGAAATGACAATAGCTGAATGGAAATGACAAAGGATAGAATCCATAAACTTGAGGACAGATTAATAGAATTCACCCCCATCTTAACAATTTAAAAACAACAGGAAAAAACAAAACAAAACAAAAAGGGCGCCTCAGAGACCCTCTATCTAAAGAATAATGATGAAAGAAGCAACATTTTTATCTAGTCCTAGAAATGGAGGAAACAAAAGAGTATTGGGGGGAAAAAGGCTCAAAACTTCTCAAATTTGTGGAAAGACACAAAACAACACACCCATGAAGTAAGTGTACCTTAAGCAGGGTAAAATCAGAGAAATTCAGAACAAGACACATCATAATTAAACTTGTGTATACTCAAGATAAAATTGTAAAAGCAACCAAAGAGAAACAGGACTTTGCCTAGAGGGCAATACCAAGGAGAGAAACAACAGATTTTTCTCCTGAAACCATAAAGGACAAAGAAAGTAGCACAACATTTTTTCAGGTGCTAAAAGAACTATTAACCATGAAATCTGTATCAGGCACATTGATCCTCTGAGAAAGGGAAATAAGAACATTAGGATATTAAGAAACATGAAAATATTTTTGTTATTAGCAAAAATACCCCTACATAATGACTAAAGGAGGCTTCAAAGAGAAGGAAAAGAGGTAAGAACTCTTGGGAGTATCAGGCTGTATCAGGAAGAAGGAACAAGAACACAAAGATGGAAGACCATGAACCATCCCTTGCCAAAGTTTCATCAATAAAAACTAGAGTACCATCTGATACACAAGATAATGCTATTTAAAAGGGGTAAGGTGGGGTGCCTGGGTAGCTCAGTCCATTGAGTGTCCAACTTCAGCTCAGGTCACTATCTCATGGTTCTTGGGTTGGAGCCCCCCATCGGGCTGGCTTTGCACTGACAGTGCACTGAGGCTGCTTTGGATTTTCTGCCTCCCTCTCGCTCTCTGCCCCTCCCCTGCTTGTGCTCTCTCTCTCAAAAATAAACAAACATTTAACAAAATTAATAAAAGTGGTAAAGTTGAAGAGACCAAGATAGAGGTGAAGTTCTACACATCTCATTTTAAGTGGTAAGTGCTGGTAACTGTAGACTGTTACAAGTCTACTTTTTTCTAGTTATTATAATACCTAGAACGACTACTACAAAATCTACACATGCAAAAAAAGATACATTCTAACCCACTACAAACAAATTAAGAGGGAATAAAAAGAAAAATTTCAATTAATCTATAGCAAGGCAAGAAAAAATGTATGAAAAAATAAGTTTAAAGATGGCATACTTATGCACTCATATTAATTTTTGCAAGTTCCTATGCACGTAACAGCTGTATTCAGATAGAATTCACATATCATCAACTTTATCCTTTTAAAGCATACTATTCAATGGGTATTAGTATATTCAGAGTTGTGTATCCATTATAAATTTAAAGTATTTTCAGTACTCCAAAGCAAACTGATCACCTGGCTGTCATCTCCCAAAATGCTTATCTTCCTCAGCCCTAGGTACCCATTATCTCTATCTATAAATATTCATAGTCTTGAAATTTCATATAACTGGAATTATGCCATGGTTCATCCTTTGTGACTGGATTCTTTCAACTAGTGTAATGTTTCCAAAGTTCATCCATATTGTAGCATGTATCCGTACTTCATTTCTATTGATTCCCAAATAATTTTCCATTGTATTGATATACTACATTTTATCTATCTATTCATCAGTTAATGAATACTCAGATTGCATCAACTTTTTAGGCTATTATAAACAATGCTACTATGAGCACTTGCATAGTTTTTATAAGGACATGTTTTAGGTTTTCATTCTCTTGGATATACACATACCTAGGAGTGGCTATGTTTAACCATTTGAGAAACTGCCAGACTGCTTTCTAAAGCAGTTGTACCATTTTAAATTCTCACTAGCAGCATATGAAAGTTCCAATTTCTCTACGTCCTTGCCGATCCTTGTCATTTTTTTTTAAATAATTATTTCCAGTCCAGTCATTACGAAGCATTATCTTACCCTGGTTTTCATTTGCATTTCCCTAATGATAAACATCTTTTCACGTGCTTATTGGCCATCTTTTTCCCTTCTCTCTATCCAAATCATTTGACCATTTTAAAAGTGCTTCTATCATTGAGTTCTTATAGTTCTTTATATATTCTAGATACAAGTTCTTTTTCAGACAGGAGTTACAAATTTTTTTCTCTCCATTCTGTACATTGTCTTCTCTCTTTCCTTTGAAAGGATGTCTTTCAAAGCACAGAAGTGTTCAATTTTGGTGATGCCCACTCTTACCAATCTTAATGAACATGGTACTAGAACTTCCAGACACTGCAATAAGACAAATAAAAGAAATAAAGAGCAGACAGATGGCAAAGTAAGAGACAATAATGAAGAAAACCTCAAGGTATCTCCCCAACTCCCCCCCCCCATACTAGAAGTAATAAATGCAAGGTCGTAGGTTTTAAGATCAATCACATTTCTATTTACTAACAATTAACATGCAGTAGTTGGAACTGAACACATGCCATCACCTACAATCACTCCGAAGAAAATAAAACACTTAGGCGTCATCTATTTCATCAGTATGCGTACCCTAAAAACAAAATGAAACCTTACAAAATGCTGAAGAAATTTAAGATGTCTTAATTTTAAAAATACCATATTCATGGATCAGAATACTCTATATAGTAAGGGTGTCAATTCTCCCCATATTCATCTACAGGTTTAAGGCAATCCCTGTCAAACTCCCAAGTTCTTTTTTTGTAGACACAGGAGAGTTTATTTTAAAATTTGATTGAAAAGACTCAGGCTCTTGAGTACCTAAAAAAATACATATAATAATAATAATGGAAGTCAAAGTAGAAAGAATTAGTCTACCTGACACTAAGGCTTGCTAGAAGCTACAGTAATCATGACAACATGGTATTGCTGGGGGGGGGGGGGGGGGGAGGGGGGACACCATTCAACATCAACACAGAGAACCCAGAAAAAAATCCAAAGAAATATCCTGATTTTTGACCAAAGTACAGCTCATCGGGGGCAAAAAAAAAAAAAAAAAAAAAAAAAAAAGAAAAGAAAAGAAAAGAAAAAAAAGAAAAGAAAATAGAGAGCGAGAGAGAGCTAGCGAGAGCGAGCCTTTTGGTCAAAGGTTACTGAAACAACAGGACATCCACAAGCAAATAAATGAATCTTGACCTAAACCTCACACCTTTTACAAAAACTAACTCAAAATAAAATGGATTACAGACTGAAATGTAAAACAAATATGTGAAAAATTTAGGGGGAATAAAAAGGAAAAAAAGTCTTTGGAGTCTAGGACTAGGACAATAGTTCTTAAATTTGATACCAAAAACATAAGCCATGAAAAGAAAAGTTGGTATACTGGCGCTTATTAAAACTAATAGCTTTGGTTATGTGAAACTGCATTTGAAAGAGGATTTAAAGACAAGTTACAGATGGAGAGAAAATATTTGCAAACCACACACCCAACAAAAGATTAGTATCTTAAATATATAAAGTCTCATAAATCAATAGTAAACACACGTGCCAGGCAATACAATTAGAAAAAATGGGCAAAAGGCAAACAGATATTTCACTGGCAAAGGTATACAGATGGCAAATAAGCACATTAAAAGATGTTCAGCATCATTAGCCATTAGGGAAATACAAATGAAACCACGATGAGTTATGCAGGCATGTATGAGATGGCTAAAACTTAAAAAAAAAAAAAAAGTGACAACACTAAATGCTGAAAAGATACTGAGAAATCAAATCATTCATACGTTGCTGGTGGGATTTTTTTTTTTTTTGCCTTTTTTTTTTATCTGGCACAGCTACTTTGAAAAAATGTCTTTATTTTTTTTTTCTTTTTTAATAAATGTAACAACTATCACATGACTCAGCAATTACACTCCTTGGCATTTATCCCCTTTTATATATATACCTTGCATATTGTAGAGAATTCAAAACATTTGTTCATACAAACACTCACACATGAATATTCACAGTGGCTTTAGTGGTAGTAGGTATAAATTTGCATCATCCTGGATGTCCTTAGGGATGAAGAGTTCAACAAACTGTGCTACATACCATAGCAGACTTGCGTGGATCCATGTGGAATTGTACTGAATTAGAGCCAATCCCAAGTGTCACAAACTATATGATTCGATTTATAAAACACTTTTAAAATTAAAAAAAAAAAATTAGAGAAGGTGAAGAGTTTTCAGGGGTGAAGTACAGGGGGACACAGAGGGAACAGGAGGTTATGTTTACAAAAGGGCAATACGAAGGACTATAGTGAGGCTGAAATTTTTCAGCATCTTGCCTGGGGAGGTGATACATGAACCCACCCAGGTAATAAAATTGTACTGAACTCAGTGCACGCATGCACACACACACACATACACAGTGAGTACACATAGAACTGCATAAATCTAAGACTAGGGGATTGTATCAATGGCAATAACCCTTGTTGCAAAATTATACTACGGTTTTGAAAAACATTACTACTGAATGAATGCAAGTTGGCCAAGTATACAGGGAATCTTTCTGCATTATTTCTTACAACTGCATGGGTATTATCTTAATAAAATTTTCAAATAAAAAAAAAGTAAACTATAGTGTACAAGCTATAGTATAGGAAAGTGTTTCAAGAGAGACAAGGCAAGAAATGTTCTCTTCTGCTACCTTCCCTAGAGTTAGGCACTCTCTAGAATAATGTAACAAAGGTTTTTTTCCTGCGAGGCAGTAACTCCAAGCTTAAAAAGACACCCAGATGTTTAATGTAAGAAGGTATATTTAAACTGACAGTGAAAAGTTAATCTTTATAACTTCTAAAGATGAGTTGTCTTTTAGATGCTTTACCCGGAGGCCAAACCACAGCAACCTTACAAATCATGTCAGAACTTACACCCTCTTCTTTACTGCCAACACTCAGAGCCAATCTTCTGTCCGAGAAGAGAAACTGACCTGAATGAGGATGCCTGTGAGTACCCTGTAGTGGTAAGACACAAAGGGAGATGGGATTTCAAGAAGACAAATTCTTAGAAAGTAGAGAATGGCTAGGGGCATGGGCAAATGAAGATTTGATAACCTTGGTAAGGGGGAATAAAGAACCTCTGATGAACAAGTACAGGTAGTACCTAAGGGCAGGAATTACTAAATGATCCTAGAGTCAAAGCGGAGGGTTTCACAATAGCAAATGGCACGCGGGGACATACCACTGGGACAAGTTGAGTTGGCAAGAGAAGTCACTCTCAGATTTCTACAGTTCTGGACTCTGAGTCGGAAGAGAAATTTTGATGGTGAAGGAAATGATATACTGGGTATTCCCTGGGATTTACCTGAGCCTGATTGCTAACAGCAGAGACATTTTGGTG
The DNA here is from genome assembly GCF_024362965.1 of Panthera pardus. Lineage (NCBI taxonomy): Eukaryota > Metazoa > Chordata > Mammalia > Carnivora > Felidae > Panthera > Panthera pardus. Next base: position 47,757,560 of record NW_026526765.1, on the reverse strand, counting down.
CTCAATTGTTCTCCTTCCCTCTCAGTATTGTGGGACTGTGGTGATAGAGGTTAGTTACTGGGAAAAGGAAGAGGGCGGTTGATTGTGCTCTGAGGTTACTCATCTGGAGGATTCCACAGAGCGCCAACATCTGGGATGGTTCTTCAAGGATAGGGAGGAGATCGCCGGGTGGTGACTTATTCTTACTACCTCTTTTCGGTGCAGCAGTCGTTAAAGCCAAATTATTATGAGAGAAGTTACATTAAGCCATTCATGTATTTGGAATCTGCTTAATTAACTTCCATCACCTAAAGATCCAGAAAAGAAAGAACCAAAGGACTGAGGGAAGGGAGAGGGAAGGGCAATTATCGAAGTGTTTTCATTGACTTTTCCCCCCTTTAATCCTTTTTCCTTTCATGCATTAGCCTTATTATGTGGGTATTACAGCTCCCCTCTGGCAAATAAAACATGGAAAATAAGAAGTGGAGAAACGACTCGCCCAATGTCACACTGCTTAAAGTACAATATTTCAAACGCAGGTTGGACTCCAGACTCCACGCTCTTTCCAGGACAAACACACTGTGACAGCAATAGATGTCATTACAAGAAGGGACAGGTCACATGTGGTATGTGTATCACTTAACAGGACTGGAGCACATGGGTGCTAAAATGGCAGGGCAGCACCAGGGCCCTGAGTGCAGCATTGGGAGAACTGAAGGCGAACTTCACTTAGGCTACATTTCCGTCAAGGCCTTCTTTTCCAACAAGATAGATGATCAAATCCTTACAACACATTCGAGGAGAGCCAATCTAGTGAGTCCAATACTGCTTGTAAAGATAACAATGTATAGTGGTGAAGTACACAGGACTTGGAATCAGATTGGCTTGGGTTCAAAACTTGGTTCCTTTTGGAACCAGCTGGACCGGGTTCTTTCTGTGAATGGCCACTTCACCCACCTTTTATTCCAGCCATGGCTGGAACACTTTCTAGCAGCCATCAGCCAGCTTAAGAATGGGGCAAACTAACAGCATGTTACTTTGGGCCCTTGACACAGAGTTGTCTTAAGTACCTGTCTCAGACCTTCTTGGACACCACGTTGAGGAACACCAATGAGAAGCTGCTTGGCCCTCAGAAATGTACTACGTGAAGTGAGTGACAACAGCTAATAGAAAAATGTTTCCTTCTCATCCCCAAGGAGGATGGTTTTGAGATGCCCTCCCTGGAGTCTCTCATAACACCCTTCCAAGAAGAGCAAACAACAGATTTCTAGTAGTGTCCAAATCAGTAACATTCTACATACAAATTCCCTCCTTCATTCCTGATCATTCCACTCTTGCTCAACACAATCATCTCCCAAGAAAACTACAACCCACAAATCTTTGTTTCTGGTATTGCTTTCAGGAGAACCCAGGCCAACAAACGAGATCTGTGGCTTGAGCAACTTGACCCTTCTAAAACATATTTTCCCCAAATGTAAGGTTACTAATTATACTGCTCCTACAGGGTCTTAGAAGTATTAAAAGATATATCGCAGGTAAAGCATTTATCCCAATGTTGAGCCCATGGTAAACACTGAATAAGTGGCAGTTATTTTATTCACTGGTTCTTCTGTAAAGTCACTGTGTATCTTGTAAGGAAGCTCCGGACTTATATCACAGTGGGTCTCTAGCAAATGCCCAAATTAGAGCCATGACCAACCTATTTTTTCTAACCCTTTTACAGCTTATTACGCAGACAGTGTCCATGTTCAGAGTGCTCCATTATTGTACAGCTCAACACAGTGTTGAGCAAAAGTTAAAATACGTGAGAGGTGGGAGGGAACTGGTGAAGAGTAGGGTTATCTACTGTTGATGTAACACCCACCTCAAATCATCAAGAAATGCCAAATGCCAAGCTTTATCACACAGCCAGCGAGCAATTTTAAGAAAATCCAGAACTGGTTTCAGAGTCTGACATTGCTTCAGGGATGTAATCATTTTCCTCATTTCCATCCTCCTCAAATTTCTTCGAGATTCATTTGAATTCTCCTTTTGATTGAGAGGTTTAATTTTGAACTGAACAAGGTGGTAAACTTTTATATCATATGCTGCATAAAATTACGGTAAACTAAGCACCAACTGGAAGATTGGAAATGATGAGGACTCCCAGAACCTTTTAGAGAAAGACCAATGAGGACAAAAAGAGCCGTGAGAGCTGGAGGAAAACACCCACCCCCTGTATCAAGGTGAAGACAGGTGGAGGAAGGAAGAAAGCATACAAAAAGAAACCTGTGCATTTTGAATCAACCAAAACAATAGAGAAATGGCAGGAAATGACATTTGGATTACTTGGATTACTCAAGGGATCTAATTCTCTCTGTATTTCAGCACATGGACCACAAAAGAGTAGTTCTGTCCCTTGGTGGAATTTATTTTAAAACAAGCACCCAAATCTAGAATAGGGTCTACTGGTCTATGATATTTTGCACATGAAAAGGACATATCCAGAAAAGGTTCCAGGTTTTTAAATAGTGAAACAGATTCATTTAGGATGCCATCTGTGTGGGAGTCCCAAAGCCCACAATTGCTTTTGACTTGGTATGCAGATTGTCAGCCCAGTTTAAATCTGGGGAGGAAGAGCCTCTCCAGAGGACTGGGGGGCTCCGTTGATTAAGCATCTCATTCTTGATCTTGGCTCAGGTCATGATCTCAAGGTTCCTGAGTTCAAGCCCCACATCAGACTCTGTGCTGCTTGGAATTCTCTCTCTCCCCTTCTCTGCCCCTTCCCTGTTTGCACTTGCTCTCTGTCTCTCTCACTGTCTCTCTCTCTCTCTGTCTCTCTCTCTCATATTAAATAAACTTAAAAAAATAAAAATGAATCTGGAGAGGAATTACAGGTTGAAAATGATGAAGGTCAAGATGATCCAATAGTCTTTTCAAATTATCGCGTCCAGCCACAAGATCTCACAAACACTGCCTCTGAGATTTTCCTTATCAAATGTTTTGTACTCTTCTTACTCCTATTACCCTAATACCCACCTTAATCACCTCATTTTTGGAATATTACAAAGGGCTCTTACTAAGTCTTCCTTGATTACCATTTTTTCTGTCCCAAGTCCATCAAAATTCCACTTTCATATTATCACTGACCCACATCAACAGAATTTTTCTCCTCTCTATTCAGTAACCTTTTGATAGGTTAATTTCAAACCCTGAATGCTGGTGACCCTAGTCCCTCAATTGGACCACATGGCAACAGTCCAGTCTAACCTCCATAAACTCCCTAAACTCAATCTTTCATTCACAGCACAAAATCCTCTGTAGACATGCTTGGGCTACCGTTGAGATAACACAAAGTCACTGCACCACACATTGTTTACATTCTGGCTGCAAGAGACAGACAATAAATAAGTAAATAATTAGATAAACCAGACAATTTCAGAAAGCCAAGGCCATTAAGAAAATAAGCCCATTTGTTCATATCATCCCTCTACTCTCCCTCCTCCTTCACTTTTCGGGCTCTGATAAGGAAGTCTTTTCTATCCATTTACCCGAATCCTACCACCCTTCAAGAACTAGCCCAGTCCTCTTTCTTCCATGAAATGCCTCCTGAAACCTTTCCCTTCCCCAATTCTAGTCCTTGGTAACTTCTCTCTTCTCTAACGTTTTCGACTTTACAAGCTCCGAGACTCCACAGAGCCTCCGAGCAGCTTTTCCACTGAACATATGGGGCTTTGAAGCACGTTTTATGAAGAAAACAGCTGTGGCTAAAAGCACAGGCAAAATTGACTTCCTTCCCCTGTTTTATTTCTGTCCCTTGTCTGCTCATTTAATTGGTATGCTCTTCATGGGCAGACACAGGTCTCCTTCTCTTGTATTTATCAGAGCACTAAGCACCAAGAATTGGATTCTCCCACCCAGTGGATCTGTCCAGGGACAGAACACAGAGACCTGGGGTGGCAATGTGATGTAATGGAGGTGAGATCAGAGGAGATACAGGAGATAAGCCACCTGCTCCTTCCTGAATTTTCTACAAAACAGGCTTTTGAATTTCATTTATGAAATGAAGCAAAAATGGAAGGTGGGGCATTATGGCCATTTCTTAGGAACCTTTACAGTTCAAGAGGCATTTCAGACCATGGCAAGCGGAGACGTTGGAAAAGGAAGGCTGTTCCAGGAGGAACAGGTGGAAAGACACCTGTTTCAATGGGATTTTGTTGTTGTTGTTTTTGTTGTTGTTGTTTTTGAGTTACAATTGACATATAACATAACTTAGTTTATACAACATAATGATCTGGTATTTATAGATCAAGAATACTTATAGACTATTTATAATAAAAACTGAAAATGCCAGGAATAGATTACACTAAGTCTCTTAGAGCTGCAAGCTTCTATGAAGGAGTTCTTCTAAAACACATTTTGACGTAGCCATGTCCCCATCTGTTGGGTCTATGGAATCATCCAGATAACCCACTAGATATTTGTTGCCTTTGCTTCTTACCTTGCCTTTACTTTAAACATAACTTCTTCGTGCTCCTAGTTTTTTTGTTTTTTTTTTTCTCTTAGCAATTATTTAAGAGCAATTATGTGCCTTGTCCTTCTACCACCACCTGGTATAGCTCAAATTTATACTGATTCCTACATTTTAACAATACTCCCTGACAATAGCTTTATTTTTCTACTCAGGGGTCCAATCCATTAATATTTATGCAATGGGTTCATTTTTAGATCTTTGCCTCCCATCCTTTAAGGGGTGAAACTAAAATGACAGGAAATCCTGGTTCTCAGTAGACTAGTTCTGTAAATTTCAGCCCATGCTTTAGCCAGCCGTATTGGGTTTCTCTGGTCCACAACAGTTCAGCAGTGTAAGGGTATAGTAAGAGCTAGAAAGCACCTGTAATCTACAAACATGACACAAATGGTGTTTGCTCCCTCAGCCTCAATTAATAGATAAAACAACTTCCCTTGCAAAAAGGCCCCCCCCTTTTTTTTCTTTTACTTCTTTTATTATGTATGCTGAAAATAAAACCTTCTCATCCTAGACTCAGAGTTCAGATGTGGAAAATATCATCTCTCCAGCTTTGCTATTCTGAGGAAAGATTTAGTTCAATCTTCTAAGGTCAAGCCTGAAAAGAAACGAGTAAATCCTAAAAGTGATCAGGAAGCAAGCCTATAGAATACAGGTATAGTACCTAACAGATATAATTGACTTCCTGTCTCTTTTACTAGTTGTTCCCCGCCCCGTGTTTTTGTTTTATATTGGTTTTAGCAGGGTTTTTTGTTTGTTTGTTTGTTTTGTTTTTTTAACTCCAGGTCCTCAGTTTAAGGCCAAGGATTATGTTCTCTTAGCCTTAAAGAATAATAGATTAGGCGTAATCTGTATAGTGTGAAATAATATGGATAAGCTCTTGGAAAATTTGACTACGGTACAGTTTTTGTTTTTGTTTTTTGCAGGGAGTACAGTTCTTATAGACACATTTTTATGGAATATTTTATTTGCTATTGACAATCACACATAAATTTAAAATGTGTCTTTAAGACTAGTGCTTCGGTTTAGGTGAGGATGAAGACTTGAACAGATTTTAAATCAATTCTTCCAGGAACCCAGACATAGTGCAAAGACACAGGCAGTGTTTTTCTTGGTGGCCTTCTTTTTTTAATTTTTTAAATGTTTATTTTTGAGACAGAGCACAAGCAGGGGAGGGGAGACAGACAGGGAGACACAGAATCCAAAGCAGACTCCAGGCTCTGAGCTGTCAGCACAGAGCTCAAGGCGGGGCTCAAACTCAGGAACCATGAGATCATGACCTGAGCTGAAGTCAGACACTTAACCAGGCGAGCACCCCAGCACTGTCCCTGCCGGGGCCCTCTCCTGTAACTTCATTTTGCTCCCAGAGCAACACTGTGACACTAATTTTCTACTACAATTAAGTTAACTTAATCAAAATTACTATATGTCACTCTTATTTTTTGGTATTAAAAACATCCTTTCCAGTTATAACACCCAGATTATACCTATCAAGACTAAAACAACTGTACTCATGCTATACTTGAATGTACCTTGAATTCGTCACATTGCCCACAGTTCCAAACTTCTTGATCTTACTATTTCCATTCATTAAACCAACATGGAGCCCAGCGTTAACTACACCATTTTCCTTGCCAACACCCATTCTCCATATATCCAATGCTATCAGTTCTGCTCCCAAGGTGTCTCATCGAAACCGTCGTTAAAAAACAAACAACTAAACATTGGAATGACCTTCGATATCACCCACACAATCCTCTCTTCTATTGTCTTATTTTGGGTCTACAGTCCTCTGGCCTCAAAGGCAGGGATATCTTTTGGGCTGCTCCAAATCTTCTCTACAATCCAGTCATCCCCCACCAAACCCAATACAAAGAAATCATACCTTAGATTCTTACCAGATTATATTCCTGCTCAAAATTTTTCAATAGGTACCTCACTGCATAATAACTTAAATCCATACTACTTAGCACGGCATTCAAGGACATGTAGGAACTGACCCCAGATTTCCCATCTATTCTCATTTTTCCACGGCTTCTAGTCCTGCCCACCTTATATTCCAGGAAGTTACTTAAACAGGCAGTGGATTGCATGGTGCTCCAAAAGCCTAACTTTTAAAATTACTTACAACAATAAACCCAAGCTACGATTTCAGGATAGTTTTTCTGTAACAAGAGTTTGAATTTTATATAGGATTTTATTCACTAGCTTCTTGGCAGAATATATGACTTGAATGGTTTGGTGACAACCATACGCGTAAAGAAAATGATGATCTGAGAATATCGCAGCGCTCCTTTGGGGAGAAGAGCCAAATGTGGGGTCCATTAACATCTCAAAAGGAGAAAGCAAGAAAAATAACTGCTAAAAAACCAGTGAAGTGGGAAATGATTCACGGATTGGTTGAAATGGCAGGTGTGGATATTTTCTTTTCTACCAACAATAGCCCAGAAACAATTTCTAGTTATTGCCCGGGAACTGTTTCCAAAGGCACTATATTCCTAAACCTGGGAAGTAGGAGTATTGTTTCTTTGTTTTGCAAATGGAGAAATTCAGGCTGAAAAAAGACAAAGCACTCTGTCAGAGCCACAGAACAGCTAAACCGCAAAGCTGGGATTTGAACTCAAACTGTGTTGACTCCAAAGTGTGTGGGGCTTAGAAACACATTAGACTCTTTTACCTAGCACGCCTTGCCGAGCCACTGCCAACACACGCGTAAAGACAGCCAAATCCAGGTGGTGTTCCTTTCCAGCAGGGTCTGATGTTTGCAGCCCGTTTGGGTTTCTAAGACACCGCTTCTGACAGAAGTTAAAATAGCTGCACTCAGATTCCTCAACCTTTCTCCCCCAGCTCTCCAGTCCTTAGTCCTGAAGGGCTGTATCCTTGAAATGCCCCTCAAACTCTCTCAGGGCGCAGGACTCCCGGAGCAGAAGGAGAAATGAAATGAACCTGCCCTCCCCTTCCCCCTTCTCGCTTTCTCTGCTGGGAAACAACCTTAATTTATTTAACTTGTGCTCCTCTAGCCAGGGTGTGGGTTTGCTTGTTAAACCTAGTCATTTTCAGCTGGGCCAATTAGCAGGGGACTCTCCCTCAACAAAATAAAACAACTTCCTTGATTTTCAAAATAACACACACACTGGTAGAAATTTGGAAAACTATGGGACAGCACCAAGAAGAAAATAAAGATCACCTATAACCACTCTTAGAATTTCCAGTATACACTTCTAACCTTGTTTCTATGCATAGGCAATAGATATTTATAAACTAACTTTTCTCATGGCAAATTTCAAAAATACACAAAAGTAGGCAGACTGGAATATAAAGAAATCCAATGTGCCCATCATTCAGCACAATTATTAATCATGGCCAATGTCATTTCATCTACATCCCTACCATTTCCCCCTTCCTCTCATCTCAGACATCATATCCTTTCAAATGTAAATGTTCCATTATGTACTTGTGTAAAATAAATGTGCTTTTCATTAATCATAATCTGATAGCATTATTTTACCTACAAATTTAACAATGGTTCCTTCATATCATTAAATATCCCCATTTAATGGCTGTATTTCCAATTTCTCATGCATTTCTTTTTAATAGGGTTTCTTAAGTGTTTATTTATTTATTTATTTATTTTGAGAGAGAGAGAGTGAGCAAGCAAGCATGCACAAGCAGGGGAGGGGCAGAGAGAGAGGGAGACACAGAATCCCAAGCAGGCTCCAGGCCCTGCGCTGTCAGCACAGAACCCAATGCAGGGCTTGAACCCACGAACCGTGAGATCATGACCTGAGCTGAAGTCAGACGCTTGACTGACTGAGCCACCCAGGAGACCCCAAGCATTTCTTTTTAGGTTACTTGTTTGAATCAGAATAAAATTTAGGTCCACAAATTGCTATGGGTCAGTGCGTTTCTTAAATCTTACCTCCTCAAAGTGTGTTGGGAGGTGGGGTGGAAGGGAGTGGCAGAGGCATCACCTGGGAGCTTGTCAGAAATGCAGAACCTCAACCTCCCCCATTCCCCCCCCAACCCAGACCAACCAAAGCAGAATATGCATTCTAACAAGACCTCAGGTGATTTACATGCACATTAAAGTTTGAGGCTCACTGGTTTTAAGTCTCTTTTAATCTATGGTTTCCCATTCTTGTTTCACCTTTTCATTTAGTAAATCTTTCCAGGAAAAAAAAAAAAAAAAAACTAGCTTGTAGGTCTCCTCAAGTTTCACACAGTGTAGCTAATGTTATCCTCATGGTATTGTTTAACCAGCTCCTGTCTCCTGTATGTAATTTAACATAAATGAGGAATTTATCTAAAGCCTTGATTAGAATCAGGTTCGATATTAGGGAGGAAGAATACATCACTGGCAGTGGTGGCTTCTATCAAGAGGCACATACAGTTCAATTGCCCCTTTTTGTGATGTTAGTAGCCTTAAAGATCATTCTGTAGAACTATTATTTCATTAGGCATTGTAACATGGTGACATTCTATCTTTCTCCCTCTTGTACAGCGTTAACATTTCTAAGAGCATCTTTTCTTTATCAGCTCTAGGATTCCTCTGAGGCATCATCTGTACAAGAAAGACAAGATGACTCTTCAATTCTTTCCCTTTATTAGTTTTCAGAATACTGAGTTGGTTCTCAATCAGACTCTAGGGGTGACCAAAAAGCTTTTGGGATTTTTCTTTTTTTTTTTTTTTTTTTTTTAGCATTATTAGGAATGCATGGATTTACACATAGTTGATATTTTCCAATCATCTCAATTATTATCTTATTGAAGCTAAAATCCTTGCATCTTTGGCTAGCAGGATCCCTCATGTTCCCAAGAAGACTGACTTAACGACAGTCATTTTTTTCTAGCTCTTTTCAGAGGACAGGCTTACTAAATATGTTTTGTTTCCAGAAAGAGTCATCACAAGTTCAAAATGATACTTACAAATCAAATTCAGAATGATCGTGATTTTATTTAAACCCATTTGTCTTACAGTCGGTTTTCAATTCTCATACACCAAACACCCTGGATCTCAGTGACATCAACATAATTCCTCATTTGTCCCTAATGATGGACTTCGAGGTAGTTTCCTATTTTTGCTATTACAAATACTGTTGCAATAAATAGCCTTTTGTTTGCATCTTTTGTTTGGCAGATTCATCTTCGGATAGGTTTGAAGAAGTGATTGCTGTGTCAAATGATAGGCAATACATATACTAATGGGATGCTACTATAATGCAGTGTGTATTTTCACATAACGTTACATTGTGAACATTTTTTTACATCATTAAATAATCTTCTACAGTTTTATTTTTGATGGCTAGGAGATAGACTTTTTAATCATTCCCTGATTACTAGTCATCCAACCTGTTTTCTATGGATCACAGTTTCAATCATTTTAATGACTATCCGTGTAGATAAGCCACTTGCACGGTTTCAGACCTACTTCCTTAGGAGCTAGTTTGCACCTTCACTTGATGAAACTGCTTTGAACAACCTCTTACGCTAAGCAAGTATCAGTCATCACATTCCAGGGATACTGCCAAAACAGCACTTTCAAAGCTAGTTTCAAAGAAAGCCCAATTGATACAACTGAATAGCCGATGTAGAACAGCATCTGACCTCAACTTCATCACTAATTCTGATTGATGAATCTAGTCCACACTGTCATTTATAAAAGAGAAGCGTTAGATTAGATGATTTTATTTAATAAATTTTCTTCCAGCTTTAAAAATGAGTATAATTCTAAGGAGTTTCATATGCTTTCGTGTTCTTCGGCATTCTTCAGAAGTCAGGGCTGTTATTCTACCTATTTATTCTTCTTTTATTATTATTATTCCACTAAGCATCTAATATCACTCTTTACTCTTGGTGAGTTTTATTACCTGCGTGCTGAATTAACTTTTCAGACTCCCTCCTGGCTGTTGAACTAGAGTGTATGGCTCTGAGTCTAGAAAAGATTCATGCCTAATTTAAGTACTACAAATATTTATTGACTGCCTCTTATTTACAAGCCACCATGCTTGTTTAAGTGTAATTTTTAGATAAATTAAGTTTGTTAGAAAAGTAAGTTCACGGGGCGCCTGGGTGGCTCAGTCAGTTAAGCGTCCGACTTCAGCTCAGGTCACGATCTCGCGGGTCCGTGAGTTCCAGCCCCGGTCGGGCTCTGGGCTGATGGCTCAGAGCCTGGAGCCTGCTTCCGATTCTGTGTCTCCCTCTCTCTCTGCCCCTCCCCCGTTCATGCTCTGTCTCTCTCTGTCTCAAAAATAAATAAACGTTTAAAAAAAAATTATGAAAAAAAAAAGAAAAGAAAAGTAAGTTCACTTGAAAATATATAGCCTAAAAACTGTCCCCTGAAATATCGTTTCTTTACCATCTGACCACAGAACTGGTACAAGAGACAGGGAGTTCTTTAAAACTAGGCCACTAGGACTGGGTGAACATAGTTAACAATCTTCATATCCATATTCATCTACAGAAGAAATTTATCTTTAACATAATTTCTAATTATGTCCCTGCTCTCAACAGGCTGCCTGAAGCATTAGCTGGAAGTAGAGACAATAATAATCCTGGGCCTTCCATAAAGACATTTCTAGTTTTCTCTGACGTCATTTGGAAGAGACCCAATTTAGAGGTGCTCTCCCTAGATATCAAAGACACAGTCTGATGTAACGAGGAGCCATGTCTGTAATCCAGCTACCAGAGGTTTGGTCTCCCCAGTCTGTCTAGTGTCTATCAGACACTCCCTTCTTTTATTCTTTAAGAAAAGAAAGAAAGAAAAAAAGGAAGAAGAGGAAAGGAAAGGAAAGGAAAGGAAAGGAAAGGAAAGGAAAGGAAAGGAAAGGAAAGGAAAGGAAAGGAAAGGAAGAGCCTAGGGGGTGAATTCTTCTGGGGGTCAGTGCGGGGGGGTGGGGGGGTTAGGGGGGTGGGTGGTGAAGGAAATAAATAAATGGAAGCTGGCAGTGCCAGAGGCAAATCACTGGAGAAAGATTGTTCTCACACATCACCAGCAGTCAAACATCTCGTAACTTCTTTGACCACAGGACTCTTACTTTAGATTATTTTTGACGCCATCTCACATATAACAGGAGGAGGGGAGGGTGGTCCAAATAACTTGATTTTGAAATGTAGAATGTATGGAGGGAAACAAAGACAGATATGTTGGCCAGAGTTTTCTAACTTGAACTATATTTGAGGCAAGGGGATCTAGCCCAGCTGCACATTTTTATTCTAAGAAAAAAGAAAGGCCCAGTGTCTCTCTTTGTGTATTCAAAATACAATACAGAATTTCATATACTGAGAATCAGAATAATTTGAGTTAATGTTTACTTGAAAAATAAAAATACTATTTAGAAATCAGAAAATTGGTTTTCTGGGATAATAAAATGGAAAATGAATATAGGTAATTATATGAAAAAGAAAGACCTTTGAAAAGGCATTTATGTGAGCAAATAAATATGAAGGTCTGCCAAAAATATTTGAGATATTAAAATATAATTGATTCTTGAAGAAAATACTCTGAAATGTACAGGGCCACTTATACATGGACTTTTTCCAATAAATACAGTACAATGTACAATACTGCAAATGTACTTTCTCCTCCTTATGATTTTCTTAAAAACATTTTCTCTAGTTCATTTTACTTTAAGAATACAGTATATGATACATCTCACATACAAAATACTTGTCAATCACTGTTTATGTTATTGGTAAGGCTTCTGGTCATCAGTAGGCTATTAGTATTTACACTGTGGGGACTCAAAAGTCATATGTTGATTTTCAAGAACATGGGGATCAGTGCCTCTAGCCCCCCATTGTTCAACTGTACAGAATATTTGTGATTACCTAGCATCCAAACATCTAGATGCTTATAGATGTTCTTTTTTTTTTTTGAAAAAGAGTCAGTGAAATTATCAGAATATGACCCTGAACATTTCAAAGCTTTTAGAACTTCTATAACCTCTAGACTTATATTTACAATTCCTTCTTTGACATCTTCCCCCAGATCCATCAAAGGCATCTGGACTTTAGCATGGTGAAACTGAAGAACTAATTTCCCCTTGCAAAATGAATGGTTTTCAGTCTTCCCTAACCTCAGAACACAGCCCCAATATCTACCAAGATGCCTAAGTTAAAAACTTGGGAGTCTGGGCCAGCTTGATGGGTATATGCCCAGCGCCTTCATACAGAGCCTCTCACTCTGGAGGGTCCTGCACTTGGAGTTTAAAACTCTGTGGTTGCTGTCTTTAATTTCTTAATTGGATCTTCCAATTTGTGTTTCGTAAGTGAAGTGTGGCAATAAACAATGGAGCATGGCAAGGGCTTAGAGTTTGGCTCACATGTGGTCCTACCTCCTACCATCTTCCTGCCTCCCAGGACAGGTTTTCAGCCTCCCGTTGCCTGTCCCCTAGCATCTGGAGTCTCACCCAGTTTTCTCCTCCGTGTCACTGCCCAGTGGCAGGTGCTCCCCTCTATCCAGGACTGTGACCATTTGGCACTGGTGGCAGGTAGGACACTGCATTTTTCTCTAGCCCTTCACCCTCAATGGGGAGCCAAGAGCAGGTACACAGAGGGTCAAGGCTGAGCACTGCCCCCCAGCACCCACAGCAGGCACGAAGGCTTACAGGCCAGGCTGGCTGCTTCCCATGCTACAGCCCATCCTCAGAGAGACCTCCCAGATCTCCTTCCTAAGTCTTCCTCCTACACTGTGCTGTCCCCTTCATGCCCTGTATGCTGTTTTATTCATTTGCTTATTTTTAAACTTTTTTTCTGTCTGCCTCCTCCTCTCTAGGCTGCAAGGTTCATGAGGTTCTGTCTGCCTCCTCCTCTCTAGGCTGCATAGAAAACTATGTCTGTTTTCTCAACCAATCTGTATCAGGAGCCTATCTGAGTACTTGAAGTTTAGTGCTCAACAATTATTTATTAAATGAATAAATACTCATTACGGTGATAGTATTTAAGGTACTATTATATCATATCAGTTTGGAGCCTTTGAAAGTTGGAAACTTGGGTATACAATGGATATTCAGTTTACCAGAAAGCATGTAGATTAATACAAATTTGCATATTAATTTTCAAGCCTCAACCCAATCATTGGACTGTTGACCATGGTACGTATGGGTCTTATATTCATGGAAGAAAGGAAGTACAGTGTTACTTTAGAAGAGTAAGCTAAATTTTGGGATTTATTGGAAATTATCTAGAGAGATAAACTCAAAATCAAACTTGCCTGGGCAATTTTTCTCCTCCCCTCCTTCCCTCCCTTCCTTCCTTCTTTCCTTCCTTCCTTCCTTCCTTCCTTCCTTCCTTCCTTCCTTCCTTCCTTCCATGTTTCCTTTTTAATCACAGTCCATAATACTCATCCCTCAAATTTTATAATAAAGTTTAAGAAGGCAAATAAAAATTCTTTTTAAATGAAATGTTTAATACTTATTCAGCTTTTTTAGTCTCTGGTAAAAGTTTGTGATAGGCAGAATAGTTATCACCCAAAGTGGTTCAGGTTACAATCCCTGGGACTTTGAAAATATCATACTACACAGCCAAAAGGACTTTGCAATGTGACTACATTAAAGATCTTGGATGAAGAGATTGACCTGGATTATCTAGTTCAAACCAATGTAATGAAAATGTTTTTATAAGAGGGTCCAATCCAGAGATATTGGAAGTTGCTACCCTGCTGATTTTGAAGATGCAGGATAGGGACATAAGCCAAGGAATGAAAGTGGCCTCTAGAAGCTTAGAAAAGGCAAGAAAATGGACTTTCCCCTAGAGCCTCCAGAAGCAAGACATCCCTATTGAGACCTTGATTTTAGGACTTCTGTCCTCCAGAACTGTTGTTGTTTTAAGCCACTAAATTGGTGGCACATTATTACAGAAGCCATAAAAAACCAATATGGTTTATTATAATGAGAGTTATATAGTTTATATTTTCATATATAGCATGGAACAGAAGCACAAGTTTTAAAAAAAAGTCATAAAATATTATCTACCCTACTATTTCCTAACGTTGTCTAGGGATCAGAGTCAAGTGAGGAATTTATCATGAACATGCTATCTCATGCTCCTTCCTTGGACATTCTGATTCAAGAATTCTGGTCCAATACAGAAAATGAAGCTTAAGAAAGAGAGAATGGTGTTCTTAAGGCCTCAATGAGAGTCAATAGCTGGACAGGTGCAAAACTCTGATTTTCCAACTGTTAGTACCAAGATTACAGTTCCACACTGAGCTCTTATACTGACAGCAAGGGCCTTATAAGCAATATACAGGGATCACAACGTAATTTTTTGATTTTTAAAGATTAAGAAGTTTCAGCAAAGTCCTAAATAAAAATGAGAGGGGGCTATGCTGGACTAAAGACTCAGAAGGATCTATTATGGACCCATTTTGGGTGCTCCCAGAATTCATATTGAAGCCCTAACCCCAGTGTGGCCATATTTGAAGATGGGGCTCCTAAGGAAGAAGTCAAAGTTAAATGATGTCATACAGGTGGGGTTACTGTTCTTACAAAAGACACCAGTGAGCTAGCACCGGGGCTCTCTCCCTGTGAGCACATGCAGAAAGGCCATGTGAGCACACAGCAAGAAGGTAGTCATCTGCAAGCCAGGAAGAGAGCCACCACCAAAAACTGACCCTGCCAAATCTTGACCTGGGACTTCTAGCCTCTGGAGCTCTAGAAAATAAAGTCCTGTTATTTAGGACACCCATCCTGTGGTACTTTGTTATGCCAGCCTGAACTGAGTAAGATAGGGCTGCAACAACCAGATGCATGTGTGGTCTTGAACTGGACACTGATTTAGGAAAAGTAGCCTTTTAATGGACATTTTTGAGTCAACTGGGGAAATCAGAATGAGGTCTGTGTAGTAGATAAGATGAATATCTACCCGTAAAGTGAAGATTATGAACCAAAACTGCAAGATTATCAAACAATACGTATAGTATTATCTCATGCTAAGAAAAAAATTCAAAAATGTGTGTGTGCATATATATACATATACATTTTATATGTATATAAAATATACATGGAAAGGTATACACTAAAGTGTTATAGTTTGGACCTTTCGGTGGTAGGAATATGATAAATTTTTATTTTGCTTGTCTGTATTCACAAATTTTCTATAATACACATGTAGTACTTCTGTAAAAATGAAATATTACTTTTTTAATTGATGCTAAGTGTTTTAATTAAGTTTTAATTCTAATCCATTCAACAACCTTCACCAAGCATCTCATGTGCTCAAATCTCTAGGCTGGGACACACCCTCCTTCTTACATGACATGTTCTCTTCTTTCTTCCTCACCAAATACCTGGATTTTACCTCTTCTCGAAGACCCAATTCCAATTTCTCCAAGATGTCTTATCTGATGTGTCTAGGCCACAGCAAATATCCCCCTTGTTTGAAACTGCAAAGTGCTCAGTGTCTCTTTGAGCACATAAGAACGAGTCCTTGGTTTTTTCAATATGTTTAACTTCTCTCCCTCTTTTCATAGATCGACTATAGGGCCTTGAGGGGTAGAGACCTCTTTAAAAATCCTCTGTATTCTCCACAGTGTTTTCCAGTTGGTAGACACTGAACAAATGTTTGTTGGTGAACTGACACATCTGGGATTTCCTTTCGCTTGCTCTAAAGCTGTAGTGCAAAACTGCTAGCATACAGTTAATATTTATTGAAACGGATGCCAATCCTTGGTCTCTAAACATGGTAATGATCCCTTTCTAAAGAGTCTTGGATTTCACCCTGTTTTCTAACTGGCTCTAAAAAGGGTAGGGCTGGTTTGTTAATTTACAATACAAAGAAGAAATCTCTTCCTTCCAGTCTGTGCCAGATGGGTGGTTTGAAATAGTGAATGAGAACTGAAGGTCTCCACAGTCATGCACCAGGTGACAAGAAAGGAGCTTTTTCCAAGTAGTGAAACTGCTTTTTCTCTGCTAAGAGATTGTCTTAAGAATCAAGAAACAGCCAGGCTGAAAGTTGTGTCTTTGTCCTCGCTTTTCTAGTCCTGAGCCAGGAAAATGAGATCGCAGAGAAGTGAAATTTTGCCAAACCCCTGAGAAATGAGGCATTTGCTGCTGGGGATGCAAGAAGGTTGGTGACATTTAATTGAGGAATTGCCCAATTTTCCATCTGGTTGAAGAAAAAAAATCAAGGTGAAACAGTTGGGCCCCGATTTGTGTGACTGAGCGAAAGGCAGGTGCCATCCAATTTCATTTTCTTAAGGCAATGGATCTTTGCAACAAGATGTCTCTGCTCCACGGTCCAAGGGAGCAATTAGAAACATGGGAAGCATCATGTCTTGACTCTTGTTCTTCCAGAAAGACACTTAGAGTATGTTAACTTTTAAGCTATTCTACTGTGCAACAAAAACTGGTCACAGGTAAGATATGGGCTGTGGAGTCTTACAGATTTGTGTTAAATTCCTAGCTTTGCCAAATTTTACCTGTGTGACCCTGAGCAAGTATTCCTATCTGTTCCTCAGTTTTGTCATCTGTAAAATGGGCACTATCATAGTGACACACACACACACACACACAAATACAAATATATATACATATATATGTAGAATAGAAATATAATATATAATATACAATATATAATATATAATAATAGAAACTGTACTTTTTTAGAAGTATGTCAGATGCCCTGAAAGAAGTGTAATTTGCCTTAGCCTATTGTTTTATATATATATATATATTATATAATATAATAAACCATATGTAATATACAATAAATCATATATATCATATATAATAAACCATATATATGATATATTATATATAATATATGTGTATATTACACATATATATATATATATAAAAAACAATAGGCTAAGGCAAATAACACTTCTTTCAGGGCATCTGACATATACTTTTTAAAAAGTAGAATTTCTATTATTATTCTCTACCACATCAGGGAAACTCTTTTAACTATAAATTAAAAATTCTGAGTCCAGCTTTAGAGGAAATGGTCTACCTGGGACAGTTCTACAGAAGACCAGAGCACTTTAGTATCATTGGAATGGTTGCACCCAAGGATCTTGATGTTGACTCATTTCATTTCAACAAGTGTACCAAACGAGCCATTATTCCTTACTTTGATCAAACCTTTTATATCTTTGTCTTCTCAACTATTCCCTATCCCTAGCATTCCATTGGCTGCCATTGTCAATATAACTAAATCCTGTCACTCTTGAAGCCTTAGTCCAAAGGTTACTACCTCCAAGAAATCATGTAATCTACAGTCAGAAGCTACCACTATTATCTGGAACTGCCCCCCTCCCCAACCAAAATACTTGGATATTTCCTCCCTTTCACGTTTATTTCATTCCATTTTACCTTAGATTATTTGTTTTCTAGGAGACCTTCTTGTATCCCCAGCAGCAGCAAATGTCTCATTTCTCAAGGATGTATCTTTTTATAGAAATTACATCCTTGTCAAATGTGTATCTTTTCACACCTAGAAAGTGTGAAAAGATACACACATGAAAGATACACAAGTCTAGAAAATTTTACATAGGTACTCAATAAATAGTTAATAAATGAATAAATAAACGAGTGGCTTCAAGCCTATTCTTGAATCAACGAAAGAACTTGACCTATACTCTAAGAGCAGCGGCCTCCCCCCACTAATTTCCATCATTCTTCTTCTAGCATTTTTACCTTTCTCCATAAAACAGCAACATCCACTCTTTTGGAAGTATTGGTAAGAAAAATTTGTCTGTCCTCCCACCTCTCCTTATTCATAGCCAAATGAGGAGGAAGAAGTAATGTTACCAGTAAGGTTAAGAGAGGGGCCCAACCATAAGGCAATCAACTTATTCCAGAGGCTCAGATGTCACCACATGGGTGAGTCAGCCTGATTTGGAGGCACTCTTGGTATAGGCCACCAGTGCTGGTCCAGCTTGTCTATGAGTCCTAGACGGACTTTTTAATTGGTCCATTATTTATAGAAGGAAAATAAGGATGACAGCCCCACATACACATCTGATAATACTCACAAATTCTAACATTGAGCTGATGTGGGGAAAGATGCCAAGAAAAAACAATATTTCTAAATAGGATACTTCAAAAGGAAATACAGAACATTCTACAGTTTATACATCAGAAGTATTAGAGAAAAATCCCAAGAAGCTATCATCCTTCTCTGAATCAAGATTCTAAATCCGAAGATGTTTTATTAATAGGCCACTATAAAACTGAAATGGGCCTCCGGCCAGTGCATTCCTAAATTAGAGGCTGACACCTCACTGGAACGAGCTCCACCAGGACCAGGACGGAACTAGGTTCAGCAGAGGATGTTAAAAGTCCTAAAATAATTTGATACAAACTTAACAGTAGATGGCCCACTACAAGAGATTAAAACTGTCATCCAAATGAAAATGAAGGAATGCATCTGCCCACACTCATGAGACAGTCACAAACAGCTGGAGAGATCCTGAGCACAACACCACACCATCCAGATATTTGAATGCAGTCACCCCAACAGCAAATGCAGAAGAGTGTAAAGTGGTAGCTTTTCACCGTGATTTGGCTTTAATTTCACAAGAATCTCCTAAGTTTCTACTTGGGGTGCAGTATGCTAGTGGAGCGAGCTCCTCCAAGGCATAAAAACACGTCATCCAGTTTGTTGTATCCTCAATACAGGAATTTTTGTTTGAGTTCCTCTATTGGATAATTATGATCAGGGGGAGATCCAGATTTTGTGAGGCCTTGAAGCTTATGTAATTTGAGGGTATGCCCTTAAGAAAATGGACACAAATTTATATACACAAAAGCAAGAGGACATTCTTGAAAGAGACTCTTATAAGCCAGGGGCAGTGAGGCTTAAGATTCACAAACTTCAGGAAATCCTCCTCTGATTATAGCACAGCAGTGCTTGTCCCTGTAAAACCCTCCATTAACGGTCTGCTCGCTGTTTGCCAAATGACCATGTAAGTGATGGAACAAATGATGATGGGGTGATGAAGACGAAGATAATGGTGATGGTGATGATGATGAAGACGGAAGAGGGAGAGAAAGATTTATACAGAGCACACGTCTATATTACTTCATGCTCTTGCCACTGGCCAATGGAAACCCCATCAGAAGCCTAGATGACAGCCCTCTCCATTGTCTTGTGGCTCTACTCCCTGCTACTCTCTCCCACGTATAACCCTTCGTCTGGGACCTGCTGCTCCTACAAATGGCCTGACACTCACTGTAACTTATCCTCACAAGGGCACCACTCAGAAGAATAGGAAGGGACTGCACATCAATCTCTGTCATTTCTAGAGAGGTTTAGAGAATTTATTTTTTCTTTTTATAGAGGAGTCATGACAAGAGCCAACTGAAGCTTTTCTGCAAATATATCGCCTGTGATATGCTACTTCCTTTTCTCTCTCATGACTGTGAAGCAGAAAAGGGAAACTACTCTCTCTATAGTAAAAGGAGATTCAATGGGTAACCGACAAGGCTCAAAGGCTGAGAGGAGAAAACACATGAGTATTTCGATCTAGTTAAGTTGGATTTCCAAATATTGCTTTTCCTTAACTCCCCAGTTGGTTTCCAGATGATTGTTTCCATTGTCTAGTTTTCATCTCATAATTGATTTGTTCAAAGATAGTTTAAATGTCTATCATGTGCCTATACGGTAGAGACCAGACATCTAGCCATGAATTTATGATAAATGGCACATGCCTAAATATCATTATGCAAAAAGAAAACTCCCCCAAGAAGCATACTACTCTTTTTTTTTAATTTTTTTTTTAACGTTTATTTATTTTTGAGACAGAGAGAGACAGAGCATGAATGGGGGAGGGTCAGAGAGAGGGAGACACAGAATCTGAAACAGGCTCCGGGCTCTGAGCGGTCAGCACAGGGGCCTGATGCGGGGCTCGAACTCACGGACCGCGAGATAATGACCTGAGCCGAAGTCGGCGCTCAACCAACTGAGCCACCCGGGCGCCCCGCATACTACTCTCTTTATTAAGGTAGATACATTGCAGACATTTGGGTTTCAGGATGCTAAGGGGCAGGGATGAAGGCAGACCAGGATTAAAAATAACAAATAGACAATATCAGGTATGTTGAGGGGGGTATGACCATAGAGATGCTGTTTTAAAATCGGGAATAAAGATTGTTCAGCTACAAATGTATGTATTAATAGTGGTATTGTAGAGGGCAAAACTGAACACATCGGACAAACTTCACTGACTGATTCACTGGAGAGGCACAGGATACTGTAAGCAAAAAAAAAAAAAAAAAAAAAAAGGTAGCCTAATTGGTTCTTAGGAGTAGGAGGTTGATGGAGGGTCCCTTGGGGAAGGTGTGACCGGATGATGGAATCTGAGTACTATGTGTGTATAAGGGCAGGGATGCCACTCTACAGGCAGATGAAAAGGTCCTGAGGCAGGAAAGTACATGACTCATTTGGGGGAAGCAACGATGGCTGGATTGTAGAGAAGTAAGTCTGGGGAAGTGGTGAGACCGCCATGAAGTGCTCTATAGACCATGCTAAAGATCTGGCCTTTTACCTAATATATGCCATTTTGTACATTTGTAAAACTATAGATAAAAAATATATACATTAAAGCGGCCTCAATGTGTAGTATGGTGGAACGACCCCTTTTTAGGATCCTCGAAGACTTTTGTAGGAACCCAGAATAGATCCTCCAAGGTGGGAAATATTTCGCATCTCCAAGTCTAACAGAGTAAGTAACCAAGTAAGGCTCCAAGTGGCCATGTTGCCTCTGTTAAGTTTCAGTTCCTTTGTCTATAAAGTGAAAACTTTGGCCATATGGCGTGTTTGTCTGTGTGTCTGCGTGTGTGTGTGTGTGTGTGTGTGTGTGTGCCACATTTTTTTAAACTATGGATTTTGAAATAATTTTAAATTTACAGAAATTTTTTACATTTTTATACATTTACACTATAGAATTCCTGTTGAAACTCTACCCTGCTTCTCCTAATATCAATATTCTTACATAACTACGGTATCTATATGAAAACTGAGAAATCCACATTGGCATAAAACTTTTCACTACACAACAAACTTTATGAAGATTTCATTAATTTTTCCAGTAACACCTCTTTTGTGGTCCAGGATGCAACTCAGGTCATCTTCCTGCATTTAGTTGCCATATTTCTTTAGTCTCCCCCAAATCAAAGATAGTTCTCCATCTTTCCTTGTCTCTCATGACCTTGACACTTTTGAAAAGCAGTGGTCAAGTATTTTGTAGAATGTCTCTCCCCTTGGGCTTGTCTAATGTTTTCTCATGGTTAGACTCAAGATGTCCTTTGGGGAAGAACACCCTCTCATCAGCCATATTGTGAGTGTTCCACCCGCTCTAAACTTTATTAAAAAAAAAGAAAAAAAAAGTCTGGCCTCTATCTTCTTTATTCAACCAGGCCCAGCATAATCTGCACATCAGACCTGAATGAAGCTTAAGATATGATAGTCACTGGAAGGCCTGTGTTCTATCCCATCTTCTTTTTGGGAACATCATTAGTCTTTAACCCTCCTCAAACAGTATTTGTTCTAGTCATTTCCTACATTTTCTCCTTCCCTCTGTCCCCTGAAGCCACCACAGATGCAATATGTCTACAGTAACAAGATAAGTATTATGTTCCTTAAAAGAATTTTCTTTTAACATGATAATTTTTGGTCTCTAATGCCCCCAGGACATCCCTTTCTAGGTAGCATACTCTATCTACACTGGCAGGGAATTAGCTCTTGCCAGACCCATGCCTGCAAATTCTCTAAACTTTACTGTTTGCTTTGTAAAAAGACAATGACTCATTCCCAATTATCTTCTCTTGACAACAGAGCTGTCTCCCTGAATTTAAATCACACCCATCAACGTGCTACCTAATCTATGGATGGAATCTGCAAAGATGGAACACAATAGGAGCAAGATTTCTTTGTGTCCTAAGATAAGTCACTAAGTAAGTTTGTATAAGTACCCTTCAGTTTAGATAAATTTGACGGGCAGAATTGCCTCCTTACAGAGTTAGGAAATTAGGTACTGGGAACTGTGAAGGTGCTAACAGGGGAAGTCAAAGACTTGGAGAAATGCCTGGTGTCGGGGAAACACTGAGGAGAAAATTACTGCAAGTCACCCTGTTTTACAAGCTCCATCACACTTGGGTCCACTTCCTTAAACACATTACGTCCTCTTCTGCCTTAGGGCCTTTGCACACATTGCTCTTGCTGCCTAGATAACTCTCCTCCCCACCTTCTTTTTGGCCTTCCTCAGAACAGTCTTCACCCCCCTTCCAGACTAGGTCAGGTTTTCCTTCATATGTTTTCACAATTCCACGTGCCTTTCCTTCATAGCACTTAACAAACTTCATACTTGCGTATCTGTGCCATCATCTAATAAAAACATGGTCAGCTAACAACTACTGAGAGCTCTCTGTCTACGCCAAGCACTGTACCTCTCATTCACTTTTCAAAATCAAACCCTGAGGAGTTGGAGGTACAACTAGATAAATGCCTGGCACTCCAGCAAACTGTAAGTGGCCTGTGGGTGCGTTCTGTGTTTGTTTCGCTCTCCCCGGAATCACCCGTGTTGGCAAAGATCTTAGAAAGAAAAAAAAAAATCATGGTACATATTTATTAAGCCAATGACAGCAGCATGATGTAGCAGGGAAAACGTGTTTCAGAGTTAGACACAGTGAGGTTCAAATCTCATTTTTGTGATTGGCTCGCTCTGTAAACTTGGACAGCTTATTTCATATTTCTTACTCTTCATGTCCTCATCCACCTGAGATAAGAAAACCTCATCACAAAAACCTGTAAGGGAATTAAATTAGATAATATAGCTGAAAGCACAGAATCATGCCCTGCATGAATTATATGCTGAATAGGTGCTAGCTTCTCTATTCTACTAAAAATGTATTTCTTAGCATTCTAATATTTCTTTAGATGATTTCCCTTACGATACTACCAATCTTCTTAGACATGATTTGGACACCGTGCACACTAAAATGTTATGCTTCAAGATAACCATTTTGGGTTCTTTGATGTTATTTCAAGAATGAAGACAGGTTTATTAATGGGCAGGGGAACAGTTGCCTAGTGGAAATCAACAGGAAATAATCACTTTACAGTCCATTTTATTAGACTACCAGAGAGGCAAATTGCATTGCTGTTCTGTTCTTACAAAGTCACCCAACTGTCACCCCATTCTACTCTTCTGGCTTATAAACCTACCTGCCTAACCACTTTGATAAAGCTTTGGCAGAATGTTTAAGTTGTACTGATAACTGGTAGAATTGAAACCCAAATTAAAAGATGCACAAGACAAAAGGGAATCATGACATTAGCATTTCAAAGTAGGAAAGCAAACAGAAAGACTCACAAAGGAAAAGTATAAGAAACACCTTAAGATAAAATTCCTTTGAAGTTTCTTAATCCCCCAAATAACAGAATGGTTATCTAATGGTATCCATTATGTCCTACTAATTACCTTATAAAATTTACATTGGAAACATGTAGAAGGCAGTCTCGAAAAATAAAAGTTGCCAATAAAATACGTGAGACTAAAGAGTGCTCACAGAAAGAAAAAAGCATAACTCACTTACTTACATTTATTAAGCACTTACGATATGCTATTCTCTGAACTAGACATTTTAACTAATTTAATTTTCATGCATTTATTCAACATTTATTCAACAAATATTTATCAAGTGCTTACAATACATCAGACACAGGGCTTAGTTCAAGAAACACCAGATCCCTGCCCACACAAAGCATGCAGTCCAGCAGGGGAGAAACACTATAGATACAGTATAGAATATCTGTTTATACCCTATCCCACTTCCTCACATATCAACATGTTACTTAACTATGGTAGAGGCACCTGGGTGGTTCAGTCGGTTAAGTGTTCGACGTCAGCTCAGGTCATGATCTCGCAGTTCGTGGCTTCAAGTCCCGCATCAGGCTCTGTGCTGACAGCTCAGACCCTGGAGCCTGCTTCAGATTCTGTTATCTCCCTCTCTCTGCCCCTCCTCTGCTTGTGATCTGTCTCTCTCTCTCTCTCTCTCAAAAATAAACATTTAAAAATATTTACATAACTATGGTATATGTATGAATACTGATAAATCACCATTGGCATAATACTTTTTGCTACATGGCAAACTTTAGGCAAATTTTATTACCTTTTGCACTAACATCTCTTTTGTGCTCCAGGATGTAATTCAGTTCATCTCACTGCATTGTCTAAACTCCTTAGTTTCCCCCAATCAAAGGCAGTTTCTCCATCTTTCCTTATCTCTCCTGACCTTGGCACTTTATACATTAAACAGTTTCTTAACGTTTACTGCCTAACTTAGGGTGACCAACATATCCTGGTTTGTCTAGGACTTTCCTTGTGTTAGCACTGAAATTTTCACATCCCCGAAGTCTTCCCCCAGTTCTGGGCAAAGGGGTAGAGTTGGTCCCCTAGAAAAGTGACACACGATGTAATTAAATATAATAAGCACTACTATTAAAAAGTTCAGAGTTATATGAACTATGTGTGTTTACATGCAGATGAAGAAACCAAGCTTTTAAAAAGTTAAAAGTCTGTATTTAGTAAAGTAGGGAGCTGAAACCTAGTTGTTCTGACTCCCACACAGCCTGATGCCACGTACGAGTTGATAAAATGTCTTCTGATACTTTATACTTAAGAGTAGCAATCTAGACTTGCTCTAATTGATGAAATGCTTCCAAAAGGTTTGGGAGAGGAGTGGCCATCAGAACAAGGAGAGCAAGATTTTAGAGCAAATCCCTTGGGTCTGGATTCTGAACGTACTTCTGTCCTTGCTGGAAATGCATGACAAAAGAAACACCTGCACACCCTCTGCCATCCCCATCTTTCAGCTGTGGGTAGCTCATGGACAAACAAAAGAAAGCATTTTTCAGCTTGACTGCAGTCTTTTGTGAGAAACAAATTATGTTTCTTCAAGTGTGAGGAGTTGGGTAGGAGAGAAGGGCTGTTAAAAATTGGTAGGGCACACCTAAATACCTCTGAGCAGTGGGTGAAAAATACCCCAGAAGGGTGTTTCAGCAGACTACACCAGCTCATTTTGGTTAGAAAGATACAGTTTTCCCTTGGTGGACATTCAGTGAGGAAAAGATCATGTCTAGCATTAAGCAGCTTTATTTAGCTGGCATCCTTGACAAAAGATATGAAACAAAGCAGTCTTGAAAATTGGCAACATTGGCCAATAAAAAGAAACTGGGTTAGCAATACCCTCTCAACCCCATTATGTTTGCTCCAATGACAGAAGGATCTTTGGGCTGTTTTGGCCACTGCCGTATTCCCTATACACAGAACAGTACCTTGCACAAAGTAGAAAGTCATTAATAATTACTGGGTGGGTCAGTAGATGGATGGATGGATGGACGGACGGATGGACAGAAGGATGGATGGAGATGTCTGTATGGATGCAAGGATGGCAAGATAAGAGTTCTAGCTCTAATTTGTGAATCTAGGAAAGCTATTTTACCTCCCTTGAACCTTGCCCTTCTCATCTAATAAATGGGAGAATTCAAATATATGACTTTTATCTCTTCCAACAAAATTCAGAATTCTATGTCCCAAGGGATACAGGTTAAGAATCCATTCATAGAATGAGTCTCAATGTCAGGACATATTTCTAGATGCCCATCTAGAGAAAAGAAGTTAAATAAATTATAGCATAAAAAAATAAATCGTCGTTAACATTGACATTATAGGAGTATATTTATTGACAAGGAAATTGCTCGGGGTACTTTAATTTTTAAAAGTTACAACATAGCATAAACATTGTAGTACACCCCATACATGTATAAATATTCAGGCTTAGAGAGAGATCTAAAAAGATATACAGTAACATGTTTGGCAATGCCTATCACTAGGTAGTGGATATACGGAAGAATTTATTATTATTAACATTATTATTATCTGTATCAGCTAATTTTGCTCTATGACTATGGGCTGTTACATAATATAAATAGATATAATGACCCAGCATCTACTAGGCACCTAGCTCATCACTAATGAGGTACTATAATGTGGGAGTTAGCACAGGGACTCTGGAATCAGACAGCCTGGTCTAAATCCTGGTTAAGCCCCTTAATTACTGTGTGACCTAAGGTAAGTTACTCAACTTCTCTGAGCTTCAGTTTCCCACCGTATAAAACAAATAGTAATACCCAACTGATTGATTGCTGGTAAAGGTTAAAATAGGTAATCTATGCCAAGTGTCTGGCATACATCATACATTTGATAAATGTTAGTTATTATTATCATACCAAATACAAAGAGGTAGTTTTTACGTGTGTGTGTGTGTGTGTGTGTATGTGTGTGTGTGTGTGTGTGTGTGTTTTATAAACCTGCCAAAATGACGTAGTCATTTTCCTCAAGAGACTTTTAATTTGGTGAGAATAATAAGACTAACACACAAGAAACAAAAAGAAAGCACCATAGTAACTTCCCAGAGTCAAGGATTTAGAACTAATGCCTTCTCTCTCCCTGAACCTCTCTCTCCAATGAGATGCCTGAGACCCACCTGGTAGAAATCTCTTGCCCCATCTTCATACCTACTGACACTCCTTCAGCCCATGTCTATCTTTTGTCTGCTCATTATGTTAAGCTCCAAAGGGTCTCCTGGCCTCCTGTCTCTTCAAATCCCCATCTCTCAACAACAGTGGTCCTTAAAAGGTGGTTCCTGGACTAGTAGGATCAGGATTACCCGAGCACTTGTTAGAAATGCAAATGCTTGTGCTCGCTCAAGAGCTACTGGATCAGAAACTCTAAGGATGGAGCGCTATAATCTGTGTTATAACAAGTCCTCCAAGGGGTCATGGGCACACTCAAGCTTGAGAACCTTTACTGTCAGATCAGTCTTCCCAAAGCATACATACATCTGATGTATATATGCTCTATGATTCTCTCTAGCTACTGAGCAATGGTAATACATCCTCATATGCTGCTGCTCAAACTCTTCCCTCTACGGTCTAAGCTCAGTCTCCTTTGCCAGGTTCATCTACCACTTCTACTACTCACAAAATGCTCTAGCAAAACCAACGCCCCTAATTCTCTCTGGACACGATTCGTGTTATGATTCTACTAATACGTTCCTATGCCTTTACTCCTACTAATTCCCAAAAGTATAATATAATTTCAACTTTCTTCCTATCTTAGATGTGCACACCCTGCTAAACCGCAAGGCCCAGGCCCACCCATGAAACTTCTCTCAATATACCACCAGTGCCCTATAGAAATGACTGCTTTCTCCTAAGAACACCCTAGTCCATGTTTCCCTCATGTCCTTCCTTGGTATCATCATGGTGTATTCGTTCCCTAGGGCTGCCATAACAAAAAACCACAGAGTGGCTCAAAGCCATACACCTTTACTCCCTCATAGGTCTGTAGATGAGAAGTTTGAAATCAAGGTGTCATCAGGGCTGGGTCTTATCTCTTAGTATCTCATGTTGCCAGAAATTCTGGGTATTCCTTGGCTCACAAACACATCACTACAATCTTTGTCTCCATAGTTACATGCCATTTCCTTAATGTTTCTGCATTTTATTCTCATTTTCTAAGAACACCAGTCATATTGGATTAGGGCCCACTCTAATCCAATATGACCTCATCCCAACTTGATTACATTTGTAAAAGACCCTATTTACAAATAAAGCCACATTCTTGTATACTCCAAGGTTAGGACTTCAACCCATCTTTTAGAGAAACACAATTCAACCCATTGTCATTTACACATTTGACATATGGCCCCTCATCAATAGCAAGCTCCTTACAGACAGGTACTGTAGTTCATTCCCATTTTCCCTTCCCTGTGCGTCTCTCCTAGCCACCCACCCACTCCCCCTAGAGGACCTAATTGAGAAAAATAACTCCTTTGACATATTGTAGTTTAATGAATGGAAAACTAAAAACATGTGGCAGAATACAGCTAAGTGGTAGTTATATTAACTAGTAACTAAACAGTAACTTGCGTTATATGGTCTATCCAACTGTGCAGAATTGGGAGGTTGAAAGCAAGGTCTATGAGGGTGGCAGTGCTTAGCTAAGGCTTCATGGAGGAAGAAGGGCTTTTTAATGAATGGACAAGATATAGGGAGAGAGAGAAAACAGAGTGTAACTTTCCAGGTAGAGAAACAGTATGAACAAAAGACTGTGGAAATTTAATTAAAAAAAAAAATTCTGTGTTAGTAGAACCAGAGCCCTAGCAAGTGGGTCTGGAACAGAAGGAGGAGGATGGGCAGAAATGGGAAACAACCCATCGCTTGTTCTTCTTGTTAGTTCAATGATCATTGTTTGTTCTCTTCTCTATTTTTCCTACTTGTTTATTATTCCCTAGCTGGCTTCTAAATTCATGTCTGAGAGAAGATAATTGAGTTGGCAGCTTAATGTGCCCATGGAACCCTGGACTTCATTCTCCTGACACTAATCATCTTCCTGTGCTAGAGGGCAAGCTACAGAGTAGGATGAGGACCACATCTGCTTTGGTGACTATAGTATCTTCAACACTCACCATGCAGAACAGTCTCAGTAAATACATCTTGAACAGATGACTGAATGACAAAGGGCAATTATAACAATATACATATGTATGCACGTATGTGGGTATGCACGTATGTGTATATAGGTGCATTTATCAGTGGCTATTACAGTCCATGAACTCTAGCTTCCTGGTCACTGGAAAACAATCATTCAATTGACACCTTGGGTTCCTAAATAGTGTGAATTGCTTATTTAACTCGATTTTTTTCCCTGTATAGTCCCCAATCTTGTTTATATTCATTCATTAAACAGGGCTTTAGCTTATATCTGTTTTGTATCTATTTTAACACAGTACTTTGCTTAACCAACATCAGATATACCAGACAAGGCTTATGCAGAATCTGCTTGTGTTCAAATTCAAAGCAGATGATGAGGTTGAAAATGGTGGCCTCAATAAATTAATTCTTTAATTGTGGTATAAAAAAAGGTCAGAACAGCCTAAAAGCTATACAGAAAATGTGTGATTTTTTCACAGCTTTCCTTCCAACTCCCTCCAGTGCACACATAGCAAAGTCAATGAAACAAGCAGTGTATACAGCTTGCACTTTTGCACGGAGGGGTATGTCCTCGCAATGGGGAGCATTAACACTGACAGGTTTTCTTTGACAAGCAACAGTAGGTTTGGGACAGCATCATGCTTTATTCTCTTCCTTGTGAAGGATGATTATTAAATTTTTATCTTGTAATTCAAATGAAATATTAAATCGCTTTCAAGGAAAAAAAAAATCTCCATAACTTTCTCAGATCTCACAATGTGTGGTACATACATCTGAATGACTCATCTCATACCCACGCCTTCGTTATGTACAGAGGCTTAAGAAAGTGTAGAACCTCACTGTCATTATCATCGTAGCAAATATTTGTTGAGCAATTCTTATATTCTAGGTAGAGCTTTTAGTACTCATTAAGGCAAAGCACCACGTTCTCTAATTTAAACATCACGAAGATGCTGTGAACTAAAAATTGTGATTATTATCATTTCACACATGAAAAAAATTGAGATATCAGAAGAAAAATAACTTGCCCAAGGTCACACAGTTAGTAATTTGAAGAGTCAGATTATAATTCAGTTCTGGCTCACTCTAGAATGTATGTGCAATTTACTCAGTCATGTTGCATTCATTTTTTTAACAGAAAAAGGTAAGTCATAAAAAAAGCAACTGATCTTAGAAAAAAACTCATCACAGAGCAATGTTCAAGGACTATTTCTGGGGTGAGTGCACACTCCACCCCATCGTTCATACTGCCATCATGGCCATCAACAACAGTCACTGAAC
The DNA here is from genome assembly GCF_024362965.1 of Panthera pardus. NCBI lineage: Eukaryota > Metazoa > Chordata > Mammalia > Carnivora > Felidae > Panthera > Panthera pardus. The sequence continues at coordinate 47,727,292 of NW_026526765.1, read as the reverse complement.
CCAGAAATTATACCAGACTCAGAAGAAACTGAAGTAAAACTACCCATTGTCTTTCTAGACAAGTTCACCTGTCATCAAAAAAAAAATGCTTATATAAGGTGTATGTGTGTGTGTGTGTGTGTGTGTGTGTGTATCTATATAGATAGATACAGATACACACACACGTGTTTCAGCAATACAACTATTTCTTTTCATCTGAATTCTGAAGTGACTGATATTGACAAAAAAGTAGCAGAGTCTTTGCCCTTATGTGTTCATTCATTCATTTATTAATTTTTAAAATATATATTCAGCATATTGAGCACCAACCATGAGTGAAGTTTTACGGGGAATGCATAGCAATTTGAAATGTGATCACTTCCATCTAAGAAGAAGCTGAAATAACTGTAATCATGATATTTGCTATTTAACTGTCATCAAATTCTAGTAAAATGGGGATCAGTGTCAGATCCATAAAAGCTGTGAAGCAGGAGCCATACTCTTACTGGCAACATTCCATTTCATCTGATCTAAAGTGGACAGGTCTTTAGAGAGCCTTTCCATTTATTCCAAACTCATTCTTAAATCCTTCCTTCACATCAAGGTGTTAAAACTGAATTATCTTTAAGTACCTCCCTTTCAGAAAACTTGGTGTCCAACTTGGATTTGAATACTTAAAATAGATAATGTACCAGCAGGGGAATTTGAAACATCACATGAGAATGAATAAGGATCATTTTTGATGGGAAGGGCCAAAATCTTTTCTGATATTCCTAAAATTGCACTGCATTTGCTGACCTGCTTGAAATACCAAAAGGATGTCACCAAAATGCCTTTCTTCATTTAAGGAAAAAAAATCCCACTGGTTGATAGCAGATCAAATCAGGTATATGTGGATTGTGCATTAAGCTACTGGTCTGCAAATGATGACCCATGAGCCAAATCCAGCCTGCTATTTGATTTTATAAATAAAGTTTTATTGGTAGCCTCACCTATGCATTTATGTATTATTTATCACTGGTTTTGCACTACAGTGACAGAGCTGGGTCATGGCTATGTGGCAGGCAAAATCTAAAATATTTACTATCTGGCCTAAAAAAAAAAAAAAAAAAAGTTTGCCAAATTCTGGTCTAAACCATCAGTCAGATTCTTCCCAAAGAGCCATATACCACTATGCATGGGCCCTCTTGCAACTGTCCCTTCAGGTAGGTTACCATGGGAACTCCAACAGAATCCAGATATTAGGGAAGACAAGGCCATATTATTCTTGGAATTAGTTGTGATGTGGGGCTGATACCACCGAGAGGCCCACGATTGAAGTTAACTGATTTCACTTAGGTCTTTCTCAGAAGTCATTCTTGTCTCAGAAGTCCCTGAACAGCTAAGGCTCAAAAACTCTTTCATATGGCAGGCAGCCAGGTGGCCCAGTTGGTTGAGCATCAGGCTTCGGCTCAGGTCATGATCTCCCGGTTCGTGAGTTCGAGCCCCACGTCGGGCTCTGTGCTGACAGCTCGGAGCCTGGAGCCTGCTTTGGATTCTGTGTCTCCCTCTCTCTCTGCCCCTCCCCCACTCATTCCCTCTCTCTCTCTCTCTCTCTCTCTCTCTCTCTCTCTCTCTCCCACTCTCAAAAATAAATATTTAAAAACATTTTTAAAAAAGAATAATTTGCATAATTTAAAGTGTATGGTTTCACATAGTAATAAGTTTAAATTCAGGCCTTGCCACCTCTAAGATTTCTGGCTCCTCCTTGTCCTTGGAGTTCAGACTACATATTGCACCCCTATATTCCATCAGGCTGGTTTGGGAAATTCATACATCCCTTTCACCCAGAATATTCATCTCAAGTTATTTTATACACTTGTGATTATTTGATTAACATTTGTCTCTAATAAACTGTAACCTTTATGAGAATTACCACTACTATGTCTATTTCTGTCTCCCTGACATATTCCTAGAGTTTACTATAGTTTGGGGGCACAGAGTATATCTTCAATAAGTATTTGTTGACTGATGCTTATTATCTATGTAGTAGTAAGTATTCACTGCTGCTTTTCCCACACAATACTAGGCTGCATACTTCTTTGACCTCAGAGCCCAGCATTCGAACTTCCATTTAACAGGAATTCAGCACCTGTTTCTTGTAGGAATTGAAAGCCAACCAAATTTGATCTAACAACAGCTGACTAGAGCCACTGTCTGTGCTACTTACTTACTTTATAGATGATGATGTCATTTAGCAGTTCAAAGAAACTTGGTGGCAGCTGTTATTTCACATGAGTGATAATATTTTCATCTCCCATCCTTCTAAAATAAAGGGCCAGTGGGCTGTTAAAACAACACAAACAAAACTACCAGTAGACTGGCAAGCCTTTCCTCATCACCCAGTAATCACTTCTGCTATATTCCAACAGTCTGTTTGCTTTGCCTTTCTAGCATGTGCTCTTTGCAGATATTGAGATCAGGCTATAAATTGTAGTGGCAAGTAGCACACTTAGAGCAATTTCCGTGAAAATAAAGGTTTACAAGGAAGACGGCCACCAGGGAGATGAGAATTGATGCTTATAGCAGCAGTGACAAAGGAGATGTATAAATTACCTATTGCGATATTGATCAAAGTATGTTCCATGGAATAGTAGTGGTGCAAGGTGCTCCTTGAAGGAAGAGTTCTATGTACAAACGAATTTGGGAAAAACTGCAAAAAATTAACCCATCTTGAAGATGGGTAAAGTATGTTACCACTTCAAACCTCCAAAAAAGGAAAAAAAAAATGGAAAACTTCCCTGCAGTTATGAAAATATGATACAATTTGACTCAGAGTAGTGGAGATTGCTAGCCTTCTTTCACATCTGGGTTATCCTACCGCTACTGGACAAAGAAAGATTCTCAGCCCTTGCCATTAGGCAATGCCTTAGGACTAGTTCCAACCAATGAAATGTGCCTGGGTGTGACTTCCAGGGGAGGCAGGGAAAAGTTCCTGGGTCATCTTCCAGCTTTCTCAATTCTTATGAGGAGATCATGAATACCATGCTATGATAATGTCAGAACCATGTGAGGGGGGTGCCATGGACCTCTAAGTCAACACATAAAAGCTAACTTCCCCAGAAAGTTCTCCAGGTACGTAGGACTTTTCAAAAGCAAGAAAGAAATATTTTCCAAGTTTAGCCACTGATATTTGGGGACTAACTTGTTACCACTGCATGGTCTATCCTAGCATTTTTTCTAAATTCATTTGAGCATAGAGTTCCTTGTTCTCATAAAAATAATAAATATCATACAGAAAACTTCTTACAGGGAAACACTTGGGGGATCCCTATGCCATCTAAAATAGTTTTCCCAGGAACCCTGGCTGCAGCATTTTGAGATTCTGTAAACAAATAAATATACCTGAATCTGCAAGAAAGACAGAGGGAGAATCCAGAGAGCCAATTCAAAAGTGGAAGACAGGTACTAAAAATCACAGTTCTTTGTGCTTCTTTCTCCTCTACTAACTCTCTCAATATTATAGCCCAAATATCTCTTCCTTCAATAAATCACTTAGTAAACATTTACTGAATGTATCCTGAGGGCACCAAATAGCATGAGATGCGGTTTGTGATTTACACTCTACCTCCTTCTACCCTGATTACTCACCCTGGTGGGCTATCTTCTCTACAAGGTTTGCATTGTCTGTCTCTGTCTCTTGACATTTAGTTCAAACGACCCTTTATTGATAGCTATCCATTCACTTCTGCAGAGAAAAGGCTGGAAATGTCTAGGTTTCCTACACTTCCCAATACTCAGGTTGCCATGCTTGTAACCAATAATCCCTGGCATTGGCCACAGCTGATGGAATCATGATCACTGGGGAAGCCAAAGGTAGCAGCAACAAACCACAGAAGATTGGTCCCAAAAAGCCTTCCTATAGGAATATTCTAAACTGGATTCCAACCAGAAAGTTAGCTAGACCTTCTCTCTGGAGAGGCTTCAAAGTCAGAAGGGTAGCCCAATAAGCTGTATCAATAGAAGAAACAATTGTGGGGCACCTGGGTGGTTCAGTCGTTTAAGCGTCAGACTCTTGATTTCGGCTCTGGTCATGAGCTCACAGTTGTGAGATCGAGCCCTGCGTCAGTCTTGATGCTGAACATGGAGCCTGTTTGGGATTCTCTATTTCCCTCTCTCTCTACCCCTCCCCTACTCATATGTATGCTCACACTCTCACCCTCTCTCTCTCTCATAATAAATAAATAAGTAAATATTAAAAAAGAAGAAGAAGAACCAATTGTGATCAGAGTGGAAGCTGAGATGAAGACAGAAGACGTGAGAATGGCAAAGTCTATTGCAATGTTAGCCTTGTTAGAGAGCTAAAGACACACAGGGTCAATAAGGCTATCGTGCATCCTGAATGGTGGTCCAGGTCTCCATGGCCCCTTACTGGGCAGCTCTGACAGCTGCCTGAATGTTCTCACACTTCCTCTATGTAACTCGGCCTATCTCAATCCCTGAAGGAACTTAGCGAATACTACTCAAACTCATATTCCACATTGCTTGAGAACAATGACCGGGTGCTCATGTATTTTATTACATCCTCCATAGTGCTAACCATAGAGTCTGGGACCTAGAAGATGCACAACTTATTAATTTCTGTAATATTTAATGAGACACCTACTCATACCTCAGCTGCAGGCAGCATTTAACAAGGCAGAAAAGTTCTTGGCCTCTTGGAGCTCATATTCTAATTCTAATTCTAATTCTAATTCTAATTCTAATTCTAATTCTAATTGCAATACTTTAATTTTAATTTTAACTTTATTTTTAATGGTTGGTTGGATGACAAGAATAGTAAGTGTAACTCTTGGCAACATAGGGACACTACATTAACATGGAAGCCAAGACCTAAAACAACTAAAGGACCATTTGTGTCCTGTGGAATCAAAATTACTTATCAGATAAAGGGTTAATATCCAAAATCTATAAAGAACTTGTTAAACTCAACACACAAAAGTAAATAATCCAGTGAAGAAATGGGCAGAAGACATCAATAGACACTTTTCCAAAGAAGATACCCAGATGGCCAACAGGCACATGAAAAGATGCTCAACATCACTCATCATCAGGGAAATACAATTCAAACCCACAATGAGATACCACCTCACACCTGTCAGAATGGCTCACATTAACAACTCAGGCAACAACAGATGTTGGTGAGGATGTGGAGAAAGAGGATCTCTTTTGCACTGCTGGTGGGAATGCAAGCTGGTCAGCCACTCTGGAAAACAGTATGGAGGTTCCTCAAAAAATTACAAATAGAACTACCCTACGACCCAGCATGTGCACTACTATTTATCCAAAGGATATAAAAATGCTGATTTGAAGGGGGCACAAGCACCCCAATGTTTATAACAGCACTATATATAAATTGTAACAGCCCTATAGCCAAATTATGGAAAGAACCCAAATATCCATTGACTGATGAATGGATACAGAAGATGTGGTATATACATATACATATATATATATATATATATATATATATATATATATATATAGGAATATTACTTGGTGATGAAAAAGATGAACTCTTGCCATTTACAACAATGTGGATGGAACTAGAGTGTATTATGCTAAGAGAATAAGTCAGAGAAAGACAAATACCATATGACTTCACTCATATATGGAATTTAAGAAACAAAACAGATGAACATAGGGGAAGGGAAGGAAAATAAGACAAAAACAGAGAGAGAGGCAAACCATAAGAGTCTCTTAAATACAGGGAACAAACTGGGGGTTGCTAGAGGGGTGCTGGGTGGAGATATGGGCTAAATGGGCGATGGGCATTAAGGAGGACACTCGTTGGGATGAGCACTGGGGGGGTGTATGTAAGAGACGAGTCACTGGGTTCTACTCCTGAAAGCAGTACTGCACTGTTAACTAACTTGAACTTAAATAAATAAATTTTTAAAAATCCTCCTTATTTAATAACTGCCACTTCATGAGCTTCTCCTGTGTGCCAGGCACACTACTGCTTGCTTACAGATGCTATCTAATTCAGTCCTTCCAAGAACCCCATGATAGAGATGTCATCATTCCTAATTCACCCATGAGGAAGTAGAGGCTCAGAGAGTCTAAGTAACTTGCCCAAAGCCTCGCAGTGTGTGGGCATGGAGTCCCAATTCAAATTTCGTTTTTCCCTGGCTCTTTCTAAGTCTATGCTCATCCCACTGTTCTACACTTAGGGAAAAAAAAACAGGATGAGCTTTTTAGCCAAGGAACAAAGAAGTGACAGCTGAGGTGGCAAGGTACATTGTTGTACTATCTTTTTGCGGGGCGATTCATAGTAATCTGACAGCAGAAGATTATTTTCCAGAGTGAGTTTCTCATATAGCAAGGGAAGAAAAGTAATTACTATCTGATTCTACTTCTATCTTTTTATTTTGGCATGACTGGAAAAAAAAAAAAAAGAGGGTAGAACAAACCTGGCAAGATTATTATAGTATTACAGTATTATGTTCTAAAACAATTAAAACATTTGCTGGAAGGTAATGTTATTCCACTGATTTCTTCCAATAGGAATAACTATGTTCAAACGTTTCCACACAAAAAAATTCCCTACATACCATCCCTCAAACAAATTTCTATCCATTATTGGGAAAGTATAAGAAATCTATATAAGCCCTTGTTCTTTAATTGAAATTATAAAATGTGTCATGTTTACATGCTCTCATAATATTGCATTGCAAAAAATTAGGCACTAAAAATGCTGGAGTTCTTATTTCTTCAAAGGAGAAAATACATACTATCCTATTTTAGAGGTCACAGTTGGCCATTTGCAAAAATGCTATTGCATGATAGTTATATGTTTTAAGAATAACAATTAATAACCAGGATATAATTTCATGTTTCTACTGTCTTCAAGGTGAGCTTGTTTTAGGACTTCAAATCTCTGAGGTATTTTAGACGCTGCTAAAATCGCTACACAACAACAAAGATAAAACATCACGAACAATTTACTCAGCACTAAAATTCAAGAAGTATTTGGCAAAAATAAAAAGGCAAGAAGTACTGATACAAGCTATATCATGGCTGGATCTTGAAAACATCACGCTACGTGAAAGAAGCCAGAAATAAAGGTCACATGCTGTATGATTCCATGTATATGAAATGTCCAACAGAGGCAAATCCATAGAGGAAGAAAGTATATCAGTGGTTGCAAGGGGATGGGGGAGTGAGTACGTGGAAATAGAGGATGATGAGTACTGGGTTTCTTGGGGAGTAATAAAAATATTCTGGAATTCACTGAGGTGATGGTTGCACAACTCTGCAAACCGTGTATTACATAATTTTAAAGTTGATTTATTTATTTTGAGAGAATGGGGGGCAGAGAGAGAGAGAGAGAGAGAGAGAGAGAATCCCAAGCAGGCACCACACTGTCAGTGCAGAGCCCAGCGAAGGGCTCAAACTCACAAAACCGCAAGATGGTGACCTGAGCCAAAACCAAGAGTCAGATGCTTAACGGACTGAGCCCCCCAGGCATGCCTGAATTGTACATTGTAAATGAGTAAACTACATAGTATGTGAATTAGGGGTCAATAAAGCTACCCTATGAAGAATCATTACCAGCAGTGTCCAAAGACAGCCTCTCTTTGAACTGCTCTTCTCTTTCTTAGCACTGAGATCACACGGCTTCCTCTGGCTCCTGAGACCAGACGTGCCAGGACCCCACACCAGGCCTTTGAACCTGCTGTTCATGCCGCCGCCAACGTCCAGCCTCCCCCTTCCACCTCTGCTGCTACCTCTAACCCACCACATGTCAGCCCGACCTGGTTAACTCTCACTCTTGTCAGATTGCCCCTCTCATGTGGCCAAAGGAAGCCTCCCCTGACCCTCCAGAATAATCTCTGAAAATCACACATGATCCCCTTATACATCCACACATTTGTTTAAACTTTGAATTTTTTCAGGGGTTTTGATCCTGCTTGTCCCTCTAGCTGGTAGCACAACAGCGGGCATACAGTACAAGCTTGATACAAATTTTAGAAATGAACGAATTTTTTGTCAAACTTTTTTTTTTATCACAAAAGGCTTCCTTTTCCCTGTCTGTTTTTCTAGCAAAGAAATATAGTTAGAATTTCTCTTAAAAACTTGCAAATAAACTGTCGATTCAGGGAAGTACGAATGGAACCATGGCTATTAACCAAACACAAAACAGATTTTTTTTTTTTAAGTGATTTCTTCCAGAAGATAAATGCCCTCAAGGAAAATACCCAATAGAATTGCTAGAACAATTTGTGGCCTAAGGAAGAAACCCTTTTTCTTTAAACAACTTTTGTTTTCTTTTCTGGGCAAGTCTGCCTTTTGCTTTGTTCCAGGCATAACCACTGAGCAAATATCTCAGAGGATCAGCTGCCTGTGGGAGTGCAGGGTGGTTAGGAGTCAGCTTGCACACAGCCTCCTAAATGGAGTGCAAATACAACCTGCTTTTGCAAGTTACTTGACTTTAGCTTCAGTTTCCTCATCTGTGGAATTAAAATAACAATACCCAGCACCAGAGGGTTGGTCTGAGGACTAAATGGCATATATCTATAAAGCACTCTGCCTAGGGGCAACTGGGTGGCTCAGGAGGTTAAGCATCCGACTTAGGTTCAGGTCATGATCTCATGGTTCCTGAGCTCGAGTCCCCAGTTAGGCTCTGCACTGACAGCTCAGAGGCTGGAGCCTGCTTCAAATGTTGTGTCTCCCTCTATCTCTGTCCTTCCCCTGCTCTCTCTCTCTCTCTCTCTCAAAAATAAACATTAAAAATAATAATAAAAATAAAGTACTCTGCATAAAGCCTGATCAATAAATACATAATGATGATGGTTCATTCTACAATCAGGAAACCAATAGCCTCCAGAAGAGGATACAGTGAAGAGGCCTCACTATAAACCATTATAATTCAAGATAGGAAACAATTTTACTGCTATGAATTAATCCCACTGATAACTCTTGCAAGAGCTCTCCAATATAAACATTTAAGAGTGTTTATAATATGGGGTGCCTGGGGTGGCTCAGTCGGTTAAGGGTCTGACTTCAGCTCAGGTCATGATATCGCAGTTCGTGGGTTCAAGCCCCGCATAGGGCTCTGTGCTGACAGCTCAGAGCGGGAGCCTGCTTCAGATTCTGTCTCCCTTTCTCTCTGCCCCTCCCCCACTCACACTGTCTCTCAAAAATAAAATAAAAACATTTAAAAAATTTAAAAAGAGTGTTTATAATAGATGCTATTTTTTAATAGATTAAAAAAATTCAACTAGAAACAACTGACATATCCATTACAATAGGATCGGTTAATTAAATTATGGAGTGCCCATGCGATGTGATAAAATGTGGCTGTTAAAGTATGAAGCCAACTCTTTAAAAACTAAGGCACAGAGCAGCCCTCTTCTCAGCTCCCTCAATTTTCTCTTAAGGCTTTAGTTTCATCTTTAATTAAGGAGAAAAAAGGAACAGCATTCCTCATTTATTCTTGAAAATCATTGAATAAAGACACGCATATTAAAAATGAAAAAGAGGTATACGTGCTCAGTTGATATTTAAACATCATTAAAAGGAAAGATAAAGAATAACGCAGTATGTACAACATAAATCCTCTTGAGTCTATAAAAAATATAAAAATGAGCACACATAGTAGGTGTATCTAGTCGGAAAAATCAGGGACTATTTTACAAGGGATTTGGGAAATTCGAGATGGAAAACTTGAGAAGGGAATTAATTGCAGGCTAAGGAAAGCAGGGCCACGCAGGCACGCGGGCTTGGAGGTGGGCTTGCCCGGGGAGAGGTGGGAGTTTGCAGCTACTAGAGAGACAAAGAGTCACGGAAAGTGCACAGACGTGAGATGTGAGATGCCAGACAAGAGTCAGGCTGCTTGCGCAGGATTTTAAATGGCAGATCTAGGCCTCTGGACTTTGCCTGGTAGGTGTTGGAAAATTAGAAAGATTTGTGAAGAAAGGAATGATAAGATCAGAGTTGCACATGAGGGCTGGTCATGTGGAGGAGTATGTGCTAAGGGGTGGAGGGGGCAAAGCACGAGTAGGCATTTAGGCTGCTACCACAAGTTGTCCAGTTTTTCCCTCTGCATTTTATAGCTGCCATATTGATACAGCTCCAATTTTACTTCCTGATAGAATGTTTTTGCTGCTTTCATAAGAAATGTCACATGAATGGAGCTGGCAATTCCTTTCCAAAATTCCTGACAGATGTTCCACACATCCCCAAATTACTGATCTCCATTCAATAATCAAATTCTGGGCAGATATCATATTTCAAAGAAATGTGATTTTGCCCATTTAAGGAAAGGAAGTGAGATCATTAAAATAGTTCCCTAAGTAATGCATTTTAAATGAAAGGCTTTTTTTAAGTCTTTGGGGAAAAAAAATATCAAAAGTCAAACTGAAACATCCAGGAAAAGCTCAAATTAATATGTTAATTCTGTCAACATCCAAGGTTCTGAGTCCAAGCCTAGAAGTAACAGTGCATATGGTGATTTCCTGCTCCATCGCTAACATTTTAACTATGCTTATTGAAATCACAAAATAAATGTCTCAAGTGAAGTTTTCATCCTTCTTCCAATGTGAAATATGCAACTTCTCTGCTTTATTTTAGAGATTAGTTAATGATACTAGGAGCCATCAGTGATTTTCATTAAATATGTCAAATAAGGATGAGCTAGGGAAATAGGTGATAGATTAATGGCAGGAATTGTGTCTTTCCAGTGAAAAATTTAATGTCTCTCTGTGGACATTATGTATTTCCCTGTCTGGCAGATTTTTTTCCGCAAAAAAGACAATGAACCTTTGAATTATAGGTAAATGAAATTACATGGTTACAGCTCGATGAAAGACTTGGAAATATTATGTAGCATCAACTGCGAAGATTTAAGTTTTCTATTTATCTGTTACCACTAGGGAAATTGCCATCGGTGCCTTGGTGAGAAAAAAAATAAACATCTGTGTATGAATGCTGAAGTACTATACAAATGACAGCAACTTTATTCTTTTTGCCAACAAAGGGCAGTGTGTGTGTTTTTCACGGGGGCAGCCTCGGGTGGTACAGATTTAGGAATCGCAGCTTGTCTCTTAATAAGGAGAAATTTCACGAGGACATTGAAAAATTAGCATCGCTCATCTCAGCTAGCCCTTTCTTTAGACAGAGGGAAACATAACCTAAACACAGTTCCATATCATTCATAAGCACTAATTGGTGAAAATGTAATGTCAAGAGACACAGAATGATCAGGGATTCCCCCTTCTACATGGTAAAATAAACTAGGGTTGATCGGAATTATCACCATGTAAGCCAAAACTTTGTATTAGTCATCTACCGCTGCATAACAAGCCAGTCTAAAACACAGTGGCATAAAGCAACCAGGTGGTGACTCTACTTATGGTTCTGAATTCGGACAGAGCATAGTAAGAATGGATTTTCTCTGCTATAAGCTGTCCGGAGCCTCAGCTGGAAAGACTATAATTCGGGGGTTGAATTGATGGCTGGGGCTGGAATAATCTGTGGGACTCATGCCTTTTTAATTTCCATATTTGTGATGCTTTGACATCCAAGGCCTTCCTGATACTGGGGGACTGCCTGTCTTAGCTCATTTGTAGAGATAGCTGACACTTGTCCCACCCAAGAGTGCCCCTTTCATATGCAAACTAAGCAATCCAGAGGCATTACCCCAACCATCTGGTCTATCAGACTCTCCTACCCCTGGCCACTAGCCTGCCCTAATCACCTCAGGTGTGGGTACCAGACAACGAGAGACAATACTCATACCCCTGAGCCCACTGAAGTTTTTCAAACTAGACAATTCTAAGCCCACCATGCCTGTTCCCTCTGTAGAAGCCACAATAAAGGTTCTTGCTCACATTTTCTTCTTATTCTCTCTGCCTCCTGAGCAACGCTGAAGCTTCCCTGTGTGGTCCTCCAGCATGGTGTGGCCATGCCTCCTGTTTCTAGGGATTTGTGAGTGCAAGCTTCTTCCTTGGTGACAGTCACTTTCATGTCTGTGTGTCATACCATACTCGGCTAAAACAAATCTTGCATACATTTTAAAGCAAACTCAATGTAGCTTCCCTTTCATGTCTAGTGGTTGATATTGGCTGTAGGTCAGAATATCTTGCCCACGGACCGTCTGTGGTTGCAATGCATGTGCCAGTTTGGATTGTCTTGCAGCATGGTGGCTGAGTCCCTAGAGCAAGCTTCTTCATAGAACAAGGCAGAAGTACACGACATTTTCTGATCTAGCCACGGAAGTACCACAGCATCACTTCTGCCACGATGCTACTTCTGGTTGAATCAGACACAAGGTCCACCCGGGTTCAAGTGGAGGGAACAGAGGTTCCACCCCTAAATGGGAAAAGTATCAGGTCACATTGAAAAAAGCAAAATGTGGAATGAGAGATACGATGGTGATCCTATTTGGAAAACACACTCTGCCCCAAGATATTGCATGTATCTTTCCTGAGAAGTAATGGAGACCATACTAGTGAGAGGAGACCAGAAAGGACCACCACACACTGGAGGCATGAAAGATCTAATATATTTTGGACAAGAATCCTTGAACATGAAATATGACCTCCCATGTAAAGCACTAAGTCACATCTAACACAGGCAAGTGAACCCTGTTCTTATTGTGCTGGGGGACTCTGCATCTGTATCTTCCCTCTTCTAGGACTTGCACTTTGAAAGACAATGAGACGCCACTCTCACCACAAATGGCAGGAAGCAAAGTCATATTTGTTGAAGACGTGATAAGTTACAGGTTTTGAGCGGGAAACGTTCTGGTCACGATGCTTGGAATCAAGTTCTAGCCCTACTGTCAAATAGCTTTGAGGCCTCAGATAGCCAACCACCTGGTTTCTTTATCTATAAGACATGATCAATAATTGCTTCCCTGTCCTTCTGTCCTCAAATGAACTTTGAAGCTGGATATAATTTGTGAACGGTTCTGTAACCGCATTATAATTATGTGAATGCAGCCTGTCATGGGAATCTTGGTTGACCACAGGGTCAACAAGGCTGACAACAACAAGTGCAGTTGAGACCTCAGAGCTTGTTTCAACACCAACTAGGTAGCAGCCGCTGTGCTGAGCACTTCCCTAGATTCAGGTTGACTGTGGGTGCCATTTCCATTCACAGCTGTATATTAGATGGGAATGCTGGGGCACGGAGAGTAACTTATCAAAGGCCACACAGCCTTAAGGGATAGAGCCTGAATTTGAATTCAAGCCCTCTGACCCAATAGCCCACATTTCATCCTCTGCACCGGAGCCTCTGGTCCTGAAAAGCCACACTGATGCTGGTCCTCATCCAGGCTTCTTACAGGTACTTGCATTGGCAAGAGTTAGGCTCTGTGGACGTTGTCCATCCCTATTACCTAAAAGCAATCTGGCAGCACATGGAGAGTGAGAACGCCTCCTTCATAAAGAAAGAACTCCAGAATGCCCTTTCTGCACCAGAGAAGGAGATCAGGAGCACATTCCTTTACAGCAGCCTGACAAGGGTGTGGGGTCTGCTGATTTCTTAACTAGCTTTATTTGCATGACAGCAAGCCATGATCTGTCCCTCTATGTTAGCATTCAGTGATAAAATGGATTCAAAGCCAGCAGTGTGTCCTGTCTTCTGTGTTTATTTAATGAATGGGTTTAATTTTATTTAAGGGGCACTGGAAAAGCAAAGGCTGCCAAAAGGTAAATCAGAGGTGTATGTATGTATATGTATACGTATATATATGCATATACATATATATGTATATATATACGTATATATGTATATATACGTATGTATACATATGTATATATGTGTATATATATGTATATGTATGTACATACATACATATATATATGTATATATATGTATATATATACGTATATACGTGTGTATATATATATATACATATATACGTGTATATATATATATGTACAGATTTGCCTTAATGTTATGTTTCCATTTTTTTAACAGCAAGCGAAGTTATTTTTATCCATGATTTTGGAAGGAGTTAAAATTTATAACTCGTCGGTCTTTCTGGTTGAGAGATTGTGTTAGGACAATGATTACATGGGAAAATAATCCTATAAATATAATAGTAATTGATGAGCCATTATTGAATGTTGACTGTGTGTTCGGTACCATGCTAAGCACAATGCAAGTAATGACTAACTTAATTCTTACAACAACCCAAGGAGATATTTACTATTATTAATCCCACTTCACAGCAAGAAAGCTAAAGGTCAGGGGCACATGGGTGGCTAAGTCGATTAAAGTCCAACTCTTGGTTTCGGCTCAGGTCATGATTTGTGGGTTTGAGCCCCATGCTGGGCTCCATGCTGACGGTACAAATCCTGCTTGGGATTCTCTCTCCCTCTCTCTCTGCCCCTCCCCTGCATGCTCTCTCTCTCTCTCTCTCTCTCTCTCTCTCAAAATAAATAAATAAACTTAAAAAAAAGCTGAAGGTCACACAGCTATTAAGGGGTAGAGCTTATAGTCCGTTTCTTTTCACTAGTCTATGCTGACTCCTGGTATAGTGAAAGGGCTAGGGTATTTTATCCATTCTAAGCAAGAGTTAGGGATGTTCTGCATTTGGCTGTTAAGTTTGGGACACTTGCTTGAGTGACTTTGGCATCCCTCAGATTTTTATCATCAGCCTGTTTGGCTCCTGATACAGGAGTTAGAGCAATGTTCCTATAAGTGAATCTTTTCATTGTGGAGCATGCCATTCAACATGAAACATACTTCAACAACAACAAAAAGTAGACTGTATGGGAATTTGTTTCTGTCTTCATTTTAAGTGGGTCCTCTCAGCTCTTACCAGAGAATTTACTCTTTCTGCCAGAAAGGCCGTTGTGTATACTTCCAAAGAAGTCCTAACCCTACTGGAACTTCTTTAACCTAGGTACAGATACATTGTGTTCCAAAATATATGTCATTTGTTTGAGTCTTAGAAGACATTTCCCCATGGGGAGAATATTATAATCCCTAATTATGGATACCTAGAACGCAGCTACCTTCCCTGGTAACATAGGGGGACACTGTGGAGAAGTGCTCTTCAAACTACCAATGTATTGTTGAATCTTTGTTTTTAAATGTTTATTTATTTACTTTCGAGACAGAGAAAGAGTGTGAGCAGGGGAGAGGCAGAAAGAGAGGGAGACAGAATCCTAAGCAGGCTTTGTGCTGTCAGCACAGAGTCCGATGTGGGGCTCGAAGTCATGAGTTGTGAGATGACCTGAGCCAAAACCAAGAGTTGGACACTTAACTGACTGAGACACCCAGGCTCCCATTGTTGATTCTACAGTTCCATTACAGAGAACCCCATTACAGAAATACCAAGTGTTGGCAAGGATGTGGAGAAAAGGGAATGTAAATTGATACAGCCATTGAGGAAAACAGTATGGAGGGTCCTCGAAAAATTAAACAGAACTACCATTAGGTCAATCTTTCCACTATTGACATTCATGGTGTCTTAACATTGAATTTGAACTTTCCTATTGCCCATGCACAGTACAGATCACTTAAAAATGTAAAATCTTAGAATATATGGTTCAGAAGGAAACTTATAAGCACTGAATGTGCATGTGTCAGGGGCTGCCTCTATGTAGGACTAGATTTTCATATGTATTATGATGACAGTCATTGCCTCAGGCATTGAAGATGCTGGATGCTTTTCATAAATAGGAGGATCCATGTAGCATAATAATTTTAAAAAGTGATAAAGTTATTGCAGTTTAACATAATAAGCAAAGCTTTATAAAACTTTCTCCATTTTAGAAAATCAACAGGGGTTGGCCAAATGTAGAACTCCAATGTCAGCTAATCAGCTATGCCGTCTGGTCTGACAAATCTGGTCATGTTACCTACACATAGTCTTATTTTTAAAATAATTTAAAAAATACCTTTCATTGTCAGCAAGGAAGTAACTTAGGAAAAGGCAATTTTTTGTTGAATTCAAAGCTGATTTAAAATTCTGTGTGGGTGTTTCCTGAGAAATTTGCTGACTAGGGCAAGTTCCCTCTGCTTGCTGGCTTCTTCTATTGGTCTACATTGTAATCAGAAAAATGTGAAGAATTTTCATTGATGGCATTGCCACAAAACATGATCCACTTATTTCATCATCTGTTGGTGGCACATCTTACTCTGTGGTGTTGATCCGTCTTATAGACCTTAAATTGCAGGTCTTGCCCTTTGGATAACTGCACCTTGCAGGGTTTCATGCAGGAAAACACCTGTGGTGTACAAGCCAGTGTATAGAAAATGCCTTTCTATCCTATCAGGCTTGTTAAGTCCTGGAATTTTGCAGAAAGCTTAGTACAACACCAGCTCACACTGTTCATGACTTCCTTGCTGGGATCCCCTAATGACAGGGCATACAATGGAAGATGACTGTAAAATGGACAAAGTATAGACATTCTTTGTTAGTTTCACTTTGATGATCTCATTAGAAGTAAATGTCTGAGCAGCGACCCTGTCTTATTTGCAGCTGTGGGATCACACTCTGACATGAAGCAAGTGAACAATGTGAAATAAGACCTGTGTGTAGAGATGTGGCATCTCTGTTTTTATGATACCTTCACCTGCAACTAACATCCTCGCCCCACACCCAAAGTGAGCAAATGAACTGAGACTTCTGGATAAGAGAAACCTTAGTGTCTATGACTAGTTTGCCAACATTCAGGGGCTCTGCCCGCTTAGTCCCCTTGGAGGTGTTACCACAGGGTTTTCGGTGAATTTTAAATACAAAAACTCTGATAAAAAGTTGCCCTGCAAAGACAAGATGAACAGTTATGCCTTTGCCAGCTCCTGCGGAAATCATTGGTTTGTGTATTTGTCTCCCCCAAACTGTAAATTCTTCAAGGATGGGTTTGATGCCCTCCATATCTTGGTGTCTCCTGCCCAGCATACAGCAGGGGGCCAATAAATGATTGTTAAGGTACACTTAATATACTTTGGAAAGTTGGATTTTTTAAAACTGGTTCCTTCAGTGATTTGTTTTTCTTTCATTTTTTCAACAAACATTTATCAGGAATATCACTAATCATCATGGAAATGCAAATCAAAATGTCAATGAGCTATCATTTCACACCTGTTAGGGTGACTATTATTAACAACAAGAACAAGAACAATAACGACAAAAACAAGAGATAACAAGTGCTGGCAAGGATGTGGAGAAAAGGGCATGTAAACTGATACAGCCATTGGGGAAAACAGTATGGAGGGTCCTCGAAAAATTAAACAGAACTACTATATGATTCAGCAACGCCACTCCTGGATATATATATCCAGATCTCAAAGAGATGCCTGCAATATTATTCATGATAACCAAGATATGAAAACAACCTAAGTGTCCATCACTGGATGAATAAAGATAATATGATATATACATGGAATGGAATATTATTCAACCGTAAAATAGAAAGAAATCCTACTATTTGCAGCAATATGCATAGACCAGGGAAGTATTATTCTAAGTGAAATAAGCCAGACACAGAAAAACAAATACTGTATGAACTTACTACTATGTGGAATCTAAAATAATCAAACTTGGGGTGCCTGGGTGGCTCAGTCAGTTAAGAATCTGACTTCAGCTCATGTCATGATCTTGTGGTTCGTGAATTTGAGCCCCAGGTCGGGCTCTGTGCTGATAGCTCAGAGTCTAGAGCCTGCTTCAGATTCTGTGTCTCCCTCTTTCTCTGCCCCTCCCCTGCTCATATTCTCTCTGTCTCAAAAATAAATAAAGCATTAAAAATTTTTAAAAAATAATCAGACTCATAGAAACATAGAATAGAATGTGGTTTCCAGGGCTTGGGGGGAGGGGTAATATGGGAAGGTGATGGTCAAAGGGTACAGATTTTCAGTTACACAAGAAAAATAAGTCTGGAGAAGTACCTAGGGAACAATACTCTACTGTATACTTAAAATCTGCTAAGACAGCAGATCTTATGTTCAATATTCTTACCACATACTCATAAATAATAAGATAAGCGGGTGGAAGGAAGCTTTTGGAGGTGACAGGTTTACAACCTTGATGGTAGTGATGGTTTCATGTGTGTAGGGTGTATACTTATTCATAAGCTCATGAGTTGTATGTATATATATAGGTTTTTACCTGTAAGTTGTATCTTAAAAATGATTTGAATAATAATAAGAATATAATAATAATAATAATAATAATAATAATAATAATAATTACAATGGATTAGGAGGGGAAGAAAGAACATATTCTGTGCCAGGCTTTTGGGTAGACACTAAGGACACAGTGATAAACAAGACAAAATTCCTATCCCAATAATGGAATCCCACACAGGTCCCTCTGAAGAACTGATTAATTCATTAGAACTCGACTTTAAATCCTTGACAACACAAAAGTAGTTTTACTCTTCCTTAGAAGTAAAATGGCACAGGTGGAATACAGAAATGTTTTCATTTCCTCTAGATATTCACTCTTCCTCAAGATAGATGGGAAAACTTCTTTTCCAGAAGCTACTGCATAAAATAAACAGGTAAGATGAGATGAGATAAGATAAGATAAGATAGATAAGATAAGATAAATTTTAGTTTTAGTTGCATTGCAAGCAACCACCCACCCAAGCAAAACACATTTACTTTTCCTACCCTGTAACCAGGTTCTCTCTTGACCTTTGGGTACTTGAAAAAAGTACAAATGGAGTGTATAAAAATTTAAAGTTATAAATCAAGTAAACAAACTGTTAATTAGAGTTGGTTTTATCTTTCTATCTTGACAAATATACCTTCATAATGACTTGAAGGGCCAGCTCTAAATTTAAGTTTCTTGGACTCCTTGGAGTTTGGAGTCTGGACCATGGACATCCATGTTGCTTCAACCTGGGGCCACAGGCTTCTCTTTCCAGCTTGGGCACATCCCACACTGTGAGGGACTTTTGTATACCCATGGGTGAACACCCAAGTCAACATTTCTAGGCTCTGCCAGCCCTGTGCACCACCACCCCTCTTCCATCTACACAGCTGCTATTTGGTGCCCTGTTTTAAGAATGCATGTGTTGGCTGTTGCAAGGTCAAGTTGGTGGAGCCGCAGGAGATTATGAGAGTGAGGCTTGCAGGGTTTATTATTCTCTCACAGCCCAAAGAGGGAGTCACTGCATGGTGTGCAGGGCCACAGGGGAAAACACCAGGGTGGTCAGGAAGCAGAATACGAGAATGAGAGGGAGAGCTTAGACTAATAATCATGGCCTTTATTGGAGTTTTCTCAGGAAAGTGAAGGCAGGACCCAGGACTGGGTTAACAGTTTGGGATTGGCTATTTTGAAGAATTTCTGAGGGCTCTAAGCTACAGAAATTGTCTCCAGTCACTTGGCACCTGGCCCTGGGATGATTTAGGGTGTAGTGTGTAAGAGTTAGATAAGGAAGTGTTTGGAGTATAAACTCAAGATTGGTTTGTTTGCATGTCAAAGGTGTGCAAAGGGTTGGGTCCTTTGTTTTCTGTAGAAACTGGCTTGCCTCAGTAGAGACAGTCTCCCTCCAGCCAGAAGTTTTGTTTTTTTTTTTAAGATGTCAAAATACCATAATATATAGAATACTTAAAAAATAAAAACAGATTTAAAAATTATTTACAATACATGACTTCTTGGGACTACAGTGCACACAGGTGGCACAGTTCACCTTCCAGAAGATGGTCCTGGGCAAGAGGCCAGCAACACAGGTCTGGGAAATGGACTTGGGCATATTTGGGCAGGCAGTTCTGGGACCTCAAAGGCAGAGCAGAGTCTGGAAGGTCTTGGGCCCCAGGTTGGCATGTTCCCATGTCCCTGTGAAAAGGGAGGTCACTGGAAGAGGGCTGAGCATAGGATGTCTATAGCACGAGGCACCTCTTTCTGTGTTCTAAGGGAATTCTTCCTGGAACAAGGTTTTTAAATACAAAAAAAAATTAGCATAAAAATGATATTTTCAACAAAGCTATATATGAAACAGGTAAGAGAAAGGTACTTATATTGATGTCAGTACCTGAAGCTTAAAATGAGCCCTGACTGGTTTTCTTCTTTGGGTTCACATTCTGCCTTCCCTCTTCCCTTTCTATATCTCTCCCCACTCTCCTTATTCCCACCCCATCCCCATACTCAATGTCAGATGTGCCTTTGAGGAACATTAGGGCTCTGACTTTGGACTAGACCAGTGGTTCTGAAACTTGAACGGGAATCAGATTCTACTAGAGGGCTGATTAAAACACAGATGGCCGCCCTTCCCACTCCTAGAGTTTCCATTTCAGAAAATATGGGATGGGGAGCCTGAGAATTTGCATTTCTAATAAATTCCCAGGCACTGATAAGGCTGCTGATCCAGAGACCAGACTTTGAGGACCACTGGATCAGAAATGATGACTCAGAATCCTGTTCGTGCTAATTCCCATGAAAACTTTTGGGGCTTGTTGTCTTTCACTGGAACCACCAAATGATGCCTAAGATTTACATGTCATGTAGAATAATAAAATAGGAGAGGGCTGTGTTGGGCAAACTGCAAGGCCTACTATTTGGTTGGTATTTGCAATAATTGTCTTCTCATCATCTTGCTTCTCGATGCCAGTGACACAGAGTGGGAGCTGATTATATAAATGGTTATGTGTGGCAGTTGGAAAAGGCCAGCACATTCTGCATTTAGAATAAAACATCTGAAACAGCTGTTTAAATAAATTCTTTTAAGATTAGAAAACAAAATCTTCAGAATGAAATGCACTTGAACAGGGAGAAAGCTTTTTGTCACTACTTTCTAAGTCAAGAAATAGAGACTAATTTATGGGGAACCTGGCTGAATTTCAAAATCTTGCCAATGATTCATTAAAATTTTATTTTTAGTTAGAAAGATGTGTTTTATATTCTATCAATTCATTGAAAAATGTTATAATTATATTTTACTTTCATACTGTTGAGAGCAACTTGGGGTCTGAATAGTGTATCTCTACCTCATATTCCCAATTTTGAACTCCTAACATTTAAAGAATATTCTTGGTAATTAACCATCCAATTTCCAAATACTTATGTTCTGTAAGAGGTATTATTGAACATTAAATTTGCTTCAGCTGAGTATTATGTTCCTAGTATATAAACATATTGCTTTGGCCAGCAATTACATTTTTAAGTGCAATGTATCGAGTTGAGGAATTATTAGTAAAGAAAGAACAGAAGCAACTGGTTTATTTGACTAAAAGTAGAAACAAATACATGCATGTACATGAGGATGGAAACTCAAGCATAGCTCCGTCCTCATGGCTGATCCAGAGGATCCACTGAGGAGGAAGGTACCGGCCAGAAACACTCCCAGGAAGCCTGGCAGGCTCTTTACAGCTCTGTACTTGTGAGGAGCCTATGGTAAGTCAGAAAATATGACTGGTGTACTTGACAATGAGACCCCAAGCTGAAAGAGACAGAGAAAGATTCTCTTGCTCTGTGGGCTCTAAACTGGCCATGAAGTGAAAAAAGAGTAACATGGTGGTGTTGTGGGCAAAATTACGCCCCTCTGACCCCACCCCACATTCCTCTGTTGAAATCCTAACCCCAGTACTAAAGAGTGTGACTGCATTTGGAGACTGGGTCTTTAAAGAGCTAATTTAGTTAAAATGAGGAGAATTAGGTTGGATCCTGATCTGGTATAAGTGGAAAAGCACTGGTGTGGTATGAATTGACACTGAAGCCACAGCCCAAGTTTGTTCCGGCCAAGAAGTGAATCCAGACCATCCACTGTCACTTAATGCTGAAGAAAGGACCGCGTTCTCCCTAGTGCATCCCTTTCTCTCTCTCTCTCTCTCTCTCTCTCTCTCTCTCTCTCTCTCTCTCTCCCTCTCTCTCTCTCTCTCTCCCTCTCTCCCCCCCCCCTCCCTTAATACTCTTTAAAAAAAAGAATAAGAAAAGAAAAAAAAATCTCTTCTTTATTAGAAGAAGAGATCAGGACACAGACACATATGGAGGGAAGACCATGTGAGGGCACAGGGAGAAGGTGGCATCTACAAGCCAAGGAGAGGAGCCTCAGGAGAGGCCAACCCTGCAGACACCTTGATCTTGGACTTCTAGTCTCTAGAATTGTAAGACAGTAATTTTCTGCTCTTCAAGCCACCTGTGGCACTTGGTTATTACTGCCCTAGCAAACTAATACAGACAGGTCTCCTAGAGGTTGTGTTTTGGGGATGAAATGTCCTGTGCTCCTTCCATGCTCACTGACCAGAGACACAGCTCTCCCATTCAGGCCCCTCTTCTAGTACTTGTCTGGTCTCTGTCATGTCATCCCTGTGATGACACTAACTCCTCTCTGCCCTCCCCGTGGCGCACCTGCCGGGCCCATGCTGGTGCACAGGACACTGGAATAAGAATGATACTTGAAGAAGCAGATTCCTAGACTTGTACCCAAAGATTCTGATCCAGTAGGTCTGCAGTGAGGTTCTTCTACACTTTTAACAACCCCCTTGGTCGACTCTGCAGGAGATGTAGGGGAACCGCTCTTGATTAATAACTGCCTTAGACCACCCTAAGCAAGAGGAAAAGCTGAATCCTAGAGATTTTCCAGGGAAACAAAACAAAACAAAACAAAAAAAAATGGGACACTCTTGTACACTTTCATTAGATTTTAATTATGTTTATTTCACTTATGTTACCTCCCTGCTTAAAATCATTCCATTGCACTTAGTATAAACTCCATCTTTGCCATGCCAAAGACAGTTCAGCAGAAGAGTCTATACCCAAACACCGAAATCATGGGGTGATATCATCCCTGTGGAATCACTGAAGCTACCCTCTCCTGACTTCCAATCTGTTGCCATACGGGTTCCTTCTGCCTAGAATGGTTTTCCTTCCCGGCCAAATCCCACTTACCCCATAATTTAGCTTAAATGTCATTTCCTCTCCTCTCATCAGTTCTCGTATTCCTCCCTTTTACAGCACTCTGTTATTATTTTCCTCCTAGAAGGTATCATAATGTACACTTGTGGATTTATTTGCACAAATGATTATTTACTTCCTGCCTCCCCCAATAGCCTATAAGCTCTACAGGGCTTTGTTTTGTGTGGGTTCATTGCTGTCATCCAGCAGCAAGTAGCATGCCCAGCACAAGATAAAAGCTACATGAGTGTTTGCTGAATGGAGAAAGGAAGAAGTATGTGTTGAAAACCCCAGGGAGTGTGAACAAGGGCTTTGGAGGTCATCATATCGCTTGGAAGGATATGTGATGCTCACCCCCACCTCCCATCCATCTTAAAAGGTCCGTGTCATCAGTTCTGATGATGTGTATTTTCAAATTCCCTTTCCCTCCTCCCCAGAGCTGTCTGACCTGGGAAGAGGCTGACTGAAGGGCTTATGGGAAGTCAGTTACCCTGCAGAAATGGGGACTAGAAGTAGCCTTGTCCAGTGTTTGATACATCTGGGCACATTGCCAAGATTTTTGACAAGATAAATGACTTAATGATTTCCACCAATTCTCATTCCAAGTCAGTGGGATTGATATAGAGGTGGTCAAAGCAGCTTTTGAATGGAGATCAATACTATTTAATATCTAAATTTCATTTCAGAATGTGACTAAGGATAAGCTAGTGGATTTTTGCTAGAGGTAGAATTATTTTTAAAATAATGATCCTCAGGGACCCACAGGTTTTCCAGTTACTATTATAAGGGGGAAAAACCTGCTGAAGATGACCCCACAAGCTCTTGCCTTGATTTGCACAGTAAAGACGTTTTGATATTTTTCAAGTGTAAGATCAAAGTGTTAGGGCTCCATTAGTCACTGTATTAGGAACAAAGATAGAAACATAGATTTTGTTTTAATTTGAAAGCAAGTGGCCTTATCTTCTATTTCATGTTATTAGGGTCTCAGGGAAGTCCATTTATGTTTTGCATGCTTAAATAGATTAAGAAAGAGGAAGATTAAGCAATTCTCTTGAATTAATATCTTCAAAGAATAATGGAAAGCATCTTAATTTGTTATGCCAGTACTTATTGCGGGGTGAGATGTTATTTGATACTCATAGCTAGAGGCAAGGCATTTTAAAAAACACAAATATGTGTGGTTCTTAAACATAATATTTGTGTTTTGGGGGTAACTCGTATTCGAAACGTATCCAACACTTGTAAGTTGCTCCTTTCTACAACGGTGCTGCTGCTACCCTGTTAATACTTCTACTACTACTACTGGTATTTCTATGACCGAAAATGCTCCTACCACTAGTAATCCTGGTGCTTTTACTGCTATTTATGACCATGAGAACGATGAGCCCTCCAACCAACTCAAAACGACAGTGTTCCTAGTCTTGTATGAGGTGCTCGTATAATCAAAACAACCCTAAGATCAGCACCATCACTGTCCCTCTTGCACACTAAGAGAGTGGCAGAAAGAAGTAGTAATTTGCCCAAGGTCACCCAGCCAATGAGCGATGGACCCTCAACTCACGCCCAGATTAGCTTCAGTAGAAAGGTCAAGCTCCTTCAAGTCCTCCAGGATGTCTTTAATAGGAAAGGCAGGTAACAACATTTACATAAAGCAAAGCTTGGTGTCTGATCTTCTTTTATACTTTTCTGTCATACTACCTTTTCAGAGGATTTTAAATATTTTTTCAATGTTTTGAAAAAACATTTTGAGAGAGAGAGAGAAAGAGAGACAGACAGAGCACGAGTCGGGGAGGAGCAGAGAAGGGGTGGGGGGCACAGAATCCGAAGCAGGCTCCAGGCTGTCAGCACAGAGTCCTGATGCGGGGCTCGAACCCACAAACCGCGAGACCATGACCTGAGCCGAAGTGGGACGCCTAACCAACTGAGCCACCCAGACGCCCCTTATCTGAAGGGGGCTCCAGGCTCAGAGCTGTCAGCCCAGAGCCGGAGGCAGGGCTGGAACTCACAAACCGTGAGATCCTGACCTGAGCCGAAGTTGGATGCTTAACTGACTGAGCCACTCAGGCACCCCTTCTTTTCAGAGGATTTTAAACCATTTTTATGTAATACAAATGCTCTATTAGCTGGGTGAGTGAATCCACCTCTTACACTAAAATACATACATTCTTGCCTCCAGCCAAATTGAATCAATTCCTGTTCCCCAGATTGTGCCCATTCCTACTTCCCGTTCCAGGAGCACTCGCGGCAGTCACCTACACAGAGATAAAAGAAAGGCCATTGTTGGCAGCTGAGGAATAACTGGGGTACTAGGGGAAGGAACCACAGCCCAGTTAGCTGGCATTCCACCCAGGGGTGAGCCCTCACTGGCAGGTGGGAGTCACACCTCCGAAGTCAGTTACATGGAGATTAGAGTCACTTTAGGCATAAAGCTTCAAAGGCCTCAATATAAATCTGCAGAGTGGGGAATTCACAGGTGGATAATGGGAAATTGACTCCAGAGTTATAGCATTTCAGGAAGCAACTGACATTGAAGACATCTGAAACATTTCAGAAGGATCCTGATATCCTCTTGGCATTGGCTGTGTTCAGCCACTTGCCCTCATTCTTCTTCTAATGGCCTTCTGATTGATCTTGCTTTCTAGCTTGCATTAGGGCAGTTTCTTCCCAGTCTGTATTTCACGGAAGGTATTCTAACAGAATTAAGAAATATCTCAAGGAAGGAAATCAAATCATACTAAAACAAAAGTTAGGTAGCTTTCAAGAATAGTCTTCTATTTTCTTTTCTGGTTGCTATTTTTGTTGTGGCTGTTGTTGTTTGTTTGTTTTAATCCCCAGGGGCAGCTTCTCTGGTGCACAAAGTCTCTTGGACTCAGAGTCCAGGATGCATCATTGGGTGCCCCTTCCCCCACGTTTATTTTGAGCGTGAGAGGACAAGCAGGGGAGGGGCAGAGAGAGAAGGAGAGAGAAGGAGAGCCTCCAAGGTGGCTCTGCACTGGAGTCTGATGTGGGGCGCGAAACCACGAACCACGAGGTCATCACCTGAGCCCAAATCAAGAGTTGGACACTTAACTCACTGAGCCACCTAGGCGCCCCACTTTTTTTTCTGGGCTATTAGGTGATATGATGGCACCATTGTATTTAAGCTCACGGGCTCTAGTGTCAGATGGGCCTGGGTTTGAATTCCAGCTTCTCCATTTATTGATGGAGAGTTGCATAACCTCTCATAGCTGCACTTTCCTCCTCTGTAAACCAGGGTAGGCATGATAAGGACTTTGGGTGGCTATTGTGAAAATCAATTTCAGAGAGTTCAGATTTATCCCTTAGCACATCTCTGGCACAGAGGGTACATTCAATCGACGTGAGCTGGTGTTGTTGTTGTTGTTGCTGTTGGAATGAAGGACCCCTATTGATCGTGTGTAGGACCCACATTCATCCAGTGACTGCTAATATTTCACCCCATTTTCTAAAGAAGGTCACCGGCAGCATTTCTATGTGTTATGGCGTTTTCTACCTTGGCACTGATTTTGAATTCAGAACCAAAATCCAAGTGACAAATCCCTTTAATTTTTTTTCATTGGCGGTCAAAAGCCTTTGTTTCATTCACTGACTCGTTCAAGCAGGGCTGATGGTTACTGCATTCTCACAGGCACTTGCAAGCTTGTTACAAATGAGTTGTCTGGCGGATTTAAACCTCTCTTCCTTTCAGGAAATGAAACGGCACCACTTTACTGAGCCAGGCCATGTATCCAATCATTTACCATAGCTGAGAGCCAGAAAAAATCTGGTTCTGTTCACTTGATGCTAGAAAGGAGAAATCATTCTCCCTAACTTCCACCACCCTGAGATAAAATATAAACACGTTTCCTAGGTTTTCACCCTTCAATTTGGGTTGCATCACCTGGTAGGGGGGAAGGGGATGACAAATGAATGGATTCAATTTTATTTTAGGTCCTAAAATGGAAATCTGTACTAGGGTGTCATTTAACATTCTTCCAGCTGGAGTGTTCTCCAACTCGCACTGTCCAACCACCAGAACGATGTGGATTGAGGGGGAGTTCTGACTCCCTCCCCGCACAAGTCAAGGGCTCTAATACCTTCCTTGGATTCTTGGCTGTCCTGGAGGAATGCAGGAAGGCTGTCCTTTCTTCCTTCTTAGTTTCATCAAGTCATTTTGTTTTCCTCTTTCTGTTCAACTTTTATCTTTTTCAGGGCTGATACTTTGCAGGTGCATGCGGATCCAGCGGTCCATTTTTAGATCTGTTGAAATAATCAATAGCCTCTATTCAAGAACCCACCCCCTTCAAGTGCCCCTTCCACTGCCTGATCTCTTTCCCAGGATCCCCTTCCCTCCCTCCACCAATCCTTTAACTGAAGTGTTGACCCCTGGCAGGGCAGGAGACCTCCAGACTCTGCTTCAGTTCTGTACCACCAATTCCATTCTGCTTGGGAAGTTCTCTTGGCAACCCTTCTAAGAAACCTTTCTGAGAAGAGGGGCCAGAGTCTTGAGGGGGAGAGAGAAAAGTGTTCCAAACTGAGGTAGTAGCACATGCATACTATGGAGGCAAGAGAGAGGAGGCACTTTGGCGGGGCTGTGGTCCTTCCCTGTGATGGAAGGTGAGGTTGGGCTTGGGAGCTAGGTGGTGGTACCTAGGTTGATTATACCTCACCCCAGTTTCTTCTTCTCTTACGAAGACCTTTCTGGCCTATTAAACCTTGAGTCCAAGTTCTTAGCAAGATAGGATCTCTGTTTCCTTTCTTAGAGAGCAGGGTGGGCGTAATCTTCAAACCCTCCTAGAAGGTGATGAAAACTATTTCATTTCTCCTTTCTAGTGCATCAAAGAACAAAGGAGTTAAGTTTTCATATGAAAGTTGTCTGAACCTCCTTTGAGATTTTTGCCAGAGGAACTTGTTTGTTTTCTACTGAAGTGAGCTGCATCTCACTAAGCCTCTAGTCTGGCTTAGTGGAACAGACTCATTCAAGCGCTGGTGTATTAAAATGGGAGGAGCTTGATAATTATCAGAACTGGAACAAAAACAGAGTTCTAGAGTAGTGGACAGGATGACAAACTTCATTTGCAAACATTCGGCAAGTAGGTGGGGCATGGCCAGGTAAGCATGCTAGTAAAACAACAAATTCAAGTGGGCAGACATATGAGTAGGGGACTTGTCGGAAAAAAAAAAAAAAAAAGATACAAATCTTGGGGATCATGCAAAAGGGCTGGAAGTGGGGAATAAGCCCTTTTAATACGTCCTATTGGAACTTTATTTAATGGGCTACCCATGGGGTTTTGAATTATCTAAGGGACATACTTTTGTTTGACTTACCATGCACATTTCACTAAAAGCTCAGGCTTTGTGGTGTTATGTGATAGCTTGTAGACATTTGTCCAGGAGAGGTAGTTTCTCTCCTCCAAGATAATGATTTGGCTGCTCTCTAGGATATAAATCAGTTTTGTGTCTTTAACAAGGCTATTCTAAGATTTTTTTTTCCAAAATGACAGTATATACCCAACTTCTCAAATGCTATTTGAGCCAGGTTTACCCAGGGGATAGTTTCCTAGAGTTGCCATAACAAATGACCACAACTTTGGTGGCTTACGGCAGCAGAACTGGAGAACAGGAGACCTGTCATGGTCTGGAGTCTAAAATCATGTCTTCTCATCTCAAATCCGGGTGTTGGCAGAGTCATGCTCCCTCTGAAACCTGTTGAGGGCGGCCTTCCTTGCCCCTTGATGGCTTCTGGGGGTTGCACAGTGGTCTTTGGTGTTTCTTGGCTTGAGCTGTATCACTCCGATCTTTGCCTCCATTGTCACTCGGCATCTGCCTGTGTCTTCAGATTGTCTCTTGTAAGGACAGTGGTCACCATGCATTAAGGGCTCACTCTATTCCAGAATGGTCTCACTTTAACTCATCACATCTGCAATGACCCTGTTTCCCAGGAAGTCCGCATCCTGAAGTACTCAGCATTTGGATTTCAACATATCATTTTGGGCGAAACAACCCATAGCAACCATCTTGCTTGTCCTGTCATTAATGAGTTAAATAATGCCTTTAGTATATGTTAATCCTATGCTTATATATATTAGAATCATGTCTTTAACATTTTGGAAACTATGCTCTGACTGTCTTTGGAGGCTAATGAGGATGTTGGAATAAAGGACATGTGTGAGATCAGCTAGAAAGTCTGTGGATATTGGATCTTGACCAGCGACTGGAGAAAAGGAAGAGATGTCTCCAACCCCACTGTCAGGTCAGTTCAGCAGGAAGTAGAAGATATGTCCCCTGACACCACATACCTTCCCCTACCTATAAAACACTTACAAACACAGGGAAGGTTCTGTAACACCATTGTTAGATTATGACATGAGTTTTATCATGGGATATTCATGTTTGTGGACTTTTTCACAAGCAAAATAACCCTGTGGGATCCAAATAATCTAGTTCACAAATTGTAATGCCTTGCCAAATCACCCTGTCAACCCACCAGTCCCCATGGCTGGGGATGCTGACTTAGCTTGATCTCTTCTATGATAACTACCTGCACACATGTGAGATCTTAGGTAGGTGTCTCAGCCTATTTCCCTGCTGCTGGACTACACTTCTCATGATTGAATTTAGTCATAGTCATCCTAGATCCGATCTTTAGGGATGTTAATCCTTGTGTTCTTTGCCTCTTTGGTCTCATATTCCCTGTAGCCAGGCCTCCTAGATATTCATTGCTAGTACAGTGTTCAGCACACATTAGAGACACAACAACTATTTGAATAAAGGAGTAAGCAGGTTACAGTTGGCCCAGATGCTGCCAGTAATCCCCTTGCTCCTTCAGACTCTTATCTTTGACATAGATCTTTAAGAATTTTCAGCTTCTCCTGGCCAGGCTTTTAATGCTCTCTTAAACTGGCCCAGTCTAGAATTATGGCTCTGATACCTCTTTGAACTTTTGAATCAGAGTCTGCTCGTAGGCTAACAACTGTCTGAATTGTTAACCTACTACCTTTGAAATGAATGCCCTCATGCTTCCCTAGGAATGCATATTTGCAGAAAGCCAAGAATCAGCATAGACTAAAAGGCCAGTTTTCTTTATAGACTTAAACCAGTTTTGGCAAATTTTCCTCTTTAATGATTTTGCCTAAGTTCAAATATTTTACTCTTTTGTCCACTTAGAAGCTTGATGAGTTAGTTAATGAGACCCACATATATTGTTATAGACTCTGAGAGATTTAATTAAAATGTGCTAATGTGTAAAATCAACTGTGCGTCAATGGTTTCTTAATTTTTCCCAAGTTCAGATGGAGTGAATTAATGGTACTTACCATAACTTTGGGGGTGTTATAGAAATTCTACACACAGTAGCAATTAGATTCTGTTTATTACATAGTATATTAATCTTCAGGGTAAGATTTAACAGTTAGAAGTCTCATGCAGTAATTATTTTGTGGCTTTGACAAACTAAATATTTACAAAATTATAATTTAGTGTGAGAATATGCCCTGTAGCTGTTAGCATGTCAAAACATGTTAGGCAGCTCATACAACCTGTTTGTTAGTGTTAAAACCCAATTAATGTATAAATTAACTTTAAATATATTTTTACCGAATGCATAATCAAATGTGGAACTGAAATAATTTTTCAGACTTTTGATGTCTAATGAATCTAGGTGATTTAGTATCTAGTCAACTGTAGCTTTAATCTATAATAATAATTGTTTCAATTATTAAGTTATTACTATTACCAAATAGGAATTTGACAGGCATTGTGCTAAGTGATCTACATACATCTCATAAATATATATATATATATATATATAATCTTTGGCATAAACCTAAGTTTATGTGCTAAGTGATCTACATACATCTCATAAATAAATTAAAAAAAATATATATATATATATGTATATATATATATATATATATATATATATATATATATATATATATAATCTTTGGCATAAACCTAGGACGGAGGTAAAGGTTTAATACCTATTTTATAGTTTGGAAAACTGAGGGTCTGTGAAGTCAACCTAGTTATCCAAGTAACACGCTATTTCATGAAGGTGGTCTGAAACAAAGCCTGGACTTGACCCCAGAGTTGCCTGATACCAAATCTCATGTTCTTAACTACCACTAATCCCTGCCCTTTCCAGAAAATGCTACTCATGATATATATTGCTATGGCTGATTTTATGCTCATTCACTGAGTTTCATTTTGCTGTGTTTCAGTTCTTTACAAAACACAATCATGGTTACCCTACATACCTTAGAGAAAGACATTAAAAGTATAAACTTAAAATATCCATATTTATGTATCTTTATCATGGTGACTTTTTTCTTTCTTTTTTAAGTAAGATATTTAGGAACGAAGAAAGAGAGAGAAGGAAATTAATTTATTTGGGGCCTCTATTCTCATCTAGATATTGAAGTAGCCTAGACACTTCACAAATTAAATCCCTATAATGGCTTGCCATCTTCAATCACTTATCCAAATCATTCAAGCCGGATGTGTTTTGAAATTTAGATTTGTTTGTTTAGAAACCTGTACATTGAACATGCACTTTTTTGATGGCAACAAAACATGTGACACATAAGCCAAATGGAATAAATAAAGGCAATCCTTGGTCCCATGTTGGTTCAGATCACATTTTACAGTTAGATGAGTTCATGTCAGGTCAGGTTTGCTACCAAATACATTCTGAAAACCTTTTAGTTTTTGAGCTTTTGATTTCAGAATCATGGACTATGGCATGTGGATTTGTATTACCCACACACATAGATCAGGAAAGTGTGGCTGAGACAACTCCAGTGACTTGTACTTTGGTCACATGGCTCATAAACAGTGGAACAAGAATTGGAACCTAGATCTTGTTCAAGTGAGGGTCTCCACTTGATTTCCATGGTCTCTTTTTGTAAATGTCCTTCAGGATGCAGAAGGAGAATTAAGTTTCTACCAGCACCATGCTCTTATGGCCCTGAGTTGCTAAGCAAATCCAGCCTTCACTCAGGCTTCCCCAGGGGATTCAGCAAGGTGTACAAGCTCAGTATTGTGCAAGGTCTTGCTCATTTCCTCTGATCCTGCTGATGACCTGGCCTGCATGTGCCCCACCACACTCTGTGCCTTTCTTGCTGACACACCAACCCTGGAAGAACACACAGATACATGGGCATGAATAGATTCTTGAAATTACGGCCTAGGCTTTAAATTAGATTAGACATTTAGTTAATAATTTCCCCAGCGAACCAGGAATGGCTCTGATCATTCCTGGGTTATAGTAGTCTGTATCTCATCACCCTGCCCCACATTTCTCTTTCTGAGATAGTGCCTTGAGGTAGGAGTTGAGGGTGTGCCCTCATTCAGTACTCAAATTTTAAGATGCTTACAAATCTTCTGGGATCCTGTTAAAATGCATTAAATAGGTCAGTAGGTGTGGGACAAACCTGAGATGGTGCATTTCTCACAAGCTCCCAGGTGATGCTACAGGTCCATGGACCCACATTTTGAGTATCAATGGCTTAGGTGACTGAATGAAGATTAGGTCAAAGTAGAAGTCCTCTATTCCTTTCGTCTCCAAGGCAGAATTCCTCATTTATCAATTTGCTGTGGTGGGCTTGGTATTAGAGTCACCTGGGTTTGGTGTTAGAGTCTTTGATTAGTATAATCCGTATCCTGGTCTCCGTATGCTGCCTTGGTAACAATTTCATGAACCTTTATGGCTGGATGGGCCCATGTGGGCTCTTATTTGCTAAAGACCCTCAGGCCTGCATGCTGCCTCTTATCAACTAACTCTCACTGACTCTCAACTGGGAATCCATGCCATTCAAGAACTGAAGGTGCTCTGTGTTGGCATACTAAAACTTCCATCTGAGCACAATGAGCCACGTTTAATATTATGTAACTACATTTCAGGATTTGAGAGGGAAATTGCAAGGGACCTCTTTCAAGTGTATCATACTGGGTGTGGATGCCAGAGCCCCCTGCCCCTCCACCCTCCGCAGATCTCAACTTACCTAAAATACCTCCACATCTCAAGGTGCAGAATTGAATAGTTATGTCAGAGACTGTGTCCTATAAACCAAAATATTCACCACCTGGACCTTTAAGGAAGAGGTGCCTACACTGCTCCATACCATGGGGGCATGTATAAGTTGAGTTTTCTTGATGTAGTGTTTGATAGATTCAATGAGAACTCATCTGAATAATTCTATTAATTTTTTTTTAATTTAGAGAGTGAGATCATGTGAGTGGGGAAGAGGGAGTGAGGGAGGGAGGGAGAGAAGAAGAAGAGAGAGAGATTGAGAGAGAGAGAGAGAGAGAGAGAGAGAATCTCAAGCAGGCTCTATACTCAGCACAGAGCCTGATGCAGAGTCCATCCCACAACCCTTGGGATCATGACCTGAGCAGAAATCAAGAGTCGGATGCGCAACCAACTGAGTTACCTAGGTGCCCCATCATAATTCTATTTTTAATTGTAAAATATGACTAACACTTAGTTACTTCTCTAGATTTCTTTTTGTAAATCTGGATTCTTTACCAGGTACTTGCTTTGGACCAAGGTCACATACACAGAAAGGCAAAGGACAAAAAAAACACATTAATAACTTTGAAAATATTGCCCCCATTTATAATAAACTCTACCTCTACCCCTGGATAGGTTCCATTCCAATTGTAGATACAAAAACATATCCCTCTCAAATATATTTAACCTTACAAGGAGGTGGAGCTTAATTATTTAGTGTTTACTGAATACCATATTAAGAACTTGAGGGGTGAGGGGCGCCTGGGTGGCTCAGTCGGTTGAGCGTCTGGCTTCTTCTCAGATCATGATCTCACGGTTTGTGAGTTCGAGCCCCGCGTCAGGCTCTGTGCTGATGGCTCAGAGCCTGGAGCCTGTTTCAGATTCTGTGTCTTCCTCTCTCTCTGTTCCTCCCCTGCTCGTGCTCTCTCTGTCTCTCTCTCAAAAATAAACATGAAAAAAAAAATTTAAAGAACTTGAGGGATGAGAGATATGTCACTATCAACTGTATATGTCATAAAAACTGTATGTATTTCATACTATTAATTATACATTTGTATCTGTTTTCTATTTGCTCCTTTTACTATGGTTCTCCAGATGTTATATACTGTTTTAGCAGATAATCATTTTTAAATCAACAAAGTATAGATTATTATTTATCTACCTATTATCTAAAAGAAAGAGTTTTATACTTGTAGTTGAAAACAGATCATGAGCATTTTCCATTATCATTCAGTATCCAGGAAGGCTTCACTTTTAATGGGTTCATAGCATTCCCTCATATCTAAGGCCATGCAGTGCTTTTCCATTGCCCTATAGCTGGACATTTATGTGTTTTTCACGTGTTGCTGTCTTCCTTCATGTCTGATTTAAAATCAAAGTGAGATTAGAAAAATTTAAGGCTATTGGGGTGCCTGGGTGGCTTAGTTGGTAAAGTATCTGACTTCAGCTCAGGTCATGATCTCACTGTTCATGGCTTTGAGCCTTGCTTCGGGCTCTGTGCTGACAACTCAAGGGCCTGGAGCCTGCTTCACATTCTGTGTCTCCCTCTCTCTCTGACCCTCTCCCATTTGCACTCTGTCTCCCTCTCTCTCAAAAATAAGTAAACATTAAAATTTTTAAAAAAGAAATATTTTAAGCCTATTAATAAGCATACCAAATTTTACTCAAAAGACTTCATGTCAACTTATTCTTGCATTAGTTTGTTAGAAGTGGGACACTACCAGTTTTTCTTTTAAATTTTTGTGAATTTAGCATCACAATCCCAGACTTTAGCCTCTACTACGAAGCTCTAATCATCAAGACAGCATGGTATTGGCACAAAAACAGACACATAGACCAATGGAATAGAATAGAAACCCCACAATTAGACCCACAAAAGTATGGCCAACTAATCTTTGACAAAGCAGGAAAGAATATCCAATGGAAAAGAGACAGTCCCTTTAACAAATGGTTCTGGGAGAACTGGACAGCAACATGCAGAAGAATGAAACTAGACCACTTTCTCACACCATTTACAAAAATAAACTCAAAATGGATGAAGGACCTGAATGTGAGACAGGAAACCATCAAAACCCTAGAGGAGAAAGCAGGAAAAAACCTCTCTGACATCAGCTGCAGCAATTTCTTACTTGACACATCCCCAAAGGCAAGGGAATTAGAAGCAAAATGAACTATTGGAACCTCATGAAGATAAAAAGCTTCTGCCCTGCAAAGGAAACAATCAACAAAACTAAAAGGCAACCAATGGAATGGGAAAAGATGTTTGCAAATGACATATCGGACAAAGGGCTAGTATCCAAAATCTATAAAGAACTCACCAAACTCCACACCCAAAAAACAAATAATCCAGTGAAGAAATGGGAAGAAAACATGAATAGACACTTCTCTAAAGAAGACATCCAGATGGCCAACAGGCACATGAGAAGATGCTCAACATCACTCCTCATCAGGGAAATACAAATCAAAACCACACTGAGATACCACCTCACGCCAGTCAGAGTGGCCAAAATGAACAAATCAGGAGACTATAGATGCTGGTGAGGATGTGGAGAAAGGGGAACCCTCTTGCACTGTCGGTGGGAATGCAAACTGGTGCAGCCGCTCTGGAAAACAGTGTGGAGGTTCCTCAAAAAATTAAAAACAGATCTACCCTATGACCCAGCAATAGCACTGCTAGGAATTTACCCAAGGAATACAGGAGTGCTGATGCATAGGGGCACTTGTACCCCAATGTTTATAGCAGCACTTTCAACAATAGCCAAATTATGGAAAGAGCCTAAATGTCCATCAACTGATGAATGGATAAAGAAACTGTGGTTTATATACACAATGGAATACTACATGGCAATGAGAAAGAATGAAATATGGCCTTTTGTAGCAACGTGGATGGAACTGGAGAGTGTTATGCTAAGTGAAATAAGTCATACAGAGAAAGACAGATACCATATGTTTTCACTCTTATGTGGATCCTGAGAAACTTAACAGAAGACCATGGGGGAGAGGAAGGAAAAAAAAAAAAAAAGAGGTTAGAGGGAGGAAGCCAAAACACAAGAGACTCTTAAAAACTGAGAACAAACTGAGGGTTGATGGGGGGTGGGAGGGAGGGTAGGGCGGGTGATGGGCATTGAGGAGGGCACCTGTTGGGATGAGCACCGGGTGTTGTATGGAAACCAATTTGACAATAAATTTCATATTAAAAAAAAACAAAAAAAAAAAACAAAAAAATAAAAAAATAAAAAAAATAAAAAATAAATTTTTGCAAATTTAACAATGAAAAATTGTATCACTCTTGGTTAAACTTTTATAGGCCACAACAGATATATTTTTTGATTTTTTATTTGTCCTTATTTTTATTTACGGTATTTCTTTTACATATAGCAATCTCTCATTTCTATATCATATTAACATTTTCCTTAATTGTTCTCTCATTTGTCTTTATTCTTTAAATTTTTTTTTTCAACGTTTTTTATTTATTTTTGGGACAGAGAGAGACAGAGCATGAACGGGGGAGGGGCAGAGAGAGAGGGAGACACAGAATCGGAAACAGGCTCCAGGCTCCGAGCCATCGGCCCAGAGCCTGACGCGGGGCTCGAACTCACGGACCGCGAGATCGTGACCTGGCTGAAGTCGGACGCTTAACCGACTGCGCCACCCAGGCGCCCCTGTCTTTATTCTTTAAAAGGCACTGCTCATTCTTAAATTAGATAGTTATTCTTTGGCATTTTTCTTCCATTGCATGTGTGTGGGTTTTCATTTGTTTCTGCTTATTTGTACCTCATGCATGTTTTGGTTATTTTTGAGATAAAGATTGAATTTGATTTTTTTTCTCAAACTGTTATAAAGTTGTTCCAGCATTAACTTATTAGAAATATGAGTCCTTTGCCAAGACATAGAAATTCCAACTTTAACATATGTATTTCTAGTGTCTCTTTTGGGGCCTTTAGATCTCTTTCTTCTACCTATTCGTCAATCCTTAGACTAGCATAAGACTAATATTTTAGAACTTTCTAATGAGATTCAATACTGGTAGAGTATGACTCTCCTTGTTACTCTATTCTTTCAAAGGTTCCTTGGCTTGTCTTACTATTTATTTCTTCCAGTGAAATATAGAATCTTTTCTTTTATTTGAAATCATTTTAAATCTCTAGAAACTTACAAGAATAATACAAAGAAGTATATATAAGATTTAATTTTCTTTAGCATTTCCCATATTTACTCTATTATCCACATGTATGTATTTATTTTTTTCATTTGAGAAAATGATGTATTTTTATTATTTATAATTTTTACTTAAGGTAGACTGTATATGTTAAAACTTAATATTTCAGTGTTTCCTTTCTAAGAATGAGGATATTCTTTTATAATCATAGTAAATAATTTATCAACTTCAAGAAATTAATACACAATGTTTTTATCTAATCTACAGTCCATATTCAGATTTGTCCCAATTTGCCCAATATTATCCCAATAATTTCCTTTATGGCATTTTTTTCCCTCCAGTAGAGAATCTAGTCTGGATCGTTACATTTGTCCTGTCTGCTTAGTCTTCTTCAGTCTAGGACAATTTCTCAACCTTTCTTTGGCTTTCATGATATTGACATTTTTTAACAAGTAAAGATCAGTTACTTTCTATAGTGTTCTACATTTGAGGTTTGAAGATGGTCTCTCATAAGATTCATGTCACATTTCTAGTCAGAATACTATGTAAGTAATGTGTGCTTTCCAGCACATCACATCAGGGGCACATGATGTGTACCTGACCTTCAATGGATAATGTTTATTGTGGCACCAGTCAGGGTACTGTCCATTTCTCTACTACGTATTCTACTTTTTCCCTTGCAACTAAGAAGCATTCTTCAAGGAGACACTTCAAAACCTCTATTTTTGATAGTTATGGTATGAACCAACCCTCACTTGGTTGCAAAGTGGTGGTTTTTTAACTCCCTCTTCTCCATATTTATTAGCTGGTACTCTAACATAAGGGTGAGCCCTGACTCTTCTCTTACGTATTGATTGATTTACACATTTATTTTCGATATGGACCCATGGATTCTTATTTATTCTGTAGATTAAAATATCTTAGTGATCTTAACCATGTTGACACTAAATCTGTCCCAGATTCACCCAGTTGGAATCAGTTGAAGGTGATTCTTGTGTCTTTTTGTTATGTCTCTGTCACCCTTTGAGCATGTATTTTTTCTTAATGAGGTAGATATGTGTATGGTGATTGTTAAAAACCTTCATGATACATTGCTAAGTGAAAGAAAGCAAGGTACGGAAAAAAAAAAAAAATATATATATATATAGTATTCTACCATTGTGAAGAAAATGGAAAAAATAATATATATATTTGCTTATTTCTTCATAAGGATTTTCTGTATAATACCCAAGAATATAGAAAGTGGTTACCCACAGGTAGCAGACAAAATAACCACTGAAGACAAAGGTGGTGGTGGTGAGATTTTTATACTGTATCTGTATTGTAAAATTATTTTCAACCATATGAATGTCAACTTCTAGGAAAAAAACATAAATTACACTTGTGAAAGCATATATATTCTATTCTGTAATAGTTAATTGTCCAATCAAGTACTTCATAACAAAGTTTTGTACTATAGGCTGATCCCAGAAATTGGGAAAATGTAGAATTTATCTTATTAAAAGTATGGGTATTCACATAAGTTACGGGTTAAAAGACACAGCTTACGAAATACAATCAATGGTATAATAATAGCATTGTATGGTATCAGATGGTAATTACACTTGTGAAAAAAATATGTATGGGTAATCTTCACTGAAAAACAAGTAGTTAATGATACTGGTACTATAGAAAGAGATATGTAATCCTACCTAGTTTGGGATAACAAAGTTGATTAAATTTTATTTCTTTATTTCCATGAATTTTTTTGTAATCAGAGAATGTATTTTCTCACATTCTACATTAACCAGATGTTCCAGCTCTGGAGTTAGATGTTTCTTCAAAGAGTACTCTGGTTCTTTTCGTGGGGAATGGTATTTAGCAAAAAAATCTGGCTTCTAGGTGGTTGTAGGGCATTATTGGTTCCAAGCCTATTCAAAACCAATTCAGTCCCAAAGGTTTCTTACTTCAACAAATCACTGACGTCTTTTGGTACAATAAACTGATTTTTGAAACAAAAAGGGAAACTAATAACACTTTCATATTTCAGTATTTTAATCTCCCTTCTTTCACAGTGAGAATCCTGATCCCATCGTTAACACATTCACTCATTTGCCCAGTTCTACAATCCATGTATAAAAGTTTCACCATACCTCTCTAAAAACCAAACTGTCTAAAAAGAGTTCAAGATTTGATATTAGTTCTTTTTTTTTTTCACTAGACTGAAGATATATGTCAAAATACTGTGTTTAAAAGTTACCTGGATTTGTTTTCTTTCTTTCCTTTTCTGTTGTTATTCATTTAAAATGCAGTTGGGGTTCATTTATTTCTGTCTATATTTAGTTTTAGTGTTTTATTTCTATTCTTGCTGCTTTAATATTATTGTTTTCATATGTAGAATATTACCATGATTCTAAAAGTCAAAGCTACCAGAAAAGGGTCTCTCCATCCGTTATCTCTTGTTATCTGTAGCCTCTCCCCCATCCTGGATTGGTAACCAGTTTGACTGGTTTCTGATTTATTTTTCCTCTATTTTTTTTTGAAAAATAAGCAGACGTACATAGGTTTTCTTATTTTCCTTTGTTTATTACACAAAGGTAGCGTATTATTTATAATCTCTTTTACTTTGCTCTGTTTGCTGAAATACATCTTGATAATTATTCTATATCAGTGCACAGAGACCTTCCTTCGTCTTCCTTATGGGTACTGTGTTCCCCATTTGTATATATACTATAGTTGATTCAACTAATCACCTTTATGGGCACTTAAGATTATTATCAATATTTTGTAGTTACACATGCTGTTGTAGTGAATGACCTTGACCTTGTAAATATATGCTTTCGTATGGTTGGAAGAGGTTTGTTCAGGTATATTTTCAGATATGTGATTGGTGTATCAAATAATAAAAGCATGTAGAGGTTATAAGACATGTGCACATTCTCTTCTGTTGGGGTGGTACCTTCAAGGTTCCACCATCAGTATATGAGAGTGACTATTTTCCCATGGCCTTACCAACACACTATATGGTTACACTTTGAATCTTTGAATTATGGTTGAGAAGTTTGCATTTCTCTTACTTAAAAGTGAAATTGAAATCTTTTCATATGTTTAAAAATCATTTTGAATTCTTTTGTAAAATATCTTTTGCCTTTTCTATAAAATATTTGTTTTTTCATTTCCTCATCTTTTCTTTCATAAGTTTAGTTGAGAGATAATCTAATTTTCCAATAAAAAAGAAATATTCTCTATTTTTTTCCCAAATGAACACTGACACTTTATTTATATTTTTATTTTATTTTTTTAATGTTTTATTTAGTTTTGAGAGGGAGAGAGACAGAGCACAAGTGGGGGAGGGTCTGAGAGAGAGGGAGACACAGAATCTGAAGCAGGCTCCAGGCTCTGAGCCGTCAGCACAGAGCCCGATGCGGGGCTTGAACTCACGAACTGTGAGATCATGACCTGAGCTGAAGTCGGACGCTTAACTGACCAAGCCACCCAGGCACCCCAGAACACTGACACTTTAAATAAATATTAGTATTTCCTCGATGTTTGAAAATTACACATGTTAGGGGTGCCTGGGTGGCTCAGTTAGTTAAGCTCCCAATTCTTAATTTTGGCTCAGGTCATGTCATGGCTTGTGAGATAGAGCCCAGAATCCAGCTTGGGATTCTCTCTCCCTCCTCTCTCTCTGCCCCTCTCCCCAGCAGCATGTGTCTGCGTGAACTTGCATGCACTGTCTCTCTCTCTCTCTCTCTCACAAAATAAATAAATAAATAAATAAATAAATAAATAAATAAATAAACAAACTTAAAAAATTGGTAAAAAAATAGTAATAGGAGTATTTTTGCAAATACTTTCTCCTAATTTTTTATTTGCATTTTGACTTTGTTTATATTTTTTCTTGCATGAGAAAACTTCTTCCCCAGCTTTACTGAGGTATAATTGACACATGAAAACTTTATTATTTTTAGTGTACTCAGATGCCCCAATCTCTCTTTTTTTACTGAAGTAGAGTTGACATGCAATGTTACATCAGTTCAGGTGTGCAACACAGTGCATGGACGACTCTATATGTTATGCTGTGCTCACTATACGTGTCGCTACCGTCTGTCACGATTTCACATTATTATAATATCATGGACCATATACCCTATATTGTACCTTTCATTCCATGGCTTCAACATCCCAAAACTGAAAGCCTGTATAGGCTTCCCCTTTACGCATTTTGCCAGTCTCCCTATCCCTCTTCTGCTTACCACCAGTTCTCTGTGTTCATGGGTCTGTTTCTACCTTTTGTTGGCTCATTTGTTTTGTTCTTTAGATTCCGCATGTAAGTGAATTCATATTTGTCTTTCTCAGTCTGACTTATTGAGCCCTACTCAATATACTCTGGGTCCATCATATTGTTGGCAATGGCAAGATCTCGTTTTTTTTTATGGCTGAGTAATAATCCAGTGTGTGTGCGTGTGTGTGTCTCAAGGTACCTTCGATTGCTTCCATATCTTGACTATTGTAAATATTGCTGTGATAAACATAAGGGTGCAGATACCTTTTAAAATTAATGTTTTTCTTTTCTTTGGGTAAATACTCAGTAGCAGAATTACTAGATCACATGGTATTCCTATTTTTTATTTTTTGAGGCACCTCCACACTGTTTTCCACAGTGGCTGCACCAATTTACATTCCCACCAACACTACACTAGAGTTGCTTTTTCTCTGCATCCTCACCAACACTTGTTGCTTCCTATGTTGTTGATTTTAGCCATTGTGACAGGTGTAAGGTGATATTTCATTTTGGTTTTGATTTGTATTTATCTAGTAAATGTTGGGTGCAAAGCTAACATTTAAAGATTTTGAAATTCTTTAACCTCAAGAAGGCTGGGATATGTATAATATTGCTTCTCATAGGAAGTTCCCTTTTTATGGATGTAACTTGTACCCAGCCAAAAGGATCACTTCTCCAGAGCGTGCACAGAACAAGAAGAAAGGGACAAGCAGGGTTCCAAGAGGTCTATTTCCTGCCGATTCAGTTTGCTTTTTATAATGACAGAACTAGTCTGATCTTAATTTGAAAGTAGCATCCAACCCAAATGAGGGGAAAAAAAACCTCACATATTTCGTGGGAAGATGATAAAAATTAAAATTCAAAGGCATGTACCAATTTGAAAGGAGTCTCTGAGGGCTTTGAAGGTTCAACTACAAGGGAGGTGGAGGAATGATACAACAATGTCCATGTTAATATACAGACAGAAATGAGAAGGGAAAAATGAGAGAAAGTTGGATGTCTCTTCCCTCAACCTTGTCCAAAAGCATGCCTCTGTACAGTTCAGAATACAATCCCCTTTTGAAAAGGAAAATTAAGGAGTGTGTGGGTGGCTCGGTTAAGCGGCCAACTTCAGTTCAGGTCATGATCTCGCGGTCCGTGAGATCGAGCCCAGTCTGTGAGTTCGAGCCCCACATGGGGCTCTGTTCTGACAGCTTGGAGCCTGGGGGCTGCTTTGGATTCTGTGTCTCCCTCTCTCTCTGACCCTCCCCTGCTCATGCTCGCTCTCGCTCTCGCTCTCTCTCAAAAATAAGTAACATGAAGACAAAAATGAAAGGGAAACTTAACATGATAGGAAAAAACCTCCTTATGGAGTGGACTGAAAGTGATGCCAGTCACAGGTTTTCCAGGCCCCAGCCACCAAGTAATGGCAGGTATAGAACAATGTGCAACTCCTACTGGATCCCAACAATATACTACCTCATGGTTAGCAGTATTTTTGGTCCTGAAATCCAGAAGTTGTTTGGGGGTTCAGAATATAAAAGTATGAGTCAGAGAAGCCTGCAAAGTGTTTTTGACTTTATCCACATTTACAATAGTCACGCCTACCATTATACATGGCGCTGCAAAATGATGGGCACTTCGCTTCAACACAGGCAGGCTTCCTCGAGTGTATGCTACTCCTGTGCCGACAGAGCCATCCAAGAACAATCGGTCAGTTTGTTCATTCACAGACTCAAACACAGACTCTGCCATGTGACAAAAGTATTTAGGTCCAGTGATTCTCAGATAGGCCATCTGGATCATCAGGAAATCCTACGGAAAGGGATGTATAGAAAGATACTGGTTCCCCTCAGTACAGATGAGACAAGCTCTAATTTTCAGAACAATGTTCTTCTATATCAAGAGAAAACCAAATTAATAATGATAATAATAATAGCAGCAAAATTTGGATTAAAAAAAGAACGTTTTGGCATGGTGATTATAGCTAATAATACTGCCTTATACACTCAAATGGTGCTAAGAGAGTAGATCTTAAATATTCTCACTTCCAAAAAGAAATGATAATTATATGATGAGATGGAAGGAAGAGGTAACTAATGTTATAGTGGTAATCATGTTGCTACATATATTTTATATATATATATATATATATATATATATATATATATATATATTTATATATATGTATATATACATATACATATACATATACATATACACACATATATATGTATATATATATACACATATATATATATACACACACACACATACACACACATATATAATAAGTAAAATAAATATATTTATTTTATATACAATAAATAAAATTTTATATATATGTATATATAAACATATATATGTATGTATATATATATATATATATATATATATATATATATATATATATATCAACATGTGGTATACCTTAAACTTACAGAATGTTATATGTCAATTATATCTCAATAAAGCTGACAAAAATAAATAAAAACAGAACTTTCAGATTATCCCATACCTAAAATGCCTCTGAGGACCACTGACCACATTTATTTTTCATCTTCCTTAAAATTTGTACCTAGCTCTCTTTGCCCCCCGTGCCCAATTCGGCCCCGCCTGCCTGTCAGCCTCATGCCCTTTTCCTCTAGCAACACAGGCCTCCTTTTACTTCTCCCAAAGCACTAAGCTCTTTCAAATCGTAAGGCTTTGCTCATTCTGGAGCCTCTTCTTTCATCCATGATCCAGTCGACTGTTCCCTTTCTTCAGGTCTTGGCTGGGGGCAGACCCTTTCTGACCTCAGAGATTATGTCATCCTCTCACTGTGCTATGTTGTCATCAGGCCCTGCATTTCCTTTTTATCCATCTCATATTGTTATGGGAATAGA
Source organism: Panthera pardus (assembly GCF_024362965.1). Classification (NCBI taxonomy): domain Eukaryota; kingdom Metazoa; phylum Chordata; class Mammalia; order Carnivora; family Felidae; genus Panthera; species Panthera pardus. The sequence goes on along the minus strand of NW_026526765.1, from coordinate 47,683,177 downwards.
GTAATTATTTGTGGAATCTTCTGTCCTCCAACAAACCCTGAACTCCAAAATGGCAGATGCCATGGCTTATAACGTACTCATCCCAGCAATGGAAAGAGCACCTAGCCTCCTAGTAGATGCTTAGTAAATATGGAAAGCAAACATGAAAATCACTTCTTCTTGTGCCACATCACTTACTTTCCACACTGAGTTCAAATTCTGTCTTCTCTGGAAAACTTTTATTAACAATCCCCTATGTAAAACCTCAAGTCCTCTAGGTTGAGACCATAAGTACAGGAAAAGAATGTAACGTATCTATTTAAGGGCAGTGCCTGCCATAATCCCTGACATCTTGGTAAGAGCTCAATATATGTCTGGTATACCTAACACAGTAGTTTCAATTGTTTTCAATTGAAGAACAAGGGACATACAGTATTTGTATTCATTTCAGGTATGTAACATAGTGATTCAACATTTATATACATTATAAAATGTTTACCACAATAATCCAGTTTCCGTCTGTCACCATGTGAAGTTGTTATAATATTATTAACTACATTCTCTATGCTGGAGGCAATGAGGAAACAAGACTGATATTTTAACATAAACATGTAAAGTGTCAAAAGTCAAAACCATCAAACTAAAAAGCTTTTACACAGCAAAGGAAACCATAAAGGAAACCAAAAGATGACCTACGAAATGAAAGAAGATATTTGCAAATGACATTTCCAATAAGGGGTTAATATCCAAAATATATAAAGAACTCCCACAACTCAACACCAAAAAAAAAATAATAATAATCTGTTTTAAAAATGAGATGAGGACTCAGTAGGCATTTTTCCAAAAATGTCCAGATGGCCAACAGTCACATGAAAAGATGCTTGACATCACTCATCATCAGGGAAATGCAAATCAGAACCACAATGGGATATCACCTTACAACTGTCAGAATGGCTAGTATTCAAAACAAAACAAAACAACAGTAAATAACAAGTGTTGGCAAGGATGTAGAGAAAAAGGAAGCTTCTTGTACTGTTGGTGGGAATGTAAACTGGTACAGCCACTGTGGAAAATGGTATGAAGATTCCTCAAAAAGTTAAAAATAGAAATACCATATGATCCAATAATTCCACTACTGGAAATAGTGGGAAAATGAAAACACTAACTCGAAAAGATACACGAACCGCTATGTTTGTTGCAGCATTATTTACAATAGCCAGGACATGGATGAAACCTAAATGTCCATCAACAGATGAATGAATAAAGATGATATAGTACACACACACACACACACACACACACACACACACACACAGGGGACTATTACCCAGCCATAAAAAAGAATGAAATCTTGCCATTTGTGACAACGAAGATGAACCTAGAAGGCATTAAGCTAAGTGAAGTAAGTCAGATAGACAAAGACCAATACCATATCAATTCATTTTTTTTGTGGAATCCAAAAAAACCAACCAAACAAAAAAACAGAAATAGACTCTTCAATACAGAGAACTGGTAGTTGCCAGAGGGGAGAGGGTTGGGGGATGAGAGAAATTGTTGAAAGTATTAAAAGGTACAAACTTTCAGTTATAAAATGAGTCATGAGGATGTAACATACAGCATTTGGAATACAGTCAATAATACCATAGTAACTTTGTATGCTGACAGACGGCAACTATACCTATCGTGGTGAGCACAGCATAATGCACAGAATTGTGGAGTCTATTATGTTTTACACCTGAAACTTATATAACAGTGTATGTCAGGTATACTTCATAAATAAACAAACAAACAAATAAATAAGAAAGTCAAAATAATTGTCTGCCTTGGCTGACAATATATATTTTTTAATGTTTTATTTATCCTTGACAGAGAGAGAGAGAGAGAGAGCATGAGCAAGGGAGTGGCAGAGTGAGAGAGGGACAAAGAATCCAAGCAGGGTCCAGGCCCTGAGCTGTCAGCACAGAGCCTGTCTCAGGGCTCGAACTCACAAGCCGTGAGATCATGACCTAAGTAAGCCAAAGTCAGACGCTCAACTGACTGAGCCAGCCAGGCGCCCCCTTAATATTTTCAATGTATGCAGCAAGACTGAAAAGCAATGAGGCACATAATCACCTTTTTCTTTTTATCACCTTGCAAGTATTTCTAGAATTCTATAACTGGATATAAAAAAAAGTTTCCGAAGGAAGGTAGATGATAGTTATACATGAAGAGAGAGTCTAAAAGAATGCTTATCATCACACATTGAACATCATCTGTGAAAAATAATCTTTATTCAAAAGTGTTTCTTTCTAGCTACTGCTTTTTTTTCCCCCTTTAGCATATCATGTAATCTTTTTTAAGCATCTTGATCACACTTCCTGCTCCCTCCCGAGCTGAGGGTTCCACCCGTGAAACAGCAATCTTCTGCAGCGGCCACCCGCTGCTGGCTGTGAACTCCCTTCAGTGTGATCTCTTTGAGTCTGAATTCACACTCAGGGCCCTGCACCTCATTATGCTGTTTCCAAAAAACAGCTTGGTCCTTAAGAGATTAACCTGCCAATCCCAGGAAGATGCCTCATACTCACCCGGGGCAGACGAGCTGTACAAAGCAGCGAAAGCCTTTCAACAGAACTTTGAAGTATCAAACAATTTATACTTGTGTGTGTTTATGCAGATATATATGGGAATGCAATATATATATATGGCACTTGCTTGGCTCATATAATGCTCTAAAGAACATAGTGCTTTTTTGCATTAAGGTAGCACGTTATATCTTCAAAGCCTTTGCACAGATGTTAGACAACGGACAAAGAGAATAATGCCGTTGACTTGAGAGGTGACTTAAACTGCTGTTCTCAAAGTGTGGGCCTAGAGGCAGAAACATCAGCATCATCCAGGAACTTATTAGAAATGCATATCCCTGGGTCCTAGGCCAGAACTACTAAATCACAAACTTTGGAGTTTCTAAGTGTATATATAAGTCCTCCATGTGATTCTGAGACATTCTCAAGTTTGAGAAGTGCTATCTTGAGAGAAAAGCATAGAAGATTTAGTACAGTGGTGGTTAAGAGTGCAGAAAATGCCTAGTAGTGCAATTGCTGGGTCGTAGGGTAGTTCTATTTTTAGTTTTTTTGAGGAGCCTCCATCCTGTTTTCCAGAGTGGCTGCACCAGCTTGCATTCCCACCAACAGTGCAAAAGAGATCCTCTTTCTCCACATCCTCGCCAACATCTGTCGTTGCCTGAGTTGTTAATGGTAGCCATTCTGACAGGTGTCAGGTGGTGTCTCATTGTGGTTTTGATTTGTGTCTCCCTGATGATGAGTGATGTTGAGCCTCTTTTCATGTGTCGGTTGGCCATCTGGATGTCTTCCTTGAAAATGGTCACTGAGAGCTGGGGTTGACACCTGGCTCCTCTGTTTACTTCAGCAAATTATTCACTGACATTGTCTCAGTTCCCCCATCTTAAAAATGGGAACAATTATTATCACAAAAGGTTGTTGCAAGAATTAACCGGTGAGATTCATAAAGTGCTTAGTGTAGTGTTCAATAAATGTTACAAGTGTTGAATGGGGCAGGTCCCTTAAACACAGAGGCCAGAGATTCAGAAAGGCCTTATGGCCAAGAGGGCAGAAAAGTTCTAAAACTATATGTGACTGAAAAAAGGATAAAGCCTACAAATAAATAAAATGATAATGCAGGCACCCACTGCCGTCAGTCTTACTTTCATACTTGATCCATGTGGAAATCCCACTCTACCCCAGAAACATCAAATTACCTATAATAATACTATATAAGTTCGCACATGCACTTTCCTTCTCTAATACAGATGGAAGAATAAACATTGATATATCTTTACATCTTTACAAAAGCACTGCTATTTTTCAAATCTTTCTATGTCCTATTCAGAAATTCTGTGGCTGCCTTGTTTCAGTACCCTATTGATATTAAACACACTGGAAAAATAAAACAGGTATGTTTTTGTGCAAAACAGCTTAGGGGAAAGCAAGGCTGAGAGTTGCTCAGAACCCTTAGCTTAAGAAATGGTGAATCCTCTCAATTGTACACTTTGCAAGCACGTTTTGTTTTTTTTTTGTTTTTTTTTTTTTTTTGCTACAAGGAAACAAGTCAAAGGCATCAAACGCTGGCTCTGACACCTGTTGTCTCTCATTTTCAACCTGACATAATGAGTTTCAAGACTTCAAGGCTGCTGCCCAGAAGTAGTGGTGGGGCCTGAGTAATTGGATTGAAAGAGTAAAGGAATTGAACAAAAGGAAGGAACAAACGTGGTCTCATTTTTATTCTCGAGCTACCAGGCTGGCATTTATTTACTCCCGGTGGAATTTTACAAGTCAAACCGTGATTTTTCATGTGACCAAATATGCAAGGGTATTTTAGTCCTGAATTCTACAGGCCCAGCCTAACAACACAAGAGATGAGGTGGACGCGTGGCTATGGCTAATCAGACGAATCTTGATCATCACCTGTTTGAGGGTGTGATGTTATTTCTTGCTTCCTCATAAACTAAGAACATTCTCATTATGCTGAGTTATATTTGTTCAAAGCTGCCTTATCTACTTACAGAAGACAAAATAAATTTCAATGCTTTTGAATTGTGTACTATCATTCCAGTAATAGGAGCTAGTACTTTGTGCATTAAAATTGCACTTGGCAATATTAAAAGTCACAGTACTTAATTAGGAAGTGGGTTCCAGGGTGACAGAGAAGATGATAGCTTTAACCTAATATGACAGAAAAGATGGCAATGACATTAAGTAAAACTAGGGGTGGTGAACAACGGCCCACAGCCCAAACTCACCTAGCCATGGATTTTCATATGGCCCATGAGCTACGAGTGGTTTTCATATTTTTAAATGCTTTTAAAAAAATCTAAGAATAATACTTCATAACATGTAACATGTAACATTACATAACATGTAAATGTAAATTACATGAAATTCACATTTCAATGTCCATAAGACATATGTATACATATTGTCTATGGCTTTTTGAGGTTACAACGACAGAGACAGGACCGCCTCCATAAAGCCTAGGATATTTGCTATTTGGCTGTTTATAGAGAAAGTTTGCCAACACTGATAAATGAATAGAAACTGACTTCAGTGGGCTCAACTCTAACTACAAGCCCCTAGATGGGTATTTTGCTTAGGATTAGTGAATCAACAAAACTGACAACAGTTCAAAATCCCTCTAGAAGAAAAAAAGGAGCATCTTGGCAGACAGTCAATAAGTAAATACTCAACATTCTTACGCAGTTAACAATGGGAAGGAGAGGCTAGGTCTGCTGGTTCTATCTTTCACTGTTAAACTTCAAAAACTACAATAATTGCACAGCAACAGCTAAGATAACTGAATGCCTCCAGTGTTCCGAGTGAATGTGCATTATTTCTCTGAATCCTGACATGAACCTTCTGGTGTCACTGTCATCATTCCCATTTTAAGGAGGAGGACACCGGAGTTTAAGGAGTTTACATAACCTGTCTACTTAATGATTTAGGGCTCATTCACACCCCCCACAAACATGATCAAATCTTCAAATTATTGCTCGTTCCATTGCTTCTGATTTTGAATATCTCCTTTCTTGTTGGACGCTAGAAAACGCGTAAGTAAGTACACCATGAGGGCATCTGAAGCAGGAAGTCAATCGGACCACTTGAGAAGAATGGCAATACATGCTGTGGCTGGCCCAAGTAGCGGTCCACTTAGTACCTAGCTCCTCTCAGTTTCTGTTCACAGAACTTGACTTCATTCAAGGTGGCAAAGAAGTCATTCACCTTCATTGCACCTAGTCCCAGGTGGGATACAGATCTCCCTGACAGCCAGAGTGACTCTAGAACATGATTCTGGCCAAGGAAAGGCAGGCAGGCCCATGAAAGAGTTGCCGGGGGCTCTTAGAAAACCCTTTTTCCTTATAAAAGTCAAAGATATAACTGGAACCACTCCTGTTTTCTCTGTCTCCGTGCTTTAAAAGTAGATGTGATGTCTGGTGTTAGAGCAGTCATTTTGTAATCATGAGGCAACATACACAGGAGTAAAACAAAGAATTGTAGAGAGGCTGCTCTGGAACCAATGACGGCAATTGCCATCCTCACATTCCTTCACATAGTCATTACTTGTAGCCATTCCTAACTGACAGAGATACACAATAAGGCAACATACATTGAGCTCATCTCTGCATTCAGTCCATCCTATTTCCTGGATGCATGGCTCCCAACACACACAAAAACTCAAATTCATATGATATTTCATAACAATAAATATATAAACTCTATATGTAACCCAGCTAAGCCTTCAGTAAATTCTAACAGTCATGCATTTGTTCCTTCATTCTCTCACTCAAAAAAAAAAAAAAAAACCTCTAAGAATCTTATTACTATGGACCAGGCACTGTTATACACGCTTGTGGCAAAGAAAACCTTAGAATTCAGAAAGGCCAAGAGTCATTTGCACCAGAAAGTCTAACTGCCAGGGATCATTTCTGCTATCATACACTGTGGAAGGCTGTTCAAGACAGTGCAATCAAACACACAGGACACACAGCCAATTAACAGAAGTTGCCATTATTATTATCAGCAGCACACAGAGGTGTAAACAACATATATTTAAATACTGGTGAGGGAAGGAGAAGTGGTAGAGGAGGGCCGGCATGAACCAGAGAAGGCTGTCTGGGAAGATGCTTAGGAGTTTGCTGGAGAAGAAATCAGAGGGAAAGCAGAACGTTTGGGGCATAGATAACTGCCTTAAGGGGAGAGTTTGGCAGAAGTGGCAGATGGAATAAAGACCGTGGTGAGCCTTAAGAGCTGGCAGGTGATGGGAAGGAAAGTCCAGGCTGGAGCCAGATCGTGAAGGGCCTCATAAATACCACACTGAGTCCGGTGCTTCATCCCACAAGCAAGAAGTCTCTGAAGGGTTGTAAGCAAGGAAGTGACATAATCAGGTCTCTCAGGTGGATAACTGGCAGCAGAATGGGAGTTTGGGCTGGAGTTGGTAGAAAGTATAAGTAACAAGAACCATTAGAAGGTATTTCTATAAACCAGCCACAGAATAATGAGGAACCAAACTAGGGTAGCGTTGCCAGAGAAGGTGGAGGAGGGTAGTTTGGAGAGACATTTTGGAGGGAGAAAAAGGATCGGTGAGCTTTGGAAGGGTACAAAAATTAAAGACTCAAAGTAGACTCTGAGTTGTTCTGATTGGAGGGTTGAGAGCCCATTAAATGCTATTACCAGAGATAGGAATATTCAGGAAGTGTACTAATAAACGAAAGTTCAAATTATAATATGGTCTTTCTGGAAGTTCACTGTTTCTGTCAAGTCCTTACTAAAGTCTCACCTAATTCTCCTTCAACACCACCCAGGCCTGCTGTCTCTAGGGACATCAGACCACAGGAATAAGGAATGGCTGTGTTCTGTTCTTAAAAAGCCATCATAAAACAGTTGTGAATGCACACTGATGAGAAATAGAACTTCCAGCCTCTTCACCAACAATTCCATGAAGATTTTGCAGTCAGGATACATGGTTCAATTTTCCTATTATCCACCCCAGCAGCCCGCTGCCGCCACGCCCAAAGTAGGACCTTGCAAATGTAAGTGCCCCAAAAGTGGCTATTCCTTTGATCTGATGTGAAATCAAACTCCTTAAGGGGCCACTTAAAGTCTTTGATGATCATTGTGGATGCTCCAAAGAGACCACTGTGGAAGGAGTCTTAGACGTTAGGGCATGGAGCTATTTGCGTGAATCTAGGCTCTTGGTGATTTGGCTACAGCATCATAGAGATAAAATATGGCATTCTCTGGCCTGAGCCCTAAACTTTTTCAGTGTCTCTGACCAACAACCCATGGTCAGTTCTCAATCTTTGACCAGGCTTTGCTTGCTCGTTACAATTCGTATCCTTCCCATCCCTCAAAATGGTGCATTAGTGTTGCAAGTTGTTCCAGGGCATGTGCTCCATGCATCGGCCCTAGCAGGTTTGATGCTGTGCTCCTCCCTGGCTGCCAGGACTCCTCCTATACTTTTTGGTATCCTTAACTTCACTTGGTCCGTGTTCTCACCCACCATGGCCCACGTGCTCCCTAGAGCCCTGGTTCCATACATGTTAATTAGGTGTCACACAGGTTAGGGTGGTGTGATCATAGAGAAATAAGTTTGGTAAACAGCTGATCCTTTTGATACATTACCATGCACTGAAAATAATCAGAAGCAGAAGAACCTTTATAATATTTCCAACACTGACCTGATAATGATATTATCCATTATCCAGGTGAATGCACCATCTCCAGGATGGATAAACAAAAGAACAAAGGAAAGAGTATTTTCAAATCTTTGGCCCTAAGATTTCATATAGAAAATGCATGAATGAATGAAATTAACAAAATCAATGGAATGAACGAATTACCAATATGTTTTCTCTGAAAATTATTTCCCCGTGGGGAAATTCTGAGATGTCGAAAGTAAGGAGATTCCCTTTTAGAGAAAAAGTATTGCATTGGACAAAAACAGCTCAGGAAGTGGTCACACAAAAGAGAGAAAGCATTTGCAAGTAAGGGACAGGGGTGCCTGGGTGGCTCAGTGGGTTAAGCGTACAACTCTTGGTTTTGGCTCAGGTCATGATCTGATGGTTTCGTGAGTTTGAGACCCAGGTCGGGCTCTGTGCTGGGAGCATTGAGCCCGCTTGGGATTCTCTCTCTTCCCCTCTCTCTCTGCCCTTCCTCTACTCATGCTGTGTCTTTCCCAAAATAATTAAATAAACTTAAAAAAAAAAAGTAAGTAAGGGACAGCTCCAAAGGGACAGCCATCTATTGGGGCTGGCAGCTGTCTGCCAGAAAATACACTCTTCTCCTTTGTCCATTTTGTAAATCTGATTCACTCAGCACTCCTGCTCCACAAAAACGAGTGCGTTAATGTGGAGTGCTACCACTCAAAAGTAATGGAGTGAGAATACCATTATTTTAAATTGTTTGAGGCCATGCAGTCCCCAATTTCATTAGCTCTATTTCTTAGGAACCTATCTACCAAATTCTCTGGCATCACAGAAGTGGGGGGAAATCTACACAAATGCCTTTCTATCTCAAATGCCATGCTCTTCATTATGATAAATCACACAAATTTATAGGCACTTGGGATTTATGGTAGGCAGAAAAATGGTTCCCCAAATATGTCCATGTCCTAAATCCTAGCATATAGCAACATGTTGAGATTATCCCAGAGTGTCCTGGTAAATCCAATGCAATCACACAAGCTCTGAAAAGCAGAAAAGGAGACAAAGAAATCAGAGACATGAGGCAGAAGGGGAAGGCAAGAGATAAGCACAGAGAGGAATCTCATCGTGGGCTGAGGAATGCCCGCTCCAAGAGCTGAGAGTGGCCTCGGGTCAACAGCCAGCAGCCACAGAACTGAATTCTGCCAGTAACCTGAATAAGCCTCGACGCAGATTCTCCCACAGATAATAAATAGCCCAGACCTACTGATGCCTTGACTTTGATCTCGTGAAACTTAAGCAGAGAACTCAACGGAGTCACCCAGTGCCCAGGCTTCATGATCCATAGAAACAGTGGGATAGGAAATGGATGCTATTTTAGGCCATCGAATTTATGCGAATTTGTTATAGAGGCCCTAGAACAATAATACAGGATTTGTTCAAGTAACCTAAGGATATTAAAATTTCAACATTGGTTAACATTAGTTGATTCACCCACCCAAGGATCTCTTTTTGGAGCAACTCACCTCCTCTGGTCAGATACGTGGTGGAAACTCTTGTAACAGGTAAGCTCACAGTGACGAGCAAAAACAGGTCTCCCCTCCAGTGCTTTCATGCCAGCTGGGGACATTAATATTAAACAACATTCACATAAATACAGATGTCATATTAGACTGTGACGGATAAAATGGAGAGGAGGTGCCCGGTGCGAGGAGAGCCTATATCAGGGGTTCCGGTGGGGGTGTGCTAATGAAGACTTCCCTTCACTCTTGACAGTGAAACAGAGATCTGCAGTATAGGTAGGAAGGATGTGAAGGTGCAGGGATTTGGGGGCAGAAAGACCAGCAGAGATGTTGAAGCAAGAGGGAACATGAGGAGTGTGAGACAGTGAAAATGCTGGGCTAGCAGTTTGGGCTGAAGAGACAGACAATGGTGAAATTGTGACTGCTTTCTAAGGATTTTCCATAAAGAAAATAAAAACATGCATCATGTTTGTTGTTTTTTGGGTTTTTTTTTAAGCACTAGGGGCGCCTAGGTGGCTCAGTCAGTTAAGCGTCCAACTCTTGATTTCGGCTCAGGTCACAGTCTCACAGTTTGTGGGTTCGAGCCCGCGCTGGGATCCATGCTGACAGTGCAAAACCTGCTTGGGATTCTCTCCCTCCCTCTCTCTCTCTCTCTCTCTCTCTCTGCCCCTCCCCCACCCTCTCACCACCGTGCGCTCTCTCTCTCTCAAAATAAATAAATTTTAACAAAATTTAACGCAAAATTCCTTTGCTTAAAATTGCATTAAGCAAAGGAATGTCTCACTGATTAATGATTATAGAATTATAGAAACTGTTACATACATGAAATGATACTCAGGCTGTCCCTGTGAGCTACAGGCTTTCAAGGTTGTAATCCGTAGCTTAGGAAATGGAGTACAGGGAGTGACCTTTAAATTTTTTATTTTTATTACTTTATTTTTAGAGAAAGTGCAAGCAAGGGAGGGGCAGAAGGAGAGAGAGAGAGAGAAAATCTCAAGCAGGCTCCATGCTTAATTTGAAACTAGACACAGGGCTTGAGCCCACGATCCTGGGATCATGACCTGAGTTGAAATCAAGAGGCAGACACTCAATTGACTGAGCCACCCGGTGGCCCAAGGGCATGACCTTTAAACATCAGATCTCCGACAGGTTTAGAAAAAGCCCTAAACTTGGCATTATGAGACAGAGATGTATAAAAAGTGATTTATTCTCTCTAAGGCTCAATTTACTCACCTACAGAATGGAAATGGTATTTTAATGCAAATAGGAGACACAATAAATACTTGCTGAGAAGCTAGGTAAATAAATTCCTGCCCTGCTTGACTCAGGATCAAACGAAAACCAAGTATGTGAATGTGCTTTGTAAAGTGGAGTATGTTTCACAAATGTGAATACTAATACTATTAATCCAACAATGTCTTCAAAAAGGAAAGATGGCTTATGCTTCTAAAGAGAAATAAGAGTAACTGACAAATGAAAGGAACAGGTCAGTGAAGAAGGTCATAGAATGTTCAAGCACTCATGCCTGGAATAGCCGCCAGTGGCCAGCAGCAGATTAGGGGGAGGTCGGCAGAGGGAACAGGAATTAGACCAGGCGAGGTTTCCTGAGTCCTAGGTTTCTAGGTAAACCTGCTCTAACTAGAACAAGGGCCCAGTAACTCTACGGGCTACTAACGCAACATGTGGTTATCATTAGAGTCAAATCTGCCAAAAATTGCAATCGGTACAAATTTGACATTCTTTTAAAACATAATGTTTCCATGTCTGCCAGAATCCTTCCTTGGAAACTTGAGAGCATTTTGTTTCTCTGGGGGCTCTCTTTCCGAGCTCTTAATTCTGGCCGGGAATTAGAGCCTACATAGTTCCCTATCACAGAGAGAACATCACAGTGTTGGAAGCCTGAGCTTTGAAGTCCCAAGAGAACTGTGTTTCATCACAGCCCTGGCTGACAGTAGGGAAGTTACTTCACCATTACGACTCAGTTTGCCCATCAGCAAAATAGGAACAGTAGGATGACCTAACACGCATGCTTGAGCTTTGTGCATGCCTACTGCATAAAACTATTTGGCAAATCCTATTATCACTATCAATCCGTGTCTCCTGTGACACTCTGAAAGCTCAAATCGCTTTAAGACAAAAAGACAGTATTTCACAAATGCAATTAGTATCTCACTAATTGTTCCACAGCCTATGTCTTTTCTCCCTACCAGTAAAATAGAAAAACAAAAGCAAAAACAACAGAAATCATCCTACAGAAGATTTCCTAGCTGAGCTTTACTGGGGGGCTGAAGAGGGTGGCTCTCCCAGGCAGCAATGAAAGAGCCAAACTCGGGGCTGCATTAAGTACAGACAGCAGAACATCCGTGCTTCAGAGATCAATCTCGATTGTTGGCATTTGAAATACTTTGGAGACAGGAGTCATCATAATTTCCAAAAAGACTTACCCCAAGAAAGCAGAGCAGACCGAGTCATTCATCCACAGTATCATAGCTGAGGCCTCAAAGCAAAGCCCAGAATTCAGGCATGTGGTAATTAGGTCTCTAAATTTACTCAACTGACTGGGAAACCTGTCAAAGAAATTCTTATCATGGGAGCATTAATTGCACATGAAATGACAGAGCAGATACACTGGGAGGCCAGCGGTAACCTGGAGAGAGATGGCCAGAGGAAGGGCAGCGAGCAGCCGCGTCCAGAGCTGGTCTCTGTGTACACCCAACCCTACCAGCCCCACAAGTGCACGTGAGTCTGCTGGGATCAGAAAAGAGTGTTTTCAGGGTCCAAGTAGAGGCATGTTGGGTTCATTCACAGGAAGCCGAAATATACTACAGAACCAGCAACCGAGAACTTTCGAAGATTTGATGCACTTACTCACCAAGACAAGAAATTCTTTACAGTCTGCTTGCATTTCACTCACTCGTTTAAGCATTTACTGGAAAAGGACACCCATCAGACACAAAACCCAGCCTGGAGAAATAGACTAAGCTCTGCCCTCACACCACTGACACTTGGAAGAAAAACAGAAAACAAGCAAAAACACACACATCAAACGGTCATGATGAATTGTGGTAAGCGTCTTAAAGGAAAAGAATAAGGTGGTAGGGGAGACATACAGGTTTGGGGCAGAGGACATCATCTGGATTGGGAGAGAAAGTGAAAGGAGGGGATATTTAAGCTTTGGACTACAGCAAAATAGACATTCAGTATATGAAGAAAGAGTAGAGAAGCATTCCAGGAGCAGGAATGGTTTCAGGGTCCCCATTTCCCTTACTTTCCTTCTTTCTGTCTTTCCTTCCATGCATCCAGCCAGCCAGGCAGCCCACCATGGGTTGAGAATAACCCATCTCTTTTAGGTACTAAGGAGGGTGTAAAAGAAGTGAAACCTTGTCCTTGCCTTCTAAAAAAAAATTTTTTTTTAATTTCAGCAGGGCAGCAAAGCCTATGTGCATGTGAAACACTGATAAACAGTGCCAAAGAGCATATAACAGAGCACCAACTAATGACCAGGTTCCCCAGGTTCTCCAGGCTTCCACTGACCACAAACCCAGCATTGAGCGTGCTCCACTTGGGCTGGGACACACAGCCCCTCCCCGGCTCTTGCAATCTCTCTGCTCAGATCCAACCCTTTCCCTGGTGGGCTGGAGCCCTTCCAACTGGATTCCCTCTCCTCCACCCACTGGACTATAGTGATCCCGCCTCCCGCTGCTACACCTCCCTTCCGAGCCAGACAGAATCCTCCAGAGATAGACAAGAATCCAGAGCGAGCCTGAGTTTGCTCTGCACCTGTGGATTTTGTGAGTTGGACCACTGGTTTCTCATGTGGTACCATCCTTAATGGTTGCTTCCCTGCAGCTGACCATTCTTCCTTCTCAGCTCGGAGACCATCCGGATCCCAGCGTACCCAATACGTGGTACTGATACCTTCTGCTGATGTAATTTTGTTTCTGTGTTCCTTTGCGAGAATTATTTCTGCACCCTCCATCCAAATATAATTAAGTTTTTTTTTCAAATCTGAGTAAGTTTTAAAACAGGCTAAAAGGAATTATGAAAAGAGTGATCACGCTCATACTCCATGCACCGAGTAGCCTTTGAGAGGTGTCTGTGCAGTTGATAAGAATCTTGAGAGGTCTACATCAGCCATGATCACCAGGAGTACACATTACAGCCTTATACACTCTCATCTGAGCCAGCCCCAGTGGGTACCTCAGTACCAGCACAGAGCACAGAGCAATCAGCACTACCAGATCCCCTTTTAGGAAGAGTACTGATTCCTCTAGCTGCCAAGACTGAGGCCAGCAGACAGCCCTCGGCTATATATCCTCTCTAAGAATTGTCCTTGTGAGCTACCCTACATCCAATGCCTCTTCCAGGCAGGGGTAGTAAGGCCCAGTTTCCTCATCTCAACTAGGGATAATTGCAGTGAAGCATCCCCGCTTTACAACTCTCCATGGGATCTGCAGAGGCTTCTTGCAAATGGCAGTCTGTCCCAGCTTCTCCTTGCAATCCTTTCAACGCACAGCCCTTGCTGCTCTCTTGTACAGGTAATGATTCCACAGCCCTCTTGAGTAGAAGTCCCACATGCTAATTTGCCACCTCGGGGTCTGTTTCCTGAAACCTGAGCTACCCTACCCAGAGACTGTTGGATCTGTAATGCAGATTCTCCCACTTATTGAGCACTGCTGTGTGCTGGGCACTGGGTCCCCGTAAGAAGTCTGCAGGTCTCCTCTAGAAAGCAGTCTTTTTCACAGGTGAACATATACTACACACTCATCTACAAAGCCGAATGCACTAGTTGTTATTCCAAAGAGTTTGATCTTTAATATCCAAGGTAGTTGCAATGATTCAACGTGGACCATCTGTTGTTGTGTCAATCTGTTCAGGCAAGAGAGTTAAAATCCTGGGAGAGTCTGGAATCACAAGTTTCTTGCATTCAAAAATAATGTGGCAGCATTTCCAGCCCAGCTGTGAAGCACTGGCTGACTAAGAAAATACAAGTCCCCTCGGAGACACCCTGTGCTACATGCTAATGAAATCAGGAAGAGGCCAGCTTTATGGTCTAATTGGTCATCTGAGAGGCTGGTTTTTTTAACCAGGTCTTTAAATAGTGATTTTCTTGCTGTAAATACACTGCCTTTTTTAAGGCAGCTGGGTAGCTCTATCATTTTTTACTTTAACTCAGTTTTTTTAACTCCAACGTTTTCTCCCCTCATATTATCTCTAAAGAAACAGTTCTGCTCCTGAAGATTAATTTAGTAAAAATAACACAAAATGCTTATATTTACAGGTTTGCATACTAACAATATCTCGTTGTTAAGAGATATTAAATCTTAATTAAGATCTTAATTAAGAAGGGGTCAGCATGCGAATCCAGGGGTGCTACTGATATCTTGTGGGCCCCGAGTCTAGACAAGGGGAGCAAAATCAACATTAATCTCGGTCGTGGATGAGTTAAAAGCAGGAACCACCATGCACAACAGGAGAACACATTTCATTGGTGCGAGAACTGCATCATCCTTCCTGCTTAAAGGGACTCCATTGACATAGCTGCCACGATGTCACGTTCACCATGACTTGTGTTTTCATTAGTTCAAAAAAGCGTAAATGGCCAGGAAGTTTTGAACTGTTTTTCCTTTACTCCACACCCCATCACCTCCCAACACCCTCACTCCACGCCCTGCCAACCCAACTCTCTAATTTACTATTCTCCTGCAGACACTTGGGATCTGGTCTGATCCTTCGGATTCAGAATCTGTTTCTAGAGACGCTCAAGAATCTGAATTTTTAGCAAGCACAATGGGATCGTTATGCGCCATAATGTCTGGAATTAGTTGTTCTGACAAGTGAAATCACAGTTGGAACCCCCAAATACAAATGAACTATGCCACCTTCTGGTCTTCTCATAGATGTGTGCATTCTGACCACTTTCTGTGGGGCGGCCCCACCCGTGAAGACCTCCTCCTTCACCTGTAACCCTTCATCGTTTAACTCCTTGGTTTCCTGGTCCATTGGGCTCCATAACTTGACTCCTAACAGCAGCCTGACAGTCCCTTTCCTGGTGGCCACTCCAGAATAGTTTTTCATCCCTCAGATCCATGCACCATGACACAGGTAACAGACAAACTGAGGCCACAGATAATGGAAGAGCTGAGTCCTGTCCCAGCCCTGTGACAACATCAATAGAGAAAAATGCATTCATTCACTCACTCATTTACTCCTTCTCTTATTCAACATATAGTAATTCAACATACACCAATTACATGCCAGGAACTATACTATGTCCTGAGGATACAGCAATTAAAAAATAAACAAATAAAAACAGGCTTAGAATTCATGTTACAGGGTTATATTTGAACAAACTTTAAAGTGATTATGTAATGGGTTGTATATTTAAACTTGTGAGAGCTCTGAAGAATAATTATGACGTTCTATGGGGGACATACATCAGTGAATCTACCTAGATTTGGAAGAGACAGGAAAGCCCTTGAGGAAATAATACTTGACATGGACATTATACAGCGAGCAGGCATCAATATCTTGGCCAGGGGCATGAGATGTGGATGGCGTGGGGCCAGAGGCAATGCCAAGGCAATGCATGGGAGGCCGTGTGTCAAGACCCTGAGGTATAAAGGTGCTCAGCGAAATGGCTGGAAAGCTAAGACAAGGACAAGAAAGGGGCTCATATCCTAAGATCATACTTGATCTTTACACTGAAGATTGTCTTCTTACTCTAAGAACCGTGCAAAGCTCTGAGAAGGGGAGTTAGGAATTCCAAACTGCATTTCAAACACTCTGGTTGGGCATGGAAGACAAATGGGAAGAGCAAAAAGGGGAGCTGTCAAGAAACAAACGAGGAACAGTAAGATGCTGAGGAGATGAGATGACGAAAGTGGAGGGGGAGGGGGAGAGAGGTGGGTACTTTGAGGACTCAGGAAAATTTGGTGCTTGAGAAAAATATGAGACGAGGAGGCAGTGTTGAGGAGGATGCCCAGAGAATGCACGTAGCACTCTTCCCTTGGCCCTTGTGAATCCTGATTCATGGTCTCTCCTCTGGAGAAGGGGAGGAAGACATGGCACTGAGTGCACACCCTCCAAATGGCATGCGCTCTGCACGGGTCTTGCTGTCTTTGTCTACAACAAGAAGAAAATAAGAGTATGGATCCTTCTGGACTTAGAATGGGGTTCTGTCCCAATAAGCCCAGCATAAGTTGAAGATATCATAAGTCAAAAATGCATTTAAAACACCTAACCTGCTGAACACCAGAGCTTAGTCTAGCCTACCTTAAACATGCTCAGGACATTAGATTAGCCCACAGTTGGGCAAAAGCATCTAACACATAGCTTATTTTATAATAAAGTGTTGAATGCCTCATGTAATTTACTGAACACCGTACTGAAGGTGAAAACCAGAATGGTTATATGGGTGCAGAATGGTTGGAAGCCTATGGGTTGTGGACCCTTGTGGCCGGCCACGAGCGGCCACTGCCCCATCCCCACAGCATGAGAGAGGATCATACAGCATGTATCACCAGCCTGGTAAAGATCAAAACTCACCATCTGAAGTATGGTATCTACTGAATGAGTATCACTTTCACGCCATTGTGGAGTCAAAAGATCATAAATTGAAACATCACAAATTCGGGACGGTCTGTGTTTATTGTGTGGGATTTGAGGGTGGATTAAATGAGTTAAAACACATCAGTTACAGAGAACAGTACCTGGAAGACGACAGGCTCCAGTCACTACAACCTAGTCTCACACTGGCTCACGCTGTAGAATAGCCAGGTATGCTAATTCAGAGTGGGGGCTCTAGAGACATTTATATCTAACTATGAATCCTGGATCTGGCATTTAGTTTCTATTTACTGTTTAGCCATTTCTATCACTTTATCTCTACTTTCTGAAAATTTCTTTGTAGCTCTGGGTTTGTTTTTCATTTCTTTTTCCAAATATAAAATATTTCAATCAATCCAATATAGAAAATAAAGTGTCAGGCATCCCGTGCACACTCCTAGATTTAACAAATGTTTACAAGGTGTTTCAGACCTAATTTTAAAGAAATAAAATGGTGTAAGATCCAATTAAAGAACTCTCTCCATTTCCATTTCTTTCCTTCACAAGAAGTGACCATTATTCTACAATGTGTGTATCTCTCTCCTACAGGTTTTCAATACTTGTACTACATATGTAAATGTCCACAAAATATACATGGTATTTTTTTTTTGTTTGCTTAAAAATTTCACATAAATCACATCATACTGGACTTAGATAGGATTTATCCCAGGAATGAAAGAATAATTTTAACATTTAAAATTCTATGGATAGAATTTATCACATAAACAGATTACTAAGGATATGACACATGCTTATCTGGATATAGCACAAGTATTTGATAAATACTTCCCTACCCATTCATAATAAAACTCTCTTCAACTTGCTAATGTATTATGTTAGGCCAGGGTTTCTTAACCTGGGCATGACTGATATTTGGGGCTAGAAAATTCCTTGTTGTGGGGGCTATGTGTTACGGTAGAATGTTTAGCCTGTAGTACCCTCCTATTCCTTACAATCAAAAATGTCTCCAGACATTGTCAAATGTCCGCTAGGGACAAAATATCCCTTGATTGAGAACCACTGTGTTAGGCAAGTTATTAATCCGTGTAAGATTCAGTTTTATCCCTTACAAAATGGAGAAAATAATAGGAGCAACGCTATAGGAATCTGCAATAACACGATATAATGCATTTATCATACTGGCTAGCAATTTCACAATAAGATGTCAGTAAGTACACTTGGCTGATGGTGGTTGTGGTGATGGTGGGGATGTCAACGTCGATGAGGACATGAGAATGTTGTTGAAATACACACAAATGTGTTTTTCATTCTCAGGATTCTCTTCTTTCTCTTGGGCCCTCTTCATTCATCACTGAGGCCTTCTGCAGTCATTTCCTCCAGAAGGGATGACAGCAGAAATGCACAGAGACAATGATGAGGAGTCAACTGCCAGCCCCAGGAATGGGTGGTATCTTATGGATTGGATATGGGATTAGATATCTCATGGATTAGAATAGGTAGGATCTCATGGATTTAAGAAAGTATCTGCAAACATACAAATTTCCCACTGTGGTCTAGAACTGACATCCTGGGCTGAAAAGAAGAGATGGGTGTTCCCAGGAGGATTAGAAGTCAGAGGGGTCCTAAATAGGAGGATCAGACTTGAAGGGCACATGCCAAAGGGGAAGGGGCTACCTCCAGAGGCCTCCTGTCTTCTGGGGGGCATCCCATCAGGGGTACTCTGTCCCCCCCACACATGAGAAGAGGTGAGCTCCCACATCCCATCTACTCTGTTACCATAAATAGTGCTTATCATCTCACTGAGGCTTCTAGAAGCTGGGCTCCCAGACTGGGTCCAGCAGGGAGGGAATGCCATATCTACTTTCAGCACACCATGCACTCACCACTGCTGGCTGGCCAGGGGAATACTGTTGCACACTGGACCTTGTTGGATAACCCATGTATTGTGACCTGTGGGAACACCTTTCCTGGACACCTTGATGGCCCTTGACACCTGGAGAAAAAGAGTGTGTGGAAGAAAAAATCATCTAGCACCCATGCCTCACCATTGGATGCAATAGACAGGAACCAACCCAAGACTCCCATGTTACACTACAATTTTGTAGAAGTTACTTTTTATCATTATTACTCATATTTGATGCTGGGCAAGTAACGTAACTTGACTGAGTCTCAATTTCCTCTACTGTATGTGAGCCTGAAATTACTCAGTTCTAAAATTTTATGATTCCTCTCCCTCTACTTTTGCACAGATTAACTGTTCTTCATAAATATGTAGTAACTGCTTGAGAAATATTCAGATGTCATCAGTTTTAAGTCACGAAAGATTGAGATGTAAAAAATAAAATAAAAATGAGAAGTTGGGCTACTTTAGCAGACAGTATGAATTGAGCGCCACAGAGAACTTGCTTATAAAATGCCAAATTAATGGCAGTTTGGCTCAGTTTTTATTCACCTCTCTTACTTTCATCTGCTATGATTTTTAAATAGTGCCTACACCTGAGGCCAAAGCACACTGACATTAAAACAGATCACCCAGATTTTTATAATCAACAGTGAAATGCACATCAGAAATGATAAAATAAGTGATCTTAAGGAAAGGGCCATTACAGATATGACCCTTGTTTCTTGGATAAAGCTTTATCCTTATCCAAGCTTTGAGAAGTCAAATAACTTGTCCTCCATAAATATTAAGTGGAGAAGCCAGAATTCAGGGCCGGGCCTTCAGGATTTCAAAGACCACACTCATAATCAGAGAATATCCAGGTACAAACTCTATACATTTACTCTACACGTTGCATGTGCCATTTATAGCCATATTGTGTGGGTAACTTGCTGATTTAGTTGAATGGCCAAATACCAAAGCATTTCTTTTTTCTCTCTCCTGATCATTTTCATTCCAATCCCCTTCATTTACAAAACCCATCACCATTGACAAGTTTGGGTTGCACCTACAATTGCATTCATTAGAGAGAACATCTGGGCAAAACAAAAGCCAGAAACTTTCACAGAAGTTAAGTTACACCTGTGCTGTTGTAACCTAGCCACAGGCTCTCTCTTAAAAACCTTCTCAGGGTATAGCTGGATTCAAAGGGGACTATATTAAAAAATAAGTCATTCATTTCTCAGAACTAATTTTAAATGGTTAGAAAATGAGAAAGTCTGTGCAAATATGCTATGGGTTATTAAATCCTGGTTTGGACTATACTGCAAATGGGTGTGGGTAAATATCAGCTGCGTAATGATAATTACTCAAGTCTGACGAGGCCCCACACAGTCAAAGCTCCCTGCCAAGTAGATTTCCAACTTGAAATTCTGTATACTCAGACTGTTTCTGACTTTTCACTGCAATAAGGCCAGAAACTAAGAAAGAAAAAGAGGACACATTTGACTGCAGAAATATTTTTAAATTGGGATGTCAAGAGACCACAAACACAGTCAAAAGACAAAGGACAGAGAAGAGCGGATTGACAACACAGGTGCCCATGTAGGGTTAATACCTAAAATATCTAAAAAATCCATCCAAAAATGAAACAACCTAATTGAAAAGTGGGCAAAATCATAAAGACAACAAAAGAAAGAGTGACCAACAACCATAGGAAAGATTCCTGAAATCACTGCTTATCCAATAAATGCAAATTAAAACAAACATGTAATTGTTTCGTCTTTCAGATTAATGAGAACTAAAAATGCATGCTACCTAGTGCTGGTGAGAATGTAAGGAAACAGGCACTCCGACACGGCTGGTGGAGGGTAATTTTGTAATATCTATAAAAATATCCAGTATGCCTACCTTCTCATCAATCGGGACCATGTCTGGGTGGTATTCTTATGGAAATACTAAATATCTGCTTAAAGATACAGGCAGTTCTTAAGAATGTCTATTATAATATTAAACATTTCGGGAAAAGATGAAGTGGCCCTTATTGGGGGGTGGGCTGTAAGAATTGTAATTCATTCTTAAATAATACTACCTGTTAAAAATAATTAGGTACGTGTAGATATACTGGTATGAAAAGATCACAATATATTTTCATTTATAGTGCTAGGCAACAGAAGTAACACATTATTACATTCCATTAATAATGACAACAATAATAATTACAAAAATAATAACCACTGCAAACAGTTACTGAAAAACGTTTGAAAGGATATAAACTCATCTCTAACGGTAGTTATCTTTTGGAGTTAGGACTAAAGAGAAATTTCACTGTGTCGTGTAAACATTTCTGTATTGTTTGTATCTTTGGCAATTAACACGTATTATTCTTTCCTCCAATTAGGAAATGCCAGAAAGTATTTTTAAGACTTTATGATCTAATCATTCACTTCAAAGGGCTTCATGAGTAGGGTAGAGCCAATGATTACATGTACATTGCAAAATGATGATTCTGTACCTAACCGAGGCAAGTTCAGAATTGCTATATAGGACGGAATTCGAGGCAGTCATCTGTTTGAAGGGAGGTAACTGAATCTGCTTTAGTAGAATGTTTTCTCTTGTTTATTTGTTTATAAGAGTGAGGAGCACATGACTAGGAAATATTAACTTTGTTTTAACACCTGAAGTCTTTTGGTTTTTTTCTAGGTATCCCTTTACCCACATAAGAATGGCAATAAGGATTCCTGCATTATTCCCAGGAAAGCTATGCAAAGCAGATGAATCAATGCAGGTAAAAAAAAAAATACATGTAAAGTGGAGGACCCTCAACATGTATGAAGGGTTCTGTGACTCTGGACAACACCCAAGTAATAATATAGCAGTGTTTCTTCAGAAGATAAATTAAATACTTTTCCTGTAATCCAGTATCTACATCGCACCTGCAAGCATGGTTTTGGTCTCTGGATTTGCAACAAACTGCATCAATTGTAGGAAAACTCTTATGAAACAACAGATTGATCAGAGGAAAAGTTGAGCCCGACAAATTCCAACGCCTGGAAATTATACTTGAAAGAACAGAGAGGGATAGTACCAATATTAGCCACACAGCCACCGTTGGTGCTGCTGCTAGTGTTTTGGAAGGAGCTGTCACTGACATTAGTCACCTCCTTTAGATCCTGTAAGAGACAATGACCACTCCAAAGGAATCAGACAAAGAGAGATTAAAAAATAAATAAATAAAACTTTGCTGCCAGACAGACCTGGTTTACCAGAGCTGTGCCACTGGGGATGTAACTCACAGCAGAGTAAACACGAAGCCAGCACTCCCTTCCACTTTGTTCCTTACTTTCTTCCACTAGAGAGATTGTAAGAGCTAAACGCTCGCTGCCTCAGTCTTCCTCATACCAAAGGGCAGCCTGGGGACACTGATCAGCCCAACTGCAGGGGGCGCATCTGTCCAGTCTGCTTTCTTTCCTGCTTTCTTCTCTGGCAAAAATAAACATTTAAAAAATTTTGAAAAAAAGACACATACACAGATGTTCATAGCAACGTCTTTTTTGTGAATGTAAAATAATGTAATTTAAGTATCCATCAATATGTTAAATAAATTGTGGTATATCCATAACATGAAAGACTTATCAGCTCTTAGAAAGAATGACCTAGATCTATATGTACAGATGAGGATAAAGCTACAAAATATGGTGTTAAGTAAAAAACAACAGCAACAACAAAATGATTTTAAAAAACAATAAAATATGCCCCATTTACTTCAAGTAATCACAAAGCAAAACTATGTATTACTCTCTGCACTAATTTACATACGTGCATTCATGCAAAAACATCTGGAAGACACACACACACACACACACACACACACACACACACGCCTAACTAGTAATAATGGGGCAAGAAATAGGTTGAAGGGTGGAGATGAAAGCATAAAATCCCTCTGCTCTTTATTATGGGAATTTTACAAAAAGAATGGGTTCATTTACATTTGTATAGCAAAAGAAATTACTGAAACCATTAGTATCCCAAGAATAGATTCCAAAAGCATCAACCCGCTGAGCCTTGCAACTGAAGCAAATACCAACCCCCCCCTCCCCCCCCCCCCACCTAATTGCAAGTGTCCTTCCATTAGAAATGTCTCAAATACTACTGACAGACTGTTTCCATTTAGGAAACTCAACAATTTAAATTTAGAACCACCACACAAAATACACATTTTGATCAACTTCCCACACTGCCTCGGCTCGGCTTTGAGAAAATGATGATCACTTTCATGACTGTATCACACGAAAACGATCACCATCACCTCCACCACCTCAGCCCACCATCCCATAACGCTGAGGCAGTTACCCGTTTGAGAACAGTCCCAGGTAAACAAATTACAATTATTTACATTCCTGCCTGAAAAGAAAGCAAGAACACTCCCTGGAAAGCTAAAATGCACTGAAGGAAGAAGGCGAGACACAGAAATCACTTCTGACAATGTTCAATTATGAGGAAGAAAAAAGGTGTCTTAGCGTTTTCCTCCTTAAAGTGTCTGTGTGCCTCCTATTTCCAGAAGCTCCACACCATCTCCACCAAATTAAGAGGAAATGGGTTGAGGAGATGGAGGCAGTGAAAGCAAATTGTCCATTCACTCCTGGCCGCCTCAGAAGTCATTACTGAACGTATTCCATGGGATAATAAATAAAACTGATTGGATGTGTGTGGTTAAGAACATTAGAGAAACCTGGAGCGCCTTTAAAGAGTGTTGTGCTGAGAGAAGAGAATTAAAAAGTGAGGCATTTCCTCTCTTCACATTTAAATGTGGTGGCCTGGGAGAGAAACCATACTTGAAATGGATAGGGGTAATTTTCCATCATTATAGAAACCTTAAACAACCTCTGACTGCTTCTCCCCTCATCTCTTAGCATCCTAGTAAATTGCAGTTATTTGTTCCAAACAAACAGAAAGGCCCTTGGTAAAATGGAGCAATTTAAGGCTGGAAGAATACGACACCTGTAATTCAATTTCATGGCAGCTGGTTTCACAACATGCTCCTCTCCCTTTGCCTATGACATAGGAAACTTCCCTCCCAGCGCAGCAACTCTTCCCTGGCTAAGTCCAGGGCTCAAGACAAGAAGTGGACTTTACATGGACAGAGACACTCATCGCAGACAACGGGCAACTCAGTCTCGGTTCCCCAGGCAGCCCGATACCCACTGGGTGCCCAGGCTAGCGGCAAGTTCTTACTCTCTCAATGGTGTGTGTGAAGCGATCGAGTATTCTAGAAGAAGTTCTCCGGGAAAAAGTGCCCACCGATTATCGCAATCTCCAATACATAAGACAATAAAGGCAGAACTGCACAAAATGTATTACAGATGTAGATATCGATATATAGACAATTAGAAACTGTCCCTTATAAAAGAACTGAAAATAGAATACAAAACTGCTCAAGGCAACCATGGATTAAAATTTGCTCAGTAGACAGAAGAATAGGAAGTTAACACTCAGTGACCTGCTACATTCTGATGCTATTTGATGCAAACCCCCGAGTTAAGACTGATATTAATACTTATACTGGGCAATTCTGAGTGAGCACTCACCCTGTGCTAACCAACTACACTGAATTCTCATAATTCCAGGAGTTGAGAACCATTATTGTCACCCCTGTGTTCGAAATGTGAGAAATGAGTTTCAGAGAGGTTTCAGACCACACAAAGTCACACAGCTGGTCAGAGGTTGAGCAGGCAGTTCAGACCCTGACAGAGTGATCCAGAGTCTGAGCACCCCACAGTCTCCTGCAACCTGCAGACGTGGCTCAAAGGACTCTTTTCAAAATGTTCTCATGGAAACTTTTGGCTTCTGCCCAACGTTTATAAAGTACTATCCCACGCATTGCCTTAGTAGTTTATTATTTCAAATTTTACAGTCAGAAAGGGTTTATCCTCATTTCATAGATGAGGACACTGAGACTCAAATCAGTCAAGAGACTTGCACGAAGCTGCACAACTGACAAGGGGAGATACAAAACTTGAACTCGGAGCTGGACACCAAAATTTGCTTTCCCTGTAGCTCTAAGACTGCGATGCATGTTGCCATTCAGGAGGCTGAAATCAAGTTGGACTCACATGGACACAGTGAGCACTTATTAAAAGAGTGGTGATTCTATTTGGATTTGACAAGAATTTATGGAAAGGCAGGATTTCCAGATATTTCTCTTGGCATCAAGAAATTTGTTGAGGTCTGTGTTTGAAGTGAGTACATGCTGTGTTTTAAGAGGTTTATAAGATTTGGAAGTGTTTAATGATGATTTTTTAAATATTTCTTTATTTTTGAGGAGGGGGCAGAAAGAGAGAGAGACAGAGAATCCTAAGCAGGCTCACTTGGAGTGCAAATTCACTGTGAGATCATGACCTGAGCCAAAATCAAGAGTTGGACACTTAACCGACTGAGCCACCTAGGTGGCCCTAATGATTTTTTTTAATGGTTTTATTCAAAGAATAAATGAACAGAAAGCACCAGGCAGAGAAATTCCCTTTTCCTCAAGTCCTACTACTCATATTTATTAAAATTAACTAAGAGACGTACAAAGAGAATTAGCATGAGACATAAGGAAGAACTTCCCTATTTTGATGGTTGGGGGATGTTATCGACAGTACAGCATCAGCCACAGGCAGGAACTGAACTGTGGCAGATGTAGAGGACAAGGCCATCCTTAGCAGGGAGCTCTCTCTTCTGCTGGGGGTGGGCCAGGGTGATGGACCAAGTGCTTCCGGTACTCATGAAGAAGGCTAAGGGCTAGAAAGCATTAGAGGAAGGAACTGTGAAGTATCTGGTTCTGAGCAGCACTGTATACCATGGAAGTCTGCTGAAGACAAAGGGAAGGATTTTGAAGCAAGGTCTAACTTTACACTTGCAGAAATCAGAAAGAATTTAGGACCACCACACTCAACTTTTCCTGTCATATGGAGCAGAGGTGCACCAAATGGAGTGTCTGAACACTGTGAGAGTCGGTAACGGGGACTCTGGGCCCGTTCCCTGAAAGCTGCTTCCAAGAGTTTTCATGTCTTGCACTCAGGCAGCCTTGAACAATTCTGGAACTTACTTTTTTGGCCAGAGAGGTCCACTACAGTGCCCTAGGGTTGGGTGTCTTGGGACCCGGAAGGAATGCTAAATCTGCACTGATACTCACCTGTATGAGTAGCTGGGGAAAGTTGAGCATACAGGTGGGGGTTGAATTTATTTAGTGGAGTTGGGCCAATATCCCAGATATTGGCTCATCAGCAGAAATGCAGGAGTCCTAGCCACAAGATGTAGGGGAATTGGGGTTTGGAGTCATAACTTTTAGCATACCATCTGAGCTCTGTCACAGATTCTCCGCATTCTTAGTTCCCTTCTTGGAGGCCCAGCACTCTGATCTATGCCATGAGGAATTGTAATAGGCTGTTTATGGATGAGATGAACGAATCTGTATTTATCACTGAATGCAAAAGCCAGCCCATCATAGATGCCAAGAAAAGTGGGTTTGTCTTCTTTCCTCCCCTTCTCTCCTTTGTGGTGAAAAAGATGAGGAGGCATGTTTAGGCCAAAAGGAAATGCCCATAAGTCTTAAGAAGCAACACCACCCTGGTCGTAAAATCACAGGAAAGCAAAATAGATCTAGAACTTGTGCAGGCAGTTTTCTCTGACGATAGTAATGGGTAACTATGAGAGAAGCCATTTGCTTTTACAGATATCTTCATGGACAGATTCTGTGGCAATCAGGACAAGCTCCATGAATGTTGTGGGGCATGAAATACGAACAAAAACTAAGTCCCTGAAATGACGTGCCCCAAAGCATCAACTTTCTGGTGCTTCAATTTCAGGCGAGTTTTAGGCTCACTTTCTGATATGAGGGATATGAATTATTTACGAAAATAGAATAAAACACTAAACTTTTAGGGTTTTCTTTTTTGGTTTTTGTCTGTTTGCTTATTTGTTTGTTTTTAACAGAGCACCTACATCATTGCTACAGCCACGAGAAGAATAAGGAAGGCCGGGGTTCTCCCTGGGTAACAGATCACTCAGTCACAGAATTTTATACAGGCCACTCCTGGAGTCTCAATTTTTCTATCTCCAAAATGAGAAGAGAAGAATTATGATGTTTTTCATCATAACAGTAGTTGTGTAGATTGAATGAGACAATACATGGCATATGATGAGAACAAGGCCAGGGCACCTGGGGGGCTCAGTCAGTTAAGCATCCGACTCTTGGCCTCAGCTCAGGTAATGATCTCACTGTTCTTGAGGTCGAGCCCCACATTAGGCTCTGTACTACTACTGCATAGCCTGCTTGGGATTCTCTCCCTCTCTCTGCCCCCCACTCCTCTCTCTCTTCCTCTCTCTCAAAATGAATATATTAATAAAACTTTAAGAATTTAAAAAAATAATTAGAACAAGGCCTAGTATGAAGTAAGTGCTCAAAAAATGTCATCATCACCACCAGGGTTTATAAGATCATCTTGGGAGCCAACAAGGGCAACTCTTAAGCACAAAAAAAGACTCAGGGAGATATTCATAGTACAGGGGCTTTAAAGACTTTTTGCCTAATTTTAATCAGGTATAGTTATAATGAGATAACCAATGCAGGGAGATATCAAATAACTGATATAATAAAATTATAAACATAAATTTCAAAGCTTGTTGATGAAAAGCATGTGTCTTCAGATACTAAGTTATTCCAGAGATAATACCAGCATTTCAAAAAAAATTTTTTTGGTTTATTTTCCAGTTCAAGTCAATAAACTTTTGTTGAATATGTATGAGAAGCTGGCTGATGAGCTCATCACTACAGAGGATACCAAGACAAGCTTAGGCATTGCCTCATGGTACGTAAGGCACTCTTGTCCATACCCATGATGGCAGAAAGCCTTTGTCCTTGAATGTTAGCACTGATTATTGGAAACAGACCAAATTGGTTCAGGGCCAAGTCTAGGCAGGTGACTAAGCTGGGTAATAAAACTGAGGCTTGCTCTGAGTGGAGTCAGATTTCCTTGTATGCCTCCATATAATTCTGAAAGTAATTTTCAAAGGGCTTTGCAATGGAGCATTGGCAGCATTGCTGAAATGAGTGCATGGTTCACTAAGGTGACTACTTTGAAAAAGACAGCATTATGATTTCAATATGTAAGACCCGGTGGTTTTGTCAGAAATCAGTCTCTTAAAACACTCCCTGCAGCAGAGCCAAGATTTCCTGTCCCTTTGCGTCTTCCTGTGTCACTTAGTACGGCTTTGCAGACACGGTGCAAGCTCAATCAAGCACCTATTCTACCAACTGTGAAAGATGTCCCTAGGTGGTGACCCACGCCTTTGCCCCCCTAATTTCTCTAGATGGTTCAGGACACTTTCTCATTTCAGTCTTGCCACACTCAACTGAAGCATAACCCACTGCTTTCTGCTAAAATTGTATTTCCTGCTCTTCCCCCTACTACCTCCAAAGGCTTCCTATGATGCGAGCTTGCAGGGCTCCTTCGAGGTACAGTCGTTGTAAAGAAACCAGTAGAGTTTCTAGTAGTATCTAGTAGAGGGCACTGAGAGTCCTGACTATGATTCAGTTTAGTGGAAGGACAGGAAGAGTTATGTCAGGGCCATCTGAATGCCAAAGCCTACATATACCCTAGATTAGCAAAAACATGAGGGCTCTGGAGGGAATGACTCACGTACATTTCCAAAGGTAAATACACTTTCTAGGTTCTCACAGACGCTGACAGAATGATTTACCCAAGCTCCATAGGCATAGTGGGTTTATAGTCAGTAAATATCATGATTAAAAAAATAATCTCTTAGACAGATTTTGGGTTAAAGTGTGACTCTACCCTCTGATTGCTATGTCACCAGATACAGATCATATATCTCTGAGAGCCTCAGTTTTCTTATCTATAACGTAGGGATTCTAATAGTCCCTAACTCATTAGATGTCGCAATGATAAAAATGCAATAAAGCATCTGACACATAGTAACCATGTAAAAATAGTTGTAGTTATTATTATTGATTAGAAAGTTTTCAGGGGGCGCCTGGGTGGCTCAGTTGGTTGAGCGTCCAACTTCAGCTCAGGTCATGATCTCACGGTTAGTCGGTTTGAGCCCTGCATCGGGCTCTGCACTGACAGCTCAGAGCCTGGAGCCTGCTTCGGATTCTGTGTCTCCCTCTCTCTGCCCATCCCCCACTTGCACTCTCTGTCTCTTGAAAATAAATAAATGTTAAAAAATTTAAAAAAAGAAAGTATTCAGACCATAAGTATTTGCTTATCCCCTTTTCTATCAATCTGTTAAACTGCATGTTTTTCTTCATAAGAAATACATACTTACCAATGTATGTGCAGAAAACCTCTACCATACCAAATGCCATTGTTTCCATGTATTAAAAAAAGAAAACAACTTACTCTTCTCATTGAAAACCTGTACTTTTCCAAAAAGGCTGGGATTAAAGGTTTTAAAAAATGATTCTGCAATAGACCTAAAAACACCCAAACAAAACACCGACATTTGGTTTAATAAATGCCGTACTTGCCTACTTTAGGAAGGAACTGATAACTCTTAGTTTTCATTTCTAGCCAATGGAGATTAAAGCTTGCCAGGGGACAGCAGGTGAGCAACATATAGGATGGCTGATTGGATTTTTAATCTTCACTAGTCTTCAGCAACCCATATCCAGCAATGTCTATTTGTCGGCTACCATGTTAAATTGCCAGCCAATTAAAGGCCAAAGGGAGCAACTGTTACCTGGCTATTTATAGTGAGAGTCACACTTTATTTTCAGGGAAACATTTTAAATTATTTCCCATAAAAAGTATACAAATTAAAGCTGCCGCTGAATTAAAATAAGAAACGTAAATACTCATCAGCTGTGGAAGATCATTTTTAAAGACTAATTGAGATGTAATTGCTCAAAAATTAAAATAAAATATACAGAATAATAAAATAGAAAATGAAGATAAATTTTAAAGCAAATAAAGGGGAGCATATTTATCTGTGTCTTTAAGCAAGGCAAAATTCTCCAAATATTAGCTAGTTACCAACAGAAGCAGGAGGAAGCCAAAGCAAGCAAAAGGAAAACTGGGTTGTTATTTGATGATCCTGACACATGAATAGAACGTCAGAAATTTCAGATCGGGAAACTGATGGAAAGAAGTGTATTACCAATAATCCTGGATGCATTTCTTACTTCCCTTTTCTCCAAAGCCATTGTTAGCCCTCGTCGTATTTCTCCCATCATCACATATTCAAAACGCTTGAGTTCTCCCACGCGAGATGTGGAGTTCCAGGGTAGACTTAAGAACAGGGGCCCCAGACCCAGAGCAGAAGTGGAAAACTACTACTACTCCTTATGTGTGTCAGTTTCAGCCTTTGGGGAGAGAAACTGGAGCTTCCTTGGGGAGACTGCGATTCTGCCCTGTAGGGAAGCTCTTATGTGAGCCCATTTAGATAAGTAGATATACTGTTCTTGCAGAAGTCTTGCTATTCTTGCAGAAGTCTTAAATCTGGGGAGCAACCCAAGCACAGGTGCCCCTAAGATGTCAGGTTTTCAGCCTAGTGAAAGAAAACGGGTTCATCTTTGTCAGAAATGGGTTCATCTTCCTTAGGGCTCTCCCCTTCTGGCCACATTTAATTTTCTTCTATGAATTTTCACCAGACTACCTTGAAAATTATTGTTTGGGGTGAGGTAGGGGATATGTGTAGGCTTTTACTATTTTTGTCAGAGGATTTTCTCAGAGGAGATCATGAAGCTGGAGCCTGACAGGAGAAAGACACAGGTCTGAACTCTCTTCACCGCATGCTGGGAAGTGCCTAGCCTTGGTGCCTGGCCAGGGTCAAGACTCTTGGTGTCCTACCCCTGACATAAGCAAGAACTCAGAAGTGAGTAAATGTTCTGTCAGCTCCTGTGAGGGCCTCCCCTGGGCCTTGACAGACCAGGTCAAGAGAGTGGCCGGGGCTGGGATCCCCTCAAGGAAATGGATGTTAGCACTATTGGTTGTGGAAGCAACAAAGGGGAATTGGAAAGAAAAGAGGAGAGAGAAGGAGGCAGGGAGAGAGAGGGAGGGGATAGGAGGGAGGGGGTAAGGGAGAGAAAAGAAGGAAGAAGGAGAAGAAAAAGGAGAAGGGAAGGTAGAGGTGGGAGGGGTGGAGAGGGTAGGGGAAGAGAAAACCAGATCATATATTATGCCCTGGGAAACTCTACCACAAAATCATTGCTTCTGATCCACAATTGCTGACTTTTGTTTGTTTTCTACTATAATGGGTTTCTCTCTCTCTCTCTAATCCTGGGGTTAGGGCAAGGACTTGGGCGTCAAATGTCAGTTTGAAAGTGTAGATGGGAGCCTTCTGAAACTGACTACTGTACGACCTTGATGTGATCTGTTCATCTAAGTTTCAGTTTCCTCAAATGAAAAACAAACAAAAAAAAAGATAATAAATCCATTTTCCTTGGAGCTGTTAGGAGAGTTAGGCAAGTCAATATATACCATGCTAAGCGTCCTGTCTGACACATAGCTAGTACGTGGTGCTAATTAGGAAATATCTCTATGACAAGAATGCTATTTAACACCTTCCAACCGTATTTTAAAAAATATCTCCGAAAACACTGATCGCATATGGAAAATGTTATTCATCAGTTCCTTAAATTCTAGCACCCGAAAGTTACTCTAAGGGCAGCCCCACAAAATCTTCTCAAAAACCAAAACAAGGAAACAAAATATAAGTCTCTGTACACCGTAAAGGCGGACTGTCTCAAGACAATACAGAACATCCAGACAAAGAGGAGCATTCCACCAAGGGAAGTACGTCCCGGATCCCCCCTGTATAAGGTGCATGACATCTGGAACACACCAAGCAAGGCCACTGGCACGCTCTCCAGGCGGAACTTGGAATTAAAACTTGGAGAAACCCCAGGGCAGGAGCTGAGAATAAGGATGAAAGACACAGCGCTGGCTCAGGGCACCTGGAGAAGGTCCTGGCTCATAAATGTAAGCGAGATAAACGAATGAACGAAGGGATGAGAAGAAAAACTACAGGTGACTGAGAGAGGCTGATGAATGTGCTAAGCTATGTCCCATTAAACTGAGAAATGAGGCCAGGGACCCATAAATGACCTCACCGTAGCTAAGTGGTACAATACGACGTCCAGCGTTTGCAGCAAACTTGTAGTTTGGCCGACCTCGAATTACACTCACTGGAGTTCTGTTGTGGAAGATAAAGGGCAGAGAGAAGGAAGAGTGAAGGATTTGGTCTTGGGGAATATACTCCCAAACTATGGGGGCCCTGAGGACAAGCAAGGTCCTGGCATAGGACTGTGTGAAGAGTTTTGTTTGGCATTAGGATGAGAGACCTCCTCCTTCTCAACACGGCATTTATGTATGGAAATAGCCCTTTCTGCTTATGAGTGCTTTCTTAGCCACAGGCACAGGGGTCCTCTGGGTGTGGTTTCCTTTCAACCTCACAGCAATCCCTGGGGCAGATATGATCTCCATCTCACAGAGGAAGACATCTGGGCTTAGACTTGCTAAGTGCACAGTATTTCTAGTAGATGGTTGGAGCGGGACTCAAATGGTGCTCTCAAGATATATGTTTTTAACTATTTTTATTATTGTCACCATGCTTATACACATTCCTCGATATTCACTGTCTGCCTATGTTAAGTGCGGTAAGTAACAGCATTTCCTTATGAGTGGAAGACGCGGGTCTTACTCCTAGGGGAACACAAACTCTGGCTGGGAATCAGATACAAGAAGTGGACGGCAGAAGGGAGCAATGGTGAGGCGTGGAATGTCTGAGTTTCTGCCTGGGTTTATTCCCTGACTCTGCCTTTCCCCAGCTGTGGGACCTTGGGCATTTCATTCCTTTAAGGCCTCAGTCATTCCATCTGTAAAATGGGGATGGCAATAATAACAATACCTAGCTCCTTTTGTTTTGTGAGGATTAGTTTAGCTCATACATGTATAATACATGGACCAGGAAGTAGCCACCCAGGATAAGCAGCCATTGGATGTTAGCTTTTGTGCCAAGTGTTTAAAGACTGCTTCTATCCACGCTGTTCACTGCAGCCCTCACCACAATCCTGTGAGGCAGGTAGGAGCCTAGCGATGTCACTATCCTGGCAAACTCATGCCCCACTCTTAGAGGACTCTCATAACGTCTCTGCTCAAGCCCTTGGTACCTCTCAGCTATTGACCTCCATTACTACTTTACCAGGAAAAGTGAAGTCATCAGAAAAGAACTTCTACAAGTTCCCAGTATTGAATTTACCTACCTCCACTCATCTGTGCCCGTTCTTGCCTTCCGCATTGGCACGGATGAAGTGTTCGTGTGCCCATCTGTGGTAGGCAGAATACTGGCCTCATCCCACACCAGGCCCTGTGAATATGTTGTATTACGTGACAAAGGGGAGCTAAACGAGCAGATGGAGTTAAGGTTATCATTGAGCTGATCTTACAACAGGGAGATGATTCTTGATTACCTGGGCAGAGCCAGTGTAATCACAAGGGTCCTTAAAAATAGGAAATGGGGAGGCAGAAGAGACAGGTGGGAGTGATCTGATGGCAGAAGGACTGGCCCCACGGTCACCGTCCTTGAAGATGAAAGAAGAGGGCCACCACGAAGGAAGGAGGGCAGTCATCAAAGCTGGAAAACAGAAGGAACTGGATTCTCCCCTGGAGCACCCAGAAAGGAACACAGCACTGCTGACACCTCAATTTTGGCCCATGGAATCCCGTTCCAGACATCTGACCTCCAGAAACGTAGTCCTGCCTTGAGGCAAGGGAACCCAGCTTTATAACCTCATATGAACTAATCCTTACATGCAGGCTGCCCCAGGAAGGCAGCGTGACCTTGGAGAAGGCAGCACTCCTAGGTCAAGGGCATTTTCCAGAGGATTCAGTGGAGTAGCCAGAAGCTTTGGGGATGAGTCCCTCGGCACAGCACATCACAGCATCCACTACAGGCACCTCCCACCATCCTTTCCTCTACCTGAAATGCTGCCCTCCAGATACATGTAAGCTCCTATATTCAACCCTTTCAGACTTTATCAGATATCACTGCTGAGTGATGCCTTTCTTGACCACCTTACTCAAAACGCATCACCTTTCCACTCCAAAGTTCTCCATCCCCTTCCTGATCTGTTTTCCCCAGAGCACTCATCTGATGCACTTCAATAGTTTATTATTTTTATATTTATAATCTCCTTCCTTACATTAGGTTGAAATCTCCAAGGGCAAGGACTCTTGCCTGTATTATTCACTGTTTTATGCCCAGCCCTCAGAATAGTACCTGGCCTCTGGAAAAAACTCAATAAATATTTGTTGAATGAATGGAGGAGAGCTAGGAGATCACACAGGATGAGAGACACTGAGTACTTGCCCAAGGTCACAAATAAGTGTGAAAAACTAGCAAGATTCTGGACATCAATCAGAGTTTTTCGACTCTATGCCTAGTGCTCTAAAATTTTGCTGAACAACAAGACATCCTCCCTGATCTCTCTTCGTATATTGTGAAGAACAAAATCAAAGATGTAGAATTGATCAGGATGGCCTGGTAGATTTCTGAATAAAGAGTGAAATCACTGGGGAGAGGGAAACAACACTGGGGTATAATCAATAATGAGTAACCACATTTTGACTCAAAACATACCATTTAATCCATTTTAAAATGTGATCATCACAGAACATTATTCATGCAACAAAAGTGCTGAGTATCAGTTATTTTTATTTAATTTTTTAAATTAATTTTTGAGGAAGAGACAGCGTGAATGGGGGAGAGGCAGCAACAGAAAGAGGGGGAGAGAGAATCCCAAGCAGACTCCAAGCTGTCAGCACAGAGCCCGATGCGGGGCTCAAACTCATGAAACCATGAGATCATGACCTGAGCCAAAACCAATAGGCAGGTACTTAACCGCCTGAGCCATCCAGGTGCCCCTGAGTAATCAGTTATATATCCGGTACTGAGCCGAGCTCTGGAGATACAGTTGATGAAATAAAGTAGACATGTCTGTCACCTCCTGGACTTCTGACAGCCTTGTCCTATAATATATACCTAGGCAAGAAGATCTGTGTGTATCAAATGGAAGAACGCTATTGATTGGAAATCAAACTTCCTCTTAAGATTTGATATCTAGTGGAGGGAAAAAAATAAACATTGCACAGCTCGTGTTCTACATGGTATCTCAAGTAATGGAGAGAACTAGTATTTTGGCAAAAGTAAAAAGTCAGTGACTATCTTGATAAAATGTTAATTTCCCAGAAGTGACTTGAATTATAAAAACTAGAAAATGTTTTTCCTTCTTATGTTCACTGTGGCCTTTACCCAGACCTTCCCTAGCAAGAGAGGAACAACTAACATAAGTTTTTAAAGCTATTCGGCAAATTACTTAGTCAAGCCCCTCCATTTCATCCCACGGATGCCACTTAACCTCCAGGTTTCAGCAAGGCTGTGCTAGCGACACAGCAGCTCTTCTCCAAAGCCCGCATGGACCAAGAAGCAGGGAGAATAAGTGAACAGGGTTCAATTGCAGCTCCCCAAATATTTGTCCAAGTCCTAAGCCTTGGCACCTGTGAATGTGACCTAATTTGGAAGAGGGGTCTTTACAGATGTAATTAAGTGGAAAATCTCAAGGTGAGATCATCC
The DNA here is from genome assembly GCF_024362965.1 of Panthera pardus. Taxonomy (NCBI): domain Eukaryota; kingdom Metazoa; phylum Chordata; class Mammalia; order Carnivora; family Felidae; genus Panthera; species Panthera pardus. Next base: position 47,647,395 of record NW_026526765.1, on the reverse strand, counting down.
TGGATTAATGAGATGGACCCTGACTCCAGTGACAAACGTCCTTATAAAAAGAAGAAAAGACACGATGTATCTTCTGAGGCTGAGGACTCCCTGAGGAGAAGCACAGAAACACACAGAGAAAGCCAACTGAAGACAGAGGCTGAGACGGAGTTTACGGTGCCACAGCCAAGGAATGTTTGGAAGCCACGTAAGCTAAAAGAGGCAAGGGAGGACAGCCATGCAGACACCTTACTTCTTGATTTCTGGCCTCTAGAACTATGGAAGAATAAATTTCTGGGTTTTTTTTTAATGCTTTTAATGTTTATTTATTTTTGAGAGAGAGAAAAATAGAGCACAAGTGTGGGAGGGGCAGAAAGAGAGGGAGGAACATAATCCAAAGTAGGCTCCACACTCTGAGCTGTCAGCACACAGCCTAATGCGGGGCTTGATCTCATGAATCATGAGATCATGACCTGAGCTGAAATCAGGAGTCGGATGCCCAACCGACTGAGCCACCCAGGCACCCCTAAATTTCTTGTTTTAAACAATCCAGTTTGTCATAATTTATTATGGCAGCCTTAGGAAACAAATACAGTAAATATTCCAGGGATCAAGAAAAAGGAAGCTCATTATCTTCTGTGCAAGCTCAAGATACAGGCTGCCATCACCTGTCAGAGGAGAATCTCCATGTAGAGTTTTGATTTCTTTTCCTCAGAGTTGATTAAATCCTTTTTTTTTAACTCAGTGTTCCATTGGTCATAGAGGTTCCTAACTTCAAAAATAACCTAGTGTTAAACAAGCCAGATGCCAAGTCAATAAAATCACCTCTTGCAAGCTGGTAATATCTGTGATAGATTTACAAGAAGCAGCAAGAAGGGTCTAAATCATGAACACAAACACTTCAGCCTATAGCACGCCCACCCTAGATGAACCAGAGGGAATGCCAAGGCCGTGGAAGGCAGAAGACGTAAGGAAAGAATAGCAAGGAGGCAATTTCAGTGGGATACTGAAAACAACATTATTAATTTTTAAAGTGGAAATGCAATTATTTCAATGTTTGCCTTCTCCAGTATTACAAGTAATACTGATTCCTTCTCTTTTGAATTATGTTGGTGCTCACCATCAACTTAACACATTTTATACTTAATTCCCTATAGTTTTACACCTGCCAGTTAATTGTTACACAACTGTCTTTATAACTCACCCTGTGAGCTGTTTTAGTCTAGAGACTATCTCCTATTTTCCTTTCTTATATCCCCAGTTTCTTTTCAGGGCTGAGTAAAAAGAGGAGATAATTAAGAGATAGCTATTAATTGATTTTTAACTTTATTTTCCTAGTCATAAGCTTCCACCCCAATATTATAACTATTCTTCCTAATGAATGTTGAAGCATTGCTATGTCAGTGTATCAGTAGATCTAAAAAATACATATATATAGGTAGCATGTTCATATACGTGTGTCTACACAGCAGATACCCCAACACACACATGCTAACATGAAGCAGAAGCATTTGACCCCAAAGCAGTTCTGATAACAACTATCATCATATCTGAGAGTTCTAGTAATATGTTAGGTAATTATTTTTCACAAAGGAGAACAAGAAAGATGAAAATATCTTCAATATAACAGACAATGGAGTGTTTGCACAGATAATATTAGAACCAAAATATTCAAGTGTCCCAATCTGAAATATTACACATTGCACTGTGTATAATTAGTTATAAGCCAACCCTGGCTTCAGAATACTTCAAAAAATTTTAAGAAAATTCATAATAATAATGTTAATTTAGTGGTTATTCTGGTTCAGCCATAGTTCTAAATGCCTTATGTTCATTGAACTCACTTATTTATTAAATCATCAAATATTTATGGAGTTTGTGATGGTTAATTTTATGTCAACTTGACTGAGCCAAGGGAAACTTAGAAATTTAGTCAAACAAAATCCATGTCTCAGAGGCTTTACAATCTATCACTGAATCTGAAAGGAGAACCGTAATATAGCCCTACTAACAGTTTTTTTTATCCCTGTTTTACAAATAGGACACAAAGAATTGCCTTAACGCCAGACCTGGGTCAGTAACCAAGTGGATTCCAGTTGCTATCACATTAACCTAGTACATCTTAGCAAGGTCCATTTTAATCTCTGATTTTATTGATTCATGTCTCCTCGGTTTAGCAAACACATGCTGTGTGGATACACATCTGCATGTGCGTGTGCCATATAAGTACACTTCCTTCTGCAAGTTCAGTCAAATGTGGTGTTACAAGGTAGGTAGGAAGCAAAAGTGGGCCTTTTCTTCAGGAGTTAAAGTTTAAGAAGCAATAAACTTCAACCAAAAAACAGTCTAAAATTACTGATGAGCCAGAGATACTTTCAAACACTCTTTGAAATAATGCTTTGTTATCTTTCACAGACAGAAGAGTCGGGCGGGATGTCCATAGTCCATATGGTAGAGAAGTATGAAGGTTTGGCCGTCAGCAGTCACAGTTTTAGGTCTCAGTTTGACCAGACTTGTGAAACTGGCCTATCTGCTTACCCCAATGGTGCCTCCATTTCTGACCTGCAAAGTGGGGATAAAAAGAATATTTGCTGGGGCGCCTGGGTGGCTCAGTAGGTTAAGCGTCCGACTTCAGTTCAGGTCACGATCTCGCGGTCCGTGAGTTCGAGCCCCGCGTCGGGCTCTGGGCTGATGGCTCAGAGCCTGGAGCCTGCTTCGGATTATGTGCCTCCCTCTCTCTCTGCCCCTCCCCCATTCATGCTCTGTCTCTCTCTGTCTCAAAAATAAATAAACGTTAAAAAAAAAAAAAAGAATATTTGCCTCCAAAGGCACTAGCAATCTGGTGAAGTAACAGATAGAAAGTTCTGGGCACAATACCTAGACCAGACAAAGCCCTCACTAGGTATTAGGTAAAAATGATGAACAGAGATAATGCGGCTAAACTCAGGCATCAATTTAAGGCATATGTGCAAAATTAATATTAAGCCTGGCAGACAGGAAAAACATGAATTACTTGTACCTTTCGCCTTGAAAGATGAAAACACAGCACCCATTTTGTGAATCCACAGTACAAGATGACTTGGTCACCTGGGTATCAGGGTGGGAGCACAGATATTCAGCAAATGAACACTTACTAGGTGTCCAGTCTGTATCAGGCACGTCACAGACAACACAGCTCAATCAGCACACCTCATTCTCATAGCCACAATGTGCAGCTGATGTTTGTCTGAATAGCTTCTGTGATCCAGGCCCGTGTTTGGTGCCACATGTCAGTGATGAGTAAAATTAGGAGCTCCTGGTCTTATAGAATTTCTAGTCAGTAACTAATCGGTAACGACCAATTGGATGAAATGCTTATCTGGGCAAGCTTTGTCGGTCAAGAGCCGGAGAGTGAATATTTTAGGTTTTGGAGGCAGTGGTCTCTGATGCAATATTCTACTTTGCCACTGTAACACAAGGAAGCTCCAGACAATATGTAAACAAAAAGCATGCCTGCATTCCAATAAAGCTTTACTTGCAAAAACAGGAGACCGGCAGGCTGCAGTTTGAAGATCCCTGGGTAGTGGAAGAAGCAAGTAACTCACAGCCTTGGGGAATTAAGAAGAGCTTCACTAAAACCGGGAGGGGGGAGGGGTTGCTAAGTGAGCAGTGCTTTGAAGAAACAAGGCTCCCTAGAAAGTCAGAAGGGAAAAGAGAAAAGGTACCTCCTGGCAGTGGGAATGACAGGGCAAAGTCATGGAAGCGTTAAAGGACACGGCTTGTTCCAGAAGAGTGAGGTACCATGAGAACTGGGAGAATGGGGTCAGAGAAAAATGAGCAGAGATTTAGAAAAAGCCTTTCTGCACATAGCTCTGTGGTGGTTCGAAGCCAAGTTCATATTATCTTTCGGTATTTCTAAAGGTCGAGCTGCGTTTCCCCTCCCAAAGCTAAATGATAACATGATGCAGTTCAAAAGCTGGTCATATCAAATTGCCATCTAATCATTTAATTAAAGCCCCATGCTGGCACCAGCCATCCTCAGGGCCCATTTTTCATTTGGGCACATTTCATTACACTTTTCAAAGCAAATTTGCCTTTTCAAAGGCGAAAAATGCAAATGACTAGGTTTGAAAGGAAATGCATAACACTCTGCATAATGACAGGGATTTTCTTGGAAAGCAGTGATGCACAGACAGAGCTATCTTTAGGGGCTGAGGGTGGCTTATCAGCCCTATAGGAACTCTACATGATACTTCATTACAGCACCAGGATGCAAACGGAAGTGAAAATACCAAATAGCAGAAAGCAAACAGCCATCCCCGTTTCCTTTTTCAGCATCACTGAAACCACATTTTGAACCAGGATGCATCCTCTGGACCGGCAAGACCAAGGCAGGCATTGATAAATGGAGGACATTTACAGTGTGGCCAAGAAAATGATGAAAAGCTAGGAGGGACTGACCTGTTCAAAGATAGGAATAGGAACACCTAAAGGCCGATTAACATAAAGCATTCACAGGCAAATTAAAGTATGTTAAAAAAAAAAAATATTCTCAGGAATCAGAAAACACCCCCCGTTGAGACAGCATAATGTATGTTGGGGGTGTGCCCAGTAAGAGAATGAAAGTGACCTTAATGGAAATCAGCATCTTCCTCCTAGGGTCCACAGAAACTCTCAGAAGCACTGCATTCCCAGTCACGTGGGTCTTTCACCTTGGAAGAACAAGGCGCAGCACACATTTTATGAATCTACAGACCCCAAAGTGAAAAGCAATAATAGTCCAAATGGGAGAGAGTGGTACATACTAAAAGAGTTAGTTCACTCTTTACCATCAGGGAGAGAAGAAAAGCTTAACTTCAGGATTTCGGGGAAAGCATTTCACCCTGTGAAAGCACCACCAACAGCATGCTGAGGTTTAGGGTCTCCACAAAGTTCAAGGTTGCAGACGCTTTTAGATCTGCGGCCAGAGTGCGTGTGGATCTCTCAACCAAGAGCTTCTGACCAGGGAAGTTCACTAGTTCTGGAACCAGAGCTGGTTAGCTCAGCAAAGGCGTCACTCTACAATAGGCTAACGTCCTCATTCTATTCCTCATACAGGAAGGACGCTCATCCTTAGCCAGGCTGCCTGCAGACCTAGGCAGATGGAACACTACCCCAAATGTGGCATTCAGTTCAGAGTACCATCCCACCTCACAGACAAGGGGAAAAACTAGAGCACAGTAGGATGTTTTGATATAGCCTGCCTCACATGGTTTTTTTTTCCATTTAATTTCAATTATAATGAAATACAATATACCTACACAAAAGTGCACACATCATGATCACCATGAATATACCTGTGTAGCAAACAACTAGGGAAAAAAAAAATCATATAATTACTTTAGCACCAGAAGTTACCCTCATACCCTCTTTAAGGATGACCACTGCCCTGACTTCGAACAAATAAGGTAGTTTTGCACGGCTTGTATTCTTGCACAAATGGAATCATATAGTATAGCCTATTATGTCTGGATTCTTTGGGCCCAAATTAAGTTTGTGAGATTTATGCATATCATTTAGTCTAACTGTAGCCGGATCTTCCTTGTCGCTGAATAGATTACCATTATGTGAATATACCACAATGTATTCATCTATTCTACTACTGGTGGTAGCTTGGGTTATTTCCCGCTTTGGGCTTTCAAAAATAGTGCTTGCCATGCCTTTTGGTGAGCGTGGCAGATTTTGATTTGCCACTTTGATGTGGGAAAAAACATGGTGGCATGGCATTTTGACAGGGCAATGTCAAATTTGTCCTGTTAAAATGCGACATCCCCTTCTTTTGTTTAGGCTAATGTATGAAGGAGACATTCCTGGTTTACATGGTCCATCCTCAAGTCCGTCCCTGTCCCCCACGATCCTGTCTAGTTCAAGGGGCTGAGACTGAGGAGAAATACACAGAAATGAACACTTAAGAAGCCTGGCAGATCACATACAATATTAAATCACCCACCTAAAAGAGAGAACAAAATATGCTTTCAAAACCACGTAAGGATTCCTTAAAGAAGAAATTTTAGGTAAGAGGGTTTCCTGCCTCCGGCACAAGAATCAATAATTACAACAGACTCTGACAATTTGAAGAGTATCATGTGCTAGCAGTTGTTAAAAGAGAGAGAATATATACAACTCCCTATAATTCAAGCCCTCAGACAGGAAAGGCTATAGAAATAGAGAGGAAAAAAAGATAAATTCTGCCTGCCAGGAGCAGGCTCAGGGAGACAGAAGGGTGAAAGGCTTTGGGGCAGGGAGATGCAGTGAGCATTTGTCAGGGCTTCTTAGCAATGATTCTCCCTTTCTTTCTGAATCACATCCCAAATTTCTCATCTAGTGATTACAGTGGTACTTAACCAATCGCTGGCTTTAAGGGTGGACACAGACTGACTTAATCCAACCAGGATATCTCATGTTTGTAGCCTAGTTACTGGTTCAGAGATGTGTTTAATCCACTTCCAAACCAATCCACAGAATTCCTTCTCTTGGTCACAGACATTAGCCTGAGGCCAGTAGGACACATGACCTAGTAAGATAATTCAATCACTGTGACGTGCAGTCTTTTTGGTGAAGGTTAAAGCACAGACTCCTATACTACTCCATTCTGGCCTAAGTGGTGTGAAATAGAAGCTTTGGAGAGAAAAGTTGGATATGGCAGGAGGGGCATGAATCATGTTCTGATAATATCGTTTTTGTCTCAGACGGAACTGTAAGTGATGTAAGACGAATTTCCAGATGTGTCTTACACAGGTTAATAGACCCTCTTTTTGTTATTTTTTAAGTTTATTCACTTATTTTGAGAGAGAGAGAGACAGAGAGACAGAGAGGGAGAGAGGGAGGGAAGGAGGAGAGAGAGCATAAATGGGGGACAGGCAGAGAGGGAGGGTGAGAGAGAATCCCAAGCAGGCTCCACATTGTCAGTGCAGAGCCAGACATGGGGCTCAACCCCATGAACCATGAGATCATGACCTGAGCTGAAATCAAGTCGCACATTTAACCTACTGAGCCACCTCAGGCACCCTGTGGATCCTCTTTTTAAAAATCCAATTTGAGTTTGGTTTTTGACTTGCTTGCAACCTAAACTTCCACAAAGTGAAATAAGCAAGGGCTGATCTGGACGTGGAAAGGATAAGAGGCATTCGACAGGTAGAGCTGGCATGAAATCGTGTTCCAAGAGTAAGCACAGTAGGATGAAGGCAGTAAAGGAGGATCTGTGGGCAAACCCAAGTCAAGAAAGGCACCACAGCAAGGTGGGAGACTGTATTTTGCGTTGGATTAAGACAGATCAGACGTCAGCAAAAATTGTTGTGTTTGTAAATATTTTCAGTTTTGCAGGCCAGATGACTTGTGTCACAACTACTCAGCTCTGCCACTGTGGTATGAAACCAGCCACAGTCAATACGTAAACAAATGAGCACATTCCAGTGAAGCTTCATTGATGGACACTAGACTTGAATTTCACATAACTGCCACATGCCACGAGGTACTGCCCTCATTTTGGTTTCTTCAATCATTTGAAAGTGCAGAATCATCCTTAGCTCATGGGCCATAATTTGTGGACCCCTGAGGTAGAGAGAACACAAAACTTCTATATTCATATTCTTCTTCGACCATATGTTAGGTACCTAACACTGGACAAATTACTTAATCTCTCTAAGCCTGTAACTTCATTGAAACGATAGGGACCATTATAGGTCATAACCCATAAATTTGTTCCAAGAATAAAATAATCTAATGCATACAGAAATGCTTAGCAATGGGGTGCCTGGGTAAGCTCAGTTGGTTAAGCGAATGACACTTGATATGGGCTCAGGTCATGATCTCAGGGTTCATGGGATCGAGATCCCCACATTGGGCTTCATGTGCTGACAGCAAGTAGCCTGCTTGGGATTCTCTCTCTCCATCTCTCTCTCCCCCTCCCTGATTCATGTCCCCTCTCTCTCAAAATAAATAAATAAACATTTTTTTTAAAAAGGAATCCTTAGCAAATTGTCAGAAGGACAGATGAGAAAGTAAGGACCTATTTAAGGTAACTCATAAGGTGCATTTCTAGTTTAGGGAATGCAGATGTTTATTAGCATGTTGCTTTTCATTTCAGTGCAATATTCAGTGTGTGTGTGTGTGTGTGTGTGTGTGTGTGTGTGTGTGTGTGTGTGTTTTGTTTGTTTATTTAGTTATTTTGAGAGACAGACAGAAAGAGAGAGAGAGAGAACAGGAGAGGGGCAGAGAGAGGGAGAAAGAGAGAGAGAATCCCAAGCAGGCTCTGCACTGACAATACAAGCCTGACACAGGGCTCAAATTCAGGAACCGTAAGATCATGACCTGAGCCGAAACCAAGTCAGACGCTTAACCAACTAAGCCACCCAGGAGCCTCTGCGCTCACTGTTTTTTAAAAAAAGAGGTCATAATTTTTTGTGTGTGTGTGAGAAGAGGGTACCCTGCTTCCAGTCCTACGTCATGCATTTCTTTAGAAAAAAATTCTTTCGCAGAGACTCAGCTGAGCTAATAAAAATTTTAAAACCCACGGTCACTTCTGGTTTGAACTGCATTCGTCAGTTTAGATAATTTATTCATTGACTAATTAGTTCAGCCAAATCTTAGAGACTATGTCTCTTTCTATGAGCCCAGATGGTACCCCATCACACAGATGATGGGGAATAAGACCCCATACTCTGTTTGTCAGACACCCCACTGGGTAACTGATAACCAAAAAATGGTTCAGTAAAGATTTGCATTTAAGGTCTCTTAAGGTCCTCTGATTCTCTCCAGCACACACTAAAGATCCTAACCCCGTTTAAGATCATTAGCAAATCCCAATCTTCATAAATATCACAGGGGAGCTAATGAGACGACTTAGAGAAGGTTTGCGGCTCATTGTATAAGAGGGCACCAAGCCAGTTTGATTTCTCTGGTCCAGGCTACAGGGAAACCAATGACAGTTTGCTTTTGCTTGAGGGGTGCAAACAAAAAACAGTGTAATTTGGTTGAATAAATTTGTTAAGGCAAAAGACTGGGATCCATATTAATAGCAATGCACCTACAATTGAAGGTGTATATTTTTCTCAAACTCTTGCCTCTCAGGCAGGCAGTCACCAGGTAAGCAGCATGTCTTTATTGAGTATGCATGTCAGGAACTGCACTAGAACTTGCAATGTATTGTCTTAGGAAATCTTTACAATTACCCTATGAGGTAGGTCCCATTTTCCCAGCTTTACAGGTAATAAAGGTCAGGCTCAGAAAGATCATGCTCTCGCTCAAGTTCCTAGAGCTGGGGAGCCTGTACTCTCCTCTCCATCTCTCCTGCATATCTCTTTGCCCACTCTTGGGGTCGCAGTGAACAACAGCACTGTGTTCCAAACCAACAGGTGCCAGCGGGGGGTAGTAGGCAGTCAGTTAAAAATTGGTCCTTCCTGCTCTCTTCCACCTCTATGTCTCACATGCTATTCTTTAACTTAATCTTGATTGCATTAATTTTCCAAAGTACCTCTGTAAGTAGTTTCTCTCCCTCTGGGAGCTGAATACTCTTATACCCATTTTACAGATGAAGAAAGTAAGCCTGGGGGAGGTAAAGTAACTTGCTCAAAGTCCCAAAGTAGTGGACGAATGAGCTCTATTGCTACCTAGATCTGGGTCCAAAGATCACAGTATTTCTAAGATTCTAAGACTTTGAGGAAAGTCATAAAGGTTCCCTCTGTATCCCCATTCTTTTTTTTAATGTTTATTTATTTATTCTGAGAGAGGGAGAGAGAGAATCCCAAGCAGGTTCCACACTGTCATCACAGAGCCCAATGCGGGACTCAGTCCCATGAACTGTGAAATCATGACCTGAGCCGAAATCAGGAATCAGACACTTAATTGACTAAACTACCCAGGTGCCCGTGTATCCCCATTCTTATATAGAAAGTTCCATCTTCTTGGAAACAACTATATAAAAATAAATACACATTATAAATCATTTCCGAGATCCTTAAAAATGTATGCCTATGTAAACTATATATATATAGTTTAGGGGTTTATGCTAATATTAAGCTAATAATCTGAGCCTCAGTTTCTTCATCTGCTAAATGTGGCTAACAATACCAATACTACTAGGTTGTTAGAAGGATTAAATAAGGAAATAATTAAACCATCAGTACTCTAATGGCTATTAAAAAGAAGCCTGTCTATCTTTCCATCTGTGTCCACCCACTCCCCACACATCTACCTCTCCTTCTCACTATCCATCCATCGCATATGTTTGCTGACAGAATGAAAAGGCAATGGTGTGGAAAGCTGGTTTCCTGGCCCACCTCCATTACCAGATCTACTGCTCTAGTCATCTCTGCCAGGCTCTGTGGCCCCCATCCATAAAATGAAGGGTTTTGCTGGATCATCCCTAAAATGCCCAATATTCTCAGACTCCATACAAGTTCATCATTGCCCTAGTACTCCATCACCCTAGGTTACCACTACCTTCAGTTTCCCAGAGCACCAGGCAAGGGGCAAAATCATGTGCAGTTCTGTCCTCATGATTCAGCTGGTTTGGGTGACCACATATTCCAAAGAAAGCTATAATTAGGGGTGCCTGGGTGGCTCAGTCGGTTAAGCAGCTGACTTTGGCTCCGGTCATGATCTCACAGTCCATGAGTTCAAGTCCCATGTCAGGCTCTGTGCTGACAGCCCAGAGCCTGGAGCCTGCTTCCGATTCTGCCTCTCTCTGCCCCTCCCCTGCACATGCTCTGTCTCTCTCTCAAAAATAAATAAGCATTAAAATTTTTTTTTGTAAATTTTAAAAAGCTGTAACTAGTCTGGGCAGTGGCTGATGATTTCACTGTGGTTATATAAACAGTAACTTTCAAGCCACCAAGGCTGTATTGTCTGGATATTAAAACGTGCTCTGTTTAAGCTAGAAGTATCAAGCTCTATTTAAATCTCTAGAAAGATTGAAAAAGAAGAAATCAGGGAGGGCATAACCCTATTAGTACTAAAATAATGTTGTATTTTTTAAGGTTTCAAAATACTATTAGGAAAAGAGCTTTCATATTTATCAAAAGTCTAACTACTTGGCAAACATTTGATTAAACTCTCTCAGCAAGAAAAATACAATAGAAACATCAGAGACTTGGAAGCTGGCTACACCTGGCTTCAAATCCCAGCTCTGCCCTAAGTCACTGGATGATTTTGGGTCATTAATCTAATCTTTAGTATCTTGATATCCTCAATTAGAACACGAGTATAATGAGAACTAACTTACAAGATGATTATGATGATGAATGAAATAAAATATGCAAAGCATCTAACAGTGCCTATGACTCACAGTACCTCAAAGTCAACATACCCTAAACAGAAATAAGAATTGTTTTCTTCTACAAACCAGCGGTTTGCATTCCAGTGTTTTCTGCCTCAGTGGACATCAGCAGTCACTCAGATGCACCAACCAAAAGCCTTAGATTTCCTCATCACCCTCCTACTGCTTATAACATCCCCCTTCTCATCTGCTTACCTCTTCAATTTCTCGAATGCAGCCCCCTTCGATCCATTTCCACTGTCACTCTTCATGCTCCCACCCTGTCGATCTGAACTGTATTATCCCACCTGAACTGGCCTCTTCACATCTGTCTCTGTCTCCCCTCCAGTTGACTCTCCACAAAACATCCAAAATGATCTTTTAAAAAGCAAATCCCCACATGTCCCTCCTTGCCATTCAGCCCTCTGGGTTCCCTCATACACCTAGGATGTGACCAAATTTCTCACTGTGATCTTCAAGGCTCTGCCTGAGCTGGCCCCTGGCCATGTCTTCAGCTCCATCTTAACTCACCATCCACCTTGTCCTCTGGGTTTTGGTAACACTGGCCTTTCTTGTATGCCTGGAGGGTTCCTGGTGCTCTCCAGCCACACGATTGGTACTGATGCTTGAATACTCCCCTTACCAGCATGTATATATACCTCTATTCTTTTTTTTTATGTTTATTTCTTTTTAAGAGAGAGAGAGAAAGAGCACAAGGTGGAAAGGAGCAGAGAGAGAGAGGGAGACATAGAATCCAAAGCAGGCTCCAGACTCTGAGCTGTCAGCACAGAGCCTGGTGTGGGGCTTGAACTCACAAACTGGGAGATTATGACCGGAGCCAAAGTCAGATTCTTAACCGACTGAGCAACCCAGGGGCCCCCATATACCTCTACTCCTAAGGGAAGTCACTCCTGACACCTGAGGTTGAGTCAGCCCTCTGCACATGCTTTCATGGCTTCTCAGGCTTTTCCTTACAACCTACAATCACTTGCACTTAAACACTGGTGTGATGCTTTGCTTGCACAGGCCTCGCACTAAAATTTATAAATTCAGTGGGCAGATGGGATCATTTCTGTTCTTACTGTCGTTTTTCTGGTAACTAGTATAGAGCGAGGCCCAGAGTAGGTGTTCAATAAATATTTGTTTAATTCTTTTTTTTTTTTTTTTTAAACTAGGATTCACACCCAGCAGGGAGCCCAGTGCAAGGCTTGAGCTCACCACCTTGAGATCAAGACCTGAGCTGGGATCAAGAGTAAGACACTTGGGGAACCTGGGCGGGTCAGTTGGTTAAGTGCCTGACTCTTCATTTTAGCTCAGGTCATGATCTCACAGTTCATGAGTTTGAGCCCCATATCGGGCTGTGTGATGGCAGTATGGAGCCTGCTTGGGATTCCCTCTCCCTCTCTCTCTGCCCCTCCCCTTCTTTCTCTCTCTCACAGTAAACAAATAAACTTAAAAAAAAAGTCAGACACTTAAATGAATGAGGGGCACCAGATACCGCTCAATAAATATTTTTGAATCAGTGATGATTCTCTCCCTTTCTTTTCTTCCTTTCCCTGATGTCCTTCCCTCTCAACCTTCTACAAATATTTACTAAATATTCACAATATGCCAGTTACTCCATTGCTTGCTCTTAACATTCTTTTCCAAGCTCTGAATATTTCCAGTAACATGTACCTCATTACTCCCCCAAATCTTCTTGTGGGGACAGTTCTGATAGCTCTTTTTCAAAACAAGAACTTTATAAAATTTATCTCTATGCAGCTTCTATTCATTTGTACATGTGGCTTAAGTTTTGCACTCAAAATCAGAATAAAACCATTGATGTTTACAAAACTCTTGGTATGTGTTTGCTACCTCGGGCTACCACCAATATGGTGAGATTCATCCTCCGCTTCGTGGTTCCTACATCTTCAATAGCATGACCAAAGGCAGACAAAAGGAAATCTATTTAAAAAATTACCCTGATGTCATAAATGTATGTTAACTATCAGCCTGCAAAGACAGAAAATAGGAGAGGCAAATATAACTGAAACTTAGGGACAAATTTACAAATCTACAATCATAGATTCATCATACTCTTGTAATTTTTGGTTAGACTATCCATCTTTGCCACTAAAACATGAGTTTCTTGAGGGTAAGTTTATATCTTCATAGTGTATGTCTTGGCCTAGCACTTAGTACAGAATGCCCTCAATACAAAGTTGTTGAACAAATGCAACAATGATGGCTATTACAGTAGCTTTCTTTTTTCAAGTTGAACAACGAAAACCTGTGTTTTATTCTGGACTCTAACTTTTGATGTCATGTGGGCAAATGAGGTAATCAGTATCTTGAGATAGAATAATATCTAAAATAGATTGTTTCTTTTTAAGTTATAAAACAGTACACATAGTGTGATTCCATTTGAGAATGGGGAAAAAACACATATGTGCCCAGAGATAGATGCACAGCATATGCCTACACATTGTCTGATATCCACAAACCCTTAACAGGTAGGTGTTTGTAGGAATTGATTTGCCTAAGTGGGGCACACAAACACATTTACTTTTCATTTCATACCAAACTGTACGGTTTTGGATTTGTCTGGATTTTGATTTGGTTTTACCTTAATTTACAATAAGTATATATTACTTCTGTGATTAAAAGAAACAACTTACAGAGTTATTATGGAGAGCAAAGTGATCAGGCTGATAAAGGGTCTGGATACCATGGGAAAGGAATAACCACAAAGAAATGGAGACATTCGGCCTAGAGAAGGCCAAGGCAGAACACAATAACTGCCTTCAAACTCTTGGAGGGCTGTCGGTATGCAGGAAGCAGCCGAGTGCCCTCTGCAGGGAAGAATGAGGATCACTGAATGAACAGAAGGCTCAAGATGCAAATGTCAGCCAACTGCAGTGAGGAAAAGTTCTTTCCCACCTTTGAGCTATTCAACAGAAAAATGAGCTGCTTTGAGGTAGCCAGTTTGACATCAGAGAAACAGAGATCTCTGCAAAAGAGAGTCTGTGAATAAATTTCAGGGGTCAGTGAATCCCTAACAGTAAGTTCAAAACGGTGTGCGTGTAGACATTTTTCAGAGGAGCAGTTCCGTAACTTGCTTCAACTTCCTGTAAGATTCAGTGGCCCCAAAATAAAGAAGCACTCGCAGGGACAGGATAACTACGTATCATTCCAGAGAGCAAGGGGATTCATGTACTCTTGAAAAATCTTCATCATCTCATCTATAGCAAATATGAAAAATTAGAAAAAAAAAAAGTACAGTTCCAGAGTTTCTTGGTTCTCCCTCTATACAAATTATGTAACGTTCAAAATTACATATGACAGTTTATTGAAGGCAAGGACTATGTCTCACATAGGGCTCTTTTTCCTCTATAGCAAACACAGCTTCTTGTACGAAGTAGGTGCTTAGTAAATGTTGAATAAATACACGAAGCAATATAGGAGCACATTTCTATGAGAGAATTTTCCCTTTTGACTGCTTGATGTAGTAATTACATCAGTAGGGCAGAATTCCATATAGGAATCGGTAGTGGTGGAATGATCATAACGACAGTAATGATAACTAAAATGTTATTAAGCATGTACTATGTGTCAAGCACTTCATTAAGCTTTTTATTTGTAATAGCATGAATAATTCTCACAGCAACTATTTAAGGAAAATGAGGCTTAGATGAATTAAATGATTTACCAAGGTTATATATCTAGGAAGCGATTCACATCAAGGCAGATCAACTACAGCATGTGAGCTCTTCACTTCTATGGAAAATTCTACTGAGAGTCTAATAATAATACCTGGATGTTGGTGTCACCTCTGTCACAGCTGTGTGAAAAATTTAGGCAAGGTACTTCTCTACCCTTTATTTTTCACATTTGTCATGTGACAACAGTATACTAAGAAAAATCTGGGAGACGGCATAGCATGATACAGAGCATGGGCTGTGTTTATTCATTATTAGCACATTTTACTCTACACACTTGATAATAATTATAATATTTGCTTTGAAATCTGCCAGTTCTAACAGCTGGGTCACCTTGGGGTTACCTCTGTTTATTGCCTTGAGTATGTCTACATTTTTTTCTATTTCCTCACATTTATATCCAGTAATTTGGGATAGTATCCTGGATATTGTGCATGACAGTTTGTGCTGGCTTCTATTATGTTCCTCTGAATAGGTGTGTTTATAGTTGGTGCCATCTGCTTATTTTAGCAGACATTCAGCTGGACTTAGAGTCCAAATTCTGCCTGTGTTATGGCATCAGCTGAATCCTGTTTGATTCTTGTAGCTTTCACACTTGCATAGCTCAGGGATCATCTAGTGATTTGGGCAGAGCTTATTACAAGGCTTCCCCTTGGGGTGCTCTCCCTTCTAGATTCTCTTCTTCACTTTCCAGCTTCTCAAGTAGCCTCAAATTCTTTCTTCCAATTCCTCATACCAATAAGACTACAGGTTTTAGCTCACACAGCAGTAAGAAACCATTAAGTAAAAGTCATAAAAACAGGACACTCACCCAGTGCCATTCTCTTCTTCCAAGTGTCAACTCCCAGCCCATTTCTGCCTTCTTCAGGTCACTCTCCATTGTGTCCACAAAGTTTATACACTTTGAGGTCTGGCAGACTCGAGTCACTGCCCTGACTTTCCCTTAGAGCGTTCTAACCATGGTGCTGATAATGGATTATGAGTGACTTCTCAGCACTTACAGCCATTTATCTCCACCACAGTTTAGCCCAATATACAGCATTTTCATTTTCTAAGTGTGCCATACCATGGAAAAGATTTAAAAACACCATCTTAAACAAAGCTACTCTACCTTTTACCTCTTTACAGCCTGACTTTTTCCCATCAAATAGGGATAATAATGATATCTACCCGAAATAGTAGTATTTTAAGGATTAAATAAGATAATGTAGGTAATGGTAGGTAATATGTGAGATAATGAATATACAGGCATTCATAAAAACTTGATATGATACTAATATTGTTTATTTTTAAATTATTAATAACTACTAATGCCAATGTAACTCTAACTTTGGTGATTTAAATAATATCACTGATTATTAATGGTACTCTAACTGTAATAGGAGTATGCCACCCCAAATTACATGAGACTATTCATAGTCTCTATTCATGAGACTATTCATGAGTCTCTTCCTCCACCTTGTAAGGAAAATGTGTCTGCTTATTAGGTTCCTGGTTCCTGTATCTGGCTCCTAATGAACTGATAAAGATAAAATCAGTAAGAATGAGAGCTAATTTTCCAACACTACCTTATTTTCTAGAGCATTGCTATATCAGGTACTGTTCTAAGCACTTTATACATAGAAACTTGTTTATTCCTCAAATCAGTATCATGATACTGCCATTATTACCACTTTTTTTTTTTTTTTTTTTTTTTTACCAAAGAGGAAATTGAGACTCAGATTGGTCAAATATTTTGCCCAAAATTAAACAGTTAGAAAGGGCTGGAGGCAAGATATGAATCCAGGGAATGTGTTACCAAGATCAGCTTTCTCAACAATTGTAATCTGAAGAGTAAAGAAACAGAACTGAGGAAAACAAAAAGGTCAAAATAATTTACTCTAAAAGAAACAGGGGACCACCTGATGGAGAAAAACTTGGATCTGTAAGAGAGGAGGAGGCAAAAAGGAAAGTCTGGAAAGGGATGAATTTTGGAGCAAGATCTCTGGAGTCTGAGGCACTCAGCTGAGAACTCTGGGGATGAACAGATTTGGGGAAGATGGATGGAATGTATACCTTTAGCTATGTTGCCGTGCAACATGCTTTGTTTTGACCTGAGATAAAGACTTAGGTCGCTTTAAATTTTTTCTTTTTTTTTTTTTTTTTTTTTTTAGTTTGGGGCATGAGATATTTTTGTCTCTGCTAAACATGATACCATACTGACATTGACTCTCAAACCAGTGCAGCTTCATCTGGGTGGTGATGGCGACTCTGACTGTAAAACAGATAACAAGAACCATGAGGCACGATGAGAAAGGGGAGAAAATAAGAGGATTTCACGTTTAAATGCTAATTTTGACACTTATTAGTCGGGTCCTTAGACAAACTATTTAAACTCTCATTGGGATCGTTTTCTCATCTGTGAAACGGGAATAATAATGTCTACTTCACAGGTATATCGGTAGGATTAAATGAGATAGTACAGAGATATATCATGCACCTAATAGGGTGCCCAGCATTGTGAGGGAACAAAACTGTTCAATTTCCTTCCCCTTCCCCTTCTTTCTAAAGTTCTCAAATCAAAACATCCCCTACAGGGAACAGCTACTGCCTTATGAGAAAAATCATTGCCAGAGTATCAGCACTCTGGTTAGTGGCCCAATTACGCTAATGCCTATTAAATTCATGTATATTTCAATAGCCCATACATGATACCAGGGCCAATGGAGGAGAGAAAAAGGCAGAGTGATTAATGAAGCCCCAGAAACAGCCAGCCTGATGCCTCATAAACAACCACATGTTTGTTTACTCATCCATAATTTGTTTACTTTTCCTTTTTGAGTCCCAAACTCAGAAAGCACTGTCAGATGAGAAATTCAATCTGAAGCGATTCCCTAGGCACACTGATCCTGGGGCAGACCCCACTTTATTTCAGGCTGACAGCTGGCACCTGTGGCCTGCAGTGAAATACTCTCTGACACTGATGAAAAGAGACAGGTGGCAGGGCTGCCACCAAATGCCACATTTGATTGATAAAGTGATCTAAGTATCACAGGCACCAAGAATGTCATTAGCAATCACTGCTTCCCCTGTAGAAAGCACCCCATGGGCCAAGAAGGCAACAGAGAATGTAGCCCCTGGGTGTCCATATATACAGACCTGTGTGTGTGTGTGTGACTGGAGATGGTTCCCAACGCCATGGCTCAAAGAAAGAGCACAGGATCTGGAGCACAGGAAAGCTGGGTTCCAATGCTGACTTGGCCACTGATGAGTGATGGGGCCAAGGGTAAGTCATTAATCTTGCGAACCTCAGCTTGCATCCTTCTCATCTCCTTTCTGCGTGCTGAGCAGTTAAATGCCATTTCCTCAGAGAATCATTCCCTGATCAGCCCCACTCCCAGACCAGTTTCAATCCCCTTATAATATAGTTGAATAACACCTTGCATGGTGTTCACATCACACTTGTAATTAGATAAGTGCTGATTACTTATGAACTCAATGCCTATCTTCCCACTAAATTATCAACTCCATGAGAGCTGAGACTGCATCTTTCTTGTCAAAGCCAATCTGCCTTGCACATTCATCTCCCCTAAGTCTGTTCATCCCCAAATATTTCATTCCATGTGCTCCAGACTCCCCAAAGACCTTTCTCCAAAACTCATCCCTTGCTGTTGTTTTTTTTTTTTTTTTTTCCTTTCTC
Source organism: Panthera pardus (assembly GCF_024362965.1). Classification (NCBI taxonomy): domain Eukaryota; kingdom Metazoa; phylum Chordata; class Mammalia; order Carnivora; family Felidae; genus Panthera; species Panthera pardus. Next base: position 47,628,764 of record NW_026526765.1, on the reverse strand, counting down.
ACTCCTCTTCTTTTACAGACCCAGGCTTTTCTCCATCACGTATCCCCCTGACCTTTTTTTGTGGAAATCAGTTTAACCTTTTGGCTTCCCTGGTTCTGTTTCCGTATTTTCCAGATTGTAGTTTTTGAGAAAATAAACCTTCATAGGAGATTACCTGGATTTAAGCCTGGGCCCGGCACTTCCTAGATGTAAGACCTTGGGCAAGATGTTGGACACATTGGCCCTCTCTGTCTAGGACCTTGATGGAAAGCTAGTTTGCACTTAGTGTTCCAGGCCTGCAATGCCCTTCACCTGAATCTTTTCCTGGCAGTCTCTTTCTGAAGGTTCAGGTCAAACACAACTCCTCAGCGAGGCTTTCCCTGAGCCCATACCCATCACTCACGATCCCATTATCCTTTTAAGTTACCTCCATGGCACTTAACTGCTGGATAATATGATCTCATCTGCTTACTTGTTTAGCCTCAGTCTCCCCCTGCAACAGAGAAGTTCCATGAGGACAGTTACCTCTCTCATCTTGTTAACCACAGTAGCCCAGCCCCGAGGACAGTGCCTGGCAAATAACTGTCCTTTCACCAAATAGATTTGAATACATGAATGAAGCAACAAATGAATTCATAAGTAAATGAATGAATGAACAAAAGTCACTAGAGTACAGTAAAGATTAAGTAACAACAACAAAAAAGTGAAAACGTGGTCTTGCGTCAGCCAGGGTTCCCAGTTACAAGCAAGAGAAACCAACTGTGGCTGATCTAAGCACAAAAAGGATTTGATTGAAGGGTATTAGTTAATTCAAAGAATTCCCGGGAGGATTCAGAATCTGCTACAGGCTGAAAACCAAGTATTTACAACCCAAATCCAGTCACAGAATGATGTGGTAAGAACATCACTGCTACGACTGCCCCCAGGCACCAGACAAGGCAGCTTGTGCCACAGGAACGTCTAATGGTTGGGAGCGGTAGCGGCGGTGAACGCAGGTGCTGACACTGTTGATCCGGGAATCCTCTGGGCACAAACGCTGTCCCCACAACAGTCCCTGGGCCCCAGCATCAAGTCATCAGCTCACAGTCCAAGTCTGCAGCAGGTGTAGCCAACTGGCAGACTGTAGGCCAGATGCCCACCCTATTACTAGGGTGTGGAGAAAGCAAGTGGCCAACAATTTCAGCTTCTGTAATGGAAGAAAGGCTATCACTCCCACCTTGAATAAGCAAGTGAGTTTTCCAAACACAGGAATGAGGTTCAGACGCTGAACAGTCAACAGTGACGACAAATTTCCATTACAATGCTCAATAAATATTAACCACAAAACAATCCGATTACCAAGAGCTTCCCTTTTAGCAAGCAACTGACAGTCAATTTTTTGAAAAGGGGAAGGCACAGAAAAACCTACTGCTTAATTCTCTAAAGCGGGACCAAGTTGGAAACACACACTTTGCAACGTCTTCATGAGTTATTCAGTTTGTCAACTAGCTGGATATTAAATGTGCTTGCGTATTGATTTGAGGGAACTCTTGTCCTACATAGTTCGGTGCTATACACAGCACACACGCAAAATCATTAAAGAGGTTTCTCTCCGCCACAGCTCTGGGGATGCAAGCTTGCTCCCAAAGACGCCAGGCCATTTTTGTGGCCTGCTGCTCACCACGGAAAGAACCTTCAACTGTTTTCCAAAAATGCAGATGTCAAAGGCTCTTTACTGAGGCACCTGCTGACTTCATGGGGCTCTGAACTCTGCAACATTCTCTAACGTGAGTTAGTTTCGGTATGCCCAGTCCTATCTGATACAGACTTGATGCAACTATGCATCAAGACGCCCAGCTACTCCTAACCAAACTTGATCAATTTGAGTCAGTCTCCCTGGAATGTGAATCTTGACAGATATCCTAGAAATACAACAACAACAAAATGGGAGATGGCGCTCCCTAAATATCCTGGTACCTAGATCGTGGTTTCATTCAAATTCCCATTGTTTTTTTGACGCCGGTGCTTAGCTTTCCTTAATTCTGTGAGTTTTTCATAGATATCATCAGATTCTATTGCTTTAAACAATGTGTGTGTGTGTGTGTGTGTGTGTGTGTGTGTGTGTGTGTATGTTGAAAACATCCAAATATACTGTCTTAACAACTTCCAAGTATACAATAGAATATCATTAACTATAGTTAATGGTAGACATCAGAATCTCCAAAACTCATTCATCTTGTAACTCCCAAGTTTGCACCCTTAAATATCATCTTTCCAAATTCCTATCCCCAGCGCTGGCAACCACCATTCTACTCTGTTTATATGAGTTTAGCTTTTTTAGATTCCACATATAAGTGAGATCATACAGTATTTGTCTTTCTCTGTCTGACATATTTCACTTAGCATACTGCTGTCAAATCTCATCCATGTTGCTGCAAATGGCAGAATTTCATTGTTTTTTTATGGCTGAATAATATTCCACTAGTGAATGTGCATGTGTGTGTGTGTGTGTGTGTGTGTGCATTACATGAACATGAATAGGGGGAGGCAGATATCTGTTTGATAGAGTGATTTTATTTTCTTTGAATATATAACCAGAAGAGGGAATTAATGGACCATCTGATGTAATTTTTGACAAACTCCATACTGTTCTTCATAGCAATTAGACCAATTTACATTCCTACCAACAGTACAGAAGCACATTCTTTTCTCCACATTCTCACCAGCACTTATTACTTTTCATCGTTTTGATAATAGCTACTTTAACAGGTATGAGGTGTTATTTCACTTTGGTTTTGATTTTCATTTCCCTGATGATTAGTGACGTTGCATATCTTTTCATGTATCTGTTGGCTACTGGTCTATCTTCTTTGGAAAAATAGTCTACTCAGGTCCTTTGCTCGTTTTTTTAATCTTGATTGTTTTTCTGCTATTGAGTTATCTGAGTTCTTTAATATATTTTGGATATTAAACCCTTATCAGATGTATGGCTTGTAAATAGTTTCTTACATTCTGTAAGGTGCCTTTTCACTTTGTTGATGGTTTCTTTTGCTGTACTGAAGCTTTCTAAATTGATGTAGTCCCATTTGTTTATTTTTGCATTTGCTGCTTGTTTTTGGTGTCATATGTAAAAACTTATTGCCTATTCCAATGTCCAGGAGCTTTTTCCCTAAGTTTACTTCTAGGGGTTTTATGGCTTCCAGTCTTACATTTAAGTCTTTAATACATTTCTAGTTATTTTTATGAATGGTGTAAGGTAAGGGTCTAATTTCTCCAGCACCATTTAGTGAAGAAGAGACTGTCTTTTCTCCATTAAATAGATATGGTTCCTTGTCAAATATTAGTTGACCATCCATGCATGGATTTCTTTCTGGGCTCTCAATTCTGTTCCACTGGTCTATGTGTTGTTGTAACATACTGTTTCAACTACTATCACTTGGCAATATAGTTTGAAATCAGGAAGTGTGATGCTTCTAGATTTCTATTTCTTTTCTCAGGATTGCCTTGGCTATGCAGGTGCTTGTGTGGCTCCATATAAATTTTAGGATTATTTTTTCTATTTCTGAGAAAAATTCCATTGGAATTTTGATAGGGATCACACCACATCTACAGCTTTGGGTACTATGGACATTTTAACGATACTAATTATTCCAATCCATTTAGATGTGCCTTCAACTTCTTTCTTCAATGTCTTATAGTTTTCAGTATACAGATCTTTCATCTCCTTGGTTAAATTTACTCCTAAGCATGGATTGGTTTTGTTTGTTTGTTTGTTTTTGATGCTGTTATAAATGGGATTGTTTTATTTCCTTTTTGAATAATTCATTGTCAGTCTGTAAAAATGTAACTGATTTGTGCATGCTGATTTTGTGTCCTACACCTTTACTAAATTCCTTTATTAGTTCTAACAGCTTTTCTTTTGCTGAAGTCTTTAGGGCTTTCCATATATAAGATCATATCATTTGCAAACATAGACCATTTTATTTCTTCCTCTCTGATTCACCTGCCCTGTATTTTTTTTTCTTGCCTACTTCTCTGGCTACTATGTTGAGTAGGAATGGAGAGAGGCATCCTTGCCTTCTTTCTGATCCTGGAGGAAATGCTTTCAACCTTTCACTGTTACAAATGATGTTAGCTGTGGGCTGGATATATGTGGCCTTTGTTATGTTGAGGTACATTCCTTCTGCATCCAATGTGTTGAGTTTTTAATCATGAAAAGGTGCTGAATTTTCAAATACTTTTTATGCATCTATTGGGATGTCCATATGGTTTTAAGTTTTATTCTAATATACGGTGTGTCACATTTATTGATTTGTAGCTGTTGAACCATCCTTGGGGATAAGTCCCATTTGATGATGGTATATGATCTTCTTAAATCACTGTTTAATTCAGTTTGCTAGTATTTTGTGGAGAATGTTTGCATCCATATTCACCAGGGACATGGGTTTTCAGTCTTCTTTCCCTGTAGTATCCTCACCTAGCTTTGATATATGGGTAACACTGGACTCATTAAATGATTTTGGGAATGTTCTCTTGTCTTCAGGGTTTTTTTTTAAAGATTTTAAGAAGGATTAGCATTAGTTACTTAATGTTTGGTAAAATTCACTAGTGATGCCATCTGCTCCTTGCCTTTTCTGTGTCAGAAGATTTTTTGTTACACGTTCAATCTCTTCATGCATTATTGGTCTGTTCAGATTTTCTATTTCTCCACGATTCAGTCTTATTAGGTTGTATGATTCTAGGAATTTATTCATTTCTTCTAGTTATCCAATCTGTTGGTGTATAATTGTTCACAGTCGTCTCTTATGATCTTTGGTATCTTTGTGGTATCAGTTGTAATGTCTCCTCATTTGTTTATGATTTTCTTTATCTGATCTCTATTTTTCTTGGTAAGATTAGTTAAAAGTTTGTCAATTTTGTTTATATTTTCAAAAACCCAACACTTACTTTCACTGGTCTTTTCTATTGCTTTCCTACTCTCCATTTCATTTATTTCTACTGCTAACTTTGGGCTAGTTTCCTCTTTTTTTTTTTTGTTCCTTAAGGACTTAAGGTATAAAATTAGGTCGTTTTCTTGAGAACTCTCTTTTTTCTCAATGTAGGCTTCAAAATAGAGATTCTGGGGTCTTCTCAGACTCTCTCTCTCTCTCTCTCTCTCTCTCTCTTTTTGCTGGCTCTCTATCCTGCAAAGTCACTCTAGGTGCTGACCACCTCCCATTTGCTTTCCCTAGGATGATGCTCAAGTGGCTGTGTTTTCACTCAATCCCACACAGTAGGGGAGCTCTCTGTACATGTTGACCAGTCAGTCATCTGCAAAGGCTGGCACTTGCTACCACTGGGGGCACACACAGGGTGTCAGCCAAGGGGAAGGGAGTTGTAGGATGAGGCATGAGGAGCACAGGAGGAGCCTTTGTGCTGGCTGGAGTGACCCACAGATGAGATGTCCCCAGGGGCTCATGGATGGGCTTCCTGATTGGAGTCTGCAAACTGGTTAGCACGAACCAGCGTCCCTATGATGCCCTCCCAGAGCCCTGGCTGTTGTCCTCCCAGTCCTACCCTACCTTCCAGTTGTGTATCACATCTCTGTTTTCTGGATGAGACAAAACCAAAATGAGCCTCTCTGGCAGCATCTCACACAGGTTGGGAAGCCAGGCATTCACTAAGTTTTGCCCATGGGAGACAGTATGGGCCAAGAAGGTTTCTCTTGCCAAAGAATGAGCTATGCCACTTGAGGGAGAGGTGACAGAGGTAAAGTAAAATTATTCCTCGTACCCTTTTCACTGTGTCCAATCTTGGATTTTTTTTTTTTTTATTCCAACAGTGTGCTAGGACTTCTTTGCTGAATTCTTAGAATTTTCCAAAGGCATTTTTATCTTTGGGTGATTATCAAAATCAGTTTACTTCAAGGAGGAAGACAATAGAAAACTCCTTTTCTGCCATTTTGCTGATGTCATCTCACAATGAGCTTTAAATTACAGTCTCATCTGGAGATAACCTGAAGACGATTAAATTAATGATTAAAGTTTAATTAAATACTTTTTATGTTGCAGGCTTTGGGGCAAATGCTTTATAAGCACCATATCATTTTAGCCTTCACAAAACCTTCAAAGTAGATACTCATTTTATATCCATCTTGCAGTTGAGAAAGTTGCAACTTACACAGGTTAACTTCCTAGCCAAGGATACACTCATGGGAGTGGCTACACGACCCATTCCATCTTAAGCCAAAGTCCATGCACTTGACTCCTATGCACTAGATGATAAGAACGGGATTCATTCATTCACTCGTTCATTCATTCATTCAATAATTATTGACTAGACATTTCCCAAGCAGGAGACTAAGGGCTAAGGTAACAGACTGGGACCGAAGTGGTATTAATGTGTGGTGAAACAGTTCGGAGCCATGCTAACACCTGGCACAGAACATTTGAGACAGACACAAATGTCAAGTGCTATCATCCTTGGGGGAGGAGTGAGCATAAGGTGCACAAGACACAAGGCTTGTATGGCTACAGTAAGTTGAGAGAGGATAGATGAGTGGAAACTGAAGTCAGGTTGACAGGAAGAATCCAGATGCCATGGGAACTTCGGAGTTGGGCTTCCAATGGTCGTCCTATCTCTAACAGTGGTGTGTCCTCAGGAAACTCACTAACCCTGCCAGGGTTGTTTCCTGGTTTGTAAAAAAGAGAATGGAGACGCAGGAGCAGGGGACCTGAAAGGTCTTTCCTAGCCCTGGCATTCTGTGGTGAGATAGAGAACACAATGGATGACAGGAAAGACAAAAACTGAATAATGAATCCAGCCTCACCTGGTGGTCACCTTGAACATCTCCATCTCTTTGTGTGTGAGTCAATGTGAGGGTTTATAGATAAAATTACTCTTTCCAAATATTGTAGGCCCATCTGATAACATGTTTGTTTCATCATCCATTAAATAGAAGGAGATAAGCCAAATGCCCCTGACATTTGCAGCAAGGAAATTAGAAACATTTTGGAAATCAGTGAAATGCCCACCACTCTGACGCAACATTTTAATCTGATGAAGGTCCAGGGTGAGGTATTTATTAAGCGCTTACATTTTACTGAATCTTCCAGAGAAACAGCTCCCAGAACGAGCTATTTTGGATGTGAATGGGTCAAATCATCTTTGAACCACAACAAGACAAAATAATACATGAAATTCGGTCGGTCACATACATAATGGAAAATGAACCTAAACACATTTCTTATGAGCATCCCTAGTTACGTAAAATAGGCCCAGGAGAATACCTTGGGAGGACAACAATCTGATAAGTTCAAGGCACAGACAATGTCTAGACCCAGTATGTAAAAGCTCAAAAAAAATCTATTCATTACTTCAAGAAACTTACATTCTAGAGAAAACCAATGGTCGGGAAGTAATTAATTAAGTATATGAGTCACAGTCTGGAAAATGCTACAATAAAGTAGATAGTGTCAAGGAAGTCCGTGATAAGCTGATGAAGCTATCACATTGTGGAAAGGAAGTGAACTGCATTAACAACAGACAGTAAGTGGTTGAAAGCAAATCTGAACCCAGGTTTTCTGGTTTTGAAGCTATACATTATCTTACCAAATGAAATGCTAAGAATAGCTGACATACTTCCAGACTGAATAGTAACCTGGAATTCAGTGCCAAAATACTAACAATACTTCTTTATGTCAACTAAGAAAATGTATTATTTGCTGGGATACTAGAAACACCGGCTCAACACAACTGGATAATCTTGCTTATCTCTTCAGTAGCTCCTAAGCTATTAAAAAGCAAAAACCCACAACTTTTATGCCTCATATAGAAATAATTACATAAATGACATTAAATGAAGAGAACTACAAAGACTTTGGAATACTTCTGGTGCATGTGTAACTGAGTCTGTTTAGGTTGAAGTATATTCACAGATGAGTGTTTATAATACAAAAGAAATAGAAAAAACAATCCATTAAGGTGTTGAAGCAATTTTTCACAAAATAGTTATTTGAATGTTTTCTACTTTCTTCTAATTTCTTATAACTCCCCATGAAACTCAGAATACAGAGCATATAATAAAACTTATCCATTAAAACTAACCAAAAAAGGCCTTCTGATTTTAAAAGCTTTAAGAAAACTATAAAGAATGAAACGAGATTTTTCCTTGATGCTTAGTGATTTTACTTTTCATGTGACTGGTCTCAAATACCATATGATTATTCAGTTTAGTAACATATTCCAGCAGCATACGAGAAACATCCATATGCAACCATTTGCAAATGTTAAGCTATTCTAACAATCATGGAAGATCATAGTACTTTGACAACATTAAATAAGCAGAAAAGAGGAAAATAAAAATGAGTAGCCCTGGACTCATAACTTCAAAACAAGATTATATACAGCTTAACATTAAACCTGATGGAACTGTCAGGGATTATGTTTATTCTGATGGTTCTCGTTCAAATGTGACCTTTCACCTCAAAATCATTTCAACTAACGAGGGCAAGCATATCTTAAGCCTTAAGTTTTCAATAGCTGTCAACAGTTACCAATGTAAATAAGTATCGGATTGCAGAATTTCTGAATTGGAAGGGACACTTTGGGTCATCTCTTCCTACGTCCTAATTAATGATATTTGGCTAGTGCTATTTTTAGACCATCAGAATACATGTAGGACATAATTTGTTCGTTATGAAAAGTCCATGAGCCAGAGTGAGACTACTTCTGGCCCTCCGTGGAGGCCTCCACACCTGCTTCTACCCCACTCTCCAAGGATGGGGCACAATGACCCATGGAAGGATATTCAAAAGACCGTTTCCATTGACCACAGTGCTCCAACAATATCACAGAACCTAGTATGTGCTCTGCTGTCTAATATTCTCTCTTCCTCCCTCTCTAGCCTGCAGACACTGGAAACACACTTTGCCTCTACAGCATGCCCAATGGATTAGCAAAGTCCTTCTGCCTCAGTAGCTGAAGTTGTTCAACTCATTTATCTCAGACGTTCGCCATCTCTTGCACATCCTCTAAGTGTACCCCACTGACACAGAACGTGTGTGATCATTTTTCTGTGTGAAAGCCTTCTCCAGTTGTACACAGGGGCATTCCAGGGATCCGGACATTCCAGGGATCATGATATGTGGCATGAGAAATATGAAGACGAACAGAAGAATTAAAGAATCTCTTACATTCGAGTTTTCTTTGGCAAGAAAGGGAGGGGAATCACAAGGGCACAGGGAAGATGTATGTATGCCATACCTTCAAAGCAGGGGGAGAACATATACTGTGGTGTAAGCCAAATACTATCAGCACAAAGAAACCAGAGCAAGGAAGTCAATCTGGAGAACCCTAGACATTTTGCATAGGGAGGACCTTTGGGCTTTAAAGGGCACATAGGTCTTTTCCCAAGGGAGACCAGAGAGAATGACATCATGAAGAGGGAGAAAAATCAGTGGAATATAAGCAGGCAGTGGATGCGGGAAATGGAGTGGAAATGCCACGTAATCAGGCAGCACAGTAGGCACACAAAAACGAAGGGCTGAATGAATGATTATTAGGGTAAAGGCTGTGGAGGCGTGAAGGAGGGTGAAGAAAACCAGGAAAAGAGTTTGAGAGTCAGTGCAGAAGAGCTTTCAAGTCTGTGCTGCAACGTAAGGACGGCATCTGGGGAGCAGTGAGAGTCTGAAGTTTTGACAAGGGGCAGGATGATCTAGATTCATATTTTAGAAAATAACTGAGGGAAAAAACTGTGGGACTGGTTGCAGGATAAGAGATTAGGGAGAGAGACTATCTCAAGGGCTGAGCTACTTGAAGAATTGAGATTAAATATGATGAGTAAGTGTAATAGACCAGTGATAGAAGAAAAAAAAAGAAGGTATTTGGAAGAGAATATGGCAGTAAATCGCAAAGTCTCTATGAAAGGATAAGGGAGAATACAACATGTTTCTTTTCTGAATATCAGGTTCATACAAAAGCGTTCACTGAGATAAGAAATCCCTGCAATTCCATTGAAGGTGCCTCTCACTGAAACTTCTGTGGGTGCCTGGGTGACTCAGTTGGTTAACTGACCAACTCTCAATTTCGGCTCAGGTCATGATCTCACAGTTCGTGAGTTCAAGGCCCACATCAGGCTCCACACTATGACAGGGTGGAGCCTGCTTGGGACTCTTTCTCTCTCTCCTAAAATAAATAAACTGAAAAAAGAATTTTTTTTAATAAAAATAGAAACTTCTGAGCAGGTACATATGGCGCTAGGAAGCAGAGATGACCCATTGGGGACAGAAAGCCAGCATAATCCTGGCCTCATGAAACATATCACCTTCTCACGTCAAACTGAAGACCAATACTTCAAGTATGGAAGTAAATGTATTCACACTGGTTAAAACCAGACAAAAATCTATAAAGCCTGTAATAGTTTAACATTAGATTAGGGGAGTTTGGTGGCTCAGTTGGTTAAGTATTTGACTTTGGCTCAGGTCACGATCTTGCGGTTTGAGTTTGAGCCTCACATCAGGCTCTGTGATGACAGCTGGGAGCCTGAAGCCTGCTTCAGATTCTGTGTCTCCCTCTCTGTCTGCCCCTCCCCACTTGCACATGCACTCTCTCTCTCTCTCTCTCTCTCAAAAATAAATGAAAATTTAATAAAATACAGTAAAATAAAATTAGATTAGATTAGAACTGGAATTACTGTGGGGATTAAAATTAGAAGAAAAAAAAAAGATTTGCCATACACTTTATGCCCTTTGGACTGTTTGAAATTACTATAATGGGGAAATATTATTTTTAACATTTAAAAATTCAATAAAGATTAAAAAGTAACTAAAAATACAAAGTTCAATAGGCCCCCAAACCCAATTTCAAAAGGATTCAAAATATAAAGAGAATTCATGTATATTTTAAAGATGCCCTTGAAGATTCTCACTTTGGGTTGTTGCATAAATATGCTTAATTTAATTTGCTTGCCCTGAATGTTACTGAAAACTTTGAAAGAGAGAAAATCCAATTTTTTTCTTTGCTTGTTATTGAATGTGAGACCCTGAAGACATTCATATTCTTTTATAAGCACTGTGTTTTTCTCTTTTCTTTAAAAGAATAAAGGCAAAACACATTTTGTTTTCTATAAATCAAGATTTGATTGATTGATACAGAATGCCATCCAAACCTTATATCCCTCTTTGAAGAAGCAAGTCAATTTCTGTATGTGTAATTCATTTAAAAAGCCATCACCACAAAGAACCTTTCCTACTGCTTCTATGTTACATAAAGAGAGTCACCTAAGGAGTGGGTATGAAACAGTAGCTACATTTCTTTCTTCTTTTCTCCAAGTTCCTTAATAGCAAAGGTCATGACATATTATTGGGAAGAGAGAGAATTATTTACAATGGTCTTCTTTTGCCCGTATTGCAGAGATGAGATTTCATTCTATCATATTGCAGACCTGACTCCTTTTTCTGTGAGCATGCCTTTTATTATTTTTTAATTAACATGTATTTGTTCTTACCACAAAAGTAATATGAATTCAAAGTACAAAGATTCAAAAAATACCAAAAGGTGGTAAGAAAATTAAATGGACTCAGAAAGAAAAGGAAGAGTAGCCTCTGACTTTCAGAAGCTGGCCTGCCACTCACAGGTGGCCGTGTTATTCTCCTGCTGGATCTAAGCCACCTTACAGAATACCAACCTCACACATGATTACTCTGAGACCACAAGAAAATGACACAAAGCAGGCCACTTCAGAGTTTTGTGCAGGCATTGACTATTACAAGGTCACTGTACCTCCCACAAAAAATCAAGCACTCCCTCTCTCAGCCAAAAATGTATGACAGTGACTTCTTTACCAGTTACAGCTCTGTACTCACCCCAGTCTGCTCTCTCCCTAGAGGTAAGATCGATCAGGATGCCTAATCACAGAACTACCCCCGCTTTCTGGTAATACCCAGAGTGAACCCCTTGCTGCCTTATAACCTTCCACAAGTCACTCAACTAAAGCCCAAATTCTATAATGGGTCCTTTCTAACACGCTTCTCCCAAGACACCCCATGATTTTCCATGGCTTGTGTCCTCCCCAGCTCTAACTTGTTCAACTATTGAAATGTCCCCAAAAGTCTTTGGCTGGAAGGCACTGACGAGACCTACAGTGCTGTCACCGTCACACTCTGCTGGATCTCTTCTTGCCTTGCACTGTGACAGATAATAGTGAACAACTAACACACACTAAATGATTAACGGCGTTTCAGTCACTGTTCTCGTGCTTTACCTACATTGTCCAACAACTGTCATCTTAACCCTATGAAGTGGGTAGGATTATTTCTTTTTTAGCGGTGACAGGCAGAAATGGAAAGATTAAGAAGTTGCATTTTAAATCAAGGATTCTCAACCATGGCATATTTGGGGCTGGATATGTTTTTGTTGTGGGGAATGGTCACGTACATTACGGGAAGTTGAGCAGCACCCGTGACTTCCACCCATTAGCTGCCAGAGTCATGTCCCCCTCTCCCTCAGCTAAAATAACCAAAAGTATCTCGAGACATCTCAAAAGTGCCCTGGAGACAAAATTGCCCCAGTTGAGAACCATTGCTTTAAATGATTGGGATGATACTGTGCATCATTTTATTTCCAGGTTTTTTTCACTTGAGGTTTTATTCTGTTTTCCCACTGTTAATATACTTTTTAAATTCTGAAATCATAAATCTTAACAGGTACAGAAATATATTTACACCACAATATATTTACAGATTCCCTACCATGGACTATTTCATTTGTTTTCAATGTTTTTGCTGTTTAAATAATTCCCTAAGGAACAACTTTGCACACAAATTATTTTCAATTCCTCTAACTTTTCTCCTTCGACTCAATTATTAGGAAAAGGAATTATTGGACTACAGGGGATCTTTATTTTTCTTTTTATTACTTTCAAAAAGTGGCAGCCCTTTACATTCTTTTTATTCACCAATTTGTTCCACTAATATAATTAAACAAGATACAGGTTTCTTTTCCAACTCTCTGAACAACCTGTTTCATTTGTATCCTTTTGCTGAAATACATGTATCTCAATCTTTGCTATATTCAGACAGCATCATATTTGGAGCCAGAAATCCAGCATCCATACTTAAAAGCCACCGCAGGTAACAAAAATATGGGATGAATGGGATGAGACTGTGAACAACAAACTTGTGAAGAATCTCCCATGCCAGATGTACTGGGTTGAAGACAGTTCCCCAAAATTCATGTCTACCCAGAACTTCAGAACGCGAACTTATATAGAAATAGGATCTCTGTGGATGTAATTAAGTTAAGATGAGGTCATACTGGATTGGAGGAGGGGGCATAATCCAGTGAAAAACGTCCTCATAAGAGGGAAATTTGGGCTCACAGGGAAAGTGCAAGGACAGACACACACGCAGAGAAGGCCGTGTGAGAACAGAGGCAAAGACACTGCCACAAGCCAAGCTACACCAAGGATGGCCAGCAACCACCAGCAGTTAGGAAGTGGGAAGGGAGGGTCCTGCCCTCGAGTCTGCAGAAGGAACATGGCCCTACTGACAGCTTTCAGACTTCTGGCCTCCAGAACTGTGAGCAAATCAGTCTGTGCTGCTGTAAGGCCCCCAGTTTGTGGTACTTTGTTGCAGCAGCTTGAGGAAGCTAATACCCCAGGATCAGGATGTGGCCTTTACTCTGTCCCTGAAAAGCCACCGAGGGAAATTTAGCAGGAAGCTGTCGGTATCAGAAGAATGGTTATATGTGTGCAGGTATGTGTATGTGTGTGTTTATTACCATCACTGTCATTGTATAAAGGCAAGAGTATTTTAATACCAATGTAGGTTGGCAATAATTTCAGATGATTATCAAAATGTAAATAGGATGTGTATAATTTCTTACTGTCCTCATTTTGCCAAAGACTGGTAAAAATCCAGTCAGGGATCAGCACAATTCCACCCTGGGTTCATTAAACCCTTGCCAATTCTAGTCTATTCACAAGTGCAACAACCTTCACAGTCTCCCCTATGGAGCGTCATCACCATGCACACAGGAAGGGACTCAGGAAACACCAGCATTCTGCAAACATTCTCTAGAAATCAAATGTACTCTCTTGCATTTTCTTAATATTTCCACATGTACAAGCAATTTAGGTTTAGTAGAGAGTAAATCATAAAAATCTGAACCTGAAACAAATTCTGGAGATGCCAATTCAATCTGTTCCTATAACCTAAAGAGATGCCGAGGCTCAGGGAGCAGGAAGACTTACATGTGACTACTCAACCAGTGTAGCAAAGCTAGTACTGATTGAAACCATAACCGTTAACTTCCAACTTACAGTTCTTTCCTCTGCTATTCTTTGCCTTGGTTGGTTTTCTCCTGGCTTCCGTTTTTGTGTTTTACCTCCCCAACCCAAGGCTAAGCTCTTAGAGGTCCAAGGCCATCCTTCCAAGGTTCTCCTTCTGGCTAAGCAATCAGTGCCCGTCTGTTCAACACATGTGGAAGAGAAGAAACAGGCAGCGGCTTATTTTCATCTGTGATGGGTAGTTCTCCTGCTACAGGTAGGAAGCATCGTCCTTCATCCTTAAGGTGATCTCTTTAACTGAATCAGACCCCTCTCCCCCACCCCCACCCCAACGCGATCCTTTGTGGACAGCCTCTTTCTTGTTTTATCTTCCCTTTTGCTTTCAGTGATTAGTATTTCCTCCCACGTTTGCTGTGGCTGGATACGTTTGGGTTGGATTAAAATCGTAAAGTTGTTCTGGACTTTTTAAAACTATAATGTTGCCTTTCTACAGCAAAAGGAAGACAAAACAAAAAGGCAAAGGTAAGGGATGGAATGAGCGAGGGAGTAGAATGGAGGTGTTTTTGTTTTTGTTTTTGTTTTTGTTTTGTCTCACCAGATAGCACTTTCTCAATCATCTACTTTGTACTGCTCTTTCCCTGCAGTACAACATATTTCAGAAAACACCCCAGGCAAGAGCACTAAAGACCTCGGTTTAAGTTGGAATATGGTTCTTAATTTTTCTAAGACTCAGTCTGTCTATTCACAGTGTGGGAATTTCAAATTGAGCCTATTTACCTAATAGGGTGTTTGTAAGGATGAAATATATGTGTTTATAAACTGTAAGGTGTTATATGAAGAAAAACAAAACCAAACCAAAACAACAACCCTAAAGTAAAAGGCACAAAACAAATACTAAGTGTTCCTGGTAAAGAAATATTGCTTGCATTAGCCAAATCTGTTTGTCCAATTTCCTTGATTCCCTTTCTTGCTTCTCTGAAACTCTAATTGAAAATGCAATGACATTCCTCAGTTTGGAGGGCCTGTCACAATAACATATCGATCAAGTGATGGTTTTTCCAAGGGCCTTGTGTGGAAATGGCCATTCACGAGAAGCCTACTATATAAAGAGCACAAAATAGATAATTATCAATGTCCATATTTTCCATATCGTAGTTCTCTTTGTTAAAGTAAGAAATGAATACTCATGGCTTAGGGTAACAACTTTTGATTTTAACCATTAGTACCATACAAAAGATTGGAGTTCCACTAATTTATTGTCAAAGCACAGAAAGTTTTTCCAGAGATATGTCCCTAAAGTGTTCTGATAATGCAGCCATTAGACATTATCACGTGTAAAGTAAATTTGTGACATACTCCTAATTCATGTATGTGTACTTTCTGGTAAATCCATACGTTCCATTATATTTATATATCATATATTTTAAAAAACACACAAAAAGTTAAATGGATGAAAGTAAAAATATAAATATAAAACGTTAATGTTTTCCTCCAGCATCTGAACAGTCTTGCTGACTTTCAATCCAGTGTGAAAACCCCACTTTGAAGACTATAATTCTATCAGATTAAGGAGATAAACTGTCAATAGTGATGAGAATTATCTGTTTGTGCCCTGTCCTGTCCCAAATAATAACTATGTCTCATGCTATATGGTTATGTTAATAGGTCTCATCTAGAAATCGATCTATTCGCCATTGTACGTGTTTGTTCATTACCCACTGGAGCACTCGGGGCATTGTCTGATGTCCAAATTTTTCAGTAGGCATTGATTGGGCTGGAGCCGCTGGTGATTTATTGGTCTTCCCAGATGGAACAGTCAACCTCACATGCCCTCTTCCTCTACAACTTACTTTTCTTTGGGGGCTGGCAATATTGCAGTTTTACTGAAAGTACTGGCAAGCTTTTGCACTGAAATATCTGCTCTAGCAGGAGAGAGGAAATAAATGTCCTCACAGTCTGGAATCGTAACCTGAAAGGCAGTGCTGCAAAATACCAACCCACCTCTACACCTTCTCTGAAGCCATTCATTAGAAAATACTCACCAAATGCAATTTTGTAAATTGCACAATTTCTTCAAGGTTCTTTTTTACTTGAATTGTCTCTTCTTTTCTTTATTGAGCCATTTTTTTTAAATTTTAATGCGAAAATAATGTTTTAAAATCAGGAAAACCACATAAATGGATGCCTTCCAGGAGATGGTCCATGTTTACCCTGCTGCTGTGGGTGTTCCTATTATATTCAGGATTATGCTGGCCCAGTTACAACAACTGAAAAGTAAAGGCTGGGGGTTGGGATCCACCAAGTCCCCACCATGTTGCCCACTGTCCACCTATGAGACTTTGGCAAGTCACTTAACTTCTCTGAACCTCATCTAATGATATCAATTCCTATGATGAAAACCAGGGACCATTCACATGTGCCAACACCCTGCCTTCTAAATCACACTTGAAAGATCTCATCCTGTAAATCCAGAGCATGAGAACTCAAAGAAGGCCTGGAAAAGGAGAGTGGAAGGTCCAGGCTTCCAGGTATGGAATAAGTAAATCACAAGGATGAAAGGGCCAGCATAGGGAATATAGTGAAATGTACCATAAGAGGTTGTATGATAACAAATGGTAGCAGGTATATTTATCACAAGCGAAGCATAACTTGGAGAGTTGTGGACTCACTCTGTTGTACACCTGAAACTAATATTGTGTGTCGACAATACCTCAATGTTTTTTTAAAAAAAAGATTTCAAAAAAGGGAGGCCTATAGATCATCAAACAACATTCTGAAGATAACAAAACAGAGCGTCAGAAAGGATGATTTACCAAACTCAGAGAGCTAGTATTTTTAAACACCAGAAATGATTCTTACTCGAGGAGAAAAACTGCTTCACAAAAGAAAAGAATTTTCTCTGAGAGTCCTCGATATATCTGGAACTGAACCCTGTGTCCCAAGTACAAGCCCACCATCCTTTCTGCAACACATGTCTCTAGCCTTCGCACACAGTAGGCACATAAAGCATGCTTGCTAAAACAAACTGAATTATTCCAGCTGAAGGATGACTTTTGCGAGCAACTACAGGTGTCATTCTTAGGACTGCTTCTTGAAGCTCAAAACATTTTCTAAGTATTTTCCAATGGCTTCAAAGAGGTTTGCATATCTGGAGTATTTTTCAGCACTGTTTCTGATTATGGAGATGTGAATCAAGCTCCATCTGCCGATATACCCAATGTTTACCATGCAGGTCTCAAAAGAGCTGCTCGCTACGTGAGTTCAGGTTTCTTCCTAATTTTAAGCAGCCAAAATCTTCAGAGGCCACACGCTCCACTTGTGTTTTCAATCTGATACCCACCCTCTTCAGCCTCCTCATCTGGCCCGTCTCTTTTCAGATTCTCAACCCGCCACCCCACTACCACTACTCCCTATGAGCACTCTCACATGCTCAAATCTTTCCTTTCTCAAAATAAAACTAGACAGAACCTTCCATCGTGTGCACTCCCTCCACTTCACCCCATCTCCTTCCTTCAAGAGCTAAACTTCGGAAGAGGGCTGTCTGCATACACTGGGTGGCACTTTCTCGTCTTCTCTTTTCTTTTCTCTTTTCTCTCTACTACAACCTGGTTTCTGCCTCCAGAGTTCTACAAAAGCTGGTCTCCCTCAAATCACAATGACTCTCTTGGTGGCTAAATCCAGCAGACATTTTCAAGCCCTTTCTGCAACACTGGACCCCAGAGATGTACCTTTCTTCCTGGCTTCTAGAACCAATCTCCCTTGGGTTTCCAACCTCTGTAGACACTTTTTCTTCATCCTCAGGGCTCCTTTTCTTCACCTTACCCACTAAGTTTTGGTATTGCCCAAGGTTCTGGTCTAGTCCTTCTCTCTTCACGGTTATCCAGGACTCCAACCATCTTCTACACTGTAATGAATGCCAAGTTCACTTCTCCAACCCCAAGCTTTTCTTCTTACCTCCAGACTCATATGTAAACTGCCTCCCAGATAGCTTCACTTACCAGAGTGGTGGATACTCCAGTGCTCTCCCTAGATCTCTTCTTCATGACTGCCAGGGGTATCAGCTGCTGACTGTTCACAGCTGTGTCCCTCAGTCACATTTTCTCCAAGCAGGAAGCCCACAGTAAATGACCAGTCAGTGGGGATAAAAAGACCAGACCCTCAGCTCAGGGCATAGCTGGCTGACATCTCAGTTGCAACCCCATTTCTCACCTTGTCTCTTGGCTCATTCCTCCATTTATTACTCCCCTATAGGGGTATCTCCTATGAGAACTCCCCAATACATCTTCAGTATCCAACTCTCTAGGTTAGGGAACCACAGTCTACATCAAAAGAAAACTCATCACACTCCTCTATGAATTTATAAAAACTTTTTTTTACTTATTTAAAACTTTATTCTTTAATTATCAACTCTATAAAAAATGAACACATTAGGACTCAGAGGCAAAGGCAGAAATCCCAAAAGAGCTGGATTTTCCTTAACTTGTCAGACTTGAGGAGAGTTTAAACCAAGCCAGACCAACTCAAACTATGGCCACACCCTATGCTATCCATATTCTGGCTCCAGTTTTGTTGGTTACAAACAGGCTGCACTCTTCCCGAGGACCTAGTCCAAGGGTAGTCATGGTTTCTTTCTCCTCCTTTCCCTCCTCCTCCAATATTCACCATCTCAGTAAATGGCACCGTCATCCACCCAGTTGCTTAGGACACATACTTTTCCCCTACATATCAGCCACTCACCGAGTCGTGTCAATTCTTCTTCCCAAATATCTTCCAGGTTAATCTTTTCTCTACTTTTACTATAATTTCCCCAGTTCAGGAAGATGTCTCCTCTCCCCAGTCATTTCAGTGCAGCCCAACCAGTTAATTATCTCATCCCGAGGGTGGCTGTATGGAGCCAAGGCAGCCAGGACAGACCATTTATTTGCCTGTATGCAAGAATAACCTCATCCAGGATTCCGAATTACTACTGGGGTCTTACAATTTGTCATTCAATATTATCATTGCCTGGGTATGTCACACTGTGAAAAACACAGAAAACACTGCTATTGCTATAAGGTCCCAATTGGTCACCCTGCTGAGTGTCTCCCCTTTGCTGTGCTAGGTGGTTAAGTTCTTTGAAGATGGGGACTCTGTATTTCCTGTCTTTCCACTTCCCAGTGTTTAGCCTAAGACTGACATATAGTTGACACTCACCATGTATTTGTTGAATAAATCAAAAAACTCATCAATCAGTCCATAAGAAGTAATGAATCAAAGGGAAAGGAAAGGAGGCAATAATGAAAACAAGAAAGGGAAAGGAAAAGAAACCAGTTTTTCATCCTTCCAAGAGTCTAGTACCTGGTGTTGAATTGATTGTCATGATAAATGATCTACGTTAGAAGGTAAGAGGAATGTTGGTAAAGTTCTGAAGAACAAGGTTTTAAATTATAGCTACATTTTCCCATTTTGTACCTTTTAATTTGTAATCTCCAAGAGGGCTTATAATACCAGTCTGTGCAATGAAGTAGTTTACTCAACAGAGAAAAATCAATAAATACTAATTGATGATAATAATTATGGAGGAATAAGTAGGTGGAGGACAGGACTAGAATGGCTAAGCAAGCAAATCTTTCTCTGGAATGGAAGTTTTATACCACCCGTCCTGCCTGTTCCATTATAATTATTTTCGATACTGGAAAAACAGAGTCAACAAGTGGAAAAATAAGTGTTCATCTCCTAGCTCAATCACAAACTAGTGGTGTGACCTTGGGTTAGGCACTTAACTCCTGTGAACTTGTACTTCTCTGTCTGTAGGGATAAAGGACTGGACTTGTTGGTGCTCATGTCCACTTCTAGCTCTCAAATTCTATTCCATTCTGTCCTATGTTATTTTTAACTTTCTCAATGTCTGTCAATCCAGTGTGTTCCGCAAACTGGAAAATGAATTCAAACTGGCTATTTTTTATTAGACTTAGCCAAAAATAAACTTTAAAACAGAAACCAGGAAACTACTCCGCGAAAACAATGCACGTCAGCAAGCTGAAAGCATTCTACAGAACCATTTTCAGCCTTGTTCTTCTTCACCTTTTATATGTGCTTTAAATAGGAAAGAGATAATGAGCAAACATACATACTTATTTACCAAGTCGACCTACGGAAGAGGAGGAGGAGGGAGAAGACAAAACATGGAAATTTAGGCAACTGCTGAGTTGCTGGAAATCGCACAGAAAAGTCCGAGAAACTGGATCAGAAATGGCAATCCAAGGACTACTGGCCAGCACTAAGTGGATCTATCCAATAATTCGCCTCTCTCCCACTACCTTGCTTAAATTAGGAGAAGAAAAAATATATGATGAGGTATGAAGGCAAGTCTGATGTTCTAGAAGTATGTGGTGCCACGATATCCTGGAAGTATTATATCACTTCACACACTTTTAAACTCTATTCTGGTGATCTACATTAATTGGATGTAGGAGACCCATTCTTGGTCTTTTCAGGAGACCCATTACTGCTATTTTCTTTTCCTCTTGTTTAAAGGAGAGGGACATTCATATCAGAGTTTTAGTAACATGGGCTGATACATTCTCCATTCTTTTGAGGCAGGTAGACTCTGAAAGAAAATCACCTGATTAAAAAATCAGACCAGGGACACCTGGGTGGCTCAGTTGGTTTAGGGTCTGACTACGGCTCAGGTCATGATTTCACAGTTCGTGAGTTTGAGCCCCACATCTGGCTCTGTGCTGACAGCTCAGAGCCTGGAGCCTGCTTTGGATTCTGTCTCCTTCTCTCTCTGCCCCTCCCCACTTGTGCCCTGTCTCTCTGTCTCTCAAAAATAAATAAATGTAAAAAAGAAATTTAAAAAAATCAGACCATTTGTAATATTTGGCCATTTAGCAAATGTCCCAGGGCATTAGAGATCAGAAAGCACAGTATGAGTTAGAGATCAAGAGAAATGGAGACAGAACATATAACACAAACATACGTTATTCCTAACGAATGAAATGAAACCATTAATTCCTACTTCTAGGTAATTCTCCTCTGTGACCAGATCCACTGAAATAAGCCCCAGGGCTCTTTGAAAAAGTCTTCTTGTGGTCACATTCGAACAGTCCTAACCCTTTAGAAAGACAGATCCTTCTTTGGGAATAGATGCGGATCACAGCTAACATCTGTAGAGGTGCACATTCTTGGCCATCTTTCCACCAGTGCAGGTTCTCTGCTTTAAGAGCAGGGTGAGTCCTCTCCTTTGAGACTGGCATCTTGGTCTAGGAGCCAAGTTCCTAAGGACATTCTGTTTGCTATCTAGAAAAGGTTTCTTTCCAGGTGACTAGGCTACAGGTGATGTTTCCACTGAAAACTCATTCTTTAATTCTCAAAACACGATTCTCAATTTTGCTTAGTAACACTATTCTATGTTCCAGTAATGCCTACTGAGAATAGCTAGCATTAAATTGCTTACTTCCTATGGGCCAGACCCCATTTTAGGTGTTTTACATGCAAACTTTCCTTTCACTCTTTACAACAGTCCTATGAGGTCGGTATATACCACAGTCAACCTCATTTCACACTGCGGCAATCTAGGCTGACCCTCATGTATGTTCCACCACTTGCCTGGAGGGTGCTAAAGTTGTCCCTCTCGGGTAGTAGTAAGTGAAAAGTTCTCCATCTGGCCCTGATCAAATGGAATTAGAGGTGAGAAAGGCAACAAAGGATCGCTGGAAATTTAAGAGTGGTGCATATCCGTGGGTTGAAAGATGAGGTTAGGGCCAAATGTCAAATTCAAATACAAGCCACCTTTTATGTAAATGACTGATTTTGCTTTCATTATATCACCCTTGGGCATACTCAGTATAAATGTACTTTTTAAGAGGACAAGGAGAAATATGGGAGATAAAGTCATAGTTCAGGAAAAAGCAAAGGGAATGAATTCAAGAAACAAGCCAGCCAAGTAACTTGAGCAAGTTACTTCACCTCCATGTTTACTCTTCACTGGGTGTAGAATTCACATATTACTCCTTGCCTTTTCCATTCCTGGGGGCATCTGCAAGATTCATAGGAGATAATAATCCCGAAAGAATTTGAAAAAGCCTGACTTGTAACTGCAAGCCATAATTATTACCATCCCTCTAATTCAGTTCAACTTCATTTACCTGAAATTCTAGGATAGTAAACTTCAAAAATAATCGCAGCAAACTTCCTACGCTTTTCTCAAACACAATGTATCCTTTGTACTTTAGCTATAATACTACAGTCAGCCCAGAAACAACTTCAAAGAAATAAAAAATGAGATTGTTAAAACGAAGATCAATACCGACCCGACGTTCATACTCAAACCAAGTTCAATTTGGGACAACTCCCACCCCCCACCTGTCAAAACCATGATCATCACCAGCCATGGTGACGAGGATGCTGGACCAATCTCTGGGAGAAACTCAAGATCAGAGACTTCACATCAAACTGCCCTAAAAATCATAACTTACGATTTTTAGGAACTTTAAAACAGACACTAAACTAATCCACTAAATTATACACAGAATAAAGCCAAGGGTTATTTCTGAAAGAAATTATATTACATCCAGTTTTTGTTTTATCCTTTCTTATAAATCATAAGATTTTATACTTTTCCCCAAAACTCCCCCTAATGAAAAACCTCCTTTAATAGGGCTTGTGAGAAGCAACAGGCTTCTGCTGGGAAACATCAACAAGACTTCCTTATTTTCCTTGCTGGCATGGTGGTTAGGTCTGTGTGTACATCTTAGTATGTTTCAGGCTTGCTAAGAACTCAGTTTCTGCAATGAGCATATGGCCTTTGGCGGTGGGGGGGGGGGGGCGGCGGGGATTGTAAAAAGAGCTGCTTAACTGAAGACAATTAATCCTGTCAAGTATTTTTCTTTTACATATATATAAAGATAACAACCACTTAAGCACCAAAGGGAACTGCCACCTTTTTGCTTTTTATCCTATTACCTTCTTTCTCATCTACATGTCATTTCTGGGCAGTCAAGGTGTGATTCAAATTTCATTTTTATCAGGAAATCTTCCTGAGACTATTTTTAGAAGTGCCACCCAACATGATCTCACACATATTAAATGTACCCATACACCACTTTAAATATATGTTTGCTAGAAAGTTTTTGAAGTGTTTAAATAATTTAGCTTCTGAACTTCGCTGGTTATGAGTAACTCATTTGATGTGCTTAAGGATCTGATTCAGGCTCAGGGATTAGTAAGAAGTGAAAAAAAAAAAACCCAACCTACAAATTGTTTTCAAATGTAACCCAATTTTTAAGAGCTTAAAATTGAAATTGATACAATGTTTTATAGATATTTAGTTAAATATTGATGAATTTTGATTTTGCATCTTCCATTCCATAGCCATTGATCTAAATTTTTTTCTTTCAGGCCCTGGGTCTATTACTCTGATCTTTCAGGGTCTTGTATATCATAAATCTGTCTTGTATTGCCAAATAGATAAGCAGGGATTATGTTAAATCATACATTCTCAATATGGAAATAATTCTCCTATGGGGATGAAAACGGGTTCTTGGAAAATGAAAATCTAATTATGAGTGAAGCACAGATATATATACACACAGTACATAAGCAGAGATACAGTATATGTGTGGTACACATTTTCAGGGGGTAGAAGGGCAATTACAATAAAAGTCTAAAAAGGTTCTTTAGAAGGGGTGCTAATGGCATAAAGACATTGCTTTGGATTGTTTTCATATGCTTTATATGTATTCATTTGGTTTTCCTAACAAAGTTGAAGCTATATAAGAACAAGGATTATATCTTCTACTTCTGAATGTTTACACCACCTGCTCAAAGTTCCTAACAATTTTTGGTTTTCACCCTCCTGGGAAAACACTGTGGTCTAATTTTATGCAACTCTAAATTATGCAAATTTGAAAACATGTCATAATAAACACCCAGGGTTCAAAATGTGAAATAATGCAAATTTCTTCAAATTAAAAATTTGCCAAGAATTGCCTGATTTCAAATCTGGCAAGGCAAGTGCATTGTTAATTGTGTTTACTGCCAGGTGGTAGCATTGTGGGCATAGAAATTCTCTCCATCTTTTGTAGGGAACAAATTATGTGAAGTCTGTAGGAACACTTCTCTCCAATAAAATGAATTTGTACGCTAGAATCTGTTGGAGCATACTTGCAGGAACTTAATATATAACAATTATATGTGTACATTTAATTACATACATAATATACAACTATATACAGATATGTACATAGCAAGTTTGGAGATGTTTGAAAAAAAATCTGTTTAACTGTTATACATAAAGTCAACCAGCAGGGCATATTTTGGTCATTAAATTATCATATTCATTCCTCTATATTGCCTGTGATCAACGGAATGGTTATCACTGTGGCTTGGTTTTCTGTCATTTGGAATACTGATCTGAATAGACTTTATGATACATCTAGCACTGGCAACTATGAGTGAAAGAGCCAAGAGGCATACCTTAAAGTCATCTAGAACACTGGGCTCTCAGCACCTGGTCTAGCGGGTAGCACAGAGAAGTGAAAATGAGTTATTTGTTAAATGGATGTAAGATAAGTTCTTGGTCATGCTCAAAGACAACCAAATACCCATTGTGATGACAGTATACATCCCCCTTCATTACAGACATACATTTACAACTTCATCAAAATTTGATGGCAAACCTGTGAAGGGCTGGCAGTACACCATGAAAACCATAACAGTAAAATAAGGCACAACAATGGGAAGGTAATGAGAAGATACGAGTTCAGGGTTTTCCTCCATTTTCTCGCATTGACACTTTGGGAAAGTTGCTTGTGTCCCTGTACCTTGACTTCCCCATTCATACACTGAAGGCCCTGGACAAGTGATACCAAAAGGCCATCATTTTAACCGTAAAACTGTGTGAGTTTTATGCTCAATAAAAGTTCACCAGCAATTTCTCATAGCCCATGCTGGGTTTGAATTTATAGCTTATATTCCTGTGCCCAAAAAGGTTAGCATCAAGGAAACTCTTTCAACAGTCTTAATATCTCTGCTTTTGAATTTTGCATGGTGAGCACAGACTGTGCAAGAATCTTCCACTCATCAGGGGAGGCCTACTAAACTCAACCACATTTCCACAGTATTATGGCCTTTGGTCTATTTTTTAAAAAAACAAAAGGAACCCTACTTCAAATGTAACTCAGTATAACAAGTCCAAGTTTTGCCTGAGGAAAGGAATGATAATTTCCTGATTCTCCAGGTGCTTAGAATTACTGAAGAAAAAAAAAGTAGGCATATATAACAAATAACAACAAGAAATAATATGTATTCAACTTTTTTACTGAATGTGCTCAACAGCAAAAATATAATGTGCCGATAACTAGAGCTAAGAGTGGTCAAAATGGGCAGAGATTGGTCAATGTTCATGGAATTCCCAAGAGGTTCAGTGAAGGAGGCAGTGCTTTGGAAGCATAGCATCCTGGACTGCAAGGGGCCTGAGACGTAACTTAACCATTCTCCGTAGAGCATTTCACCTCCCTATACCATCGAGCTGCGTTACCATTTAGCAGCATTATCCAGATAAATGTTGCTACAGACGGAGAAGCCAACAGTTCATTACATTAGACAGTCCATTTCTGTCTCACTCATCCATTCTTATTACACAGTTTGCCTTGTGGTGACCTAAAGCTGACTTTTCTTTTGCTCTTCTTTCCATAGTCTATTTTCTGGAGTCCCACAGATCAAGTAGATTCCTCTTCCAATTGAAACATTTTAAGTCACTTACAGGCAGGGCTCAGCTCACCCTCTGTCTTCACCTGGGCAATTATTCCCAGTTCCTTCTACCATTTCCCTCACGTGACTTTGTTTAGTCTGTACCCATTCCAGCCCCACTCCCCATCCCTGTCCCTGTTCAAAAGGCAGCCCTCTTTCCTAAGCCTCTTTGATGTGATTAACCTAAACTTGAATAACTCAGGAGTAGGAAAGACCGTCAGGAATCTTGTTAAAAAGAGAAGTTTGGAAAGGTATTTACCATGTCACCACTGCAGAAAATATCACAATACAATAGCATGAAGAAATTCATGACTAAGAGTATAGATTCAGACGTATAAAAATCCTTAAAAAGAAAATTCTTAGAAATTATTTTTCTAAAAGTAAGTGTCAAGAACAAATGGAAAGTGGAAGGAATAAAATTAGGAAGCAAGGAATTTGGGAAGAAATACGTAAGGAATTGAGGACGTTAGCAATAAAGATGTTAGGGAGGGAAATGGGATGGAAAGAATCTAGGGAAGAAGGACACTATTAGAAAGAAAGAAAGACTGTGGGAAACAGCAAGGAGGGAGGGAGGAACGCATGCCAGTCAAGACAAAGTTAAATTGGCTGTCACACAGTCTCCCAAAGAAAATTAGTGTGACGGGAAAAATACTTCCAATACAACAACCTCACTTCCAAGTTGTGTTTAAAATATAGCCACGAAAGCCACGTGAATTGGAACAAAATGACTTACTGTGTGGTTCCTGTGCACAGAGCAGGTTGTACAGCTTCATCCTGGTACTATTTGAAGAAACTTGATCTGAACACCATTTGGACAGAACCCAAGGTGTTCATGCCCCAACAAGAAGCACAAATCGTTAAAAGAAAAATCTTGAAGGCAGTTGCCATGTTGGTGTGTAATTTCTCAATGGTGCTGCCAGCACGAGAAATACTTAAAAGGTGGGCAAAAAGCTAACAAAGCACAGTGATAAACACAAGCGGTACTCTTCCCACCTCTTCCCTTCCTCAAGTATCCCAAGTGTCCTGAATCCCTCTCCAACTCCCTCTGTGGAGATGGCATGCATGAGCACACCTGGGGATTCACCCGGGTGTGGTGTCTTTTCAGCCCTCCAATATCCAAGAGCTCTCCTATCACATACTACTTGTGAAATTCCAGAGACAAAGAAGGTATCAGTTCCATCAAAGGTGAGAATGAGTAAGTGAAGCCACTGTCCACACTTTCCATCTAAGTCCAACTCATGGGCAAGAAAGACACTTGGAATAAAGGAAGTTTTTATGCACAAAGTCCTTGGGCCAGAGATTGAGGAGGAAGTGTGGTGAAGTCTGTCTAGCTCCCCAGACTGGGGCTACTCCTTTAGGGAGAAGGCTGTGGGCAGTAGCAAAAGAGGTTGTTCTCACATGAGGCCCTGAGAGATACAGAACACACAACAGAGCAGGTGTAGCTCCCAAGTGACAGAAGTGGACAGAAGTGACACTGATTGGAGGAGAGGGCCATTCTATTTTTTCATGCCATACAGCTCTGATCTAATCCCTTGACAAGATACTTCCAGAGTTTCAGGACACATCACTTTGTAACATTTCATGTTCCCATGGTGGATGCTAGCAGGAGGACAGAGGCAACAACAAGTGAATTCACAAGCAAAGGACACTAATACCAGAATAGGAGAAAAAGAAGAAAAACAAGGCGGCTACCACATCATGAATGTAGCTGGCTAAGAAGCCATTGAAGCACTTTTAGAACTCTCAGGAAAAGACTTTCCAGTGGACAGTAGAGTTATGAGCAGGAATCATAAAGCATGAAATGCAAATCCCATTGTGAACTTATTTGTACCCAGAGGCTATTAAAGTCAAGATGTTTAGATTTCATTCCATTTTTCTTTGCTTATGATTTGGTAATCTTAGGTAGGCCCTGCTAAAGAATTCCTCTGGGAGAAGAGACGTGATATTCTCATATAAATAAGATTATCTTCAATAAATTAAAAAAAAATTAAATCTAGAAATGAAGCAGTTGGAAAAGATTTGGAAATTCACATGCAATAAACAACATTTAAAGATGGCAGTTAAAATTCAAGAACCTGGATATTCTGAGGCCCTATAAATCTCCGATTTTATAGACTGAGATGGGCCATGGCCCTTCTGAAAACAGCGACATCATGTCTGTGATCATACAGGTAATTACAAATAACGCATCCCTCTCCAGCCGGCATTCATCCTAACATACCTTGGAAAGACAGCCAGCGAAGCCTGCTCTGTGATGGAACGGACATCTAAATGCCAAATTAGACCCTGAAATCATCCTCCCACAATTTCCATGCAGAAGATGTACAGCTCTTTCTTCTGAACAACAAAGCCCAAATATTTATGTAGCAGGTCATAAAGCAATTGAAGGAATGAACAGAAAGCAAATATACCATCAGGTTGCAGGGTATCTTCCATTTTGACAGCATACTCCCCTAAAATTGGGAAAACTCTATGTACATGATTCATTTTCTCTTCTCTATTACCAAGTGACAGATTAGTTACCATTTATTCCTCTTTTCCTCGAGGAGAAAAAATAATTCTCTCAGAGGCCAGAGTATAGCCAACCTTTCCGTCGGTTCTTTTGCACAGACTCACGTAAATTTGTCATCCTAGTGTTGTGCTTCTTCAGGGCCCTCTGTGGATATTTTTCACTATGAGAATTGACATGATATGTAATCACCAAGCTACTATCTTGGCTAAAACTCTCTGTGCTGGGGGATCTAATGACCTTCTTGGGACCAAAGCCCAAGACTGGCTTTCTTCCCTAATTTCACTTGTCTGTCATCTAACTTCTCACTGCTGGATTTCTTACACTTCTTCTTTTACTGAAATCTGTCACTAGAATCCTGCAACCCTATTACCAAAAAATGAGAAAGGAAGATTTAAGTCTCTTGCATTTTTCTCTTCATCACTGGTTTTTAAACTTCCTTGCTGAGTGGAAGAAACTTCATGCTCGTTAATGACATACTGGGCAGAACCCCAGTCTACAAAATAGTAAAAGATGGTGATAATGGGTCTAGACCACCATCCACAAGATATTTCTCCTCCTCACCCAACTACCACCTTCTGTATCTTCCAGAGTACAAAATTTGAAAACCATTAACTCACAACATTACACAACTTTCCATTTTAAAGAATATTTAAATTGAAAATGGTTGAATATATTCCATTTGGGGGGAAAATGAGTTACACCTGATATCACCAATGGGCTATAAATATGGCTGTTGATTACCTTTTGTTCTTAGACTATTAAAACATATTGTGATTTAATCCCAACAATATTCATCTCTAGGAGTAAACTGTAAATTGTGAGATTTTTATCCAAAATACCCTGGGGGGAAAAATCCTAAAATTTGGAAAAATGTTGCCTTCATTTGCTAAACTGTTGAAAAAATGGAATGCACTCAATACTGCTAAGAATTTTAATATTTTCGCCTGCAGTCCACTACAAAAGATTTAAGACAAAGTTCAAGTGCCTCTCACTTTGTTAAGGGCCTGGGGAAACCTGGAGGAAGTACACAGTGATTCTTGGAAGCTGAAGAGCTGATCTCTCTAAAAAGACATACTCTGATGTCCGTGGAAGCAACTGCTATTATTTATTCATCCCAGTCAAAAAGACTTTATAATCTCTGCTTTAGTTCTTATAATCTTATTTTTCAAATGCATGCCATCCTAGAAGGGGCATTCTGGTGATCTGCAGACAGATTCTTAACTACCAGATAAAGCTCTTCTTCAATAACATGAGAATGTTCTCCACATAAAGGCATTGTGCAATAGCAGCGAATAAAGGAGAAAATGACAGTTATTTATAGAGATATTTACAGCCCTGTTCCATCAGGACCCCACTTATCACCAAGTAATAAAGAAGATCCCCCGGAAAATGCACACTTTCTATCTTGTGAATATTTACTAAGCAAACCAACTGTTTTTAAGGTTTATTGGAATAAGATAGCTATGGCATAAAAGGCACTTAATGATTCACAGGCTGAAACTAGACTTCCTTTTAGAGACGAGAGAAGGAAGATACACTTTGTTCCTTAAAAGAGTTCAGCAGGGGACCTGTTTGGAGCATCTGGAGGAGAATTGCACACAATTGCAGAAAGATTATCTTGCACCTTCTCAGAGCCTACTAGTCACCAGATGATTAGCCTCAAGGTAATCAATGATTTAAAAAATGAAATCATGCTTCCTGTGTCCTTCATGAATGAAGAAGCCACTAATGATTTATCAGCAGTAGGACATGTGTTCTATTATAACACATTTGGAAAGTAAGTTATCTACCCATTCCTTCCTTCATTTCACAAGAATTTCTTGATCACCTACTATGATACAAGATAAACTGCATCTTTTGAAGTTTAAAGATGGAAAGCTGCTGCCTGACAAAGGAGACAGACATACCCACAAGGTAATTAATTTGCTGAAGTTGTCACAGTTGGCGGTCGGACTCTCAGCCCAAAGAAGTTTAGAAATGATACTGCCTAATTCCTAGATATATCGGTTCTTGTTGATGCTGACTTAAAGAAGTAAAGCTCACAAGAAATTGATGCATAAACAAGTAAGAAAAATGACTGCAAAGTGGACCAAGGATTTGTAAAGTGTATTCCAATCAATGTGCTCTTCAGAATTATGTGAAAAAAGGTTCAAAATCTGTCACTTGCTCCCTGACTTTGTGCAAGTTTAGCAAACTCTTAGATCCTCAATGAATCAAAACCTACTCCATAAAATTGTTGCTATTAAGTGAAATAAACTTTAAATGGCATTTATTACTTATTAACTCAGTAAATATGTACTGAGCACACACTACGTACCAGATATCATACTAAACAGAGCAGATACAGCAGTGAATGAATCAAATGGGCTTTTGGAGACAAGTGAAGTGAAATAGAGGGGCTCCTGGGTAGCTCAGTTGGTTAAGCATCCAAATTTGGCTCAGGTCATGATCTCATGGTGCGTGAGTTCGAGCCCCACATAGGGCTCTGTGCTGACAGCTCAGAGACTGGAGCCTACTTCAGATTCTGTGTCTCCCTCTTTTTCTGCCCCTTCCCTGCTCATGCTTTGTCTCTCTCTCTCTCCCTCCCCAAAATAAATAAACATTAAATATGTATACACATACATATATATACCCACATACATAAGCATATATATATATGCTTCATATATATACACACACACACATACACATGTAAATATATGTATATGTGTATACATACATATACACATGTATATGTATGTATACACACATATATACACACATACATAAGCATATATATATATATGTTTCATGTATATATGTATATATGTTTCATGTATGTTCTTTATTTCTCATATGTATATATGAGAAATAAAGAGAAAGTTGTCATCCATTAGTAAAAGGGGAATTAGCTGCCTGCTTCACACAGCCAGGTGTAGTCAGAGGGGTTACCTATCAAGTAAGCAGGTTGGGTCCTGTTGAGTTCCCCTCTGTGATTCATTTTTAAGACTCTTTTGTTGTACAATGTCCCTTCTGACTGAGAGCTGCACTCAACATGCATATTCAAAAAGCTAATACTAGTTAATAATTACTAAGCATATACCACGTGCTGGATAAAATGACTTCACTCTGGCTAGGGATGAGGCCTTCTCCCTAACATAATTTTTCCACCTGTTTTCTTTAATTCAGTTATTATTGTGGTATATTTCTTTGTGCACCAGGTAAGGTAAACCAGAATTATGCCACCTAGAACTCTCATTCCCGCAGTACGGGCTACATGAGACGTCTCACCCGAGAGATAGAAGCAATGAGAAACCTACCTGGGTCCATCTGCTCTCATGGACTCTGGCCCATCCTGCAGGCTCTAGATTGTCCTCACTTCCCCAATTCACATCCATCTTTCCTTGCTGACTCCCACTTAGCCAACTCAGACTCCAATATAAGACACCAAAACAACAGCTTCCCAGGTAACCAACCCTTAAAACTGTGAAAGAGGAATCTCTCTATAAATCTTATCCATCTTGGCTAGGGTTTCTGCTTCTCTCATTGAATTCTGATTGACATAGTGTTCATTTCAAAACCTTCCTCTAAGGGTAGGTGCCATCTTTTCAAAGTTCCTGCAAAGATGGATGAAGGGTAAAACCACTGTGATGAATCCCATTCCTTTATTGGTTTTTAGAATATTTTTATTAAGACATAACTCACATACCATAGAAGTTCCCTTTTAAACTGCACAACACCATGGGTTTTCATACATTTACGAAGTTGTGAAACTATCAAGATATCTAACTCTAGGATATTTCCATCACCGCCCCCAAAAAACCCTGTATCTACTGGCAGTCACTCCTCATTTCTCCATCCCTTCAACTCATGGCTACCATCAACCTGCTTTCTGTCTCTATATATTTGCCTCTCTTGGATATTTCATATACATGAAATAATACAATTTATAGACCTTGTGTCTGGCTTCTTTCCTTCAGCATGTTTTCAAAGCTCATCCATGTTATAGTATATATCAGTATTTCATTTCTTTTTTACATCCCCACCAAGAGTGCTCAAGGTTCTAGTATCTTCACATATTCACCAACACTTGCTATCACCTGTCTTTTTGAAGATAGCCATCCTAGGGGGCGTGAAGGTCATATGACCATGTTTATCCCTATACACATATTCTAGGTGGTCAGAGTAAAGACTATCATCTCTATCGTCTTGGGCAAATTGTTGTTGTTGTTGTTTTTCTCTTTTTCACCTTGAAACTCACAAGGGAATAATGATGAGGGTGATGATCAGGGGTATATTTTGAATCAGCACAATGCTATATTATGAAGAAATTCTTTCATTATAACACCATTTTCTCCACAACCCTTTGAGAAGACAGCGTAAGTGCCGTTATTTTTCCATTATCTCCAATGTATGACACAGTGCCAGGGACAGAGTCAGATCTTTGTTGAGTGGCTAAAACTCATTCCTTTTATAGATGAGGAAACTGAAAACTCAGAGAAAGAAACTGTCATACTCAAGGTTGTCAAATCAGTAGGTGGCAGAGATCCCTAACTGCTGCTTTTTGCCCAAGAAGATTAAACATTGTATAGTTACAATTAAAACAGTTAGTGGTATTTAACACATAAGTGAAGTATATTAGGTCAAAATAAAAGGCTACATTCCATGCTACTTCTTTGATAATATGGTTTAGTTAAAAAAAACCCTAAAATTATAAAAATCACAAATCAAAAAGCAAGTCCACAGTAAACAGCTTGCTTGCTCTCTCTCTTTTTCTCCCCTTCTCTCTCATCTTAGTAGGTCACAGTACAACCATTTACATTAAAAAAATGTTTAAAAAACTCTTTCACCTACATTCTACATAAGCATTTAAGGTTATGGAGGAGGTATTACTCTGTTTAAAAGATATTCCACAATACATATAAAAGTAAAACATATGAATAAACAAAATATATAGGTAAATAAAGTGTGTTTTTTTAATCATTAAAAACAAGGGTATAGGGGGCACCTGGGTGGCTCAGTCAGTTAAATGTCTGACTTCAGCTCAGGTCATGATCTCGGGGTTTGTGAGTTCGAGCCCCACGTCGGGCTCTGTGCTGACAGCTCAGAGCCTGGAGCTTGCTTCAGATTCTGTGCCTTCTTCTCTTTCTCTGCCCCTCCCCTTCTCTCTCTCTCTCTCTCTCTCAAAACTAAATAAACATTAAAAAAATGTTAAAGGGTATAGTATTGATGGTTGTATAATAAAGTAAATATTCTAAATATCGCTGGATTGTACACTTTTTTTTTATTATTTTAAGAGAGAGAGAGAACACAAGCTGGGGAAAGGCAGAGAGAGAGGGAGAGAGAGAATCCCAAGCAGGCTCTGTGCTGTCGGCATGGAGTCCGACTCGGGGCTCAAACCCATGAAGTATGAGATCATGACCTAGGCCGAAACCAAGATTCGGACACCTAACTGACTGAGCCACCCAGGTGCCCCAGAATTGTACACATTTAAATGGTTAAACTGGGTAATTTTATATGAATTTTACCACAATAAAAAAGAGGAGGCTAAAATTCTTCAACTAAGCCTATGACACTTGTTAGCAGTGAGTTCTATTCTATCAAGATTGGGCAAGGCCATAAGTGACTTACAACATGGTTACCAAGGAAACTGGGTCCTCATTGGAAGAAAATATTCAACAGCTACAGAAATATATCAGGAATATTTCCCAAAACCCTTTCTTCTTTTAATTTAAACCAGGTCACAGGAAACAAGGAAGGACATTCTTTCTAAAGGCACACGCACATACAGATTTTTACACGTTCTCACACACGTGCACAGTCCCACATTAGCACTCACATGTGTCAGAGGGAGAAATTCACTGGGAGCAATCAGGCCATCACCTCTCTGAGAGCCGGTGAGTCAAGGCTGGAATGAAGTCAGCGGCAAAAGTCCTTATGACACAAAGCTCAAGTTCCAAAGCCCTGCTGAGGTCTTTGTGCTGCTGAAGCTCCCAAAGCCCTTTGGTTCTAAGAGAAGATCCACAGTGAGTTGAAAGTTGTTTTCTATTCGAGCCAAGGAGAAAGTACATATTTAACTGAAACTGAATTAAGAGAAACGAATACACTGTGCCCAGAATTCATATTTCTCTACAACTCCTTTGTAGCCCTGAACCCCACACATAATAGGTGTTTTGCCACCTATTTATTCGATTGTATTCTACCATTATCAACCATTAGAAATTAGTTCATAATCGACTGGCTAGTCCAAAAGAGGTTTTTTTAAAATATACAAATATGTAATTCATACCTATCAGAGCCCCAACTTTACTCAATGTCTCAAGGGTAGGAAGCTGCTTCACTCAGAGACTCCTGCTTAGTAAAGAAGCAACTGGGCTTTTATGGGGCACCTGGGCGGTGCATTGGTTGAGCGTCCAACTCTTGATCTCGGCTCAGGTCAGGATCTCGCAGTTTGTGAGTTCAAGCCCCACATCGGGCTTCGCACTGATGGTGCAGAGCCTGCCTGGGATCCTGTCTCTCCTTCTCTCTGACTTTCCCCCGACTGTGCGCTCGCTGTCGCTCTCGCTCTCTCTCTCTCTCTCTCAAAACAAATAAATAAACTTAAAAATTTTGGAAAAAAAAAAAAAAGAAGAAGAAGCACTTAGGCTTCTTCTACACTGTTACTCCGAACAATGGGTGGACCCTGGCAGAACCACTGGAGTTTAACTCATTCAAGGGCAACCATAAGACAGGAAGTTTAGAGACCTACAAGGAGAACGTGGAAATGCAACAAAACAACAAAAAACTCTGTTCCATGAAAACAGTGGTAATTATCTGGCCCAAAAAAGATTTTCTCCTGTGGAGTCTGTATAAGGGTATACGGAGGGAACCAGCCAGTTGTTAATAAAACAATAAAGGAGAAGCTGAAGACATTGCAGGAGAGAAAGAGAAAGAGAGAGAATGGCTGAGAACCCAGAATAACCCATGGGAAGAAGGCACAGAGAAACATAGTTGCAGCATGCTTGGGAAGAGCCGGGCCCACATCCTTACAGAAAGCCCTTCTCTGTTTCTTACAGCACAGAATACCTGAATTCACACGATTAACAAAACCTGATTGTGAGAAAAATTCTAATCTTCATTTTTCATTTTTCAGTAATGCTTAGCTAGTTCAACTACATACATAATCATAGTCCAAAGATTTGGTTTGAAAATACTTGGAAGTACAGACAGGGCTCCAGAGAAATGAGATTGCCTGTAAATAACTCTTCTCTACAAAACGTCATCAAATAGCCTGACATTGAATAGACCTCTCTTATGCGCTAGTATGGAGAACAAAACAGATCTGGGCACCTATGTGGAGAATTCTATTGCTACAAATGCTTATGAATGAACAATTATAATACGCTTAATTTCAAGAAAACTCAGGAAGAGCAGAGTAATAGTTAATGTCTACTGAGCACTATGCTAAATTGTCAAATTTGATCTTGATAATAATTCCATGGGAACCATAATTGTCTCCAAACTGCAAATAAGAATACTGAAGGTCAGCAGCCCAGGTCACAGAACAACTAAGGGGCCAAGCTGGGGATCCTGACCAGGTTGGCATGTCTATAAGGACTATATTTTAATTGTTATCGTCATCTGCCAATTACGTACTGTATGATCCTGAGAAACCAATTAACCACCCTGTGCTTCCTCATCTGTAAAATGAGAGTATTGGCATAGATAATGACCAAAATTGCTTCTGGCTTGAAAATGCTATTTTTCAAATAAATAACTTTTAAGTTTGGAAAGGGAGTATTATTACCAATACCAACTAACATTTATATAAGCCCTCTCTATGAGCACAGTTTCACACCCAGTAGGTGTCCAATTAAATATCAGCTGAATGAATAAAAAAAAAATACTAGCCTTAGTAAACATATTATCATATTTAATCCTTACACTTATAAGATAGTTACTGCTACCAGTCCCTTTTCCCAACTGTAGGAATTAATCCTTAGGAAAAGTGACTTGCTTAAAAGGCACAAAGTAAGTGATAGCAGTGGCTTCAACGCAGGAAGTCTCAAATCAAAATATTCGACCTTGACAGAGAAGATAAAAACTGTGGGTATACAATTTCAGGTTGGTTAAATCTTTAGTATCAGATTATTTTTTTAATACCAATCTATGAACCAAGAGAGAGGGAGGAAAGATTCTAGGAAATCTACAAATAGTTGTAAATGAGAAATCTGTTATTTTGGGTAAAATCCCACTAAGCCATTACTGTCTCATTTCTGTTCCCAGATCCATAAAAGCAGGGATAAACTACCAGCTACAAGTAGGTAATAAGGTTCAGAAGTAAGAAGGTTAAATGTTAAAGGAGATATGGAAGCCATTTGAGAGTCAGAGTTCAATACAAATGCAAGGGTTTCTTTTTCAACGTTCTAAAAGGTTCATCCTCCTGGCTAGGTGCCAAATAAGAGACTCCTTCCTGAAGCTTTCAGATGTGTGAGGTCAGGCCTGTTTGAAAAACTAAATGTGAATTTATTCCCTTACCAGGTGGCTTTATACAAAGAGCACTGAACTTAGTTAACTTTCTCACCATATTCAGAGTGCTCCATACATGATCCACGTGTGCCACTTGTGATTCAAGGAACAGGGGTGAATCACTGAGCTTCTCCGGGCTGCGTTTTCCCGGGTCAGAGCTGGTCTGCTTCCAGCCCAGAATTTCAGATGCAATTTCTGAATCTCAATTTCAGAGGTCCCAGAAACCCTAGCAATGTCATTTATGTTGTCACTTTTTGATTGTCATATCCATCTAGCCACTTAAAACCAACTCAGCTTCTGGTTTCCTTTTGTATTTTATACCAACTTTTGAAACATGGGTTGTAGCCCCAAATTCCAGCATTTGGTAACAAAACAGAGTGCTAAATAGTTCCTTAAGCCCTTTCTTGAAAAGTGAAAACATAATTGAGTTACCATTATTTTCAAAGAGTTTAGTATGCTCTTGTAAAACACCCTAGCAAAAATCTTATTTCTGCCTTTTGAACTATTACCTAGAACAGACCCTAACATCCACTCAAAAGTCTGCTTGCAAAAAGATAAGAAATTGTGTGGCGGGTCATTGATGGAAGAGCAATGGTTAGTTATCTTATTTCTGCTGTTGTTTAAATCAGCTTTCTCTGTATTGTAGTTTATGAAGCCATTATTAATTGGTATGAAGAGGGGGCATTTACCAGCTCTCAATCGCAAGAATCTTCTAGAAAAGTTTAGTTTCAGGCATTCAAAGAATGGGAAAAATTTACAGTAGTTTGATTATTCTGCAATATGAATAGAAAACCAAAATCTCCAATATCATGGAAGACCCCAAATGAACAAAGCAAATTAACTTTTAGCAGTTTATGTGTGGGTAAGAAGGAAACAGATACCATCTTTTGACCAACTTAGGAAAAGCAAACCTAAATTAGTAGAGTAGAACAGGAATCTTACAAAGAAGAGTCATCGTTTCAAGTATAAACAGCCTTTTAACCATGCTATATTTTTCCTTGACAGGATTTTTTGATAATTCTGATTTTCTAACAGCTAAGAATTCTCTCTATATTCCATGTAAATTGCCTGCAAAAAAAGAATTTCCAAAATGTTTAAAACTTTATTCGTCTTGGTATTTATGATAGTTCTCCTACATTTTTGTGTACCATTTAATTGGTTAAATGATAAAAGGAAATTATTTTTCAAAGATCTTGCAAAAGTTAAGTTTCAACCTCATTGCCCTCCATAAAGCAGATCATAAATTCTAACTAGTCATGATCTGAAGAAAAAAAATCTAAACAGGAAATTACGTGCAGCAAAGAACATTTTTAAATGATCCTTATTTATTTTTCTTGAGGTTTCTAATCTAAAGCATTCTTCTCAAATATCATGCCCAGTGCATGAAAGAAACACATTCTTTTCGGGTGGAAGTGTTAATTAATGTGCATGACATAGAGAGAACAAGGAAAAGGTTAGAGCTGATGGTTTCGCTAATAGCATTTCTAAAAATAGAGGATTTTTGAAACAATGCTCTTTCATGTTAGTTAACTTTCTCAAAGCCCTAGGATTTGAGCTAAAAATATGCTGATTGGTTAAAATAAAATCATGTTACGCAGATATTATTTATGTGTATTCGCGTTTCAACTAATTCATTTATCTCTCATCAAAATCGATTTCTAGGGGGGCAAGCTGTGATGGTTTTTCATCCACATAATTCCCCCCGTGTTTTCCTAGGGTTATCAACAGGAACAGACTTCACTTTGAAGTTATAAGCACAATGGCCTATAAAGTCATTAGCACAGTATACAAATCTACACGTCTCTCTTTTTTCAGTGTTCTTTCATGCCTTCTTCCCCACGACAACTTCCCATAGCCACACTTAACTTTCCTCCCGTTCTCAAACACATGGACACTTTCTATAGCCCCATCTCCTTGCAAGTCTTTCCATTTCTCTGCCTAGAAGCTTCCCCCATTTTCCTCCAGGCAAGCTCTAGTAAGTCCTTCACAACAAATCCAGTAGCGCCTTTTCTGGTAATATCTTCCCTGACTCCTCTAATTTGTCAGATTCTAGCGGTGGTCTGCTCAATAGTCATTCCTAATCTCTTCCTTCCTTGCTGGCCTCCATTTAAGAAGCTGAAAGTTAGATACTTAGTTTCCCAGTTTCCACTGCAGCTTGAGGTAGTCATGTGACCCAGTTCTAACCAATGAGGTATGAGGTATCTGCTTAGAGGTCTCTAGGAATAACTACCCATCCTGATTAAGAAGTGTGTCAAGAGAACTGCTTCTGTTCACCACCGTGGCTGCTTTGTCTCCTTCAAAAGCAACCTCAGAAAGCCTGGTATTCCTGAGCTCTGGAGCATTCCACAACTGCGAGAAGAGACTGCTGAGGTCGTGAGGCTGGCACCCAAGAGGAAGAATTGGGGAAATGCCTGTTTAGGATATCACGGCGGATACTGTACCAACCCTGGAATGCCTACTATAAAGGCTGGAATTGTTTAAGTATTATTGGTTAACTGCTTTTCAGAGCATCTTACAGATATTCCTAGCCAGGGGGGAATACTCACCCATGTGGCTCCCAAAACATTCTTATGATATCTTTCTAAAGGCATCTATTCATATTGGTACAATATCTTCACAAATATATGGCTCATTTAAAAGACTGAAGGGAAAACAAGTGTTGGCAAGTATGTGAAGGTAACAGAGCCCTTGCACACTGTTGGTAGGAATGTAAATTGGCACAGCCACTATGGAAAACATGACGGTGGTTCCCCAAAAAATTAAAAATAGAACTATCATATATCCAGGAATTTCACTTCTGGGTATACATCTAAAGGAAATGAAAACAGGATAGTGAAGAGATATCTGCACTCCCATGTTCCTTATAGCATTATTCACAATTGCCAAGATATGGAAACAACATTAGTATGCATCAATGGATGATCAATGGATGAATGAATAAAGACATTGTTTTGTGCACACACACACACACACACACACACACACACAGAGGAATATTATTCAGCCATGAAAAAGCAGGACCCCTGCCTTTTGTGACAACAAATGGGTAGACCTTGAGGGCATTATGCTAAGTGAAATAAGTTAGAGAAAAACAAATGCTGTATGATACCACTCATATATGGAATCTTAAAAAGCTGACTCATAAAACCAGAGAGTAGAATGGTGGTTACCAGGGTCTGGTGGCTGGGGGAAATGGGGATATGTTTTTTAAGGGTAAAAACTTGCAACTAGTAAATAAATAAATCCTGGAGATACAATGTACAGCATGGTGATTATAGATAACAATACTATATTATAAATTTTAAAGCTACTTAGAGACTAGACCTTAATTGTTCACACCACAAAAAGGAAACGATAACTATGTGATGTGAGAGAGGTGTTAGCTCCACCACAGTGGTAATCATATTGCCACACAAAAGTGTACCAAATCAATACATTGTACACCTTGAAATTCCTCAATGTTGTTCAGCAATTATATCTCAACAGAAATAAATTTAAAAACAAAGACTGCGAACTCTCCATTCCCTAGCATAGGATTAAGCACAGAGAAGAAAATACAAGTCTATTAAGTGAGAATATGAATGAATAAGTGAATAGATAAATTAATAAACATATACAGAGACATAAGAAAAGTACTTGGTGCTATTCTTGGCACATTTACTTCTCTATTATTTTTTTTTCATATCTGCTATTAAAGAAAAGTGTTCCCCAAATGGTAGCTTACAGTGGTTCCAAAGTCTTCTGATATTCACCTGGGACATCAGGACAGTTCACCCACAAGGCAACTGCTCAAAGTATCCCAGGCACAATTCTTAGAAGTTACCAACTGAGAAGAGAGCAGAAGGAAAAGGGGCTGATATAAGTGCCAATGGAAGTGGCTTCAAAGTTGAATATAAGAATTCAAACCAAAAGTATCAGAAAGGGGCTCAGGTGTTCATTCATCTACCTATTCCTTCACCCATCCAGAACTTACTAAGCATCTGCTGTGTATCACGGCAGGGACTACATGCTAGCAATTTAGTATGATTGAGGTAGACATGAGCCTTGCCCTCATGGACCTTACAGAATAGAAGGAATAAGTCATTGCAAGTATCTCATCGCCTCCTAGGAAATGCACCATGCAACGTCGTCAACACGTCACACAAATACACACCTGAATAACAGTGTGTGCTTTTGCTGAAATTGTTTTTTATGAAAAAACAAAGAATCACACCCATGTGATGTTAACTTAGAAGAAATTCTCACAGATTATCCAAGATACTGATTTCAAACTTTAAGTTTTGGAGGGTTTTTGTCCAAACACAAACTTGTGCCATGACTGGGCATAAGACCCTGCCTGTTAGGCTGGCAAACCCCATGGTGACTGCTGGGCTGTCTCAGAAAAAACCCAGGGACTCCAGGGAGCACAGTTTGAAAATTGCCTAATTTATTCCAACTCCTTCATTTTAAGAGGGAGGAAAATAAAGTCCAAAAGTTTAAGATGTTCCACTTAACACCTCTAAGCTGGTATTAGAACTCAGATCCTTTGCCTCTCCATTCCAGCACATTCTCTTCTATTCCATGTTCAACTGACTTACTGAATATGAAAGCCAAGAGAGATCTGATGAAGGACCAATGATCTTGTATGGATGTTAAAACATTAGAATTTCTAGAACATACTAAGATACCACAGGGAAAATGGAGTAGAACACAGGAAAACCAATCCGTTTGGGAAAATTGAGGATTTCTGGTTGTTTCACCAGGTAAGTCAAAGTGTAAGAGAGAGAATTCATTTAAGCCAAAGGCCATACATCTCAGATAACACTGTGGGTCAGTTCTCTTATGGAAATGGGGTAGTTCAAGTAAAATAATATCAACGATTTTAATTTTCCGGGCACTGTAAGGCTTCACTCTGCATATTACTCCCTGAGATACCACTTTCTACCCATATCCTTGCAATGTGCTCCTGCTTTGTTGTATAAAAGCCAAAAGGCAAAGTAATCTCTAAATGGGTCTGCATCCCACAGAGAATTTACTTAGATGACATTCAAATCTGTTTTTCAGGGCGGTTTTTTTGGTGCCATCACAAGAAATCATACAGTCATTACACTTCGAATTTGACAGTTCTTTCACAGCGTGACAGGCAGAACTTAGGTCCAAATGTATTTATTTAAATGCAAGGTGTCACTTACCAGCAGGACATTAGTGAAGGCTGAAAGATGACAGCAGGGTGTGATGTCTGTACTATTGTTATTGCCCGAACCCCTAACTATGAACCACCATGCTCAAATATTTTAGCTTCAAATATGAACCCATTAAAGAGGACTTTCAACTACAATCTCCCTTCCAGCCATTCAAAGAACTCAGTTTAATTCACTTAGCAAACACATTAAAGGGTGAAAGAAAAACATACGCTAGGAACAGGTTTTCAAATGTATCTGAAGACCAACGACCCAATCAGGCAGCACTTTGTTAACCAGATCTCAAACCTCCCCCAGATTGTTGGCCACCTGAGAACTGAACCCAACATGTCAATCCTACTTGTGGAGGGAACAAAGTCATGTGGATGTGGCATTCTTGCACCTTATTGTGTGGAGGCAGGAAGACTGTTTTCCTGTGAAGCTTCAAAGTCCCATGGCCTCTGTTTGCCTCCATTGGCATGCCTCCATGGATTTTCAGGAGAAAATCCATGCACTTGCATAAGACCCACCTTCCTCTGACTATCTTGCCTCCAACTGGTGAACTCAGTGCCTGAGATTACAACTCCCCAGGCCCTTCACACCATCAACAGGAGTCAAGACAGAAGCCCTTAGCCTCAGAGTTCCCTGCCCCAGCTTCCATTTTTAGGGCTCAAGCTGGAAGGCTGGCCCTGGTCCTCCCAGCACTCAGACTTTCATCCACCTCCATCTGACTCAAGCCCAGATACAAATCTCATTATGCCTTTTATCCCCGATTACGTGTCATCACAAGGAACCCCCATATTCCCAGCATCTCCTCACCTCCATATTTTAATCCCTATAAGTAGGGTGACCATATGTCCCAGGTTGCTGTGGATGCAGACAAGCATACAACCGTAGTGTCAATTGTTGTGTAGAAAACTCAAGGGGCCCTCAACACCACAAGGCAACTATTCTGTATTTCCCTTCTTGATTATTCTTTCACCTTCTTAGACAGCTATTTAATTCTTAACACTTCTCTCTCTTCACCTTCAACACCTCTTCCTCTACCCTCACTCTTAGCTGATAGACCTTTCCTCCGACCTACATGGAAAAACCAAAGCAACTGGAAGAGAATTTCCAAAGAGCCACCTCAGTTTCCCATCTATCTCTAATCTCATACCACTTGTACGTGGTCTGTATGCTTTATTTTATTTTATTGCCTGTGGCGATACATGCACTACTTGTACGTCTACCTAAGGCCAACACATTCGGCTTGTGTACTAGACCCAGCCCCCTCCCACCTACTCAAAGACACAACTCCAGCAGTTCTCCTCCCTCAAATTTATTCCTCCCTATTGGATCGATTCCATCAGCATACAAACATGTTATCATTAGTAATCTCTTAAAAAAAAATTGCTTGAGCCCACTTCTCTTCCCAGTGACTACTTCCCTTTACTGCAAAACTCTTAAAAGCTGTCACTACCATTGTCTCCAATCCTTCTTCAATCCTATTTTCTCTTAAATCCAATCAGGCTTTAGATGGTTTCCCCACTGGTTAATGCCACCCACATTGGTAAATCCAAGAGTCTGTTCTCTGTCATCATGTATCTTGACCTATTATCAGCATTTGACACTATCTGACATCCTGTCTAACTGGAAACACTGAAAAGTTTTTGTGAGAAACTTCTGAAGTTCAGTTCAGCTTTGGACATCTAAAATTTGAGATGCATATTATTAGATATCCAAAGGGAGATGT
Organism: Panthera pardus; assembly: GCF_024362965.1. Lineage (NCBI taxonomy): Eukaryota > Metazoa > Chordata > Mammalia > Carnivora > Felidae > Panthera > Panthera pardus. The sequence goes on along the minus strand of NW_026526765.1, from coordinate 47,584,914 downwards.
TATGTAAACAACATGGAGTGCAGGACATGAGTACAATCTGGAAATCAATACTGGGGAGTAACCAGTATGGAGACCTATAATTAAAACCTCAAAACTGATGAGATCAATCGGGAAGTGAGCCCCACAATTAAGCTTCCAAGCATGTCTCAGGGGAAAAGGGAATAATCAGAGATCCCAGCAATTATCAGCTCAAAGAAATGCAGAGAGGTAGAGAGAGGACATAATGTGTATAGAACCTTGTAGGAATAGTGAGCAGTCAGGTGGAGAAACATTTTCATCATCAGAGTTCCAGAGGGGACAGGGAAGGCAGACTAGCCAAGCAAGGCCACTTTCTGTGTTAAAACACAACACAACAACACAACACAATACAAAACAAAAAACAGAAGAGGAGGAGGGATTATACTACAGGAATCCTGCGCAGGATCTGTACATGGTGGGGTGAGTCAAGGGTAAAATGCAAGGACTCAAGGAGGGAGATGAGATGGAGAGTAAGAGAGAGACAAAGGAACAGGGAAATACATGGGAGCCTTGGCCTGGGACCTCCAAGTATCTGAATCAAAGTTACCAGTCTATAGAATATTAAGTGTGAATGGATTTTTAAGGAAAATACATTAGTACCAGGTTCTGTTTCGGGGCACAGTGCGAGTCTAAGAGAGAAAAGGCCAGGGGGACTACAATCTGTTGGAATGAAAGCACAAGTGAGGTCTGACAATCCTAATCTGAAAAGAATTGGGGTGGGCTTTGAGTTGGCCCAAGCTTTAGAAACGGAGTCAGGCCAAGGGCAAAAAAAGTTCAAATGACATACACGTTGCATGTACATTACCTCATTTAATATTTACCTAAATCCAGGGTGTTTGAACTACTGTCACATTTTATAAAGAAAGAAAAAAAATTAATGAAGTCATGTAAGTTACCCTTGTTTATCTGGGTAATTTACCATCTGCTGGGACTCAAATACTGGCCTTGGGACTATAAAGGCCAATCTATGTCTCTCTTTCATCATGCCTTTCTCTGACAACTGGTCTTAATAATCAAACGCACACACACAAAAAAAATAGTCAACCATTCATATAATTCAACTGAATCATGCTGAATATCCGGATAATGAGAAATAGTTCAGTTTTTTTTTTTAATTCAAGTATAATTAACATATAGTGTTAATTAGTTTCAGGTTACAACATGATTCAATAATTCTATACATTGCTCAGTGCTCATCAAGGTAAGTGTATTCTTAATTCCCATGAGTCAAGTTTTAACACAGTTTATGTCAACACTTGGAAGACCAAGATTTTTTTCATTATTCTACTCCACATGTTAGGGATCCTTTAGAATAGAGTTTGCAATTGGTGACATCCACACTGTGGATGCGTATTATTTGACCTAAATATTTCCCTTTTTAAGTAAAATAGTTGCCAACATTTAAAAATCATAAGAATTTATACAAATATCCCAAATTCTAAGTCATCTTGAAAAATCAGAAGATGGGGCGATACAAAAACCTGCATTTTCAAAGGGCAAGAATTGACTAGCACTGAACCCCCAGGTATGCCTTTACATGGGGTATGTGTCCTCCACAGATCTGTCCATTCCCTATAGAACCAACTAAGTCATTCTTTCATGTCCCAGGCAGGACATGCCTAGCCACTGTAAGCATCAAAGTTTATAATCCCTGCCTTAGACACAGGATAGATTCCATGACTGTTTTGTTCCTCCAAAAAGATCAAAATACAGTTCAAAAAAAGCAATAACCTATGTCCAAAAACATAACAGAGCTAAGTAATCTTTCAGTCCCCGAAGAAAGTGTACTTTTTGCAGTGGAAATAATACACACTAGAGTATTATCTCATTTCATAGATTATTTTTATAATTCTCAAGAGAAACTCAAGAAACAGATACAGGTCTCAATTCTGTTGCCACTAAAAGCAGGGGAAAACACGTTTAAGGATCTTTCTCTCAACTAGAAAAATACAAGTAAGCATTGTATAATTAGATTGTGCCTTAACACTGGGGTGGCTAATTGGGGGTTTTAATTCCTAAGATTTCTCCAACATGGGAATTCTGTAAGCATTGACATCCAACATGAATGTCACTTATCGGCCAGACATGGAATATATGTGCCAGAGTACTTAAGGTCAGCGTGGAGCACTGCCGTATTGTTTTCATTTCTATTTTGAAGGACAAATTGAGAGTGTAACCAGGTAATGCATATTCAAAACAAAACACTCTTAAAATTATTTTCCTCTTGAATTTGACAACTCCTTTACCACGTTTATATTCATCAGGAATAGAAGGATGGGGAGGGAGGGGAGATGAGTATTATTGTTGCAGAGATTAGAAAAACTGCTTAATAAGCCCACCTCCTCATTTTATAAATGGAAAAAACTGAGGCCCAAGGAGAGAGGCATTTACTGCCCAGGACCACTTAGCTCTTTAAGACAGAGCTCAAAAGGGGGTGCCTGGGTGGCTCAGTAGGTTGAGCGACTTCAGCTCAGGTCATGATCTCACGGTTTGTGAGTTTGAGCCCCGCCTCCGGCTCTGTGCTGACAGCTCACAGCCTGGAGCCTGCTTCTGATTCTGTGTCTCCTCCTCTCTCTGCCCCTCCCCCACCCATGCTCTGTCTCTCTCTGTCTCAGAAATAAATAAACATTAAAAAAAATTTAAAAAAAGAGCTCAAAAGTTTTATTTCACTTTTAGCCACAAATAAATTGAAAGACACACTTGGGCTGAGTGAGTGGTGACGAGAATGAGACACATAAATGAGAAATAAGGAAAAGCTCAACAACTGGGCCTCTAGAACAGTAGGCCCCCAGAGGTGGTTCTATATCCAGAATCTATCTAGGAATATGAGCAGTAGGAGTTTGAAGACTTTTCTTCATTTATATTATTCTTTATATATTGGCCTTTCTCTTTTCTCTTTCAATATGAGGGGTTTTATTTTGTGTTGTGTTGTTTAAGATTTTATTTTATTTTTTTAATGTCTATTTATTTTTTAGAGAGATAGAGTGCAAGCAAGGGAGGGGCAGAGAGAGAGGGAGACACAGAATCTGAAGTAGGCTCCAGGCTGTGAGCTGCCATCACGGAGCCTGATGCGGGGCTCGAACTCACGAATCACAGGGTCATGACCTGAGCTGAAGTCGGATGCTCAACCAACTAAGCCACCCAGGCACCCCACGATTTTATTTTACTTTTAGAGAGGGGGTGCTTGGAGAGAGGGGCAGGATGAGAGAGAGAGAGAGAGAGAGAGAGAATCCCAACCCAAGCAGGTTCCACATCTAGCACAGAGCACGACTCAGGGCTCTATTCCAAGGCCATGAGATCATGACCTGAGCCAAAATCAAGAGTCAGGCGCTCAAGAGACTGAACAAACCAGGCACCCCTCAATATGGGTTTTGATCCTCCACAGGATATTTATTATTTTAGGAGATATTTAGCAACCTTTTTCTTATGCTTTTGGGATACCCCAATCTTTTTTTTGGAAGGCCTATCCTGCCTGGTAGATAAACATAATAAGGCTGATAATCAGGTTGTTCTGCCCTCGCTTGACTGTGGGATGGGCATATGACCTAAGCTTGGCCAACATGAAGTCATACTCTACCAGCACCACCACTCCATATGATGAATCTTGAGCTGAGTGACACAAAGATGGGAAAATATAGGTTGGAGCTCATTCCAGTGAAACCAGTCTTATTAAGGTAATTAGTTAATGCTATCCCAAGGCTACTCCATAACTTCTCTGTGTCCTTTCCTTTTCTGAGCCTCATTTTCCACCCTCCCCTTATAATCTGTGAACTATTTTATATCCTTCCAATGGACTCTTTAAGTTTGGCCATAACAGATTTCCTATATCCGAAGAACCTACATCAACAAATTATAAAGGATATGTGTCTGTCTCCACAGAGCTTCTCTTTTATTCTTGACACTTGTTCTTCAGCAACTTTAGCTTGCCCATGGCTCATCATGGTTTTCCAAGCTTCACTATACAGCCTTGATTGGTAAACCTTAATGTAAGTAAGATAGAGTGTTTCTTAAACATTCTTTCCCATCTGTGTCATCCATGAATCTGAAATCTGGAGATGGGGCCTGAGAATCTGCATTTTAATAAGAGTTCCAGTTAATTCTGGTGCAGGTAGTCTCTAAATATGCTGCTCTGGGGGATCCTGGGTGGCTCAGTTGGTTAAGTGTCCAACTTTGGCCCAGGTCATGATCTCATGGTCCGTGGGTTCAAGCTCCGCTTCAGGCTCTGTGCTGACAGATCAGAGCCTGGAGCGTGCTCGACATTCTGTGTCTCCTTCTCTCTCTGCCCTTCCCCTGCTTGCTCTCTCTCTCTCTCTCTCTCTCTCTCTCTCTCTCAAAAATAAACAAAAACATTAAAAAACTAAATATGATGCTCTGTATCATAAACTCTCAGCATTTGCTCCTACTAGGCTGACTTTCTTGTCTGAATATTTCTTAGTTCACGTTTCTGAGAGAAAAAGGCTATTTGACCCCAGTCTTCTTCACATGCCTGGTTTAACCAGTCTATGGAATAGTTTAGGTGACTACTCTCTGCCCAACTGGCCAAGTGATGGGGATATGGGGGTGTGACAAGGTCACAAGGTCCACTTGGAGCCATCCCTGATATAGGATCGGTGGTACGGTTTTACTCATAAAAGGCTATGAGTGTTGGACAACGTATTTGATGTTGCAAGACCCCTGATTAAGAAAGCAGGTTTCTGGCTAACTTTCCAGTACTTTTTGCCTCTGACCACCCTCCATTTACAAGGTCTCTCTGACATTATTCATCTTTTGACAATAAGATCCAAGATATAATGAAAGGTGTTTAAATTAACAATTCTCCTACCTAGGAGTTACAGACCTCTAATGAATAATTGTTAGGCTGATTACTTAAACACCCATATTCTTTTGTTAATCACTTTAATTACCACCTCCTGAATCTTCTATGCAGTGAAAACACAAAAAACCCTACCTCCCAGAGAATGATAATGCTTTCATGTAGGGCCCTAAACTTCTTCATAGGAACATTAGGTCTTACGTTATTAGACTAGATCCTATTTTTAAGGAAACATATGACCCAAGTGCCCAAACTTACAAAGATTACAAATGGGAAAGGAAACCTTCTTATTTTTAAAAATTAGTCTACCAAAAACATATAGTTGTGCCTGGGAGTTTACTTAATCAGTCTCTTTGTAGGTGAGTTCAGTTACTGGCTTCCTTCTGCATACAAAACTTTTGGGAACCTAGGACAGGAGATGATGGACACATGCTCCTTGCTTTTGAAGAACCCAGAGTCCAGTGGTGGAGACAGATACCGAAAAAGAGGAAAAAATACACTATGAGAATTCCTGTACAGGTGTATGAATATAGAGTTATAAGAGTAGAGGAAAGAAACCAGTCAATTTGTTCTGAGAGGAGTGGGGAAGAGAAAAGACAGGAATCTGAGAAGCGTCTGATAGGCCAGCAAGTTAACCCAGTGAGGAGAGTGGAGGCCATTTAAGACAGACCCAACAGCCTGTGTAGAAGAACAGAAACTAAGGACACCACAGACATTAGAAGAATCAATGGCAATATGGTAAGACTGGACCACCATGGTGGAACTGGGATTACGGATTATGAAGGACCGGCATGTTTCATAAATGGACACCCACTGAAAGCTCATATCTACTAAATGTTTTAGAAAAATAACTTTGAGAGGAGGCTGGAGGATGGTTTGTGGAAGGAGAAGTTGGGGGCAGGATGGGAGACAGAAAACTGCCTTATGATCAGAAGAGAAATCTGTAGAAGCTGGGATGGAGAGGAGCAAACCATTCCAGAAATATTTCAGAACCAAAATGGGCTGTATTTGGTTAAAGAGACTTGTAGGTGTCAATAGCATGAGTTTGGGAATAAGACTAACCTGATTATAAGCTGAAGCTCTGCCACTCACTAGCCATACAACATCACACAAGTCATCCCATCTCTCCGAGCCTCCCCTTTCTCATCTTTAAAATATAGACAGTGTTGGGGATCCTGGGTGGCTCAGTCAGTTAAGCGTCCGACTTCGGCTCAGGTCATGCTCTCACAGTTCATGAGTTCGAACCCCGCATCAGGCTCTCTGCTGTCATCACGGGCCTCACTCTCTGCTCCTCTCCCGCTCACACATGTGTGTGGTCTTGGTCTCTCTCTCTCTCTCTCTCTCTCTCTCAAAAATAAACATTAAAGAAAGAATGAAGGAGAGAAAGGAAGAAAGACAGTGCAATTGAGAGGACCAAATAAGCTAACGGTGTAAAGCACTTAGTATAAATTAAAGCACATATTAAATGCTCAATGCTCCCTGAACAGTGACACTATTACTACCATTATTACTACAAATATGTAATGAATAATTCATGGGAGATGGCAGGGAAGAGAAACAGAAATAACCGTCTAGCTTGGGAGTCTTCTAATGACAATGCTATTGACTGAAATATGCTACTAATCAGGGCACCTTGGATGGCTCAGTTGGTTAAGCATCCGACTTCAGCTTAGGTCATGATCTCGCAGTTCCTGAGTTCGAGCTCCACATTGGGCTCAGCGCCTGGAGCCTGCTTCAGATTCTGTGTCTTCCTCTCTTCCTCTGTCCCTCCCCGACTCACACTCTGTCTGTCTCTCTCTCTCTCTCTTTCAAAAATAAATAATAATAAAAAAATTAAAAGACAGAAATACACTATTAATTGAAAAAGTAACACTTATTCAGAGTTTACCAAATGCCACCAGTATTCTGGGAGGTTCATATACATGATCTCTTTTAGTACTTGTAAGAAACCCAGATATCATTATTCACATTTACAGCTGTAAAAACTGAAGCGCAAAGAAGTAGCTTGAGTGACATAGCTAATAAGTAAAGGAACATAGAGTCTGAACACCAACACTCTCAGAAGGCAAGGGAAGTTCTGGGATAGGGCAAAGGTACCTTGGTAAGGGGAGAAAGGTATCATTCGTTTAACAAGCTCAGAGACACTAAAATGGACTAGAGTAGTGGAGTTGGAAATGTGGTGTGTTCATAAATCATTTTTCTACTCAAAAGAAAGACCAAGTAACAGAGAACCTGAGACAGGAAAGCATGAAGAACTATTGCTAGCAGAAGATTAATCAGAAATGCAAAAGTGTCTCAAAAATCGCTTTGCAAGGCAGAGAGAAAATACCACTCGAGTAACACAAGTTTGATTTCTGTGCGACTTCTCAGGAAGCAACCCATGTGTGAGGAGAGAAGTATCTTTATGACGCCATCCTCCCAATGCTTGCATTCCCAGCGTCAACCGTGATATGCGGTTAGAGCCCTAGTGTTGATCCGTGAGCAGGGCTGTCTCAGTGAAATAAAAGGGAAGCCAGGAATTTTCCTGTTGGGACTGCCCATCAGGAGATTTTCGATGGCAAGAGAAAGGAAGGTTGTGGTTTCTCCGCCAAGAGCTCCACCAGAGGCTTTTGGGAAATCTGCAGCCTGTATGTTCTATCTGGTTCTGAATGACAGAGCTAACTCCGCAGCTGCTTCTGAGGAGAACATCCGAATCAGTGAGGCTTCCTACTGAGTGATTTGGCCCCTGGGCACACTCCCTGACAGAGCAGTCACAGAAGGCTGCAGGGAAGTAGGAATCTCAGCTGCTAGTCCTGGAAGCTTGCCTAAATAAATCCCTACCCACCATGAACGTGTCTTTACTCTTTAAAGCCCATGTATTTTCTTTCCATCTTCAGTGCAGGAACATCCTTTTGTAACTATGCCTGGTATTCAGAATACTTTCCTCTAGAGTAGACAATATCTGTGTAATCTGCCGGTCCCATGACTTATTCACTCGTTCTACGGCTGTTCACATGCATGTAATACATGGGCCTATGCACACGCACACACATGGGCGCGCGCACACACACACACGCGCCTCTGCCATCGTGTTTGTGTGGAATGAACCCATCCTTCTGGTTCTCATTGAACCAAGGACAGACAAATGACTCAAGGTACATCAATCAGATTCTCTCATTTGGGAATTTGGAATCTCTGGATGGTGTGTGCTAATATGAGCTGGGAGCCAAGGGCAGCGTTTGGGGGAGCACCTTTCCAGTGTAGCAAGAAGCAGGGAGTGGACACGTGGGAGCTACAGATGGTCATCCAGCCCCTTCCAAGGCCTCACTGAACTTCCTTCTTTTAAACTGCCCGAAATACCCCTGTATTTTTTCAAAAAAATTACCTCTTCTGGGATTTGGTTAGTTAAAACAAGTACTTGTTACTTATAACTTAAAAGCCTCCACTAAGACATGCAGCAAAGGAATTTTATATCAATGCAAATATTGCTGGAAATTTCACTCTCCAGAAGCCCAAGATAAGGCAGAAGCAAGGACTTTCTCTCTGTAATAAATTTGTAAGAAAAATAATAATGATAATAAACAGTGTTTTTCTCAAAGTAGGCCTACAAATAGTGTGTTAAATTTTTTTATATTTATTTATTTTTGAGAGAGAGAGACAGAGTGTGAGCAGGCAAGAGGCAGAGAGAGAGGGAGGCACAGAATCTGAGGCAGGCTCCAGGCTCCAAGCTGTCAGCACAGAGCCTGACGTGGGGCTCGAACCCACGAACCGCGAGATCATGACCTGAGCTGAAGTCGGACGCTCAACAGACTGAGCCACCCAGTCACCCCAATAGTGTGTTATTTAATCATGACTGTTGGTGTGGCATTTCAGACCCTACTCATAGATGGAGAAACTAAAACATAAGGAAACATCAACATCTGTTCTAACTTTTCTGCATTCTTGGATCTCCAATGTACCCATGTTTGGAATAAGCGGTTTGAAGATTTATACTATTTTTGAGATGGACAGATCACTGATTATAAAAGGCTAATCATCACTTACTCTTTTCTCTTCTTGAAAGTAACAGAGAGGGGTTCCTGGGTGGCTCAGTCTGCTAAGCGTCTGACTTTGGCTCAAGTCATGATCTCATGGTTCATGAGTTTGAGCCCTGCATTGGGCTCTATGCAGATGGCTCAGAGCCTGGAGCCTGCTTCAGATTCTGTGTCTCCCTCTCTCTCTGCTCCTCCCCTGCTCATTCTCTCTCTCTCTCTCTCTTTCTCTCTTTCTCCCAAAAATAAACAAACATTAAAAAAAATTTTAATAAAAAAAAAACAGAGAAAATTAAAGAGAGTAACAGAGAAAATTAAATTCCCTGGGACTTGCTTACAGAGAAAATGATACACATTCAAGTTTTCCGTTTAGAGAGCAGTTGTTCATGTTGTCAAACACCCAAGCTTGCATTTAATATGCAGATTAGTGGCTGCACAAAATTCAAAATACAAAAAATAAGCATTTTGTTCATAACATTTGCAAGAACATGAGAATGTATGCACCCTATTATTACTATTATTTTTTACTTTGGTCCTATCCAGACATAATGCTGTATCTCCTAACTTAATAATCTGGTATGTTTTCAAGTGGTTTCTCTCCACCTACCGACTGCCCTTCCCTTACCACCTCCTATCTCGCTTCTCTGGGCTTTCATAACATCTGAATTTTTATGCTTGCCTCTATGTCAACAAATATTATGTTGCATTAACACCTGTTTAGCTACACTAGGCTGGGAACTTATTAAGGGCAGGAAATTTTGTCCTTTGTATTCTCAACACCTAGTACAATCTCTAGTACGTAAGCAATTATTAACTACCATTGTATGGTAAAAAGTGGGCATATATTATCCACCCAAATAAACTATATGTATCCCAGAAGCATGTCACTTTGGACTCTATGGGTGTAAATTCGTGTTTACTAATTAAGTACATGATCTTTCACTCATGATATACATCTAGGCTAAGTGCTAGGGGGAGGAGAAGGATGGAGAAAAAAGCATAAGATAGGGGCACCTGGGTGGCTCAGTTAGTTAACTGTCCAACTCTCCATCTCAGTTCAGGTCATGATCTCACGGTTCATGAATTCAAGCCCAGGGTCAGGCTCTGAGCTGTCAGCGCATTCTATCTCTTCCTCTTCCCCAAGATTCTGCTTGGGATTCTGTCTCTTCCTCTCTCTGCTCCTCCCCTGCTTGTGCGCTCGCTCGGTCTCTCTCTCTCTCTCTCTCAAAATAAATAAATAAACTTTTAAAAAAAGCATAAGACATTATTAATTTGATGGAGGCTAGAGAGAAAGTACTTCTATAAAACATGTCATGACTATGTTTCCTGCATTACTGAGATATGATTGGCAAATAAAAATTATATATATTTAAGGCATACAATGTAAAATGATTACCACAAGCCATCACCTCACATAGCTATGCCTCTGCACATAGGTATATGCTGACAACACTTGAAATCTCCTCTCTTGGCAGATTTTAGTTATATAATACATTACTACTCAAGACAGTCACCATGTTGTACATTAGGTCTCCAGAACTTACTCTTCCCACAACTGAAAGTTTATATCCTTTGAAACCTGTCAGACCTATTGTCAGCAGAAGCAGCCTATCATTCAATCCCTTATTATATATCAGGTATTATGTTAAGTTCTGTACATGCATTATCTCATTTCATGATCAGAAGCCTTTACCAGCTAGGTGCTCTTAACTATTCCCACTTTACCGGTTGAGAAGCTGGGGTCCACAAAGTTTTAAGTAATTTGCTCCAGGCCACCCAGCTAATAAGTGGCAGAACAGAGTTTTGAACTCAAGTTGGCCAGTCTCTACAGTTAATACTAACTAGATGCCAGAGACAATGATACCAATTTGAAGGGCACTAATTGTATAGTGAAGGGATAGAACAATGAGGCCTGATAAAGAAAATTGCTGGGGTGCCTGGGTGGCTCAATTAAGTGCCCAGCTCTTGGTTTCTGCTCAGGTCATGATCTCACAGTGTATAAGTTCAAGCCCCACATCGGGCTCTGTGCTGACAGAGTGGAGTCTGCTAGGGGTTCTCTCTCTTTCCCCCTCTCTCTCTTTCTCAAAAAAAAAATTTTTTTAAAGAAGAAAACCCTTGCTATGTTTCGGAGTATTTCAACCTGAGAATCCTTACTTAGGCATAAGGCATGTACACAGATTATGAAATTATAACAGTTGGAAGTAATCTTTCTTAAGAAAAGCCCTTAAATAATGGTAAACAGTTTTTATAATAGTTGAAAGCTTGATGATGAGCCGAATTTACTGCCAAAGGTTACATTGGAAGGCTCCCAGGCATCACGACAGGGAATGGGGCAGGACTTGTGTGGAATTTATTGTTCCTGAGGAGAGCAGCAGCCCCAGAACCACTAATCAGATCATAAATCAGCAGAGTGACTACTGTGGACTCTTCCAGAGACACAGAAAGACAAACAAGTGGCTTGAAAGTAAACGAAAGCAGGTCTCTCAAGCTCCCTCACCTCGCACAAAAGAGCTATGAATCACCTTGGTAAAGGATTCATCATCTTTAGGTGTCACCTGGGCCATAACAGAGGTTTTCAGTTGTGTGCAGGATGGCTTATATCAGAGATACAAAAAGCCAAGAAGAATAGGGCAGTAACAGCATTCAAAACCATTGGTGAGAGTGAATTCCCATTATGGGCATATTGGCACAAACCATGTGATTGGAGAGAGCACTGAAACGGGAGTCTAGAAATCTGGACTCGTTTCCCAGTTCTGCCACTAACTATCCTGTAGGATTGTGCTGAAATGCTATGAGCCTTCATGTCTCCATTTATCAAATAAATACTTAGCCGATGAACCCTTAAATTCTTAATTTTTAACTGGTATTGACTACAGGTGGAAGCATTTTATTTATGGGATTTCTGGTAGATTGAAAGTCAGAACACCTGGCTGTTATTTAGTCTGACTACTCAACTGAGGATTCTCTCCCCTCTCCCCCACGAGCCTCAGTTTCCCCATCTCTAAAATAAGACGTCTCATTAGACAGTCTCCAACACTGCTTTTAGCTGCAGAGGTCTTTGACTCTGCATTTCTGAATCTCAGAATATTAACTTTCGAAAATACCACGGGTGATCATTTCACCTCCAATAAGGAATTTTTTCTGCTTCCCCAGGAGTTGAATACAAGTAAAATTCTGAAATAAAAACAGCAGAAGGATAGATCAGGTTCTGACAAGACTAACAAATCTATGTCCTTATCCGCAGGGGAAATGTACAGTCTGGATTTTTTAGAGAAGGAATCAGAAAAAAAAAAAAAACAAAAAAAACACATTCCCACAACATTCCTGGTGGGAATGCAAATGCAAATGCAGGTTTGCTGGCTGGAGTCAGAGCTGTGGAGAGTCACAAGGTCAGAGCGGCTGGAAGACATGCATGGGCACAAAATCAGGCATAAACACCCCTTTATCCCACCATCTCCTCTTCTATAACATGGCTTGCACGTGTGCCCACCAGTGTGTGCGTGTGTGTGTGTGTGTGTGTGTGTGTGCGCCTACCAGTGTGTGTGTGTGTGTGTGTGTGTGTGTGTGCGCGCGTGCTAGGCACGTTCTCATTAAATCCTCAATCGTCTAGAGGGTTGTATGACCTTACTCCTATTTTAACGGTTAAGGAAACTGAAACTCAGCGTTGTTAAGTTCTTTGCCCCAGGACGCACATACATTTAACAGCCCGGTTGGCTTTTGAACTGAGGTGTGGCTGATTTCAGAGGTCTTCACTACCACATAGTTGCTGCTCTCTTAGAGTTCCTACAGTTCTGCTATTTAGTTGCTATACAAATTTGGATAAGTTACTGCAAAACTCCCCAATTCAGCTTTTCCAGCCAGAAAATGGGTAGCAAAAAATGACAGTATAACCTCTTTGTCTTTCTTACTATAAAGGACAACATAAAATATAAAACCAAAACAGATGAACATAGAGGAAGGGAAGGACAAATAAGATAAAAACAGAGAAAAGAGTGAACTGTAAGAGACTCAAATCCAGAGAACAAACTAAGCGTTGCTGGAGGGGAGGTAGGCGGGGGATGGGGCTAAGTGGATAAGAAGGGCACTTGCTGGGATGAGCACTGGATGTTGTATGTAAGGCATGAATCACTATATTTTAACTAGCTTTGATTTAAATAAAATTAAAAAAAAAATAAAAGTAGGGGCACCTAGGTGCCTCAGTCATTTGAGTGTCCGACTTTGACTCAGGTCATGATCTCATGGTTCGAGAGTTCTAGCCCCACATCAGGCTCACTGCTGTCAGCCTGTCAGGGCAGAGCCCATATCACATCCTCTGCCCCCCTCTCTCTGCCTCTCCTCCACTTGCACTTTCCCAAAAATAAATAAAGTATTAAAAATAAATAAGTAAATAAATAAAATTTTAAATTAAGCCAAACTATGCAATGCCTATGAGAGTAGTGGCAAGACTGTTTCTGTTTTCATGCCTGGGTCTTCTAATCTACCAATTTGTTAAAACAACTGCCTTAGTATACAGAGTTGTGGTGAGGATGACATTTTTTTTAATGTGAAAATTCTTGGGAAAATTGAAAACCTATAGACAATTTGTTTTCATTATTTCCATCATCATTTGAACATAATAAGATAAAATGTAGTGGTTGGAAATTCAAAAAAAGAATCCTGTATTCCTATATTTTATTTAAAAAATATCCTCCTCCAAAACTGTACTGCATATGATAAGGAACGTCAGAAGCCAGAAAGGGTGTTTTTGCAAGAAAGAACATTTGCATCCAAAGGAAATTCTGTGATGATTCAATTGTCTCAATCACGCATCTCTGAGGGGTAAACTTGGAGGGGACAACAGTTATCGGCAGAAGCTGTCAAAAAAGCTTTCAGTTAGCATCGTTTTGACCCAGACGGTGAGACAACCAGCAACGCCTAATTCTGAGCCTTCATACCTGCTTCACCGATAGGAAGCATGAAGAATCCAGCTGCACCCACAGAAAAATCATTCTGATGTACAAAATGAGCAGGTTACAGTTTCATAAATACAGTTTGCTGTTTTATGTGCTTAATTAAATACATGCCACATCCGTGAGTTCTAACTTTGCAGTTTATACATGCTAGGACATTTGATGCTTAGAATGAAAAGTATATAGGTATTGGCTAAAAGCCATGTTATTTTTTTTTTTTAATTTTTTTTTCAACGTTTTTTATTTATTTTTGGGACAGAGAGAGACAGAGCATGAACGGGGGAGGGGCAGAGAGAGAGGGAGACACAGAATCGGAAACAGGCTCCAGGCTCCGAGCCATCAGCCCAGAGCCTGACGCGGGGCTCGAACTCACGGACCGCAAGATCGTGACCTGGCTGAAGTCGGACGCTTAACCGACTGCGCCACCCAGGCGCCCCAAGCCATGTTATTTTTATAGCAGGGGATGAAAGATGAGTAAATTCAATTTGTCTTACCTCCAGCCCCAAATACTTTTTCTAAGTTGCAGATGTAGTGCCTGGTGACCACAGCTATCTCCTTTAGTGTATTGAGTGGGTTTGGCTGTGTGGGGTGAAATGCAGAACTTACACATCTTCAACTCAATTAAAAAAATGCAAACTCAGTTTTATTTGCCAGTAGTCACTAATAAACCAAAACCCAGTCAAACTTGCTCGAAGGAGCAAAAAGTAAGAACATGTACTTCGGTTTAAAGTATAACATGGGGAGCCTAAAAGTCCATCAACTGACAAATGGATAAAGAAACTGTGGTTTATATACATAATGGAATACTACGCGGCAATGAGAAAGAATGAAATATGGCCTTTTGTAGCAACGTGGATGGAACCGGAGAGTGTTATGCTAAGTGAAATAAGTCACACAGAGAAAGACAGATACCATATGTTTTCACTCTTATGTGGATCCTGAGAAACTTAACAGAAGACCATGGGGGGAGGGGAAGAAAAAAAAAAGAGGTTAGAGAGGGAGGGAGCCAAAACATAACAGACTCTCAACAACTGAGAACAGAGGGTTGATGGGTGATGGGTATTGAGGAGGAAACCTGTTAGGATGAGCACTGGGTGTTGTATGGAAACCCATTTGACAATAAATTTCATATATAAAAGAAAAAATAAAATACAATATATACAAAAAAATAAAAAATAAAATAAAAAAATAAAGTATAACATGAGGCCCCAGTATTGAACTTGCTTCATACCTTTTCAAATGTGACAGACTCCACTTTTGCATATTCTCATGTGACTATTTTAATTCTACTGGATCTGAAAATAGCACCCATAATGTCATATGGGTTAACAAAATGCTTATTTTGTGATGCATAATATCATATGGGTTAGCAAAATGCATATTTTAGTCTCCTAGCAAAGAAATTGTTTTTGGTGTGGACTTGTTACCCAACATTGACCAAAAAATGTAAGGCAACATCTGTTTGAGGATTTCTGGAAATATCTTTTTACTTGGAATAAAGAAAAAATACCAGATGCTCCAGTGTTCTATTGGCCACTGTTTTCTTTTTTCTTTTCTTTTCTTTTCTCTCTTTCTTTCGCATGTTTTGAACCGCTTTGAACTTGGTAGTCCATGTAAGACTACCAGCCAACATTCTGAGGATGGTAGAGAGAAAAAAAAGGGAAAAACCTGGGTCCATGAAAAGTCACTTACTGCTGGATTAACCAATTTTGGAACCTATCTCTAGACTGCTTATGAGATAATAAATATTCTTGCAGTTTGCCATTTTTGATTATGGGTTTCTATTACTTGCATCCAAGAGTACGTGAATTGCTACAAACTTCCACCTGAACACCAAAAATGCCACTTCTGCCATAAGCCCACTGCTGAGCACACAGTCTCAAATAAATTCGGAGTCACTCATATTAATGGCTTCCTCTGCGTTACAGGACTGGGGAAAATATGTGGACATTGAAGATATGGTGATTTTAGAAATCGTCCCTTGTCTGCTAAATAAAATGTGATTCTTAGTTTACTAAGGTAGCAAGAAAAATAGTATCCGAAAGAGTTTGACCTTAATACATAAGTTCTCCATAACAACCCTTTTGAGTCATACTGCTTACTATCATATTCAACACTCTAAGAAGTCTTGCAGCAATAAAACCTAATTAACTTTATTGTGCTTAATCAGGGGTTTGTTTCCCAAGCTTATCTAATCACAGAACCCTTTTTTCGCGCCTAAAATATATTAATTAATCCAGGAGGATGAATGTTTTTCCAAACATACTTTGAGAAGCATTAACTTAACCCCAAGAATTTTTAAACAAGTACATTGGAACAAAATGTATTGAAGAAACTTCACCATTTAAGCTTGTCTATTTGCAGTAAAAACCATTTTTAAGTGAGAATAGCTCACAATTATTGAATGCTTACTCTGGACTGAGTGCTGTCAGAAAACCCTTTAACTCATCAATTGCAGATACTATTGTTATAACTTAACCAGGGTGCCTGGTGGCTCAGTGGGTTGAGTGTCTGACTTCCGCCCAGGTCATGGTCTGCTATTCACAGGTTCGAACTCCACGTCAGGCTCTGTGCTGACAGCTCAGAGCCTAGAGCCTGGAGCCTGCTTCGGATTCTGTGTCTCCCTGTCTCTCTGCCCCTCCCCTGCTCGTACTCTGTTTCTCTCCGTCTCTCAAAAAAAAATAATTAAATAAATAAATAAATAAATAAATAAATAAATAAATAAATAAATAAAATGGTAAAAAATTTTAAACCCACTTAACAGATGAGAAAAGGGAGGCCCAGAAAGACAATGGGCCCTGTTATGCTGTGATTTAGATGACTCACACTCTTCACAGTTCCTGAAAAGAACTTCATCCTACACTTAAAACTACTAGCCAGATTCTATTGCTAGACATGCACTCTTCATACTGACTGAAATTGGCCGTGAGTAACTTGGCAAACCTCACCAGAATGCTATGTGGGTGCTGAGTGTCAGTGAGCATTTTAAAACCTAGGTTGATGGCTTCAGGATGCAGTAGTGTTGATATGATCTGGAGACACTTCTATTTAAAGACACAGTTGGATTTAATTTAATCCTGGCACAAACAGCCACAGCCTTCTTCTTAACAACATTTGCATTTGCAGAAATCCTTTGGGATTCTTTAGGCTTTAATTTTTTTAAGCCCATAAGACGTTGACAGATCACTCACAAATAAAAGATTATTGAAGTTGAGAAGGTTTTCTGAGCATCTCAACACAGCCATAAGTTTCTTGAAGACAATGAAGGTATTCCAAAATACAGAGTATATAGTAGTCATACAAGTTAAATCTGTCTGTTAGTTTCTACTGTCCCACGTTTTTTCTTAGAATCTATCAAACTAGTATAGCCTTTACTTAGTATTTTCACTTAATTGTCATGTAGAAATATATCTTCTTATTTAAGTACAGTGCAGATCATACAAAGGCAGAATATCTGTGTCCTTAAAACACCTTACTTTTTTTTTTGCTTTTGATTGTTTTAAGGTTTTTTTTTTAATTTTTTTTTTAATGTTTATTTTTGAGACAGAGAGAGACAGAGCATGAATGGGGGAGGGGCAGAGAGAGAGGGGGACACAGAATCGGAAGCAGGCTCCAGGCTCTGAGCCATCAGCCCAGAGCCTGACGCGGGGCTTGAACTCACGAACCGTGAGATGGTGACCTGAGCCGAAGTCGGACGCTCAACTGACTGAACCACCCAGGCGCCCCAGATTGTTTTAAGTTTTTGTTTAAATTCTAGTTAGTTAACAGACGTGGTAAATTTGGCTTCAGGTGTAGAATTTAGTGACCCATCACTTACATACCACACCCAGTGCTCATCATCATAAGCACCCTCCTTAATATCCATCACCCATCTGGCCCATCCCCCACCCAACTTCCTCCATCAACACTCAGTTTGTTCTCTACAGTTAAGAGTCTCTTCTGGTTTGATTCCCTCTCTCTTTTGTCTTGCTTTTTTTTCCCCTTCACATATTTTCATCTGTTTTGTTTCTTAACTTCCACATAAGAGCAAAATCATGTGGTATCTGTCTTTTTCTGACTTATTTCACTTAGAGTAATACACTCTAGCTCCATCCACATCATCGCAAACAGCAAGATTTCATTCTCTTTGATGGCTGAATGGTATCTTCTTCTTTATTCATTCATCAGTGAATGAACATTCGGGCTCTCTCCATAGTTAGGCTATTGCTGATAACACGCTATAAACATCAGGTTGCAAGTGCCCCTTTGAATCAATATGCTTGTATCCTTTGGGTAAATACCTAGTAGTGCAACTGCTGGGACATAGGGTAGTTCTATTTTTAACTTTTTGAGGAACCTCCAGACTGTTCTCGAAGTGGCTGCACCAGTCTGTACTCCCACCAACAGCCTAAGAGGGCTCCCGTTCCTCCACATCCTGGCCAACATCTGTTGTTTCCTGTGTTGTTAGTTTTAGACATTCTGAAAGTTTTGAGGTTGTATCTCATTGTGGTTTTGATTTATATTTCCCTGATGATGCATGATGTTGAGCATCTTTTGATTTGTCTGTTAGCCATCTAGATGTCTTCTTTAGAAAAACGTCTGTTCATGTCTTCTGCCCATTTCTTAACTGGATTACTTGGAGGGGGAGGGGTGTTGAGTTTGAGAAGTCCTTTAATGATTGTGGATACTTACCCTTTATCAGATATGTCATTTGTAAATATCTTCTCCCATTCCATAGTTTGTCTGTCAGTTTTGTTAATTGTTTCCTTTGCTGTTCAGAAGATTTTATCTTGATGAAGTCCCAAGAGTTCATGTTTGCTTTTGTTTCCCTTGCCTCCAGAGACGGTCTAGTAAGAAGCTGCTGTGGCCAAGGTCAAAGAAGTTGTAGCCTGTGTTCTCCTCTAAGATTTTGGTGGTTTCCTGTTTCACATGTAGGTTTTCATCCATTTCAGATTTACGTTTATGTTTGGTGTAAGAAAGTAATCCAATTTCACTTCTTACATGTCGCTGTTTAGTTTTCCCAACATCATTTGTTGAAGAGACTGTCTTTTTTCCACTGGATATTCCTTCCTGCTTTGTCGAAGATTAGTTAATCATACAGTTGTGGGTCCATTTCTGGGTTTTCTATTCTGCTCTCCTGATCTATGTGTCTGTTTTTGTGCCAGTGCCATACTGTCTTGATGACGACAGTTTGGTAATATAGCTTCAAGTCTGAAATCATGACGCCTCCAGCTTTGCTTCTCTTCTTCAGGATTGCTTTGGCTATTCAGGGTCTTTCGTGATTCCACATAAATTTTAGGATTGTTTGTTCTGTGAAAAATGCTGGTGGTATTTTTATAGAGATTGCATTAAATGTGTACATAGCTTTGGGCAGTATATTTAACAATGTTTGTTCTTCCAACCTGTGAGCATGGAATGTTTTTCCTTTTCTCTGTGTCCTCTTCAATGTCTTTCATAAGTGTCCTATAGTTTTCAGTAGATGCAGAAAAAGCATTTGACAAGATGCAGCATCCATTCTTGATAAAAACCCTCAACAAAATGGTTGAGGAACATACCTCAACCTCACAAAGGCCATATATGAAAGACCCACAGCTAATATCATCCTCAGTGGGGAAAAACTGAGAGTTTTTCCTCTGCAGTCAAGAACGAGACAGGGATGTCCACTTCCACCATTATTTGTTTTTATTTTTTTTAAGTTTATTTATTTTGAGAGAGACAGCGTGAGTGGGGGAGGGACAGAGTGAAAGGGAGAATCTCAAGCAGGTTCCACAATGTCAGCACAGAGCCCGGCGCAGGGTCTAAACTCACAAAACTGAGATCATGACCTGAGCCGAAATCAAGAGTCACAGGCTCAACTGACTGAGCCACCCAGGCGCCCCTACCTTTATTTAACATAGTACTAGAAGTCCTAGCCTCAGTAATGAGACAACAAAAAGAAATGAAAGGCATCCAAACTGGCAAGGAAGAAGTCAAACTTTCACTATATCCAGACAACATGATAGTCTATGTGGAAAACCTGAAAGACTCCCCCCCCCCAAAATTACTAGAACTACTACATGAATTTAGCAAATTGCAGGATAAAAAAATTAACATACAGAAATCTGCTGCATTTCTATACACCATAAGGAAGCAGCAGAAAAAGAAATCCAGGAATCGACCCCATTTACAATTGAACCAAAACCAATTAAGATACCTAGAAATAAAACTAACGAAAGAGGTAAAAGGCCTTAATTTTTTTTAATAGCCTCTTGTCCTTTGACTAGCAATCAAATGATGAAATGTCATTTTAATATTCTAAAGTAGCCTACATAACCACACACCATGGAGAGGGGTATCTGCCCAAGTATTTCTATCATCACAAAAGGAGGACATTAAGAAAGACAGCTAAGTTGTAGACAAAAACACTTAAAATTATAACTTACAACGCTTCAAAACAAATTATGTAAATTTTCTTCAAAGGTCAAAAGGCTTGGCTTAAGAAGTGTATTACTTTTCAAATTAAATTCTAAAAAGTTCTTTCACACGAAGTGTTGTTATTAAGGCACTTCAAAAGGAAGGTACATTTTATTAACTATAACACAACCACCTCCATTCGTGTGGTGCTTTCCAATGTGTTTTGCATTTTTTTTTATTTTTAAAAAGTGTGATACTGTTCCCCAAAATGGGAAGATATACAGATGTTCTTATACTGATGTCACTCCAAATGTAGAGAGAAATGAAGTGTTCTTATCCATGTCAGTCTCAAAACATTTTTGAAAATCAAGCTGGATGCTACAGAAGGGGTGGAGATGATCAAAGCTAGTTTGCAGATTTTTAAAAATATTTTTAATGTTTACTTATTTTTGAGAGAGAGAGACAGAGCATGAGCAGGAGAGGGGCACATGGAGAGGGAGACACAGAACCTGAAGCAGGCATCAGGTTTCCTGCGGTCAGCACAGAGCTCAATGTGGGGCTCAAACGCACAAATTGTGAGATTGTGACCTGAGCCAAAGTCAGACGCTAAACCGACTGAGCCACCCAGGTGCCCCTCTCAGATGATGTTTAACATGCTTTCAATTTTTATTCGCTCATCAATTCTTGGAACATTGCAATGATGTGAATTCTTTATTAGCCACATCTCTCCAACTCCATCAGGCCACCCAAAGTGCCATCAATTTATAACAGACAGCAGGGGGTGTTAGGAGATTCTGCCCACTCCTTAGAAGGTTGTGACAGAACTGTCACAGGACTGCCAGACATCCTTGCCTCTGGCCCGGGGAAGATGCCATCATGGCTTTGAAAGGAAAGTTAAAAAAAAAAAAAAAGCCATTAACCACTTAAAAAAAAAAAGTCAAGCCATCTTGACTAAATTCTAAACTCTGGTTAAAAATAATACATCAGTTTCTGAGAATATAGAAACATCTTTAAATTGCTGCAGCTTGGTAGAAGGCAGATGGAGACCTAGAGAAATATCACAAGTTTTGCAAGAGTCCTTAAGAGCAAATGTACAAGGTTGTTAAGTTTGATAGAAGTTTCCCAAGTAAAAGGTTCTACAAGGTGCTCATTTCTTTCATCTTTATATTGTTTTGTGGGTTTTTTTTTTCAAAGATCTCTTGAGTTATAATTGACATAAATTAAACCACATATATTCCAAGAGTAAAGTTTGGTAATTCGGGGCATATATTCATGCTATGGAAATATTTCTACAATGAGGAAGATGAACATATCCATCAGACCCAGTAATTTCCATGTATCCCTCTGTCATCTCCCTTTCCTACCTCTCTCCAATCACCCTCTTCCAAACCAGGCAATAATGACATGAATTACACAATCACTATATAACTTGCATTTTCTGACATTTTATATCAGTGGAATCCCACGGTAGGCACTCATCTATTTGCCTGGCAAAGAACACTCACCATAGCATTTTGATTTTCATCCATGGTGTCGCATCCACCAAGAGTCTGTTCTTTGCCAAGAAGCTCTCCATTGTACGTATATATCACAATTTGCTTATCCATTCATTTCTTGTTAGACATTTTTTGCAGTTTTTGGCTACTAGAAATAAAGCTCCAGTGAATATTCATGTGTAGTTCTTTTGTGTGGACAGATGCTTTCTTTACTCTTGGGTAAATACCTAGCAGTACAATGGCTGGGCCATATGTTAAATGGTTGTATGTTTAGCTTCTTAGGAAACTGTTAAGCTCTTTCCCAAAGCAGCGGGACCATTTTGCAGTCCCACCAGTTATGAATGAGACTTCCGGTTGCTTCACATATTCAAAAACACCTGGTATGTCCATGGTTGTTCTTATTTAACTTTAGCCTTTCTAGGGATGTGTAATGATTGCTCCTTGTGGCTTAAATGTGCATGTCCCTAATGACTAGCAATGTTGAGCATTTTTTTCATAAGTTTATTTTCCATTTGCATATGTTCTCTAGTACCATGTTTAAATCTTTGTCCCATGTGCATTCGTTTGCTTTTCTTATTATTATTGAATTATAAAAGTTCTTTATATAGTCTAGATACAACTCCTTTGTTTGATGGCTGTCGTGCAAATATTTTCTCTCAGCCTGTGCCCTGCCTTTTCATTTTCTTAACCACGCTTTTTCAAAAAAGCAAACGTAATTTTTTTAATCTTAAACTTTTTTACTTTTTTGTGTCATATTAAAAATCTTTGACAAACCCAAAGTCACTAAGCTTTTTGTCCTGTTTCAAGAAGTTTCTAGAAATCCCATAGATTTGTTGTTGTTGCTATTATTTTTAATATACATCTGTACTCACACTGTGGTAAACTGTAAAAAATGTTCTTTTTCTCGTCACATCGTGAAAATGTGTTCCCTGCAATTGAGTTAGGCCAGAGGGTGATGCTCATTTTGTATATACAAAACCTAAGGCAGGTTTTGAAAACCGACGGCAGAATAAGAAGAAAAAAATGTGCAACACTGTACAAAGCATATATGGTCACAAAAATTGCTGTGGAATTCCAAGAAGCCTCCCGCTGATATGAGCAATGATGTAAATGTTCAAAAAAGCCTACGGTATAGCGAACTGTTTCCTTGTAGTGGGGGAGGATGATATAAAAATTGATCCCGGCTGAAAAGAACGATTTTAAAAACGAAAAATAGATGCCATGTTAAATTTTCTGAGATGGTGTTTAAAACTGAAGACCGACTAATTTAAAACCTTGGATGAGTGGCTTCATCTCTTCCTTTTAGAAGTACTTTTTTCCCCTGGTGAGTCATAAAATTATAACTGCAAAATGGTGTGCTTTTTTAACTTTTTAAGAGGTATGCTCTTACTGAAATATAAATATTATGTGTGTATTCTTTTGGTAATGGCTTTTCGAAGCAAAATGGTGGCACACAATTTAAAAATCAGAAAGAACAGTATCTCAATTAAACTCAATGAAAATGTTATTGGTTTTCCTACTATGGTCATAACCAAGTGATGAGCAAACCACCAGTGGTGGCCCCGAGGAGATAAAAAACCAAATGATTAATGAAGTCTGCCCCTAAAAATATTAACTTCCTACAGGTGTCTTATTAGTTGGAAGGATGTTAACCTCAGGTACACCACACCTAATGCAAAGATTAGGAAGTGGGGAAATGATTTGCATCTAGAGGGAACAGACAAATCTTTTATATCAAGAAGTGTTGGAAAGTTAGGATTAATAGAGCATAGCTAGTTTAAGGATTACCTCAAAAAGTAACAAGGAGGAGTTTGGACATGAAGTACTAGAAAAAGACAAAGGGACCAAATAGAAAACTCTTTTATCAGATGCAAGGTGTCAATGATAACCGAGCATCATGACACATTCCATGAGTCACTGTGCTACAGCCCACATCAACAAGGATGAAGGAATACAATGACAATTGTCCTTAGAAGATTAAGCCAGACCTAGTAGGGAAAAAATGGCTCAGAGACAGTTAGGAATAAAGCAAAGAACTATCTGCAGGAACTTGAGTATAAAATGAAGAGAGACCAGGTTAGAAAGGACCAGTGGAAATAGAATTAAAAAAAAAAAAAAAGTGAATCCAAGCTATTTTAAGGATGCACTCTGTTTTTCACTCCATGATTACAGGAGCCACACGTCTCTTATTCATCTTTGCATCTCCAGCAATTAGCACTATGAGGTACTGCAGAAATGAACGTTATCTGTACCTTTAAAATGCTAGTATTCAATCCACAATTACAGCCAGAGAATTCAACACTCCCTCTCAATAAATGACAAAACAGGCAGAAATCGGTAATGCTACAGAAGACATGAACAACACTATCAACTAACCTGACCTAATTAGTATTTATAGAACATTCCACCCAAGAATAGGAGGATACACTTCCTTCTCAAGTGTGCACAAAGTATGTACCAAGATAGACTATATATGGGCCATTAAAAAGTCTGAATAAACTTAAAGCGATTCATGTCATACCAAGTACATTTTCTGCCTAATACAGAATTCAATTATAAATGAATAACAGATAAGTAAAAATTCCCCAAATATTTGGAAACCAAATTATATACTTCTAAATAATGCTTGATTAAATGAAAAAGAAATCTAAAAAGAAATTTAAAAAGTAGTTCTAACCAGATGAAAATGAAAACCCATGTGGCAAAATTTGTGGGATGCATTTAAAATACTGAGAGGGAAATCTATAGCACAAAACCCCTACATTAGAAAACAAAAAAGGTCTCAAATCAATGCTCCCAACTCCCATCATTATAAACTAAAAAAGCAGAGCAATAATACCCAAATCAAACAGAAGAAAGAAAATAGAAAGAAGATAAATTTTAAGAGGATGAAAATTAATAAAGCAGAAAGCAGATGACGTTAGTGTGAATGCAAAATGGTGCTACCGCTTGAAAAAGAAGTCAATCGGTTTCTTAAAAAGTTGAAAGCAGAGTTATCATATGACCCTGCGACTGTAACCCTAGGTATACACCCAAGAGAAATGAAAACATGCCCACACAAAAACCTGTATACAAATGTTCATAACAGCATTATTCGTAACAGGCAAAAGTGGAAACAAACTAATGTCGATCAACTCATAAGTGGCTAAATGAAATACGGTATATCTATATGATAGAACATTGTTCAGCCATGACAAAGAACAAAGTACTGATACCTGTTAAGACATATATGAACCTCGAAAACATCATGCTAAGTAAAAGAAGCTTTTTGTAAAAGATCACATATTATATGATTCCATGTATACAGAATATCCAGAACAGGCAAATCCGTAGAGATATAAAGGAGATGAGTGGTTGCCATGGGCTTGGAGCGGGGGAGGAAATGGGGACTGATGGCTAATGGGTACAGGGTTTCTTTTTTAAGCAATGAAAATGTTCTAAAACTGTGCAGCTATAAATATCCTATACACCACTGAACTCCACACTATTTAAGTAAGTGAACTGTACGTGGTATGTGAATTAATCTTAATTTGCTATATTGCAAGATAAGTTAACATGCTTAGCAGCAGGTGTTTGGTTTTTTATTCCCCCCGTCCCATCGGGACCTGTATCATTAGGTAGGTCTGCCTGTTTCCAATCATCTCCCAGTGACACGTTTTGCAAAAGAACCACTACCACGAAATGCCCAAACGCGGCTCAGAAACTAGTGAGCCCTACCTTGAAACCACGTACCACTTACTACTCTGATTTGCCAACGTGTAAGAGCACGGCCGTGCCACGAGACGAGGATAAACAAAAGTGCCTCACCCTTGGATCGTGCTTCCAACATAGAACATGGACGTAATAGTCCAAAAGGTCTCTCCTAGCTCTAACATTTCACGAGTTCACGGTGCCATTTAATTGCACAACAACCCCAAAGAGAAAGCAGACTTATATCATTATACGATTGTTGCCATTTAACAGGTAATAAACCTGAAGCTCAAACACTTGGATGCCTATTTATTCAATAAATATAAGGAAATCATTGGTACTGCAAGTTGACTTGTAGGCAATCGCACAGTTAATTATTTTCAACGCTAGAATAAGGGTCAAGGCATATAAATATTTTTTTAAATATATAGAAATAAAGATTTAAACAAAGATTTACTTAGCTAATTACCTAGAATGTTTTCTTAAGAACCACTCCTGTGTGCAGATTATTTTTCACAAGCAGGAGAAGTCAAAACATGAATTCGATCTTCCCCTTGTGATTAGGTCTTCATTCACAAGACCCTGCCTTACGCTCAGTGTCCCCGAACATCAGCCTACTGCTCTTTCATTTTTTCCTGATAATCCCATCATGCCACAAAATAAGGTAGTCTTAACTCATCTTCTTCTATTGTCTCACTTGGTCTCTTTTTTCTTTCCTTTGTTACTATAAATTCCTAACGCTGTAGGCCTGACCTGCCTTTACAGGTTCTCAAATGCCTCTCTCCAAAAGAATATAAAGTCCACGGTAGAGAGTCTGGCAGGAGGCAGTGCTTTATAAAACTCCAGTATACAGTAGAGAAAATTCATCCCTTTAAAGTTTAAAGATCTGTTTCCCCCTGTACAAAAGATACTCAGAGCAAAAAGCTCCTTTTAAAATGCTGGCCCTGTCACTTCATTAATATTTACAGTTTCTCATATGCTGGTGGTTACTTACTGGGTATCTGAGCACGTTTCTACTGTAAGGGGCAATTTCCCCCCCAGCTTTGTCATGGACCTTTCAAATAATAGATCAATATTCTACGCAGTGGGTTTATAGTCCTTGCAGACATCTAATTGCCTTTGATTCTTCTTTCCAAAATGTTTTGTTTTATCGTGACCTTCCTTTGAACTCCACTTGCTAAGGAATGGGTCTATGTTCCCTCTCCAGCCTTCTTCCCTCCCACTTCTTGGGACTGCAGGCCCTTTGCGCTGATGGAGCACTGGCTGGCGTGGATGGGAAATGAGCTGATGCCGGGTTGCTGTCAGCCCATTTGGTGCCTCTGTGCCAGTGAGGAAATGCTTCCCATCGCCATGGCAGCCACAGCCCTGCAGGTGCCCAACCTAGTAAACAGAGTGCAAATAGGACTCAACACCGCTCACCCCTTCATACAATATCCCTGGGCATAACATACGCACAGAGGCCTTGAGAGCAATACTAGCCACATCTGTCTTCCATTCAGCCATCCTTCCCAAGTCTCATACAGCATCTGGCCTCATTCAACCACTACCCAGGCCCCAATAGCAACTACAGTCTAACCCAGGCTGAATTTCTATACAGAGCGTCCCCTGCCCTGTGGGTACCTCTCTCTGCAGTTCTGGGTACAAGGCAGAGGCTCAATAGGTCAGAAAGGATCACACATCTTGATGTTCAAATTTTACTTGTGTTATCTATATGACTTTGAGTAATTTAATCAGCCTCTCTGAGCTGTAAAACTAGGAGAGGAACGTCCTTCTCAGCGTGTTGCAAAGATTAAGTAGGAAGTTGTACGCAGAGTTTAGCACCATCCCTAAAGCAGAAAAAGCTCTCAAAACTGGCAGTTGCTATAACTCTCATGCATGCTACTTTTAAGAACATTTATTGATGGATAAACTGCCAAGTATTTGCACTACTGAATTTGTTGCCATAATAAGGCATTTTGCCTCACTAGCATGGTATTTTGCAAGTTAAAATTTTTGAAGCCCAAAGGACAACTGTGAATGAATATTTAGAAGTCTCCATTCCAAACGATCTGTTAACTCAGAATTCAGGCTTCTTTCCAAAGAAGTCTGACATTCATAACGTAGGAAGCTCACAAAGAATTTTCACCTTGATTCTCTAACATGCAAATCCTTAAATAGGGATTTTTTTTTAACTCTTTGTGAATCAACATTTGTTGAGCAATTACATGTGCCAGGCATTGTCCTAGGAGCTCATATATACAGTATCTCATTTAAATTTCCCAACAATCTTGAGTATTAGGCATCATTATCCACATTTTAGAGGTAATCAAACGAGGATTCAGAGGGGTTTGCCTTGCCCAAGGTCACACAGCTAATAAGTCTCATTATAATTCAGCTTTTATGACTCCTAAAGAATTTATTATCATGGCACTCCAATTTTCATTTCCATGAGATCCTGATTACACAGGCAATATCAGGTGCTAAGAGAGAAGTCCCAGGGGGAAGAGAGGGGCACTAACATTCCTGAGTGGAGAAGCAAGACTGCTAATGGAAACCTTGGCTAAAGTGAAGCACGTTGAAATGATGGTAACTGGCTTGGACATCCACCAAGTGAAGCTTAGCATTCTCTTGGGGAGGGAGGGCCCCATGTAGGACAGCTGAAACCAAAGAAGGTGCCCTAGAGGCATGTAGCCTTTGCTCAGGCACCCGGAGGAGTATTCAGTGCACCGTTCCCTTGACCAGGGTAAGGACAGGCTCTTGGGAAGCTGTAACCTCTTGGAGACCTGCCCAGACACTGGCTTCTAGGAAGGGGATATCTACTTAGTTTTGAAAAAGACGCCCAGGGTTTTTCACAACAGGTTTCTTTTTGTACCCATAAAGTTTTGATATGGGTGTGTTGCTCTAATTATAAGAACACTTCAAGTAACGACAGATGCTGGATCTCATCGTTTTCCTGGATTATGCATTATCAACCTACATCTTGCCCACACCAGACTGGCTATATTTTCCATGTTAATGGCAGTCCGCTACCAGAGCAGGAAAGAAATTTCACAGCCATAGCAGTTGATTCTCTTGGGACAGCATCTGGCATTACATGGCACTCAGAGAAGTACCTCTTAAAAAAAAACTTAGGACAAACTACTCAGTAGTGGGCAAAAGGAATGCACATGATGTACATTAACCTTTTTCTTACAAACACATAGCAACCTTTACAATATTCTGGGAAAGAATTCCGTTCAAGGTCACATGTATGCTGGCTGCCTCTCGATTTTAACAGCAATGCTTTTGGACTTTAAAAATTATGTTGTAAGGATTAAAAATATGATTACATATGGGGCAAGATTTTAAAGATGTCAATAGGCTATGGAGTTTTCTGTGTGTGTATATGTGTGTATGTGTGTGCATGAGACAGAGAATTTGAGGAGACGATACTTATTATGAGGTGTTATGTCCTGGGCATTATGCTGAAGATTCCACATAAATTTTCTCATTTAATCCTCACTACCATCTTGGCCGTAGACATTCTCATACTCCTTGTAGGGATGGAAGTTAATACTACAGGCACCCACTCCCCCAGGATGTAGCAACTTATTAAGTTCCCCTTCTCCTTCCTTAGCGTCATCTTAAGTAACATACATGAAGTAAGAGGTGCTAGAAAAGGCAGATGGCCCTCCCCCTTTCCAGGAGCTGTTGTGATTCTGTCACAGGTCCCACTGCTCCAATCCACTGGATCTCTTGCCTTTCTCTCCCCTAACACAACTGTCCAGCTCTCATTATTTCTTGCCTTGGCAACTGTCATCTTCTCCTAACAAGACTTTCTAACTCGGGCGCTTGCTCTCCACCTCATCCTACACGCTACCCTCAGAGCTTTAAGATCACGAATCTAATGATGTACTTCTTCCGTGTTTGAGACGTGGGTGGTTCCCACTTACAGGCAGAATAATCCCCAAAGTGTTCTCAGCTTCACCTCCAGCCCGTCGCTACCAGCCCTCCCTCAACAACCCATGGCCTGGCCAGTCATTCTTGGACATGTTCACCTCCAGGTGAAATTTTCCATCACAGCCTCCCTACCTCCCAAATGCCCAGTTCCCTACCTTCCTCTTGGTCCCGCCACTGAACGGCACCATGCCTGGCTCACGGCACATGCTCAGAACAGCAATTTCTCTTCTTACCTTTTTGCACGTGTTCCCACAGCATTTTGTTTATGACCTAACACACCTTTATTTTTTTTAAATATATTTTTTTAACGTTTATTTATTTTTGAGACAGAGAGAGACAGAGCATGAACAGGGGAGGGGCAGAGAGAGGGAGACACAGAATCTGAAACAGGCTCCAGGCTCTGAGCGGTCAGCACAGAGCCCAATGCGGGGCTCGAACTCACGGACCGTGAGATCATGACCTGAGCCGAAGTCGGACGCTTAACCGACCGAGCCACCCAGGCGCCCCGACCTAACACACCTTTAAATCACAGTTGCTCATTTATCTGGCTCCCCAGGCAGACCGAGATACCCACCCGGGCATTTCTTACCATCTCATGGCCTGGCATGACATCCAGCATACCACAGTCCCTAGCAAAAGTTTTCTGAAGAAATAAGGACTTTGGCAGACAGGTAGCACACCCTAAAGACACAAACACAGGCCTTGAGTTTCCCGGACCACATTCTGGACGTGCTCGAGCCCTGCAGTTTCAGCAATGGTCTATGACAATGGACATCTCATTTGTCCAGGAGAGATTTATTCCACTAAAAGATTTTAGCACCAAAATGCTATAATTCTGTAAATGAGGGCTCCAAAAATCAAGGGGGAATGTCATTTTGATTAGCAGGAACAGTCTCTCGTATGATGTAGTAGGAGTTCCCAACAAATGCCTCTGTTGGGTCCCCTCTCTGAATCCAGACATTTTGCTTCCCAGAGCCTCTGCACAAGTTGCAAAGCTAATCAACAGTCTGGGATACTCCATCCCCACCTTTATTTACATCCTGCTGAGAATATTTATCTATTTTTCTGACCCTGCAAAGATTTTCATCCTGAGTAATTTATTTTGAAAGCAACAATTGTGCAAATGGACTCTATTCATTTTGTTGATAGTGATAAGCTAAAATAATAATCGGGTACAGCAACCTCTTGGTTGAAGCAGCAGAGATGGAACAAGGGTCACCTACAAAAAAAGGCATCGTCTTGAGAACATTTCAACAGGATGTTTTCAGATGTCTCCTCCGAAACCACTTTTGGGTTTTTCTTTTGTTTCCAACATGGGAGCAGGACACCCACAGGGTGGGTTTCTCAGTAGGAAGAATTCAGGGCAGGTGGAGAAGGGGTCTAATAAAGTGTGATTTGGGGTAAATATCATTTTAAGGTATCCTTTACAAGGACAGGGCAGATGACATAATCATCAGAATATTAAAATCCTGGATATTTCTCCTTTTCTGTCCATCATTAGGTATTTTGGGGCTCATTCTGGCAAACAAAGTAAAAAGAAAGAAAGAAAGAAAGAAAGAAAGAAAGAAAGAAAGAAAGAAAGAAAGAAAGAAAGAAAAAGAAAGGGACATGAGGGGCCCCTGGGTAGCTCAGTTGGTTAAGCGTATGACTCTTGATCTCAGTTCAGTTCTTGATCTCAAGGTTGTAAGTTCAAGCCCCATGTTGGGTTCCATGCTGGGCATGGAAGAAAGGAAGGAAGGAAGAAAGGGGGATGAAAGCCATGTTTAGTAAATAACAGATCCTCTTAGAGTATTTGGCAAGGGATGAGGCAAAGGCAAATAACATAAATAAGATCATAAGATTTGGATGGGGTGCCTGGGGCTCAGTCAGTTAGGCGTCCAACTTTGGCTCCGGTCATGATCTCACAGTTCACAGGTTCAAGCTCTGTGTCGGGCTCTGTGCTGACAGCTTGGAGCCTGGAGCCTGCTTCGGATTCTGTGTCTCCCTCTCTCTCTGTTCCTCCCCCATTTTCGCTCTGTCTCTCTCTTTCTCAAAAATAAACATTCAAAAAAATAAGATAATACGATTTGGAGAGTTAACTGTGATCCAGCAGTGATTGGTCAGAAGAAATTAGGGGACAATTCCCTGATACTGTGACCCTTCATTACCCCCATTTTGCAGATGAGAAAACTGAGACACAGAAAGGATAGATAACTTGCCCAAGATCACACAGCAGTAAACTCAAGAGCTCAGGTTCAAGCCCAGGCTGTCTGACTTCACAGTCTGTGCTTTTAACCACTGCACATACCTACCTAGTTTTGTGTTATAACTCAGTTTATAGGCACTATGTTATTTAATCTTTTCAATCACTGTACAAGACAGTTGTATGCCTCCTTTTTATAGATAAGAACACTAAGACTAGGAGAGGTAAAGAAAATTGCCAAAGGAATATAGCTTATAAATGGCAGAGTGGTTCTCAGACCAGGTCTGACTCCAAAGTCCAGGCTCCAAACAGCTACAATGTGCTGTAACCTTAGACAGGACAGTCAGTGTCCACATCTATCAAACGGGAATGCTAACAGTGTTCCTAACACAGTATCATTATCGTGACTGAAAAGAGTAAACTCATTTTAGAAATTGCAGAGCTTTACCCAAACGTGAAGAAAGAATGAAGTAACAAAGGTAAAGGAAGCATCAGATGACTGAGACCACATCCATTCATTCATGCAACAACTATTTTTGAGCCCCTACTCTGCACCAGGCAACAGCCTGGGTGCTAGGTGCTCAACGGTGCCCAGAAACAATCAGTGGGGTCTCTGTCTTGTTGCAGGGCTCCTTCTGGCCTACAAAGACAAGACTGAAAGGGACATGAAAGTCATGTTTCTTAACTAGCAGATCCCTTAAACGTGTACGATGAAATGATTAATTACAGTAGAGAGAGACAATCTAAAGTATTAACATCCAAAGTCCCCTCCAACCCTGAGATTTATAGCTCTGTGTTAAGCCTCAAGAGAACAGATAACCTCTATGTTTCCTTAATTCTGAGACCGCCTGTTTAGGGTTACCAGATGACTTTTACTCATTGTGGCAAATTCTACTTTCTATAATAATTACTCTTCGTGCTGTTTCGGGAGAAGGGCCCCCCTCCCTGCCAAAGTTGCTCCCTGCACCCTGCATCCTATTCCCCCGAGTCTGCTTCTCCCAAACCTGTCTCCCCTCCTACCAACAACCTCTTTATCATCTGACACATCATTCCCATGCACCTTCCACGAACTTCAGCCTCCTCTCACGTACACCTTCAGTCACCTCAGTTAAAAATCCATGCCAACTTTAAGCTATTTTAGGTTTTTTTTTCCTTCTTTTATGCACAAACCTCTCCCACAAGCCGTCCACTTTCTGTACTCTCATAGTTACTGTCACCACGTCCTGTCATTTGCTTCCAACATCACCACTCTACTGACACCTCGCATAAAGTCCGATGACGGTCTTCTTCAGTTTTCATCATCTCCAACTTCGCTTGGCAATTTTACATAGACCTTTTTGAGCACATTCCGCTCCTTGAATTCCCTAAGACTGCATTCAGGTGGACGAGGGGTGCTGGAGTCCGAGAGAGCGGGAGTCTAAGACCAGCTGAACCAGCTCCCTAGCCGTGCGACCCTGGACAGATGTTTAATGTTTCTAAACCCTATTGTCTCCATCCCCCAAACTGGGACTAAAACCTATTCTCATTCATTAAATTGTTCTGAGAATCCAATCACCCACTGCATGACAAGCCCGGCACATGATAAGATCTCGGTACATGTCAGCCACCACCATTATTACTATCACTAACGTAGGCTGATGATGACAGCGACAGCTACGGTGGCCGTTGATGTGCTTCCACCTCTCAAGTCACAAGCTCCTTCTCCTAAGTTGGCTCTTCTTCATTCCATCCTAAGGGAAGGCATCTTCCATTATAAGCCCTCAGCCACCCACTCTCAGGGAATCCATCTTTGCGTCTACCATAACCTTGACGTGAGGCACAAAAAACTATTTTCGGAATGTCTTCGGTCGGCTACACTGATATCACCACCACCAGCTCACCATAAACTGTCCACATATTCACCACCAATCTCTGAGAAATATCACGTCTCCCTTGAAGGCTCACACTTGAAAGCTGGGAATCCAGGGAGATCATTTTCCTCTGCATTCCCCCATCACCAATGACTACACTCTGGATGCTTTATCTTGGCTCTATTTTTTTTTTTTTTTTTATTATTCTTCTTTCCCTTTGATGGTGGTTCAAACAACTACCACGTGCTGATGAACCACAATGACCTTCAAGACTTTCTCTGACTCTGTCCTCTTTTCTTTGGTAAAACATCCACCACCAAGGCCGGTTTCATGTTACTTTCATCACCGGTGCTGTTTAAGAACTTAAAAGCTTCTTTATGAGTTAAGGTCAGGCTCCTCACTCTGACATTCAGCTCCTCAATCCATTCATCCCATCCTCCCATCCAAAACCGTCTTTAGAGATGACCAATGGGTGCTCTGCTTTAGGCTCCGTCTTTCCTTTATCCACCACATAAACTGTGCCCATTCCAGTCCTCACTGTTGCACTTTTTTAGTCTTCTCATCCAGACCCCTGTGTCCTTCCGAACAATCCAGTTCATACTCCCTTCCGAGTTCTACACAAATTCTACTCTCATGTGTGCCAGGAGAGGGCGGGGCGCAGGGGAGACCAACTTTCCAGACAACTTTGGGTCTGACAGGCCTGTGTTGGAGTCCTGATTGTGCTTCCAACAAACCCATGTGATCCGAGACAAGCTGCCTCACTTCTCTGCGGCTCATCTTGCTTCATCCAGGAAACACACATTGCAAGCGGCAGCGGTTCTCAAATTGTGGCCCACAGACCCATCAGGCTGGGGTAGGAGATGGGCTCCGTGTCCCCAGATCCTCTCAAGGAGTCTGCAGTGAAAAAAACCTCTGTATAATAACACTAAGATGTTGGCTTTTGTCCCTGCTTTGACACTCGCCCTGATGGTGCAAAAGTAACGGAAGAGAAAACTGCTGGCACTTCAGCCTGGACACCAAAAGTAACACAGCAACATAAGCAGTGGCATGAAAGTAGCATAGCAATCATTGTACTCATCACCACTCAGTGCCAACAGACAGAGCAGGAGAGCGAGAGAGCAAGAGAGAGAGAGAGAGAAGAGCAAAGTTTTCTTGCACATACTGCCTTGATGAAGTAGTAAATATGATTGATAATATTAAACCTGGGCCCTTGGATGCTCATCTTTTAATATGCTCTGTGACCAGCTGGATGTTACAGAAGGCACTTCCTTCGCTCAGTGAAGCACTATGACCGTCCCAAGGAAAAGCGTCTGGGCAACGGTTTGAGTTGTGAAGTTAAACTGGCAGTCTTGGCCACACAGCCTCCTGTTCACTTGAAGTAGCGACATGCATACTGTGGTTACCGGGACCTGGATACGTGGTAGACATTTTCTTAAAAATGAAAGAAGCAAGCCTGTCCCTTCAAGGAAAACAATCGACAACATTCATCACCGATTTTGGAAAACCTGCATTTGACACTCTAATGGCTTGAGAGCTTCCTAAAACAGAAAGACTTCTCTGATGAGACAGGTGGCAATACTAACACAGGTGACATTTAAAAACTAGCTAATAAAATATGTCAGCAGTTGGATATCTGCATCATTCAGGGAGTCAGTATTTTCCAAATGACAAATGTACGATGTTACAACATTGTGCCTGGGTAACATGCAAAGTGATCAGTGGATGTTAAGTTACCAGAATAAAACAGCTAATATTACCTCAGATTCCCCATTACAACTCACTTTCTAGAAGCCTCCACTTGTTGAGTTTTAGTTTAGTATCCAAGGACAATATCCACAATGATCTAAAAAGAATATTAAAGAACGCCTTCCTTTTCCACTCTATATGTGTGTGAGGTCAGATTCTCTTCATATACTTTAACCACAACCATACATCACAAGAGACAAATGTGACAATTCAGACATCTTCTATCAAGCTAGACGTGAAAGAGACATGCAAAAAAGTACATCAGTGCCATTCCTTCCACATTTTAAAACTTTGTAAATGATAGTATTTTCATGAAATGTATGTTATCTGTTAACATACAAAGGGTATTATTTTAAATTAATCATTGTTAAATGTTTTGGTTTTAAATCTTAATAGTTTTAATTCCCTTCATTAATTCTTTTTTATTTTTTTTAATGTTTTTATTTATTTTTGAGACAGAGAGAGACAGAGCATGAGCAGGGGAGGGGCAGAGAGAAGGGGGAGACACAGAATCTGAAGCAGGCTCCAGGCTCTGAGCGGTCAGCACGGAGCCCAACGCGGGGCTCGAACTCACGGACCGCGAGATCATGACCTGAGCTGAAGTTGGACACTTAACTGACTGAGCCACCCAGGCGCCCCTCCTCATTAATTCTTAATATAGCAATTAAACATCAATATCTGTAACCCACATAAACAAAAGCTCTTTCGGGGTCTCAACGTTTTTTTCTTAGGGGGAGAGAGAGCACGCCCAGGCTGGGGAGGGGCAGAGGGAGAGAAGGCAAATGAGAGAATCTTAAGTTTCAACACCCAGCACGAGCCTGACAGCCTGAAGTGGGGCTTGATCTCACCACAATGAGATGAGTACCTGAGCCAAAATCAAGATTTGGGTGCTTAATGATGGAGTCACCCAGGTGCCCCAGCATCACAGTGATTTTTAAAAGTCTAAAGAGGTCCTGGAACCAAGATTTTTGAAAATTGCTGGCACAGGTTGTTTTGAAGGTTTAAATGTGCTTGCTTAAGGAAAAATCCCAGCACTAACTCTGGTAGATGGTGGGCACTCAGTAACATTAGGTTTCTCGCAAACATTTAAGCATAATTTATACCAGAACATATGTTCACATGTTTTTGTAGTTTATCCAACGAGATTAAAGTAACTTGTTCGGGAGAAGATCAGGAATCCTACCATTTATTTAGCTGGGTTTTATTTAGTAAGTGCTTCATTAACTATTTCGGTGGCTAAAGCTGTATTCAAATTCCATTTTTTTAAATCTTATTTGGTTTAATATTTTTTAATGTTTATTTATTTTTGAGAGAGAGAGAGGGGGAGAGAGAGAGAGAGAGAGAGAGAGAGAGAGCGAGCAGGGGAGGAGCAGAGAGAGAGGGAGACACAGAATCTGAAGTAGGCTCCAGGCTCTGAGTTGTCAGCATAGAGCCTGACACAGGGCTTGAACCCACGAACCGTGAGATCATGACCTGAGCCGAAGTCAGACGCTTAACCAGCTGAGCCACTCAGGTGCCCCTCAAATTCCATTTTTAAAAATGTCATTCATCAAGATTGCAATAGTAAATTTCAAATGCCTCTGCATTTGAAACATTTTCATTTACCTTTAAAGATAATACTTCCAATCACTCCAATAACCCAGCCCTGGAAACCACTTTTCTGTTTACCAATCCAAGCCAAACCCATCTCTGGCCAGGATTACTTCAACCCTCTACTGAAAGACCTCCCTGTCCTCACCCTTGCCACCCTTTAGAATTAGCAACATAGCAGCCAGAGCCGTCCTGTTGAAACAGAACTGAGGGGCATCTGGGTGGCTCAGTCGGTCAAGCATCAGACTTTTGGTTTAGGCTCAGGGCATGATCTCAAAGTTTCGTGGGTTCAAGCCCCACATCAGGCTCTCACTGCCAGGACAGAGCCTGCTTAGGATTCTCTCTCTCCCTCTCTCTGCCCTTCCCTTCCTCGTGCTGTCTCGGTTTCTCCGAGACATAAATAACCTTTATAAAAATAAAACAGAACTGAGATCATGCCTCTACTCTGCACAAAATTTTTCTACAGCTTTGTACTACAGCCATTAGCTAGGAGCACCTCCCCTGTAGCACCGCCATCCAGCTCACAGCACAACCAGTGTCCTTGCTGTGACACCCACATCTTGCTCCCACCTCCTCTCTGAGCTCACCTCCTACTGTGCCCCTTCCTGATCAGGCCACTCTGCTCTGGCCCCCCAGTCTCCGGGCTATTCTCCTGACACACCAGACCTCCATCCACTTATTATTTTCACCTCCGGAAAATGTTCCTACAGGGAGCCCTCACTTTTTTTCAGGGAAACTCTCCCTGGATACCTAACTGAAATTGCCATTAGCCAGCAGCCCCCTTTCCCACACACCCACATCCCACCTGACCGCCCCCACTCCCCTTCCCTCTGTGCATGTATTATTATTCTCTTTGGCAATTTCCTCTGGCTAACATACTTGTTTGATTATCTGTTTGGTGACTGTCTCTCCGTTGATGCACAATTTCATTGAGGGAAGGATTTTTGTCTGTTTTTCCTATTATGCACCTGACACACAGTATACGCTCCATCCCGTATTTGTTGAATGGAGAAATGAATGCATAAACAAATGACAGCTATTTAGGCCTTATTGATTCTGAGGCTTTCTCGAGAATTTAAGGGAAGAAGGCATTTTTATGAACATGATCCCTGGGATACACTGAAAGGGGATCCTGACCCTCATCTCCAAATCTCCCATGGAGAGAGAATTTCAGTATCCATGGAAAATGCAATCGTTTCAAGAAGATTGGCAATTTTGTTGGAGGAGAGTAGGAATTTTTTTGTTCTGCGAATGAGGTCTAACAACACCTCAGGGAGAGAAGGGTAATTGACTTAGGCCATCCCAGCAGGGAAAGCAAAAACACTTGAGGAAATAAAGACTGTGATTGGTCAAAACGCAGCATCTTTGAGTTAAACTTAAAGGTAAGAAAATCATACATTGTTTTCTCATCCGGTTGGATCTCTCATTTTACCCTGAGAACCTTTGCATTGCGGCTGAAGATCTTGAAGAAAACCCACCAGGAAGTCATTTCAAAATCAACACACACCATGAAGGAAGCAACTTTAATTCAATTTCAAGAACACATTTTTAAAAAATTAAAGCATAATGAGAACCTGCTGCATCAAACTGCAGCCAGGTGGGAGTCGGGCTGTAGGAAGCGGCCATGAAGACAGCTCTACATCTGGATGGAGCAGCCATGCCCTGGGGGGATGACTAGGGTCCAATATTGTTATAAGTCATCTGGCTGCTGGCTTCAGGTGGCAACTCCCCCGCCTCTCTGTCAGTCAAGTCAGAGGACACCCGTTGTCCACTCCAAAATACATTCAGACCTCTCGACGGTTCTTTCAAAACGTCCCTGGTTCAGCAAAGATAGAGCTCCCTGCTTCCCTGATAACATTTTTTAAAATGGTACCAAAGGACACCTCTGGGTCTTCTCTCTCCACTGTTGTGAAAGGCAGTATTAGAGTCCCAAACAAATGTCTCCAGGCTTCTGAACAAACTGCTGACAGTAAGAAGGTAGCATCACAGGAGGCACACCTTGGGGATCTGTGGGGCGTAAATCTTGCCCCTGCCACTTACTAGGTTTATAGACAAGTTATTTCCCTCTCTGCTGTATTTCCACCGACCCTCAGAAGAGAGATCATATGTGTCTCTATCTTATAGAATTGCTGGAAGAATTCACTGAAATAAGGCAGGGAGTGGGGTGTGAACAACTAGGGCTGTGTTCCAGTGTGGGTGAATGAGGTGAATGTATGCATAGGTCAAAATACCATTTGCACCCTAGAAGTCACACACAGTTCTCAGCAAGATGCTCAAACTATGCAGGTGCCACGGGACATGTGCCAAGTCACTTAAGACAGGTCTCTCTGGACCATGGCTCACTGAGAGGAATCACTAGCAGCATTACCCAAGTTGCTTATGTTTTTATTTCTTGCTGTCTCCTTCTCCTGGGAAGA
The DNA here is from genome assembly GCF_024362965.1 of Panthera pardus. Classification (NCBI taxonomy): domain Eukaryota; kingdom Metazoa; phylum Chordata; class Mammalia; order Carnivora; family Felidae; genus Panthera; species Panthera pardus. The sequence goes on along the minus strand of NW_026526765.1, from coordinate 47,545,863 downwards.
GATGGGGAGGAGAACAAGTAAATACTGCTAAAAGCACATAACCATGGGACTCTTGTGTCACATGCACAGCTTTCGTGGCTGGTACAAAGCAAACACTCCACGGGCTGGCCATCGTTATTAATTAGTTTCCGATTATTTAACTACTTAACATAAGGCTGGGGGAGGGGTTGCCACAGAAGAATTCATGGGGTCTGTGGGAGCCAACTAGCAAGTCTTCTACTAGCGGGAAAATAATCAGGAGAGACAACAAAACTATGGATTCCATCAGAGAACTTAAATAGGATACCCCCACCTGCTGGTAAAATCCTCTAGCTCTCAGATCCCACAGAATCGAAGAATAAGCCAGAAAGACCACACACAGAGAGGCAGGGCTAGGAGTTCTCCATGGCCCACAGGTCCCAGAGGAATGGGAAACAGAGCCCTGAATGACCCTCCCCCCTCTCCAAGGGGTCAGAAGTTAAATAAGATGAAGATGTTATATGGAAACAATATATATAAACATCACTTCTTGAAGGAGGACTTTTTTGACTCAACTAAGCTATTTCCTCCCGATATATGTTCCTGTACCAGCAGGCACTTGTTCCGATTACTTGTTTATTGTAAGTCTTTCCCACTACCCTGTAAGTTCAACAAGAGCAAGGACTAAGTTTGGCACATTAAAGGTACATGACAGGGTGCCTGGGTGGCTCAGTCAGTTAAGTGTCTGACTCTTGATTTTGGCTCAAGTCAGGATCTCGTGGTTCATGGTTTCAAGCCCCACAATGGGCTCTGCGCTGACAGTGCAGAGCCTGTTTGGGATTCTCTCTCTCCCTCTCTCTCCGCCCCTTCCCTGTGCTTGCTTGCTCTCTATTTCTCTCCCTCTCTCAAAATAAATAAGATTAAAAAAAAAAATAGAGGTGCGTGACAAACATTTGTTGGATAAATGATAAATGATCGTTCTGTATATGCATATACTGAAAAGTGTATGTATATCTTAGCTATATGAATGTGCAGATTCTCTGCTCTTTTCCTCAACTTAAGTTTTCAAATTAAACCATTTCTAGACTCAGAACTCATTTTATTTGCCAAAGAATAACCTATAACTTGGAGTTGATAAAAACCTTGAATTCTACTTTAGGGTTTTGCTGCTTTGTCTGTGACAGTTATCAAATTGTTTTTGTTTCAGACTTTCCACATCAAAAGCTATATTCCCTGGATTTTATTTTACTCTTTAAAAATAACTAAAGCAGAAATCTTGAAAATCTTAAGTGAATCGCTTGAGAGTCTCAAAGTGGGCTCTCAAATACAGGGCATTCCAAAATATCAAAATGGGTATTCCCAAACACAGGGAAAATGATTTCTGTGAAGCATGCATTTCATCAAGAATACTTTGCAAGACATCTAGGGAAGTGAGATATCAACAGCTTGCAAAAGGAAGCAAATCTTTCAAAGACAGACCTCAAATTCAGTGTCTCAGTTGTTTGCAAATCCTCTGATTATTTTCACCTTTCTTGTTTCAGCACTAATCTTGTACTTCTGCTGGGGTTGTCTAGTGGCTAATTATTATCACTACAAGAGGGTGCTTGGGAAAGTATGTTAGTGAAGTTGGAGCGCCTGGGTGGCTCAGTCGGTTAAGTGTCCAACTCTTGACTTCTGCTCAGGTCACAATCTCCCAGTTCGTGGGATCAAGCCCATGTGTGGGCAGGGGGCTGTCAGCACAGAGCCTGGTTGGGATTATCTCTCCCTCTCTCTCTGCCCCTCCCCCTGCCCACACTCACTCTCTCTCTCACTCTCTCTCTCTCTCTCTCTCTCTCTCTTTCTCAAAATAAATAAACATCTGCTCTTTAAAAAAAAAAAAAAAGACTTCAGTGAACCTGAATTGAGGTTTGACTCAGTTTCTCAACTGAAAATCATGATGAAACCAAGATGCAACTTTTCTAAAATGATCAAATGTTACCAACACTATAAAAATGTTTACATGTCAGGATTGTCAGTTAAAAGCAGGAAATAACCAGTTGAGTCTCCAGGCTAACCTTCTCAAATAACTTCTATGAGAAGCACTTAGAAGCAAATCGGTCCAAAATTTACACTGGGTGACAAGTTTCCTAAGAAAACAACACATCTTTGTTTCCTTACCAACTGGCCCAGTCTCCAACACATACCTCTACGCACATAATGCTACACAGTACATAACACTAAGTTCAGCACTTCAAGTAAATTGTTCTGTCCCTCCCCCGCCTCATCTTCCTCTCCAAAGGGCATTAAATGTATGGAGAGAAGGGCTGTACCTGGAGCGATCTCTCAGTGGCCAGAGACAAGAGGATTTCATAATTTTCAGAGAAACTTCTGGATTCTCAGAGCCCTGTGATGAATGGATGGCCTGACCAGCTCCCACTTCTGAGATGTGGATATCACCTGGATTTTTCGGACAGGGCCAAATGTGTACACCCACGTTTCCAACTTTTGGGCTCAGTGGGAGGGGCGTGCTCATTTCTCAGACCATAACCATTACAGCCTCGGCAGCCACACAGGGTCGGTCCCATGGCTCTCTCTGGGTTCCCTGACCACTGGGCTCACGCCTGCCTCCTACCGCCAGTTTTAAGATACATCCACACAATGGAATACTACTCAGCAATAAAAGGTATATACTATTGATCCAACAGCAGGGATGAATCTCAAAAGCACAGGCTAAGTGGGGAAAAAAAAAAAACATTAAATACTAGGTCATTTCATGTCCATGAAATTCTAGAAAAGGCAAAACTCTAATAGTAGAAAAGCAGATCAGTGATTCCAAAGGCCAAGGATTAAGGGGAGAGGACTGACTTCAAAGGGGCCCAAGGAGACCTTGTGAGGAAATGGAAATATTTATATTCTGACTGTGGAAATTGTGGACCATATATACTTTTCAAAACTCAGACTTGTTGACCATTAATGAATGTAAACTATTCCTCATTAAGGCCTGATCTGAAAATAATAAAAATTATAACCACAGAAAGTAAGCAAATCACTCTCTATTTAACTAATACTTGGAATTAAAGCCCTCCATTTCGGGGCGCCTGGGTGGTTCAGTAGTCGGTTAAGCGTCCGACCTCGGCCCAGGTCATGATCTCACGGTTCATGCGTTCGAGCCCCACGTCAGGCTCTGTGCTGACAGCTCAGAGCCTGGAGCCTGCTTCTGTTTCTGTGTCTCCCTCTCTCTCTGCCTTTGCCCCACTCGGGCTCTGTAGCTCTCAAAATAAAATAAACAAAAAAAAAAAAAGTCCTCCATTTCCATAAAAGAAAAAATGTATTGCCTGATAGTCAGACCATATTGAATTCTCCAAGCTACAGGGTTATTCCCAAATGGAACACTTGTCAACCTTTCATATGCATAGGTATCACCTAGGTAATTAAGGCTGGGGCCTGAGATTCTGCATTTCTAAAAAGCTCCAAGGGGACATTGATGTTGCTGGTCCATGGGCAGACATTGAACAAGGCTATAAAAGACCCACAGCTTCTCCTGCTAACAGAAACGTTGACTGCTTTACCAGTCATCATGTTCGTTCCCTACACAGCGAATGCCGATTTTGCTAGCATATCTTAAATTTTGCTTGCTATCTTAATTAGATAATACAATTAAATATTACATAACACAATGTATTTTGAGAGTGAAAAGAGCTGAAATGCCAAAAGCTGGGTGCTTTGTAAAGACTCAGTAAGGGTGAGTTTATAAAACCAGTACTCTCGATGTTGTGTGGACAACGATAAAAGATTATATAAATGTAGAAGTATAACTGACATTAAATACAGTACAGATATTTAAATAGTACCATTAGATGAGTTTTGCAAATGCAGATATGCTTGAAACCATCATCACAGGCATAACGAACCTACCTGTCCTACACCAGTGTTTCCTTGTGTCTCTCTGTAATCTCGCCCTCCTGCCTCTACCTCCCAGGTCCCATCTCTTCTACTCCCTAGCAAAACCCAGTGGATAGATTGCATTTTCTAGATTTCTTTTCTAAATGTAATCATAAAATATATGTTCTTTTTGAGGTGCTGTCTTCTTTCAGCATAATTATGTTGAGATTCATCTGTGTTTTCCTGTGTAAGATTTCATTCCTTTTATTGCTGATTGATATTCCCATGGATATGCCACATTTTATCTACTTACCTGCTGATAGACATTGACTTGTTTCCAATTTCTGTACATAACAAAGAAGCTGCCATTAACGTTTCTGTACAACCATTTCCATTAACATATATTTTGATTCCCTCTGACTAAACGCTCTGGAGTTGAACGACTGAGTCACATAGTGGATACATGTTTAACTTCTTTCAAAACTGCCAAGCTGTTTTCCAAAGTGGTTGCACCATTTTATATTTTACTGACAGTGTATGAAAGTTGTGTTGCTATATGTCCTTGACAAACATTGGCACATTCTTTTTAAAATTTCTGCCACTCTATGGGGCGCCTGGGTGGCTTAGTTGGTTAAGCGGCCGACTTCAGCTCAGGTCATGATCTCACAGTCTGTGAGTTCGAGCCCCGCGTCAGGCTCTGTGCTGACAGCTCGGAGCCTGGAGCCTGTTTCAGATTCTGTGTCTCCCCCTCTCTCTGACCCTCCCCCGTTCATGCTCTGTCTCTCTCTGTCTCAAAAATAAGTAACGTTAAAAATAAAATAAAATAAAATTTTTGCCACTCTAATATGTGTGTAGAGGTATCTCATGGCTTTAATTTGTAATTCTCTAAGGACCAATCTAATAATCTTTTCATATCCTTCTTGCTTCTTTTATGCGTTTTTTTTTTTTTGGTGAAATGTCTGTTTAAATTTTGCACCCATTTTTTTTACCTGAGTGTTTTACCAAGATTTAAGAGATTTTTATATACTCTGGATACAGGTCCTTTAGCACAGATGCAATTTACAAATGTTTTCTCCCACTTAAGGCTTGTTTTTATGCTTTCTTAATTAACGGTGTCTTTCAAACAGGAGAAGTTCTTAATTATGATAAAGTCTAATGTATCTCTTTCTTCCTTTTTTGGGTTTTCTTCCTTTTGTGTCTTTATATTTAAAGTGGTTTTCCTGCAGGCAGTATGCAATTGGATCTTTTTTTTTTTTCCTAGAGAGACTGAGAGCATGAGCAGGGGAGTGAGGTCTCAGAGAGAGAGAGAGAGAGAGAGAGAGAGAGAGAGAGACAGAGACAGAGACAGAGAGACAGAGGCAGAGATTCTCAAGAGGGCTCCACACTGATGCAGAGCTCAGTCCCAGGACCCTGGGATCATGACCTAAGCCAAAATCAAGAGTCAGAAGCTCAACCAACTGAGCCACCCAGGCATCCCTGGATCCTACTTTATAAACCGAAACTTAACAATATCTTTGGAGTTTTTAGACACTTTACATTTAATATGATTATTTATATGGTTGAGTCTAAGTATACCTTCTTAATATTTGTGTCATCCTTTCTTTGTTATTCTTTCCCTTTTTCTCTGTTTTTTTTTTGGGGGGGGGTGGATAATGTTTGTGATGATTCTATATGATCTTGTGTTGTCTTCTTAACTGTAACCTGAGATATTTTAGTTGTTTCTTTAAGATGTATAGTGTCTATATACATTTTTGGGTGTTGTTTTGATTTCTTATTTAGTTTATTTTCTGTTTCATTTTAGATAGTTTTTATTTTTATTTTCAAGTTCATTAAATTTTTTTCTGCCATGTTTAAACTATTGCTAATCCCATCTATTACATTTTGCGTCTCCAACATTTTAATTTCCTTGTCTCCAAGTTTTGGCTATATTATATATATAACATAATATAATGTTATTATTATGTATTATATTATAATACATTATTAATTGTATAATATATAACATAATGTATATAATATACAATATATATTAATAGATATTATAGATATTATAGATTTACAAAATCTTGTCCATATCATTCCGATAGAGAGAGAGCACAAATCGGGGAGAGAGGCAGAAGGAGAGACAGGGACAGTTTGGATTGAAGGCTGGATCCCATGACTCTGGGATCATGACCTGAGCAGAAATCAAGAGTCAGATGTTCAACCCACTGAGCCACACAGGCACCCTTAATCTTTTCCATATTTTGATATGATCAATCTTTTCTCTTGCCTCTTGAATATATGGAATACAGTTAAAATTGTTTTAATGTACTAATCTACTGAAGATCCCTGGAGTTTTTCCCTCTCTGTGCAGCTTTCTTCTGTCCTGTACTCTACCCTGCAAATTTGAGCTGCCTTGGCCTCACTGGGCTCCGGGCTCTATCTCCCCACACTTACTCTGCCTAGTTTTTCCCTCCGTGAACTTCAGCCTGGAAATTCACTCCAGGTAGTAACCTGGGGCACACGTGGGGCTGGCTTACTTGTTTCCTGTTCCTCAGGGATAATCATCACTCATGGCGCAAGGTCCAACATCTTAAAAACCCGTTTCATACATTTTGTATGTTCCCTTAGTTGTTTCAAATGGGAGAGTAAATCTCATTCTTGTTACTCCATCTTGGCTGGTATTGGAAGTCTTTGTAAATGTCTTAATTTTTTGCTATACTTTAAGACACCAAAGACGAACATGGCAGATGATTCATTATGGATATAATACAAGCAAGAAAAAGAAAAAAAAAAACAAAAACACTGTGCCCGATAAACAGACATATCCTCAAAGAAAAGGCCCTGACTGTGTATCTAAAGAATGGTAAGTATATGTACATATATATGTGTCAAATTAAATTAAAATATTTAATGTATCAATACAGCATGTTTGATTGTTCCATCAACTATTGTGGATTATGTCAGGTGAAAGATTTTAAACTAACATATATCAAGATTTTTTGCCAAGATTATATTTAATTCAAATACAAAAGTCTAGCACAGTGACTAGATCAGTGGTTCCCAGCTGTGGTTGCATCTTAGCATCCCCTAGAGAACCTTAAAAAGATGTTTCAGTGCCTGAGCCCTACCTCAAACCATTTGAATTATAGTCCCTGATGACTAGCCCTGACATTGGGGCTTTTTAGAAAGGTCCCCAGGTGATTTGGACATACTTTCAGAGTTGAGATTTACAGACTCAGATCTTAGTAGGTGCTCAGTGAATGAGAGTTATTAATATTTGTATCATGGACACGGAAAGTAGATTGTCATATAGAGAAATTATTTGTTATTGGGCAAGAGTACTGGTGGGCTCTAATCCACCATCTGCAATCAAGAAGTAGTGTGGCATTGGTCAAGTCACTTGACTTTCTTGAGTCTGAGTGTGTAAAGTAGCAAAACAATAATTTTTCTGCTTACAAATCAAGATGGTTAGGAGAAATAAGAATCTCAGAGCAGAGACTTCTAATTATGCCTCTTCTCTGATAGATGATGAAACTGAGGTCAGAGAGGTAATGGATTTTTCCAAGGCAATTCATGGCTGTTTAAAAACAGAACCAAGGGGCGCCTGGGTGGCTCAGTCGGTTAAGTGGCCGACTTTGGCTCAGGTCACGATCTCGCAGTCTGTGAGTTCGAGCCCTGCGTCGGGCTCTGTGCTGACAGCTCAGAGCCTGGAGCCTCTTTCGGATTCTGTGTCTCCCTCTCTCTCTGCTCCTCCCCTGTTCATGCTCTGTCTCTCTCTGTCTCAAAAATAAATAAACGTTAAAAAAAAAAAAAAAAAAAAAAAAAAAAAACAGAACCAAAACCACAACCCAGGCGCTATGGGTGGAACTATGTCCCCCAAAAGAAGATGTATTGAAGTCCTAGCCCTCACTACTTGAAAATGTGACCTTCTTTGGACAAAATGCTGCAATTAGTTAAGATGAAGTTTATAGAGTAAAATTAGCCCTTGACCCAATACAGCTAGTGTCCTTAGAAGAAGAGGGCCGTTTGAGGTCAAGGACACAAAGAGAATGCCATTTGGCAATAAAGGATTGGAGTGATACATCTATAAGCCAAGACTGCTGGCAAACCACCAGAAGCTAGGAAGAGGCAAGAAAGGATTCTCCCCTAGAGCCTTAAGAGAGAGTATAGCCCTGCCAATACTGTGATTTTGGACTTCTAGCCTCCAAAACTGTGAGGCAAGAAATTATTGTCTTTAAACCACCAAATTTGTGGTATTTTGTTATGGCATCCCTAGAAAACTAATATGCCAGGTTGCTGTCCAAGAGTCTTTCCATTATACAGTTGTCTTCTCTAATACTCTGTGTGCTTTGTAAATTGTAAAACTTCGAAATTTTATGTTATTATTTATATTGTTCTTCAATTTGCTTCAAGAGTACAAATTTTGTTTCCTGTAATTGGCTGCAAGCTTCTTAAGGGTAAGAAGCCCACAACACCCAGCATAGTCCTTGAATGAATTAGTTGAAAACATACAATGTATTCAGATACTATAGATTGAAATAGGATATAAATAAAGCTCATAAAAAATGTCAAAGTCACCAAAGACCTTCTGGAAGTTGAGAAACTGATTGTTAATGAGACTGAGTCTCCATATGGCATATTATTTAAGCTCAACATATGGCTATACACTTCAGGAGATTAAATTTCAATGTAATATATAAATATATTATAACATAAGAAACACATTGCGATACATCAGCTGAAAATATCTCAACTGCTGCTCTACCACTATATAAATGTACAAGTTTTTCTTCCATTAATGTTGAACTCTAGTGTGGATTCAACACCAATCATGTATCATCTTCTCCATCAAAGCAAATTTTGGGAAAGATAACCAACTTAGCTTGGGTTTCCCCAGAAATCAACCTTGAGGCAAGATTTCAAGGGCAAGTAGTTTACCTGGGAAGTGAACCACTGGTAGGGGAGGAAAGGAGCACTATAGGGAAGGGGAAGGCAGCTAATAACGGGTATATTAGCCAGCAAATACACTGTCAACATGGGCTTAATGGTCCTGGGAAACTCTGGAGCCCAGTGTAGCAGTCTCAGAGCTATCTCGTTTTAGGGTCAGAGACCTAGGGTATGTATATGTATACAACCACTCCCACCAGTCATTAACTGAGAGTTGCTAAAGGAGCATGGGTGTTAATTCACCGAAACTTCTTGCTTCCAGTATGGATAGGATAGTCCCAGAGGAAGCAAGGCAGACCCTCAAGCCAAGACGTAGATATTAGCAGTTAAAGGCAGTCCAGAGGGTTTTACAACAGTAAGCCCGAGGTGGTGCAGAGAAAAGAAAGTGGTGGATCTTGAGAAACTTAATAGAAGACCATGGGGGAGGGAAAGGGGGAAAAAAAAGGTTACAGAGAGGGAGGGAGGCAAACCATAAGAGACTCTTAAGGACCGAGAACAAACTAAGAGTAGATGGGGGGTGGGGGAGAGGGGAAAGTGGATGATGGACAGGGAGGAGGGCACTTGTTGGGATGAGCACTGGGTGTTATATGGAAGCCAATTTGACAAAAAAATTATATTTAAAAAAAAAAAGAAAGTGGTGGGCATAACAGCACAGAAGTTGAGAGCAAGATCTTTAAGAATCAGAAACCCTTGGTTCAAGCCCTAGTGCCAACCCTGAACAATAGTTTACACTGGTCTAGTAACTAAACTTTTCTAAAGCTTTTCTCTCTACAGGGAATAATGACAACAGCAATACTGACCCTCAGGGTACTTACAAGCATTTTAAGACTCACTGTAAGTAAAGCTTTATCACAGTGCCTGGCACAATCAATGCCAGCCACTATTATAATAATTTCTATTAATACTATACCTAAAATGTGAATTTTTTAAGTTTATTTATTTATTTTGAGGGGGGTGGGTGTTGAGGGGCAGTGAGACGGAGAGAGAGAACCCCAAGCAGGCTCCGTGCTATCAGTGCAGAGCCTGATGTGGCACTAGATCTCACTCTCATGACAGAGATCATGATATGAGCCGAAACCAAGAGTCAGATGCTCAACTGACTGAGCCACCCAGGCGCCCACCAAATTGTGAATTTTTTATGATGCATGCTATTCACATTAGGAGGTAACGGGGTATCAATATGGGAAGGTCTCACTAGAGCATCTTTATTCTGGGTTTCAATTCCAATGTTACCGAAAGTGCTACACAAAAGTTTTCACCATATAGAAATAATGTATTGTTTTGTTCTTAATAGCAAAAACACGCTTTCCAAAAATTTGAATCTGTAAAATCTACCTATAATCAAATCAAGTTAAATAAAATATAAGGAGCTATACTCCAAGGCAAACTATCTATAAAGATTAAACTTATTTTTTTTTTTTATCCAAGGAAAAAAATCACTTCTTAGGGGAAAACTATGTAAATCTTGACTGTCTCTGCCATAGAAGCACACCAATGGGTTACAAAAGTGAAGTAAAATAATAACATAAAATCTGGATAAAATGATAATTCTGAGGCGTGGCTCTCAATCTAGGATGATTTTTTTGTTCCCACCTCCCCAGAGGACATTTGGCAGTGTCTGGTGACAGTTTACTGTCAGAATTCGGGAGGGGTTGTATTATGCTACTGGCATCTAGTGACAAAAGGCCAGAGATGTCGTCAAACACCCCACAATACAAACAGCCCCCCACAACGAAGGCTGTGCCCACTTTGAGGAATCCTGATTTACAGTTTACATAGTAATGCCATAAATCACTGGAGTCTCGAAACAATAAACACTTCTGATACGTAAGTGTTTTCTTAAATCATAAAATATTGTATATTTTTTAAATGTTAAAAAAAAGGCTTCCTATGACAAGAAGCACACATCAAGAAGCCTTGAACCCTGAGCAGCTCTCCCTACCATAAATTTGTTGTGTTTCAACCTGCCAGATGAAAGCAATTTCAACAAGCCATCCACAAAGCCAGGTAATTACAATGTTGGTATAGACATGACCTTGGTTAATTCACCCCAACTTGTAATAGCTAAAATGATGACAGAGAAGAACGCAGGGATTTCTAAGGTCAAAGCTATGGCACATGGGGCTAAAATTTTCTTTTACAAATTATTTTAAGCGAAATGACGGTTTATTACAACAACATGCATTGCCTTTTTGTTTTCATTAGCAAACCCTCTGGGAACTTTAACACAACAAGTACAAGCTAAACCTGATTACTTGGTTTATAGAACACAGAGAACATTATCAAAGAGCTAATGACAATGCCTATTCACTTAGAACTCTGAGCAACCTGCCGACTTTTAATCAAGTTTTAAAGGTACAAGAACAAAATAAAAATTGAGAATGAGTGTTTTTACTTCCAACTATTGGAAGGTAAAGAGGCTTGTCAACAATTGTTCAAATAACATCAGAACCAAGATTAGAACATGTAAGCAGAGAAGCAAACGCATTTTCAGCAAGGCAATTTTTTTTCTAACTGACAAATTCCACCCAACTCCACAAGAAACTGTGATCCAAATCCATTTTTTCTACTAAAATTGCTTTGTTACAGCACAGTTGTAGCAAAACTAAAGAGCTGAAAACACATTTTCTTCCCTAAACAAGCTAAATAAGATGAGACCCAAGCATGTAAGCACACTGAGTTTTCAATTTACTAAATATATGTTAATGCATGCTAATAATAAACTCTTAAATAACAGCACTAAAACCGTTTTCATTTCCCTGATGTTTCTATTCATTACACTATCACTGGAATTATTCCAATCTTAAGGTTTGGACATTTAGCATACCAAAACCCAAGATGAAATCAACAGATGCAAGTCAGAGAAGAATTACTAAAAGCATCTGTCAATTCCTACAAAATGTAAATAACAGTAAGAAGCAAAGTGTTATTCTGAAATCAAGATTCAGAACCTATGAACTGGAACTCTTCCCCCATTACCTGGGCAACTCTGACACGAGTCCATAATACTGCACCAAGTTGTGATTTAGCATCTGTGATGTAAGACATCAGCACATCAAGGCCTATAAACAACAATGAAAAGAGGTATGCAGAAAGTTTACTATTCTACAAGTGTAAAGGGGTGAATTAACATTTTTCTGAATTTCTTTCTCCCTTACTTTCTTCTTCCCCAAAGACAACATCCATGCATTTGACCACAACAGCTTTCAATGAACTACATGTTAACTTTTCTCCTGCAGGAAAAATTCACATCCAAATCTGTTCCATTCTCCTTTGTCTTTGACCGTAATCCTTCATTGGTGAAGGGGAAAAATACTTCTTTAAAATAATCTTATTTACAATAAGATCTCACTGCAATTGTATTACAATAAGAGAAGTCATGATGAAAGTTCTAATACCTTCAAGAAGTCCCCATCACAAATACGCCAAAAAACACGAAGCACATGAGTTCATACATCTTCAGCTTTTCAAAAAGACCTTCACTACACTGAACAAAAACATCAAATTAATAACAAGACAATAATCACCACATGGTCAAGCCTATTAACAATTTCTAAAGAGTGGACTACCTTAAACACTCTCCATTCATTCAATGATCTGACGCCAAGTTACAGCATGTTTGGGGAAAAGATAACACAGGGAAAAAGCAACTTGAGAAATAACAGGATTATTTTTAAGTGGAAGAAGACATAGTTCTTTAAACATCAAACTCTGAAAATATTTTTTCATTCAACTCTGAAGAGTCTAGACGGAGCACGAACAATGCCACGCACGCTCTGCCACAAGTCATGTCATTATCCAGGACAGGAGCTCTTGCATTTAGTGCTCTGAGCTCCTATCCTGACCCAGGCTTTGGGCGAGTAGCTGAGGTTGTCCAAATGAAAATGACAACTCAAAGAGCTCCCGAGATTCTCAGTCATTTGGGAGCAGATCCAGGTAGATCAATAAGAGCGAATGAGTGTGGTCACAATGGATGATGGGCATATGAACAGGATACCTGGGGAGTATTGTGGACGGGGCTAGGATCCAAACCCTAGGTGGGATACAAACCCTGGACGGTGCCTCTAGACACCACCCAGTTCAACACCACGTGACGCTGTTTCCCATAGATTCACACTAAGGAAGGAAGAAGCAGCTCTCCAAAGTAAAATCAAGATGGTGGTACAGGAAAAAGGGATAGCTTCTAGGCAGGCAAAATCAGCAGATGTCCGGGAAGCCAGAATGATTTATTCACATAGAATATGTAGGGCAGACCTTTATAGACAAAGGGAGAGCATTTTATAATGAACTGTGCTTCTGCAACAGTAGCACTGGGGCCACTTGGCACTGACATGCAGGTAGACAGCCAGCACCAGAACGTCAAAACTAGCAGAAGTCAGCACTGACCATTAGCATTGGTCATTAACATTGTATTCCTCCACTGTTCCACTGTTCCATCACAAGAAAGACCAAAGGCACTGCTGGACCCTCTAATGATGAATTGCTCAAAGCAGCCGGGGGGGGGGGGGGGGGGGGGGAAGAAAGAAAAAGTATCAGCTCACAATTGAAACTGCTTTTTTTGCTTGATCCTGACAACAAACTCCTTTCTCTTTCATCCAAGAACACAATGAGCTCCCCAGGTATTCTTGTGTTCCTCTGGAAAGCTGGAAGATACAGTCTTTTCATAAGCTCAGATCATTCAACTGATGTGGATCTTGAAAATATTACAGATTAATCCCAAAGAACACACTGTGTTTTGCCATATTCATGTCAGATTTGTAAGTCATAGCCTAAAGTTGATATGTATGACTAACACAGGCAAAAGACGGGATGGAAAATGAATTTCTCAGAAAGAAAGATACCAGCTGCTTGGAACTGTAATTAGTAAAGCTTCTAATTAACTGGCACTCTAAAAATAGAAGAAATCAGATACAATATATATCCTCTGACAATCATAAAAATCACAGCTCATTTATTAATGTAACAAGGCCTCCACACCCCACTGATTTCCTGTGATTTTATCAGAAGCTGCTTTCAAGCAAAACAAAAGTTCAGATAATCATTTCTAGTTCTACTCCCATCTCTTCCAACAGACTGAGACTTCCTTGAAGGCAGGAACTGTGTCACATGCATCTCTGGAACCCCCAGAATGGGTCTGATGTCCATGCAAAAGGAGGGAGAAGGGCAGGGTGAGGGGCAAAGTCAACAGAAAAGGCAAGAGCAGCAAGGGGACGACAGACCTAGGGAGTGTTATCGCTGTACCTGCCACATCACCTACTACGGTTTCTACATAATCACTCAGCAAACGTTTGTGGGGCTGTTCCCTGGTGGACTCGAGTCCCGTGACTGGTCGGCGTATAGTCTCCTTTGATATTTCTTAGTTGGCCTGCAATGTCACTTTTGATCATTTTATCAATTCACCATCCTTTCATCAGCCAAAGCAGAACAAAAGGAGGCCTACTCTCACCCTCTTACTTTGGCACAGACTGCTGCATGAGTGAATTCTGGTTTTGTTTTGTATTTTTTTTTCTTAAGGTCATTGCAAAAAATTTCCCTTGTTTCTTCCTCCCTGCAGGCTCTTAAGTCAAGACAGGTTTCAGCAATATCACCAGCCCAGTAAGGGCTCTCGGATAAAAGAGCTGTCTGCCCAAGCTCCTCAATTGATCAGAGCTTTCAGACATGAAAGAGTAAACCAATTCCTAGTCAGCAAAGTTGCACTAGAGAAAAAAGCAAATAAAACCATCAAATGGATTACATACAAGCCTTGAATCCAAAATTAAAGAATATGGGGAAACAAGGTATTTAATCAATTAGGATGAGCCCAACACTCTCTTTACAGCCAGAAACCAACCAATTAAGCAAACAGCAAATAACAAGCATTCCATTCCTGATATTTGTATAGCAAATGATATGGTCATTCATTCTAATGTCCCAGCTTAAAGTTTCTGGCTTAATTCTTCAAATGTATTGAATCAGAATCTTTTTTTTTTTTTTTAACTCTGTCAACTCATTCAAGGTCATTTTCTCCCACTGAATCAGATATTTGTACTTTCACTAAGATGTGTGCTTTGGCCAGTTATGATGTTTAAAAGGAGAGGTGGCATTTGGGGTGTCTGCTAATATATCTAAACCATTCAATTCTACCTGACATAATGGAATGACATAAACAAAGTCCATTTCCATTTTAATGCAAAACAACATAGCTAATATCTTTTTACCATACTCTTATTTTACGATACTCTTACTTTACCATACTCTTACCATACTCCCTTATGCTATGTAATCCAATTTGCTATTCAAATAAGATATCTTATATCTTATTATATCTTATATCTAATAAGATATCTTATATCTTATATCTAAATAAGATAGATAGATAAGATACAGCACATTAAGGCATCTCACTCCATAAAGTGTTTCCTAGATATAAATTGGGCATCTTAGTATTAAAAATGGCATTTTCTGCTCAGTAGTATTTTAGTTAATGGACTTAAATAGTTGTAAGTTACGCCCTGATGGTGGACATGAGAAAGGGGGGTGGGGGGGCATTAGGCTTCTCAAAATTCCTATTACTTCCCAGGAACAGCTTTCACATTGGAAAAATCTGATTTCCGTTACAACATTAATTAAAGTAAATGGACAAAACTTGAGGACATGGTCTGGTGACCATTTTTTCACATCGCTGGATGATCTGCGGTTTTTCTCATCCATTACAAAAACATTTACAGACATATGTTTGCCATTAATAATTCAATAGGGGATGTTTTATGACAAAAAAATGAACTCGTTCGTGATTAAAAATACTGAAAATGGCGTTATGTTAGCCATGCACTAATTAATGCATTCACAAACTCATTCACTCATTCATTCATTCATTCATCAATTATTTATTGAATACATTCTATGCCCAGACCTTACATAAATAAGGAGGCAGGCCTTTTTCCCCCTTATTTCTCTCCTCTTTTTCTTGCTTTGAACAAGCATTTTATTAAGCAGCTTCTATGGCAAAACACTAGGGCAAGCACTATGGCGGATATGATGCAAGACATTCCTTGCTCTAACTGATTTCTCAAACAACTGGGGGAAACACTACATAAACAGCTTTTACATTAGGGAGGGTGAGCAAGCATTAGCGAAAGGTGCTGTCAAAGCAAAGATCTGCAATGCAGTAGAAGAAGAGATTTCGGTGTCTGAGAATGGAACACTGAACTTGACCAGAAAAAAAGGAGACGGCTTTCAACAGCAAAGAACATTCCATGTGAAGGACTACATCTGCAAGGGCTTGGAAGTGGAGGCTGTACACGCTCAGGGAGCGATTTTGTTGAGCGATATCCTAATTGGCACTTTTTCCACCCAGACTTCCTTTTTGTTCTGGCACCTTCCGCCTTTCAGGCCCTGAGGTGTGAGGTTGCCAACAGTGGCAGTGTGTGTGGAAACCGAGAACACTGATGCCAAATCCTTGATGTTTTGACCCCAGAGCCACAGGCTCGGTGGCATACAGGTAGTGTCTGACTCACTGCAGGCACATTTCTGCAGAAATGTCCTCTTATTCTACCTTATTTGTCTTCACAGCATACCCACCACCTCAGAGTATCTCTTTGTCCGTCTGTCTCCCTCCACACTATCTGGAACAGAAGCTCCAGGGGACCGGTGTGCTTGTCTTCCCTGTCGCTTCCTTCCATCCATTCATTTTCTCATTTAATCAACTAAAATGAATTGAGCCACAACTCCAAGAATGAACCTGTACTAGAAATTAGAAGTATAAAGATGGATGAGACGGCATCCCTGCTTTGAAAGAGGATGTCATTCACAAAGGTGGGCGTTCAATTATCTATTCTTCTGTAACGATCTACTCCAAAACGTAATGGCTTGGTACAACCTATTATGATTATATTTCATAATTCTACTGGTCAAGAATTAGGACAGACCTGGGGCGCCTGGGTGGCTCAGTAGGTTAAGCGTCCGACTTGGGCTCAAGTCATGATCCTGCAGTTTGTGAGTTCGAGTCCTGCATTGGGCTCTGTGCTGACAGCTCAGATTCTGCTTCAGATTCTGTGTCTCCCTCTCTCTCTGACCCTCCCCTGCTCGCACTCTCTCTCTCTCAAAAATACATAAATATTAAATTTTTTTTTAAACTAAAAAAGAAGAATTAAGACAGACCATAGCAGGAATAAGCTCATTTCTCCTCCATTGAAGTCTGGGATCTGAGCTAAAATGGTTTATGCAGCCAGGGTCTGAACAACTGAGGGCTGACTGGGCAGCTTTCCCTGTCCATATGGCCTTTCCATTTGCGTGGCTTGAGCTTCCTTACAGCAAGGACGCCTCAGGGTACTTGGATCTCTAACACTGGCTCATGGTCCCTGGAGATCAAAGTGGAACCTGCCAATCCTCTTAAAGGTGAGGCCAGAACTGCCCTAGCATCAATTCCATCACCCTCCATTTGTCCACAAAGTCACAGTCCAAGCTGGAGGAAAGGGGAAAGAGACCCATCCCTCAATGGGAAAAGTGTCAAAGAATTTGCAGTGAGCCAAGCCGAATCCCAAATTACTGTGCCATGAGGTAAAATACAAAGCACCAACACAGCAACATGCTGTCATCAAAAGCAAGACTTGGTTGTCTCACAGACATGGTTTTCAGTCCTGATTCCACTGTATCCTAGGAATGTGACACTGGATAAGCGACTTAGCCACTCCGAATTTTTGTTTTCTCCTCTGAAAAGGGAGGCTAATACTTCTACCCAGATGGATGAATTTTTTAAATTTTTTAATGTTTATTTTATTTTTTGAGAGAGAGAGAGAGAGATGGCGGGCGGGGGGTGGGGGGTGGGTAGTACAGAGAGGAAGACACAGAATCTGCAACAGGTTCCAGGCTCTGAGCTGTCAGCCCAGAGCTGACGCGGGGCTCGAACTCACAGACCGCGAGATCATGACCTGAGCCAAAGTCGCACGCTTAACCAACTGAGCCACCCAGGCGCCTCTGATTTTTAATAATTAAATGAGATTTCATTCAACACACAAACACCCACAGGCACTTGCAGACACATACATACACACCCACAGAGGAGTATGCACACACACAGAGCAGACACCTGGCCCAGGCATTGGGACATGGCAGACACTCGGGGAAGGTTAGTTGCTATTCTCATTAACAATGGTACAATTGAGTAAATATGACCATTTCATGTCTCCATAATTTTATATTTCATATTTTCAAATATGTGCTTTTGAAGTAATCACATCTACAAAGATGACAGAAAACAGTGGACATTCCTTTTGAGCAAAAAATCAAACTGAGTTGGGGTGCCTGGGTGGCTCAGTCGGTTAAGTGTCTGACTTCAGCTCAGGTCATGATCTCACGGTTTGTGGGTTCGAGCCCCGCATCGGGCTCTGTGCTGACAGCTCAGAGCCTGGAGCCTCCTTCGGATTCTGAGTCTCCCTCTCTCTCTGCCCCTCCCCTGCTCACCCTCTGTCTCTCTCTCTCTCTCTCTCTCTCAAAAATAAATAAAACATTAAAAAATTAAAAAAAAAATTAAACTGAGTTACCAGCAGCTCAAGAAGGAGAGGTTGAAGGTTAAACAGAAAATTTAAAAAAATAAAAAATAAAAAACATTAAGAGGCAAGAAAATAATTACTAGTCTAAATCACAGGGCCCTAGAAGAAATAAAATAGATCTCAGAAGGCAGTAACATTAAAGCAAAATATTATTTCCCATAGCAGTTTATATTATGCAGAGATTCTGAGCCAATTCTTTAAGAGATAAAAAAAAAATCTGGCACAATTAGATGGCAGTTGTGGGTTTGTGGTCAGAGTATAAACTGTTAGAACCAAAGAGAAATATGGTGAATCAGACAAATGACTCTTAAAAATCACCTTCAAGGTTTACAGGGAATCAGAACATAACAACATGGAGGGAGGTCCTTCACTAACCACAAGGACAGACAATGGGTGAAACACAGAGAAGGTATAGCAGAAAAGGCTCCACTCAATTTATATCTGTTACTACAACAAACCCATAAGGCACTCAAAGAGCAATAAAGTATAAGCCCTTCATTTTAGAACTTTACTCACTTAAAAATCTATATTACCAAAAATCTAAAGGAAACCACTACAAAGTGGCTGATTTCTGATTTGTAGGCTGAATGGTGTATCCAGGCAAATAGGTTGACCGATTATCTAGTATGTACTCTAAGTGAAATTATAATAAAATTAACATCACCAAATTCTTTTTTTCCCCTTTTTGGAGGGTAAAGCTGTTTTTTTAAACATAATTTATTGACAAATTGGTTCCCATACAACATCAAATTCTTACCTTCATGAAAAATACTCTGATTTCCTCAAGTCACTAAAAGTTATCATCAATAAAATTCTTAAGAGAGGATGCAAAGTTCCGGTCATTACTTCCTGCCGGAGATGACAATGAGAATTCCCATACTGCCCATGGGCATTATCTTTCATGGGAAGCTACAAAGAGAATTGTTTTCCCAACCAAGAAAACTTGTTCAGCTCTTCTCAGGTTTGTATGTGAAATTAAAAAAGCAAACCTATTCAGACCAAAGCATGTGGGCAAGAGGCCAAGAAAAGTGAGAATTCCAAAGACATGGATAAATTCCTAGAAACACATAACCTCCTAAAACGGAATCAGGAAGAAATAGAAAATCTGAACAGCAATGAAATGGAATCAGAAATTAATTAATTAATTAATTAATTAAAAAAAAAAAACTAACTCCCAATAAACAAAAGTCTAGGACCAGATGACTTCACAGGTGAATTCCATCAAACATTTAAAGAAGAGCTAGTACCTATTCTTCTCAAACTATTCCAACAATTAGAAGAGAAGGGAACACTTCAAAATTCATTCTCTGAAGCCAGCATTATCCTGATACCAAAACCAGATAAAGACACTACAAAAAAAGAAAACTATAGGCCAATATCTCTGATGAACACAGATGCAAGTGTTAGCAAATATCAACAAAATATTAGCAAACAAAATCCAACAATACATTTAAAAAATCATTTCCCACAATGGGTCACCTGGGTGGCTCAGTCAGTTAAGCATCTGACTCTTGCTTTCGGCTCAGGTCATGATCCTGCAGTCACAAGGCTGAACCTCTTTTTGGACTTGTGCTGAGCATGAAGCCTGCTTTGGATTCTCTCTCTCCCTCTCTCTCTCTGCCCCTCCCCACCCCTCACAAAATAAATAAATAAACTTAAAAAAAATCACTTACCATGATCAAGCCAAATTTATTCCCAGGATGCAAGGGTGGTTCGATATTCGCAAATCAATCAAGGTGATTGATATATCACACCAACAAGACAAAGGATTAAAAGCCATAGGGTCATTTAAATAGATGCAGAAAAGCATTTAACAAAGTATAGCATCCATTCAAGATAAAAACCCTCAGCAAAGGAAGTTTAGAGGGAACACACCTCAACATAATAAAGCCCATATATTAAAAAGCCACAGCTAATATCATACTCAATGGGGAAAAACTGAGAGCTTTTCCCTTAAGATTGGGAATAAGACAAAGATGTCCACTCTCACCACTTTTATTCAACACAGTACTAGAAGCCCTTGTCACAGCAATCAGACAACAACGAAGACATCCAAATTAGTAAGGAAGAAGAAAAAAATATTCACTATTTGCAAATGATGTGATTATACATATATATACATATATATATTTACATATATAGAGACATATGTACATATATATGTACATATATATAGTCCTAAAGACCCCACCAGAAACTCCCAGAACTCATAAATGAATTCAGTAAGGTCATAGGATACAAAATCGATGTACAGAAATATCTTGCATTTCTATACACTAATAACAAAGTGGCAGAAAGGGAAATTAAGAAAACAATCCCATTTACAACTATACCAAAAATAATAAGATACTAAGGAATAAACCTAACCAAAGTAGTGAAAGACCTATACTCTGAAAAGTATAAAACACTGATAAAAGAAAGTCAAGACCACTCAAACAAATGGAAAGATATCCTATGCTCAAGAACTGGAAGAACAAATATTGTTAAAATGTCTATGCTACCCAAAGCAATCTACAGATTTAATGCAATTCTTATCAAAATACCAAGAGCACTTTTCACAGAACTAGTATAAATAATCCTAAAATCTGTACGGAACCATAAAAGATCCTAAATATCCAAAGCAATCTTGAAAAGGAAGGACTGAACTGGGGATATCACAATCTCAGATTTCAGGATATACTACAAATCTGTAGTAACCAAAACAGTTTGGTAGTGGCAGAAAAACAGACACATAGATCAATGGAACACAATAGAAAGTCCAAAAACAAACCCCTGATTATACGGCCAATTAATCTTCAACAAAGGAGGAAAGAGTATACAATGGGAAAAAGTCTGTTCAACAAAGGGTTTTGGGAAAACTGGACAGCTATATGCAAAAGAATGAAACTGGACCACTCTCTTACAGAATACACAAAAATAAACTCAAGATGGATTAAGGACCTAAATGTCAGACCCAAACCATAAAAATCCTAGAAGAGAGCACGGGCAATAATTTCTCTGACATTGGTCATACCAACATTTTTCTGGATATGTCTCCTGAGGCAAGGGAAACAAAAGCAAAAATAAACTATTAGGACTACATCAAATTAAAAAGCTTCTGCACAGCATAAAAATAAAAAAAATCAACAAAACTCAAAGACAATCTACTGAGTGGGAGAAGATATTTGCAGATGACAAATTGGATAAAGGCTTAGTATCCAAAATATACAAAGAACTTATACAACTCAACACACACACACACACACACACACACACACACACACACAAATAATCCAATTAAATGGATATTTTAATGGCAGAAGACATTTCACCAAAAAGACATACAGATGGCAGGCAGACACATGCAAAGATGCTCAACGTCAATAATCATTAGGGAAATACAAATCAAAACAACAATGAGCTATCACCTCACACCTGTCAGACTGACTAAAATCAAAAAACACAGAAAACAATACGTGTGCACTGTTTGTTGGTGGGAATGCAAACTGGTCCAAAACATTAAAAACAGAATTACCAGATGATCCAGTATTGGATATTTTCCCAAAGAATAGGAAAACACTAATCTGAAAAGATACATGCAGCCTTGTGCAGTGGTAGTATCGAAGCCAATGAGGTTTATCCGAGCTGCAATTATTCCTAATTGAAAGATACATGGGCCCCTGTGTTTACTGCAGCATGATTCACAATAGCAAATTGTGCAAGCAGCCCAAGTATCCATCATAGATGAATGGATATACAAGAAGTGGTACATATATTCAATGGAATATTACTCATCCCTAAGAAAGAATGAAATCCTGCCATTTGCAATAACATGGACAGAGCTAAAGAGTACAATGCTAAGTAAAATAAGTCAGTCAGAGAAAGACAAATACCATATAATTTCACTCATGTGGAATTAAAGAAACAAAACAAATGAACAAAGAGAAAAAGAGACAAACCAAGAAACAGACACTTAACTATAAAGAACAAACTGATGGTTTCAAGGTGGGGAGGGGATGGTTGAAACAGTTGAAGGGGATTAAGAGTACACTTACCATGATGAGCACTGAATAATGTATAGAATTGCTGAGTCACTATACGTACACCTGAAACTAACATAATACTGTATGCTAACTACACTGGAATTAAAATAAGAAAGGGGCATCTGGGTGGCTCAGTCGGTTAGGTGTCCAACTTCGGTTCAGGTCATGATCTCACAGGTCGTGGGTTTGAGCCCCACATCGGGCTCTGTGCTGACAGCTCAGAGCCTGGAGCCTGCTTCGGATTGTGTCTCCCTCTTTCTCTGCATACCCCGCTGCTTGCACTCTCTCCCTCTCAGAAAAATAAACATTAAAACAATTAATAAAGTATTACAAAAAATTAAAAGGAAAGTGAAGATTCCAGATAGGAGAACATCCAAGATAAGAGAGAGGCAGCAATGTTCTGAAGAGTCAGCATAATTCCTACAGGAGTCTTTCCTGGTCCTCTGTGAACCCTAGGTTTGCACACACAAAAAATGGGTTTGCAGACCGTGAATTAGCTTTGCCAGGGACTCTGAGCCTCCAACGTCTGGGAGGCTGTATGACACATAAAAAGTTATCTGGTGTCTTCCTATAAGTCTCCCACCTTATCGCCACTATGATTACATCCATGAAATATTTCTGAGCTCTATTTTTCAGTGGGAAGTTAAGTAGGGTGGAGACGTTACACATTTATGGAGAAAGGAGTTGTAATAAAATTGTTCATTGTTATGGCCTTATTTGGGCAAAATTAAACGTGAGGGAAGATAATGTGTAAAACCAGGTATGGGCCTTACAACTCGGCCCTTTAATTTTTCTTCAAACTCCATCGAGAAGAAGGCACATATCCCACACCTTTCTACTATAATTATCAAATTACTCAGCCACAAAGACAGTGTGGAAGGCAGCAGGATGTGCAATTGGCTGATTGAAATTTGGTAACAGTTTTAAGACTGTGTAGCAAGCGTTTCCTACATATTGTCTCATTGAAACCAAGACGAGTTAGTACATTTTGATGATAAGATGATGGAAACACAGAAAGGTGAAATAACCAATGTCACCTAGTCATCAAGTAGCATGGATCGGAGGACACGGCTTCCACCCTTCCTATAATACTCTTAAGAGTCATCAAACTGCTCCTTATGATGCTGATTTTAACTGAGCAGGTGAACTTAGGTGAGTCACTACCTTTATGCTCTGTTCCATTGCCAGCACTAACAACACGAGGATGACAGCACGAAGCTTCCTCAATTAAGTTTTGGTAAGTAACAATTAAGAGGAAGTAGATGACAGTGCTGTATGGTTATTGCCGTCTTTCCTTTACATTTACTATAGAATCTCCTCTTTCCCTCCATCATCGTAAGAAGGCTTCTATTAATGAATGATGCCTCTTTCCAGGATCCCTGAGTCACAACTTTATTCTAATATGTTATAAACAGCCTTATTTATAAAAATAAAACCACATTCTAAGTCTTAGCAACACCCTCTGGCAATTAACAAACTTGCTTAAGATGAGTTTTTATGCAGTAAGTGTGGGAAGAACCTAATTAAGGAAGATGGAGAATTTACAATGAAGAAGGGAAATATAGGACAACATATTGTCGTTAAAAAAAATACAAGATTTTAGAAATCCAGTAAAGTGGGAAGCTGCCATAGCCAGTTGAAGGGGCAGGGCTACGTGCAAAGAAGGAATGTAAAATCAAGGGAAACACAAACTCAAGCTCAATACACAAGGCCTTCGTGAGCTGTGTTTTTTGAATTCATATTATTGACATTCATTCTAAATTGCAGAGGAAATGAATTCTGAGTTTCAAAGTATCAGCCCTACTATAAGTTATTCACACCACCGTAAGAATAATGGGTTGTGTTTGTTGTAAGTGTAGCACTCCATAAATCAAGGACTTTGGTACATAACGGAAACTCACTTCAAGGTAGATTGAGCCGAACTACGTGTTTGGGAGAAGAGTTGATGGTGCAGAATTTATTAGAAGGGTCTACATGTGTCCACTGAGATGGAGTCAGGAGAAGAAATGCTTTGTGCTTTGTGAGAGACTTGGACAGAGCAGTAGGAAGCCACTGAGAGTCAAAGGTACAGGTGAACCTTGGGGCCACATCATGTCCTAGCTGGAGCATCCCCAGTCAGTATCTCCCTTGTGAATCTGAGTTCTACACTTACAAGAAAGAGAATCAGACTGTCTTGCTTTGAGTCAGAAGTCACCTCTCCTGTTCTATTTTGGTCTTGCCCTGGGTAGAAGGAACGGGTCACATACTTCAATTAACTCCTATCACTTGGATTGTCACAAAAAAATAACAATAGACTAGGTGGACTAAAGAACATGCTTCACCATTCTGGGGTTGGAAGTCTGAGATGAGGGTACAAACATGCTTGTGTTCTGGCAAGAGCTTCCTTCCTGCCTTGTGGACTGTCACCTTATCTCTGTGTACTCACATGGCCTCTCCTCAGTGTATGTATAGGGCTCTCCCTCACTCTCTTCCCCTTAAGGCCACTAATCCCATCATGAGGGTGGAAGTTAGAAGTAATCTAACCCCTAATCACCTTCAAAGGTCCCATTTCCAAATGCCAGGACATGGTGGGGGGGGGGGCGGGGAGGAAGGCGGTCAGGGCTTGAACATACATGATTTGGGGTGGGGGACCTCACAAACATTCAATCCATTGTGCATATAAATTTGAGACTTCAATGCACACACTTGAGAGAAAGATAAATGATTTTGAAACTGAGGATTCTGTCTGCTGACGGACTCAGTGAACATATTCCTAGTGTGTGCATGATTTGGAAAACACAAATCTTCTGTCACCTCAGTGGAGTATCTTGCTGTGTAAGTGCTATTCTAGTATTTAAAGATACAAATTTTCCCTAAAAAATGCCCCTTAGACCAAGGCCAAGTACATTATCTAATTGAAGAAATAGCCACCGGATGCAAAACCGAAGGAAAAAGTGGCTATGCCCAACACAGTGATGGGCAATTTGCTATTTTCCCAATGCAAACTTCCTCTTTGTTTTTCAAGGTCAACTATGAGCATATGTGTTTTTTGTCTTATGTGTAGACTTTCTAACATAATCCTCACTTAAGACATAATATCTTTGTACAAACATCTCTCTTCTACCAGACCCGTTCTTGAGGACAGAAGTTGATTATTTGAAAACTGGAGGGAGGAAGCAATAAAGACACAGCTTTCAAGGTGACTACAAAGAACATGGACTCTGGGAAACTGGAAGCTTTTATGGGGAGTTTATAAATTTGGAGTCAGTTTGGTAAAAAGATTCATATAACAACTGATCAGACATCATTACAATCAAAGTGTTAGCAGAAGATAAACGATGCCCTGATATTTATAATTAATCATTTTTACAGAAGAACAGGCAAGTAGTTTGGAGATTTCTATTTTGTTTTTGTTTTACTTTTATACTTCCCAGAAAGCTGAATTAATGACAAACATAATTAGACACTTCTACCCACTAACTGGAAGACTTTTTGTAACGCTGTGTTAATTTTATTAAAATTCTATGTGTCAGTTTCCATGATTACACAGTTGCTTCTCTGAACTGATATTACCTAGAACCACTAGATAGCAACAAGCATCCCTTGAAAACAAGCAACTTTGTAGTAGTTGGTCATAGTTTGGTTATTAAGAAAAAACAATCTCAAACTAGTTTAAACAAAAATAAGTAATTCTCTTGCTCATACGATAAAGTGGCCGAAATGGAGGCCCAGCTAGGTGCAGAGGTTCATTATCTTCAGGCATCTCTCTCTCTTTCTTCACCTGTCTCTCTTCTCTTCTCTATTTTGGCGTCATTTTCAAGTCTACTCTTTCAAAAAGACAGAAGACATTTTCTCCCAGCAGCCCACACTCATGATGATAAAATCAGGGAGGCCTTTCCAACAGCATTTCACAAACCCAAAAAAGCATTCCTGTTGGTCTTGGTTGGACCATGCCGGACTCCATTGCCAGAAAAACTAATGTGTCTAGAAGGATGTGCTACCTGACAGCCCAGAAGGACAGAAATCACACAACCACCTCTGGGTTTTCTTTCTTCCCCTGGACATTTGGGGAAGAAAGGGTAGTCACATACTCCCAAACCACATCAACTAAACATGACTATTATAAAGTGACGAAGAGATAGTTCTCCCACAGGACTTATGGAATGAAAAAAAATATCATGCTTTCTGGAAACTTCAAGATAAACTTTCAGAAGTGACACACTATGAAAAAATATTTGCAATACACCTGACTGGCAAATGGTTGATGTCCCTAATAAAGAAAGAGCTTATAAAATAAAAAAGAATGAAACCATCAACATAGAAAAATGAGCAGAGACATGAGCAGAGAATTCACAAAAAATCAAATACAAATGGATTTTAAACATTTGAAAAGATGTTGAACCTTGCTCATAAGAAATGTGTGAATTACAACTACACTGAGATGCTGTTTCTCACCTATCAAATTAGAAAAAATCCACAAGTTTGAAAAGGATATTGGCAAAGTAGTGAGGAAACAGACTCACACACACACACACACACATGTACATATGCAATAGATGTACATACACAGGTGTGTGTATTTAAATATATCTACTAGGGCATGTAGCAAAAAGAATGGAGAGGACAAAAATGGGCATTTTGTAGATTTGACTTTTGCATCACATGAATGTTCTATAATTCTTTTTTTTAATTACAAAACATAATCTTGAAATAGAAAGCTATTTTGATTCTACGGTTTATATGGAAAGTCAAAAGATCCAGTTCTAACACAATACTGAAGAACAAAATTGGAAGACTGACACAACCCAACTTCAAGAGTTACTTGAAGCTACCATAATCAAGACAGCACAGTATCGATGCACAAATCAACAGAATATAATAGAAAGCCCAGAAATAGGTAACCCACAAATATAGCCAACGGATCTTTGACAGAAGAGCAAAGAACAAAGATAGTCTTTTCAACAAAAGGGGCTAAAACAACTGGATGTGGTATATAAAACTCTGAATCTACACTCAGACCTTCCACCTTTCACAAAGAGTTAACTCAAAATGGATCATATCCCCAAATATAAAATGCAATATTTTAAAATTTTTAGGAGAAAACATAGGAGAAACTCTACATGATCTTGGGTTTGGCAATGAGTTTTTAGATACAACACCCAAAGCATAATCCATGAAAGAAAAGACTGATAACTCAGCCTTTATAGCACTTAAAATCTTCTACTCTGTGAAAGACATTGTTAAAAAAAATCAAAGAGCAGTTCAAAAGCTTGGGGAAAATATTTGCAAACTATATATGTGATAAATAAAAGGTGGCAAAGGTTGAATAGGTGAAGCATAGGGGATTTTTACCATGGTGAATACATTTATCAAAATCCACAAAATTTTACTGCACAGAGAGCAAACCTTAATGTATATAAATTTCCAAAACTCATTTAGGACCTAGGGGGATCCCAGGAAACAATGTATTCTGTGAGGAGAATCTAACTGTATCACAAATACAACTGGGGAGAAGGGAACTTCGGGGGAGGGGAAAAGTGCTGACTAAAGGTCAAAGGAACTGCAGGTAACACACTGTATTCTAGTTGATAACGTTGTTTCCCAAGAGACTATGGGTTAATTCTGATACAGCTACACATGTATACTAGAACAGAACAATTAAGTAAGTGGATGGTGGATGTTAGAAGCCACGTTTCTCACTGTTAACAGTGGAAATTTACAGATAAGCAAGGGGTAGAGGCTAGAATGATCCACGTGGGAACACAATTGGAGACACGGGTATAAACTCATATTTAGATTAATATAGGTGCAGATGGTTATATGAAGAAATATTGAGTTACATGTGTACACAGGTTAGATACATATTTCTATGCTCACTTAGCTGATATCTGAAAGAAACAGCATCTGAGTAACAATGAGCATACCTAGCACCCAGATTGTGGTTTTTAATATTATTCTCCAATAAAAGGAACCAGAGCTCCTAGGAGAAATGGCTGACCGCAAACTTGAGGCAGGAAATACATGAGCCTAAAGAATCACGTAGCAACGGGCACCTGAGCAGCTCAGTCAGTTAAGCGTCTGACTCTGGATTTGATTTCAGCTCAGGTCATGACCTCACAGTTTATGAGTTTGGGCTCCATATCAGGCTCTGTGTCAGTTCTCTCTCTCCCTCTCCCCGACCCCAACACTGGCTCTGTCTCTCTCTCTCTCAAAATAAGTAAATAAACTTTAAAAAAAGACAATTTGCACCTTAGTATTATTGCAAAAACAGTCTAGATCCCATACATCCCTTGAGAGTGCCTCAGAAACCCCCTGCCACGTGACCCCAGACCACCCTTTGAGAATTG
Organism: Panthera pardus; assembly: GCF_024362965.1. Taxonomy (NCBI): domain Eukaryota; kingdom Metazoa; phylum Chordata; class Mammalia; order Carnivora; family Felidae; genus Panthera; species Panthera pardus. Next base: position 47,517,234 of record NW_026526765.1, on the reverse strand, counting down.
CTGCTCTAGAACTGACAGCCCATTTACAAGATATACGGAGGAACATGTTAAATGACACCATAGGGAGAGTGCCAGCAAAATACAGAATATGGGCAACTACAGGACGAAACAGTTGTAGATAAAATAATGCAACACTTGGACCTGCTTCAAAAGAATCCAATGAAATGGAGGAGAGAAGGTCAGGGGGAGCCAAGGCTAGGCCTTGAGGTCACAAATCTCATAACACTATTTTCCTAATTTTTTGTGTTTCTATTTTTTCATAAAAAAAAAATAAGAAAAAAAGAAAGAAAGAAACAAACAAATAAGATGACTTCTCCGGATATGTCCACTGGAACTCGGTGCTCAGTGGGCCAAATGCCTTTTAGAAGTCTCCAAATGCAATTCTAAATGAGAGCTGAGACAGTTCAACGGCCCACAAAAGAGTCACTAACTCAGAAATGACAATTCAAGGAGACGTAAGACGGTTTTTGCTGATTTCTGCATAAGGAAAGCGGGCTGAATTACATTCACTTTGCTTTTATCCTGATGGTTTTTATGACAACAGGCACTCTAAGCATTTCTTCTCTGTACCACAGTCCAGGAGGTGTGACCTGGTGGGGGGGGCGGGCACTGTGAGGATGGGGGGTGCACGGAGAGAAGAAGAACTATGAATGCCATGACTAGGTCTCTCCTTGTGTAAATTGTGGGAAGCACTGGATTATGAGAACATTTTATGATGCCCCTACCAAATCAAAAATTATATATTTGAAAAGTTTATGGAATGAAAACTACCACAATGTTTTAATCAAGTGAAAGATTAGAAAACTATTAAAATATATGTAACCAATGGTTAATATTCCTCCTATAGAATGCATTTATCATCACATTAAGTGCTATGGACTGAACTGTGTCTCCCCAAAATTCATATATTGAAGGCCTAATACACAATGTGACTGTATTTGGAGATAGGGCCTATAAAGAGGTAATAAAAGTTACATGGGGCCTTAAGGGTGGGGTCTTGATCCAGTAGGATTAGTGTCCTTAAAAGAAGAGACACCGGAGAACTCCCCCTCTATGTGCACTCAAGAAAGGCCAAGTGACTATGTGAAAGTCAGCAAAAGGGATCTCACCAGAAATCAAACCCTGCTGCACCTTGATCTGGCTTCCAGCCTCCAGAACTGTGAGAGATAAACTCCTGTGGTTTTAACCACAAGAAATACAGGATTTTTTTATGGCCACCAGATTAGGCTAATACACTAAGAGACACTATGCAGCAATTAAAATATGTGCAGGATATATCACTAAAGAAAAAAAAAAAAAGAGCACATCACAGACAATATGTGAAGTATGATCCCATTTACGTAAAGGACCAACAGAAAGGAAACGGTAAAACAACTATGCAGGTGTGCATGTGTGTCTTATGGGGGTCTGGGTGATTCTGGGACCAGTGAATGAGTACACTTTCCCCCAAACTCCTTTTTGCACTGTAACCCCACTTCGGGTACTCCGTCGCTTGTTAAGATAAAGATGTCACTGCAGAACTGCAGATAGAAAAAGACATCCAACTCCTGACATTTCAGTTTTTAAAAGCTGAGATCCATGTGTACAACACTTGCAACACCATTTCTTTGTTTGTTTCCTATCCTAGAAGACGTGGGTGGGCGGAATACCTCTCCCTGGGTAGTAGAAGAAGGGAGAGATACTTCTGCTCTCTCCCCCAAGGTTAGCTTCAAGGGTATGGGAGAAACAGAACCTTCTGCTATATACAGGGTTTCATAGCAGAGATGCCTGCTGCCTGTTTTCCCTGGGGCAAGCACTTCCAAAGAGGGCTCTCACTCACTCAGGAAAGATGCCTGGGATGCTTGTACGGGGAAGGGGAATGTGAAAGGTAAAGGAAGCCCCACCTTGCTCCCCGTATCTTGAAGAACTGTTCCTCATCAGCACAGAAGAAAGTCTATACGCCTGAAGGGCTCTTATACAGACCAGAAGGTAGTGACATACACAGTGCAGCCAAGGACCAAATAGGAATGCCAATACCTTACTGGGTGCTCAGGGAACCAGGAACCAGGGAGGACAATACATGCCACAGAAAATTCTAAGGTGAACATACCCCATAGAGTCCAGCTGTTTTTTCACTCCAGAAGCCATGACCCTCCTTAAGTGCCCAGCATTTAGATAAGCCATGGGGGAAAAAGACAGGCAAACAGAACTATCAGAACTTAAACTTGTAAGAAGAGTCTTGCTAGGATTGGCTAGAATCCTATTGTCTGTCACTAGGTAAAATGGGAAATCAAAATAGTACCTCTAAAGAAAAATTGTGTGTGTGTGTGTGTGTGTGTGTGTGTGTATAAACATATAAGTGACTAGAAACTGTGGTTCTTTGGGGGTCAGAATAGAGTTTGGAGAACACATGAAGGAAGAGAATCTCACTTTTCATGCCATTTGTACTTGTAGAAATTATTTCCGTTTTTCACATCAAGCACGTTAGTCCTGTGATAAAGGTTTCTGGTTTGTAAGAAACAACGACGGAAGCCAAAGGTTCTCACAAACAGTTCTGTGGACAACCGGCGGGGCATCTTCCCTCATGTGTTCACCGTGTGACACTGTGGCTTCATTGTAAACATGGTGTCAGACATGAGGAAAAGGGAGACCTGGGTGACTGTTCACGTCACAAGGAAGAAAAGGTGTAACTGCGTAAAAACATTAAAGAAATGTCAAAAGTACTTGGCAAGAGCTATCTGGGGTGTATCACATGTCACAGCACTGCCTTTCTAGGAATCATCTAAAGACGGATTTTTCATGAAAACAGAAAATATAGTAAAAAGGAAAACCCCCGAGTGCCACTGTAGCCAAAGTCTACAAAAGACCATCTCCTTCCTAAATTGCAGTATCATCTGTATCCGCACCACACAATTCGTCGTATTTCATCCATCATATGCTTTTTTATCCTTTTTATTTATTTTTTTAATAAATGTTTATTCGTTTTTGAGACAGAGAGAGAGACAGAGAGAGAGAGAGAGAGAAAGCAAGAGCAGGAGAGTGGCAGAGAGAGGAGGATCCCTGAGGGATCCCAAGCCGGCTCTGCACTGAGAGCAGTGAGCCCAATGCAGGGCTTGAATTTACACACCATGAAATCATGACCTGAACTGAAGTCAGACGCTCAAGTGACTGAGCCACCCAGGCGCCCCTTTTTATTTTTTATCAATACATATAGACAGCCACACTTCTAGAAATTCCATAAAGCTGTGACCATTCATTACTGTAAATTCAGTGTTTGCATGTAATACAGACCTCAGAAACACGTATTTCAAATCAACAAATGTTTGTTGGGCACTATGCTGTGCAGTCTATTGGTGCCCGAGGTGCAGAGATGAATACAACCCAGCTCCGGCCATGGGGCATTTACAGTCTTAGAGGAGAGACAAATACATAAACAGCTAATAATCATATAAGGCAAAATGAAGCAAGTGCCACTCATAATTACAAGAAAGTAGCTGGGGTGGGTGGTACATGAGTATGAGTATTGAATTCTACCCGGGTGTTTGGGCTGGCTGTCAGAGAACGGTGAGGATGTAGCAGGCAGAGAAGGGGCAAGGGCAGTCAAGGCTAAGAGAACAGCGTGAACGAAAGTGAGGAAGCATGAAAGAAAGGCTGAGGTCCTTCCACATCTCAGCACCAGATCTCTAAGAAAATGCATTCTCTACACTCTTCATTGAGGTTATTAATCATGTGCATCCCATATTCACTTTCCTCCTGTAGCCAGAGGCCAAGTAGGCAGACCTAGCCTAAATTTATTAGAAAGAGAAAGTGAAGTAGAAATGCGTTCAGCACACATGGGTTCCTTGAAAGGTAGAGGTGCTCGTACATCATGCAGAGGCGACGTGGGAGGCTCTTAAACATGGCTTCATGAGACTCACTGTGGTTTCCCCAGTGAACCTGAAAAGTGCCGAAACATAGAGTGTAACAAGACTGGAGCTTGCAAAATGAGCAGGTAGACATTTTCCCCCTTGGTTAAAAATTCTTCAAATTGGGCTCCAGCTGAACATAAATCATAATTTCAAGTAGCCAGCTGTGATGCATTTAGAACAATTCTTTTGATGTCTTCATCCGTTGGGGTCCATCATAGCTTGTGGAGTAGCAGCGCCCTCTATTGGAAAGGAGGTCTCCTGAATGCCCAGGATTACCAGAAAAACCTCTCCAATTTGCAAATAAAAAGGGGGAGTTGCTCCATTGGATTCATCAAACCATTCACCAGTGAAGAGATTTCCTTACCCATTGTATTTGATAGTACAAACACAAAATCTGTTTCTTTCTACAGAAATAAGCGTTACATAATGGTTATTTCTTTATATTAACTATTAAATTTTAGTTCAGTGCCTTGTGACTTTCTTAAAAACTGATATACATGCTCACTGACAACACCCCACAAAATATATATATAATTCCTACGAAGTACGTAAAAGAGAAAACTAGGTACTGTAAGGATAAAAAATAGTCTCATTGAAATTTTGAGGGGCCCCGCACTGGCTCAGTCAGTTGAGCATCTGACCCTTGATTTCAGCTCAGGTCACGATCGTAGGGTCATGGGAATGGGCCCCGCATCAGCTCCGTGCTGAGTGTGGAGACTGTTTAAGATTCTCTCTCCCTCTCTTTCTCTTTCTCCTGCTGCCCCTCTTGCACATGCTCTCTCTCACTAAAAAAACTAATGAAATAAAATATATTTTTCAATGTTAACAAAAATAACGTCTTTTAAAAATCTACAGTTCGTGGGGTGCCTGGGTGGCTCCATCGGCTGGGTGTCCGACTCCAGCTCAGGTCATGATCTCTCAGCTCGTGAGTTTGAGCCCTGCATCAGGCTCTCTGCTGACAGCTCAGAGCTTGGAGCCTGCTTTGGATTCTGTGTCTGCCTCTCTCTCTGCCCTGCCTGCTCACACTCTTGTCTCTCTCTCTCTGTCTTCTCTCTCTCTCTCTCTCTCTCAAAAATAAATAAACGTTAGAAAGATATTTTAAAAAATAAAAATAAAAATCTACGGTTCCATATACACCAAAACATCGTTGCTATTGTGTTTCATTCACCTATTCAACAACATTTTTCGCAAGTCTGTTACATCTTCAACCTGTGATTTACAAAATAAATACGGCATTGTCATGGATCTCAATAAGGGGAGAAGAGTATGTCAGCCAACACTTACAAAACAATGTGCCCAGGACTACAGGGGCAGTACGAAGGGGTGCAGAACAGAGCCTATACTCAATCCTCGAGATAGATGTTCATATACAGAAAGGTGGTAATGCTCGGATTGTATTCTGAAGACGAGCTAGGAATCAACCATGCAGGAGACCAGAGAAAACAGTTTCCCAGAAATAGGTAAGAAGAGGTACAAAGGCACAGAGACATAAAAATGCCTGGGGTATTAAGGGACTACCAGGTTCATAACTATTACAGAGATACGGGGTGCTACCCTATGGGGCATGTTGAGAGGTAAGGCTCAGAGTAGGGGGTGGATCTCGAATCTCAGGAGCTGAAAGGATATTACAGGTCATCTGCGTCTAGATTCCAGAGCACTTTCAGGAACCCAGCACTGACCACCCACACAGCTATCCCGGCTCTCATTTTGCACCCTGTGGTCTCTCGGTATACACTTAATCCCCCTCTCACTCCTGGAACTAAAATCAGTTCAACTTTTTTGAGATGAAACACGAAGTCCTGAAGAATTGGCTAGATATTAAATTTTCACGAATAAATATAATCAGAGCTGAGCTGAGGGTGAGCTAGAATATCCAGGGTTGATGTGGCCCCCTTTGCAGCATCTGTGAGCCACAGTAAATAACCAAGTCTCTGAATTTATTCTGACTCTGAAGAAGACGCCTCCAACAGCAGGGCCCTTCATGGCTTTTGTAAACGCCACAAGACTTCTGAGCGCAACTGAAAAGGAACAGCTCTCTCTAATCCCCAAGATCATTGCCTAAAGCTCCTTGTGTACTTCCCTCAAGAACCTCCGTTCTCCTCATCAGACCGAGCACTGCTGATATCTAATCTCCCCATAGACTCCGTGGAAGCAATTACTAAGTGCGGTCATGATTCTACTGATCAGGCGGGTTTGCAGTACAAGGAAACAAAATCAACCATGTTAATTTCAGCTGAGCAAGAGAGGAGTCGGGGGGAACACTGGTACTTGCCAAATAGAGAAATCGTTGCTCCTTGGAGAAAGCAATTCAATTTGCAAGCTCTAATTGTAAACTGAAATTAAAAATAATGGAAGGCACAAAACAATTGCATACAAAAGTCCAGGTAATGTCAGTGAAAAAAGAAAGCATCCTTCAAAAAGCAAGGGCACTTCTCAACCTGCTTTCTCCTATAAATCTGACAATGGTTTCTACATTTGCCACTACTTAATCAGCAAGAGGTTAAAGCAGGCAATGCAATTAAACTTGGGAGTGAAACAGAGGCAGAACTCCCTCATTCATATTGTGTACACCATCCAAGATAAAATGAACTAGGAGGGGGCAGTAAGGGGGAAAGAAGGGGTACCCAGAAGAGGCAGTCAATAGGAACAAAAATCAAAGCCACAAGAGCCAGTAAAAGCGTAAGAGTCTTACAAGAGCACAAGAGGCTGTTCATCTCAGTGGCTTAAGAGCTAAAGACCCAGGCTTGTGAATCAGACCTGAAGTCAAATACCAGCTCTCCCATTTCTAGCTGACTGACCTCAGGGAAATTATTTAAGCACCAAAAGGTTCAATTTCCCCACCTGTGCCACCCTCCAGGCTTATTCAAAGACTAAATCAGACACAAGGAGCATATGGCCTTCAAAGAGTGTCTCACATATAACAAGCATTCAGTGAGCTTAAGCTTGAAAAAAGAAAGCCTAGCATACACCAAACTAGCAATAATTGTTTGCTGGGGAAAGTCATAAAGAAGCAAGAAGAGAAACTGAATTCTTTTGTGTTTGAAAAAAAGGATAGCCAATAACACGATAGGAAGATGGTAATAATAGACTGAAGTAACGACATGGCCCCAAAGAAAGTCGCAATACTTCCCCACCTTCACAAGAGTTACACCATGAGAATGGCCCCATTTTAATTTTATGCCAATAATGCCTCGATTTGCTGATGAATTATATGCTATTTATTTCTTAATCATAAGCTTTTTTAGAGTGGGAGAAGTCTTTAAAAACTGAATAATCAGTGCAGTTTTTATTGTATATCAATAATACCTCAACAAAGTTATTTTCAAAAAATAAGGACTTTTTTTTTTAAATCTATGACAGACTTGCAGCCAGAGAAGTTATAATGATTTTGAGCAAAGTCCTATTATCAGAATAGCTGAGGACACTAGTTAAGTTCATGGGCTCTAGTTATGGAGTGAATTGGGTCCCCACTGCCACCAAAATTCATATATCGAAGCCTTAATTCCCCGTGTGACTGTATTTGGAAATGGGGCCTTTAAGAAGGTAATTAAGATTAAACAGGGTCATAGCAGTGGTGCCCTAATCTAATAGGGTTGGTGTCCTTATGAGGAGAGGAAGAGAGAGCGCACGTGCCCACAGAAAAGGCCACGTGAGGACAGAGTGAGAAGGTGGCCATCTGCAATCAAGGAGAGAGGCCACGGGAGAAACTCACCACTTCACCTTGCTCCTGGTTCCTCCCGAACTGTAAGAAAATAAATTTCTGTTGTCGCAGTGACCCAGTCTCCGGTATTTCGTGTTATGACAGTCCTGGCAGATTAATATACTACAATCCCTGACAGACAAAAGTGGGTCTAAATTCAGGCTCAACCGCTTGCTAATGGAGTGACTTGGGGCAAAATATGAAGCCACTCCAGGCCTCCCATTCCCTCATCTGTGAAGAGAGATGATGTCACCGTCCAGTACACATCATTATTTTGGCTACTTGGAGAATTCAGTGTAAGAACGCATTTAAAGATCTTAGCAACAATGTCAGGCATGTAGAAGCCCTTGATAAGTATTAACCTGAATTATGATTCTTGTGATTCAGAATCACTAATACAACTTAAGTTTCCAATCCAGGGCTCTTCTCACTCACTCATCTACTACTCTTGCATGAAATTTTACCCCTAGGATTATGTGCCATCCACATTTTTTCCTAAACCAAGACAGTTAAAAAAAAAAAAAGGGTAAAATGATGAGAAATGACAAGGTAAATAAATTGCTACTTTGGCTTCTAAATCTCCTATTCAATTTCCTCCATAGTGGCCTCCCAAACTGGCTGAGTTAGCTTTCCAAAACCAGGTGTCTTTATTTTGCTTGTTAGCAGCCTCCTTTGAGGCCCAAGAATGTATATAGTCTCCCTGCTCTCTTCTCATTTATTATTCCCTGGAAACACAGACAGCCATCACACTCTGAAATGTGTCTGGGGGGAGATCCCTTGTAAGGGTTTTGGGATGAGAAAAGTCTAGTGCAATTTAGGGAAATCAGACATCAGCTATTGACAAGACATTATTAGGGAGAATAATGCCTATAGCCAGTTTCAGGGGGGAAAAAGCTATTTTAAAACTTCATGCATTTTCAAAAAATTTGACCCCGTTGAACAAAGAGCAATGGTGAGGGGCGGGGCCTTTTGCTAGGCTACAGGCTCAGAGGCACACGAATGCCAAAGGAATACACTGCATTACCTAAATGTTTACTGCCAGTGCTAAGGAAGGATATGGTCATCCACCCCTAGTACCAGGGGATTATCATCTCCTTTGACCAGTTCAGAGACTTCTTTCGCCTCTAAATTACATTGAAAGAGAGTGAAAAATGACTTGATCATTCCCCTCAAGTGGCATTTCAAAAATCGTGGCCAGGTCTTCCAGCTTTCCACTGGAGACAGAACTAAAAAAAAAAAAAAAAAAACCACAAACAAACAAACAAAAAACAAAACAAACAAAAAAAAACAATCTGTACTGACTACAAGAAGCACTTCCTGTAGGGAGAGTTCTTTAACACCAGAAGAGGCTGGGGTGGAGAAAGGATGGGGTGGTGGGTGACGAGGGTGAGGGGTTGTTCATCAGATTCACTTGGTTTAGAGATGACATCAAAACGTTTTCCATATGCATCTACCATAGACATTCTCTTGTAGAAAACTCACAAGTATCTTCTTTACGGAGATATTGCTTTGGTTTATATCAAAAATTTACATGTCAAGCACTTCAGTTCATATTCATTTTCTCATTTAATCTCTACAGCCAATGAGGTAGAACGTGAAGTATAACAGAAAGAATGGATGTTGAGTCAAACTGCTCTGGGTTGTATTCCAGATTTATCTCCACCAGCTAACCTCACTCTTCTCATCTAAATGAGAATAACACACCCCTTGCAGAACAGACCATTCTGTATATACATTGCCTGACAAGTACCAGAATCCAATATGTAGATAGACGTTACTACCATTATTTTCATGACCATAGGGTAGACCTAGAAATAGGCACAGAGAAATGAAGCAGCCTTCATGAGGTCACAATATCAATAAAGTGATGAATCCAGATATGGCAGGAGTGGCTAAGTGCTAAGTGTCTATTACTCATTAACCAGTCTCTCTCAGTAACATGTTACTAAAAATTATTCAGAGAGGCAATCTGCGCAGCTGAAAGATCATCTCATATTATTCAGCCTCTCTTTTAGCTACAGAGAGCCAGTGAAATGCAAACACAAGAGTTTAGATGGAACACACAGAAAGTCTCCTTAAGAGGCCAGATAGTGGGCACAGTGCCTGTGTGGATTGTAGATGTGAGAGCTGAAGGCTCCAAGCTGCCGTGATAGCACGCAAGCTTGCTCTGAGAATGAACGCCATGTACTAGGGATGGTGAAGCTCCAAGACTCAAGGAACCTGGGTCACCGATGACCTTCACGCTGCCATACAGCCCTGGTGTGCCCACATTTGAATTCATTTTATGTGAAAGAATAACTCTTCCTGTGTAAAATAATGTCACTTCTGGCTTCTGTTATGAGCAGCTAAGTACAATGCCTCATTGATATGTTAGGTCTTTCTGATTCTAAAGCCAGGGAAAGCACATAGGGTAACCTACTAACCCTGCATCCTGGAAATCAATTCCAGGCAAACTGGGATGGTTGGATGGTTAGTTATCCAAAAAGCAGGTTTCCTCCCTGAAGAGTACTATCAAAACATGTTTTTAAATTTCATCTTACACTTTTTCTCACTGAACAGGAAGATAAATTTTTTGGTTGAATCCAATTCAACAGATACTGAGTACCTACATGCAAAACAGTATAGAGGAAAAAAGACAAGGCCCACTGCTGGCCCTGAGGATCCTGAGGATTATATTCATTCACTCATTCATTCATTCATGCACTCACTTATTCATGGCTTATTCATTCACTGATTCATTCATTAAATATAGTTTCATTCACTCATTCATCCATGGATCCTGCGCTCTGGAGTCATATTTATTCATTCATTCACAGATCCCCATTGTCTAGTTGTATTCATTCATTCATTCATTCATTCAATCAGCCAGTCAGCAAACATTCTTAAGAGTTCCTTCTACATACCAGGTATGACAACAGCAAGAAATGAACATCATTCTTACTCCTATGGAGCTTGCATTGTGGTCAAGGGAGAGAGAGAGAGAGAGAGAGAGAGAGAATACAAAAGTGAATAAATGAACAACATAAATTCACCTAGGATTCTTCAGATAAAGTTCTGGACACTGAGCAGCAGAAAGGGAAATCTATCTGAAGAGGTGTTATCTAGAGAGTGAGAGCTGCATGCCAAGAAAGACCCAGTGATTCATCCAGAGCACAGCAAATGTAAAGACACAAGCCAGGAGGAAATCTGGCTGATTCTAGGATCAGAAAGAAAACTAAACAGAGAGAGAAATGCCTGGAGCAAGGGTGAGGATAGTAAGAGAGAAGTCAGAAAGATAGAAGGGTCTGATTCTATCAGATCCTATAGACCATGACAGTAGATTTAGATTTTATTTTAAGTGCAATAAGTAAAATAGGAAGCCAATGGAAGATTCTAAAGCAGAGAATAAGATCTATGCTTTAAAAAAAAAATCACTCCAATTGCTGGGTAGAAAATGAATTATGAGGCTAAAAGAGCGGCCACGAGGAGTTCGGTTGGGAGCCCAATGCTGTAATCCAGTTAAGAAACAAAGATGGCTGCCATGGTGTGGCAGCACCCAACTTGGAGAGGGACAGGCAGATCTGGGGGACATTTTAGAGCTATAATCGCTTGACTGGCTAATGGATGGCATTTTGCACCAGCAACAGGATTCACCTTTTCAGTGGAGCTTCCATTATCTTTTTCCTTTTTTTTTTTTTTTTTTTTTTTTGGCGGGGGGAGGATGATTGACACACAATATGTCACATTAGTTTCAGGTGTACAACACAGTGATTCAACTTTCCACATGTCATGCTATGCTCACCACAACCCATCATTGTCACCATACTATTATAATACCGCTGACTACACGCAGTGCCTCTCAGCCCTATGATTTGCTCATTCCATCACTGGAAGCCTGTACCTCCCACTCCCCTTCCCCCATTCTGCCCATCCCCTTGCCCCCATCCCCTCTGGCAACCGTTTGTTCTCTGTATTTATGGATCTGTTCAGTGGAGCTTCCTTCAAACTTCACTGGGATATTTTTCGAAATCAAGCATCTGAGAAATAATTTACTTGCTTTTTTTGACCCGGTACGGACCCTCCCCAAAAATCAATGTACAGAATCATCTCCACTGTATGAAGAGGCAATACCTTGCACCTGTCTGACATGTTTGTGGCAACTATAACATCCTCCTGCTTTTTCTATCATTTCACCTTCGAATCCTAGCACCATACGCTAATGAAGAACCAGGAGCACACCATCAAATCCAAAGACCCCTTAGACCAAGCACGTGTTTCACCTTCAAATGTTAATTCTGAATAATTAGAAAACATGACCCGGATGGTGTAACACAGTACACCATTTACCCACCGAGCACACGGTTCTCGCCTTCCCTCTATTTGGAAGTCTGGAACACCTAGTTCACAGGAGCAAAGAGATGAAGCCACTGTTTAGGGACCTTTCCCCTTGCTGCTTAGCTGCTAATGAATTTTACAAGTTCCCTAAGCCTAGAGGAGGCCGGCTTTTCTTTCTCTGCTCCCTCTTACCTTCATTCCCCTCCTGTCCCTTCTCCTTTTTCACAGAAGTGCATTAATCATCATGAGTGGCTGGAAATGGAATCATATGGATCACAGGATGTCTTGGTGCAACTAGAATCAAACTCTGACACAGGCCCTCACTGATGAAATACATATTTGGTTACAAAAACAAATGAGTTCAGCGCTGTACCCAGTACGTTATCAATGCTCAAGAAGTAAAGGCAGAATTCCTCTTTATTTATTTTTTCAAAAACTGTCTTCAACCATGTCATGGCCATGGACCTGGGCCTTTCCTACATGTGAGCTGGTTGGTTTTCAATCTGCACGGCAAGTTTAGAGAAGGTATGGTCCTCTAACTCTTGCAGATAAGGAAAGCGAGGCTCAGTGAAACCAGGCAATTTGTGGACCACAACCTATAGCGAGTGCCGTGCTACAATTCAAAGCAAGATTCTAACAGCCCCAAAGCCTGTGCACTTCTGCTCTCTCAGGCTCCCCTCCACTCAGCATAACAGAGAGATGAACATGGGGTCCGAAAACATGGATTCAAGTCTTAACCCCTCACGATCTTCAGAGATTAAATAATCTCTTTAGAGGTTATTTAATCAAAGAACCCAATTTCCCAGGGCCTCGGCTTCAGCATCCTTACAAGGACTTAGAGAGTAATGCCTGTGAAGGTATTTTATAAACTATAAATTTTATAACAGATCATTATAAATTTTAAAAACAAAATAAAATTCAAACAAGCAAATGATGACGCATATAAAATAAACTGGATTTATTTTCCCTACAAGTAACTTGCCTGTTAAAAACATTTCTCAAGTATTTAATAGTAGAAAAGCTTTAATAATCGGAGATTTGATACTAATTAAACCCACCAGTACTGGAAAGCTCTCAACCTACGATAATAATGACAATAATAACAACACAGTTATTAAGTGTTTAGCCTTTGCAAGACTGTGTTTTAAGTGTTAACTCATTAATTCTCCAAAATCTCTAGAAGGCAGGTGTTACCATAGTCTCCAGTTAACAAATAAGCAAATAGAGGCACAGAGAGGTGACGGTAACTTGTCAGGTGAAATGTTAGGATGTGAATCCAGACAGCCTTGATCCCTGCCCACATTTAACTACTATACAGGCCTATAGCGCATACTGAAAATCAGTCTTCACATAATCCAGGTTTTGTTTTTGTTTTTGTTTTTGTTTTTGTTTTTGTTTATAGAAAGGTATCAATTCTTGAACAGGGGATACCTATGTCTCTGATAAATGTTAAAAATACTTCCAGGCAAGTTTAGCAGAATGGAAATATTCAAGATTAATACTCCGGCAGCCTATCGTAGGCTTTCCATAGCAGTTTAAACCCTTCCTAATCTGACTTTTCATCAGTCCTGGTGACTCACGACAGGCTAATGATTTCCTTCCCCCTAAGAGTTTCTCGATTTCAGTCCGTTCCAGTTGTCCTGGTGTGGTAATCTGGGATTAGAACAGAAACATCAACTATGAATTCGCAGCTGAAGAGTTCCGAACTCCCAGGTAGAAATGGTCAGATACAGGCAAAATGGTAGTAATGATGCCCGAAGAAACAAGCACCAGGTGATACTTCTTCAGCATTCTGAAGCCTATTGTTTGCAGCCACTGCTTACATTTTTTAATTTAGAGCAAAAGAGTGAATGTGCAGCTAGCTATCAGGAAAGATTCTGCCTCTCTTCTGGGCACCTTAGACTTCTGTCCGGAACCCTGTGCTAACATCCATTGTATCTCAGGGGAATCACTCCACACACCATTTAGCTCATGGGTTGATTCCCTAACTTTGGAAAAAGGGGGAGACAGATGGCCACGTGTTTGGGAGGGACTGCTACTCAGAGTTATTTAGCAGGACATCAGTGAGGAAAGACAAAAAGCAGGAGGAAATCTCCACTCCAGAAGTTTTCAAAGGACAATGTGTTTCAGATATGATCAAGCAAGTTTGATATATAGATCAATTAATATTTAGTAAACATCTACTATGTGCCAGTCCCTGAGCTACATGCTTTCCTACATGTTATTTTATGCAATTCTCATAAGGACAAGTAAAAATATCAGTGTGCATTGTTACAGAGACTGAATACTAAAACATAACGGATAAAATCCTACAGTAGAGCAGAAACATTTTAGAATTCTGCATCCATCACTCACTCAGTGCTAGGGATTATCCAGACAACTGCCTATAGATTTTTTCTTTGTTCCATTATTTAATCTAGTTCAGGATTTCTCAAACCTCAATGTGCAAAATAATCATTGTCCAGGGTTATAGACACCAAATCTTATTTACTGTGCTTCATGGTCAATTTCAGGACATTTCAAGGTTATTTTCAGGGGCCTCTGTGTAAACTTAAGCAGGTTGAAACCAGCACCCTGAGAGGGCAAGGGGGCTTAAACCCACCTGTTCCTTACTGTTTAGCTGATTCAGCTGGGATGAAAAGGTACCTTTTTGCAATTCATTTGTCCAGAAAGGGGCTACTTTAGAAGCTGACTTTATAAATTTAAATAGTTAGATATAAGTCCACTGGTCCTTTATTTATATACCTCTCCCTCCTTACTGGAATGTGAGCTTCATTTAACCATTTCTGTATTGCCAGCATCTTTTTCAGTGGTTGGAACATAATAGATTCTCAGTAAAAGATGGTTAATACACATGACATTTAAGTAAAATTTGGAAAATTTAACTTAGTCAACATCTAATGATACATATATATGTATGTATATGTATATGATATATGTATATGATATGTATATGATATGTATATGATATGATAGATATATCAGGCATGTAGTAATCATCATATAGTCCTTACAAAATCCCTAAAATATAGGCAATACCATTACTATTTTAGCCCCATTTCCAGCTGAAGAACAAAAATGTATTTAAATATGTTTATTTTGCATATTAATTGATATTAATATATTTAATAGTATTACAATATGATCTTGCCTTTTCTCTGAAATAGTAAATAAACATTGTTACTTGTCATTACATATTCTCTTGAATTATAACTTTTTTAATATTCTACAAAATATCCTATCATATCAAAGTATTAAAGCATTCTCCTATGGATGGACATTTAGACTATAATTTTCACTGTTAAAAATAACTTCCAATGACTCTTTTAGTATATAAGCCTTTGCCTTAATCCCTGATTATTAACTGAGAACAGAGTCCTAGATGTGGGGGGAAAAAACTGGGTCAAAGAGAATGAGCTTCTAAAGACTCGGGACACAAATCTGTTTTCTGAAAATTTATCTTGTATGTGTTTTCTGCTTAAAAGTGATAGGTTTAGATTTCAGGTGTGTTCTGGGTTATACACTCAATTTGTTCTACTGCTTTTTTTCTGACTTTTGCTTTAGAATAATATTTCTATTACTATCACTACCACTACCATTAAAAGCCAAGATGCATGGAGTCCTCACGTGGGGCTGGGCTCAGCAATTTGCATGCACTATCCCATTTAAGCTTTACAACAAGCCATTTTGTCCATGACGACCACACAAATGTTAAGAATAAAGCTAGGAACTGAAGCTTTGGTCTGTTCCTTGTCAAAGCTGTGACCTTGACCACTCAACCAGCACCTTTTAACAGAGGAAACTCACAAGTAACGGTCACTTGCAATATAAATACTAAGGCTGCTATAACTATAACCCTTTTATCTGTATGGCAGTTTATAGGACACAAAGCACATCCACATGCATTATTTTAACTGATGACCAAATCACCCCTATATATCGAAGACTAGACCTTTCTTTCCATTGTTACCTATCTATGATACGCTGAAGAGCCAAACTCAAAGAAAACAAAAGCAAAATAGTATTTCTCAGGGAGTCTGTGGCAAAACTGTTACTTAGAGGGAACTGGCAAAAGACTAGGAGGTTTGATTACAGCTTGACCTTTCAAAGACCCAGTGCTGGGAAATACATAACGGAGCACTGGCCCCTGAATATGACCCAGGAACTTCAAAACCAACTGATGTGGCTCATTCTCACAGCCATGGTGCTTGGACATTCTAGCCTTGCTCAAGAAAACAACCAAATCTGTGCAATCACAGATCTAAGTGAAATCAATGCAGGCTACAATTGTATGACCATGAATCTACATTTTAAAATACATTCAGGGAAGGGAAAGGCTTACACTGTCTTCATCAGTTATTTAAACTCCTGATCGCGACATTCCTGAGCAAAATGTTGAAGTCACAGGAGTATCACTGGCACATTTCTATCTCCCTTTTCAAAACTCGTCTCCCCATTTCCCATGGAGACTGAGATCTTTGTGCTTTCCATGGACAGAATCCAGATCCACAGATGTTTCTCTCCACAGACCCTCAAGAAGAAGTGGCATATGGTGGCTAGAAGTGTGGACTCAGAATTCCTGGGTTCAAATCCTGGCTCGGCCACTAATGAGCTGTGTGCCTTTAAGGAAATAATAAAGTCTCCATGCCTCAGCATCCTCATCTTGTAATAAAGATTTTAATAGTATAGATGTTGTAGGATTGTTGTGATTAAGCAATTTAATAAATGGAAATGCACATGGTAATACCATGTAAGTGTTTCTTTGTTTATTATTCCCTCCAGTCACCAGTCCCTTCTCACATGACACATCCCTACTCCTCCAGCTGTCAAGTGAGAGAATAGTTGATATAATTAAATCCTTCTGAACTCATAATAACCAACTGATTTGGTATATTACCCCTGTGTTGTTTGCACATGGGGAGAAAACTAGTGAATACTGAGAAGCTGAAATACAATGAAATTAAACTCTCGAGATAAAATTTCAGGTGTATATACATACAAATGAAGATACATGTGATTGATAGAAAAGAAAGGGAAGAAGAAAGGGTAGAAGAAAAGGAAGAAAATGAAGGAAGGAAGGAGGGAGGGAGGGAAGGAAGGAAGGAATTTAAAGAAAACAGGTCTTTAAGGTTTCTTGAAGCATATCTGGGATTTTAGAACATTCATGTTATAAGGAACTTTGAAAATATACAGTCTTTTCTTCCCTTGAACACGTGAAAAAGCTGAGAGTGCCTGACT
Organism: Panthera pardus; assembly: GCF_024362965.1. NCBI lineage: Eukaryota > Metazoa > Chordata > Mammalia > Carnivora > Felidae > Panthera > Panthera pardus. The sequence continues at coordinate 47,500,095 of NW_026526765.1, read as the reverse complement.
GGCTCAGTCAGTAGAACATGCAACTCTTGATCTCAGGGTCATGTGTTCAAGCCCCACATTGGATGTGGAGCCTACTTTAAATAAATAAATGAAGTGTACAATACATGTTGAAAAGCTCAACCCCAGAGGGATGGGGTTACCTACCCCTAAGGCTGCAGTATGCTGTGATTATAATCCAGCTTCACGACTCTCTGTGTAGTTCTCTTTCTACTACATCATGTTATTCTCCTGTCTATTAACAATTTACAGAACATTCTTGAGAAACTGTGTAAATACGGAAGCTGCAAAAGGAAAATCCATTATCTCAAAAAAAAAAAAAAAAGCTAGAAGTGGTGTAAAGACAGCTCTGATCTTGGCACCCTCCTCCTTAAATACGTTTATTCCCAAAGTAAGGAGTATAAAATTCCTAAGCATGCCCCCCTCTGCCTCGCTATGACTGTTCCTGCCTTGTCCCTCTCCCCGGAGGATGTTCAACCTAATCTGAACTCCGCCCATCCCTTCCAACTCCCCTCCTCTATCTGTAGCCACAACCTGCCTCTTGCCTCTTCCTTTCTTCTTGGAATACCCTCCTTCCAACTCCGTATTTTCCCTACTGACATCTCATTAACACTTTGAGATAACCTCTGCTCCACGCCCCACGCAACCTCACAAAAGTAATTATCTTGCTTTTGTACATAAAAATGAAATGTACTTGTTGTCCAGTTAGAGACAGGGTTCAATCATAACCTGGTTCATTTTTGTATTCTTCCCAGCAATCAGCATGTTCTCTTTATGAAGTGTTTACTGAACTGAATAAGGAAAAATATATTCTGCATGCCTGACTCTTCAGAAAGTCTACAGTAAAACTTTCTTTATAGCCTCTCAATTCTAAAACATCTTTACCATAACTTGTGATCTGAATGCCAGTCATGGGCTGTTTTTTCCAATACGTGCATTTCCTACTATAAATTAACATTGTATTTTTTATTTTTTTAATTTAAATTCAAGTTAGTTAACATACAAGGTAGTCTTGGCTTCATCTCCTACATATGACACCCAGGGTTTATCCCGAAAAGTATGCTCCTTAATGCCCATCACCCATTTAACCCATCCCCCTACTACACCCCCTCCAACAACCTCAGTTTGTCCTTTGTGTTTAAGAGTCTTTTATGGTTTGCCTCCCTCTTCGTTTTTATCTTATTCTTTCTACCCTTCCCCTACGTTCATCTGTTGAGTTTCTCAAATTCCACATGAGTGAAATCATATGGTATCTTTCTCTGACTGATTTCACTTAGCATAATACCCTCTAGCTCCAACCATGTTATTGCAAATGACAAGATTTTGTTCTTTTTCATTGCTGAGTAGTATTGCATTGTATATATAGACCACATCTTTTTTTATCCATTCATCAGTTGATGGACATTTGGGCTATCATTGATAGCATGCCCACGTGCCTCGAAGGTGCATGGGCCTCTTCAAATCAGCATCTTTGTATCCTTCAGATAAATTCCTAGTGGTGCAACTACTAGGCCGTAGGGTAGTTCTATTTTAAAGTTTTTTGAAATAATGTTAATGCTCAATCTTCTGAGGTGCTTCTGTAGCCAAGAGAATGAGAAGTCCAAGAAAGTGGACCCAATACCAGCCTTTCAACCAGATATGGCATTAGCTTGCTTATTTATTTATTTATTTATTTAGATATGCTCAGGCTTCATATGGGAAGAACAAAGACGTTTTCCTGTTCTGACCTTGAGCTAATAATGGCTCTATATAAAATCTCATGTCCTATAAATAATTCTCATATCTGGGGGAAAAAAAGAGTTCATTAGCTAAAAGGCCAAATGATAGGAATACATAATTTACATGAATGAAAATACAAATAATAAGCAAACAAATTAAGAAAATTACCATCTTCACAAGGAAGAAAGAAACCATAATTAAATCAATCTTAAAGTGTAATTTTAAGCCTATAAAATTAACAAAAACATTTCTCATGATTAAACTTATTGTTGACACAGACCCGAGGACAAGCAGTTCCTATATACGTTGTTTGCAGCTGCGTAAAATTGGTAGCATCCTTCCAAAATCAGAATGGTAAAAAGCAAGTGCTATAAAAATGTTCTAACCTTCAGATCCAATAAATCTATTTTTGTGAATATGTACTCTAAAAATAATTGAATGGAAGGAAAAATAGTGTATGCACAACAGTATTTATTGCAGCATTACTAAAAATAAAAGAAAACCAGCAGGCAATCTAAGTATGCAACAATAAGGCAATGATTTAGTAAATTGCAATAGATCAACATGATGAAATTGTATACTGTTAAAATTATTGTAACTAGAAGGAAATGTAGAAAATGTTTACGATGCACAGTTAAATGAGAAATGCAAAATACAAAATGCTGTATGCACTATGAGAGCAACAACGTAAAATATACAGATGCAGCGAAAATTTGGAAAGCAATATATAAAAATGGAAACAGGTCCACAATAGTTGTGTTCAGGCATGAAGTAAATAAGGGACTTGCTTTTTTAAAATGTATAAATCCTCAGAACTTCTTAAAAATTAGTAATTTTTATTATCCATCCTACTTTTACATCAACCATTTGTTCAGCCCACTCACATAATTTTTCTCCACTGTGACCTTATTAGCTAAGCTAATATGCTCACTGAGACCTGTATATGAATTATTCCATGAAAGGCATGTTCAAGGAAGTCATGGACCTGCCTTGTGCCTACAAATCTATAAGCTCTACAATTTCAACATTTTGCCCAAAACTCATCTCTAGGAAGCTTTCCTTCAGTGATTTCTCACAGAGTCATTTACCCACTATCTTTGTGACAATTATTTTCATTAGTTACTACATCATGTTCTAAGCATCCACCAATTGCTAGATGATATGTGTTTTTACCTTTCTACACAATTTTCAGGTTCTCAAAAGAAAAAACCAGTCCTCATCCATTTTTTTTTTTCACTAGTTCCAATTAAGCCCAGGAAAAAGGTTTTTACACAGGGAATACTCAGCAAATTTGCTCAATGAATGGAACCCTAAGTTTTCAACTTCAAAATAGCTAGTCAGTTAGCCATTGTATTATAGCAGTTGTATTATAAATACAACCATCAATAAATGTTTTCCAGTGTGCTAAATCTGTCTACCCTTGCCTTCTCTCTTTGCCTCTCAGTCTTTACTTATTGCCAATTTTTATTAATTATGGACATGTCTGTGATAACTCAGAATAATGGTTCAAATGAATTTGCTTTTATTATATATCATGTATATGGCTTCATACTTTGTCCAACTAATATTCTAGATAGATCCCATGGATTCTAACTTTATGTTGAGAGCAGCAAATATGTCTCCACTTCATGAATGTGAGTTACAATTTTCTCTATGAACTACTTTCATGGATGTATAACAAACAGGCAAAAATTAGTAAAGAACAAAAATGACAAAGACTATTAACAATTTAAGAAACAAGGAGTGCCTGGGTGGCTCAGCCTGTTAACCGTCCAACTTCAGCTCAGGTCATGATCTCACAGTTCATGGGTTCAAGCCCCATGTTAGGCTCTGTGCTGACAGCTCAGAGCCTGGAGCCTGCTTCAGATTCTTTGTGTCCCTGTCTTTCTGCCCCTCCCCTCCTTGTTTGTGTTGGGTTTCTCTTTCTCTCTGTCAAAAATAAATAAGTAAACATTAAAAAATGAGAAAGAAACAAAACAGAAGAACCTATGGTAAGGGCGGGGAAGCGGGGGAGAGAAGAGAGGGAAACAAACCACAAAATATTCTTACTGATAGAGAACCGAGAGTTGATCCAGGGAGGTGAATGAGAGATGGGCTGGATGGGTGATGGGTATTAAGGAGGGCACTTGTGATAACTACTGGGTGTTGTATGTGAGTGATGAATCACCGAATTCTACTCCTGAAACCAATACTGCACTGTATGTTAACTAGAATTTAAATAAGAAAGAAAGAAAGAAAGAAAGAAAGAAAGAAAGAAAGAAAGAAAGAAAGAGAGAGAACGAACGAACACAGGAGCTTCAAATATAGAGTCTGGTTAAAATATGATTTGAACTGGTGGACAATAACACAGATACGTTTAAAATTTTTAAAATAAATGAGATACAGGGGCGCCTGGGTGGCTCAGTCGGGTAAGCATCCGACTTTGGGTCAGGTCATGATCTCATGGTTGGTGGGTTCAAGCCCCGCATAGGGCTCTATGCTGACAGCTCAGCGCCTGGAGCCTGCTTCGTATTCTGTGTCTCCCTCTCTCTCTGTCCTCCCCCACTCATTCTCTGTTTCTGTCTCAAAAATAAATAAACATAAAAAAAATTTTAATAAGTGAGATACATAAGTTACTAATACAAATTAGTACAGGTGTACTAATATAAAATTAAGATTAAATGAAGCAAATAATAACACCAATCTCTAAGAATTGTGTTAAACTTATTAAACTGGGTAGTAGACAGTTTACTTAATATCAGAAAGGATTACATTGATGAGCCACAAGAAACAATCATTGATCATTGTGTTTACTCTCTAGGAAATATCCACTGACTGAAAGCCTTTTCGTTATTTTATTTTCTTATAATTAAGACTTACATGAAAAACCATTTGGGTTTAACTGTCATGGATTCTCTTTCTAAAACAGTGTGGCTTTTACCATCTTAGGAAGTAGAGTCAAGAAATAGGGTTTAGTTTGTGGTGGATGATTTGGGATCTTAAAGAGAAACAGGGCATTATTTTGTATGGTAAGTATATATTAGGTTTAAAGTATTGGCCTCAGGGTTTTCCCTGATCCTTCCAAAACTGAGTTTAGTATGTCCCTCCTATGTTCCGTGCATATGCAGTGATTGCTCTTACCACCTTATATTCATTCATTCATTCATTCATTCAGTTATCCAAACAATGTTCACGGAGTGCCATTTATGGCCCAGACAATGTGTTGACGTTACCGCAATGAATGACTTAACCTCCATGCCTTCTCGCATGAAGCTTAGAGTCTAGAATAAGAAATAGAAATTTAGCATCGTGCAAACAATCAGTTATATTGCTGATAAGTGCTGTAAAAAAGAAAAGGTATTTGTGATGAGGGAGTGATGAGAATATACAGCAAGAGATAAACATCTGGTCTTGAAGGACAAAGAAGGGAAAAGTAACGGTTTACAGTCAAATGCTGAAGGATGACTGGAATCTGGCCAGACAAATGGGAGCTAGAAGAACACTCCTGGAAGCAGAACGGGCAAACGGGCAAGCTCCGAGGTGGAGAGGATCTTGGCAGGCACGGGGTGCTGGTGCAAACAAGAGAAGTTTGGCTGGCACATTTAACATGAAAAGAGTAGAGCAAGATGTACCTGGAAACTATGTAGGGGACAGAAGGCACAGGGCCTGAGAAGCCAGATGAAGAATGTGTGACATTACCCTAAGAATAATAGTAACTAATACTGAGGCATGTAAATGCCTGTCCCTCCACATGTGACAGCGAATGTTCTTGTTTCATAATCCCATAGTCCCAGAATCTTGGGGAGCACCTGACACACAGTGGGCATTCAATGTTTGTTGGAGGACTGAAGAATGAACGAATGATCTTCTGCCTCTCCTCAAAGAATTAAGAGATTCTGAGTTACTGAGGAAGATTTAACGAGGGTGGCGGGAGGGAAGACTCCAGCCACTACTGTTTCCCTGCCTATCCTCTCACAGTGGCATTTAAAAATACATCCAGTGCAACTGATGTCTAAACGAATGGGATAAGAGGCTACCAGACAAGTGAACTGCTCCATAATCAAAGCCAAAGTCTGGTCAGGGCAGGACCCTAACAAAGTCTCCCTGGAAAACTATCAAATCACAAGCAAATGTTCTGAGGTTACGGAGTCAACCAACAAGCCTTCAGAAGAATCCCAAAGAGGATGCCAGCTCAACAACACAGAAAATACCTAGAGGAAAACTGTCCTCCAACAGTGACCTGGGAGGGTGATGTGAAGTGATGAGACTGGGGGCTTTGATTAGGACCTGCTCACAGGGTGTTCTTCTGACCTGGGGATGCTTTGTTTTTATTCTCTAGCTAGCCCTTTGCTCTCCGCTGAATTCATGCATGAACAGGTCTTTTCTTTTCAAGCATGCAAACAAAAATCTCTTGCAGTTTCAAACGCACTGCCCTCTCCCTTGCAGTCCACTTGATAGTTTGCCTTTCTTTCTTTGCTTTTTGAAAACAAGCTTTGATCATCTCACCCCCACCCCGCTCCGCCCTGCCCCACCTTCAGTGGCTCACCATGCCCTGAAGAATAGAATAAAAACTTCTAAGCCTGCCACATGACATCCCATACCTCCTACATGCCCCACATGCTTCTCTAACCCCTTCTCACTTCCCCTCTACATATTCACCATGATCAAACCACTGTTCTGCTTATTAGATGCAATGACAAAGACAACCAGTCTCAAGCATCCTGATGTCCTTCCTTTGTTTCTTCCTTTCATTTTCTTTTAATCCCACCATCAGTTACCTCTGCAATGCAAGTCAAGATGCCTAAAGACACAGGAGTCATGGGCATCTAGAACAAAAACAAACTTTCCAGTTCTCCCAGTGAAAATATTACTTTCTTGTACCAAGTACAATCATGATGATTCCTGGTTTGTTCCCAGGATGGCTGCACAACTAAAGCCACAGTAATGGTACTCCATGGGGAAGATGATTTAATTGAAGCAGTTGAAGACGTCCTGGGAAAACTAGTTAAACACGCAGATTCCTGAGCGGGCTTCAAAATACTGTGTTGAAATAGTCTGGTGGATCCGGGGAATCCACCCGATAACAAGCACCAGACCTGGTTCTGATTTCAATGGTCCTAAAGTGATACTTGGAGAAATACTTTGAGAAATAAATACTTCAGTGTTTCTGCAGTGTTGAGGTGGACTTCCTACATTTCAAACAGACTGCTCTTCTAATTCATTATATTTCTCTATTGACATGCTAATGGAAGAATTCAGCTGAGTACCTGTTTCTGGTGATAGGAATTTTTGAAGGAAATTAGGAACTGACAATAACTTTAGAGTATTAAATGTATGGTGGTTTATTTGGTTTTTCATGATCTGAGGATGCTCGTTCCCAGCTTAATGCCTTCAATAAGAAATTATCAGGGTGAGGTCAGACTGACATTGGAGCGGCATTCTGAACAATAGACCATGGATTAGTACTTCCTTCTTGGCCCAATTTATTCTCTAAGGGACATGTCTCTTCATAAGAATCCAGGTTTATTACACAAATACCTTTTTGAGGGTCTGCCAATTTCCAGCCATGGAACTGGGGGCTAGTTTTAAAATCCTGCCATTGTTTCTGGTTCTGTGAAATAGACATCCTACGCCATACTTTCACAGATGATTATTTTATCCAGCATCAGCCTAAATGACAACAGAAAAGAGTATTTCTGGAAAACATAATGATTTATTGGTAGTTCCGTGGGACCAAGAATCTAGCATGGAATGGAATTTATCAGTAAAAAGCAGACATTAAAGGAAAATTACTGAGAGAAAACCCCTTTGCTCCACAAAGTCACGATTGATCTTTTTAAGGCAAATCTTTTTATCCACGCTTTACTGCAAAACTTTTCGTAGATCTAATTTTCATCGAATGATTGTTTTCCCATTCCCAACATTTTTTATGGACTTAATCAACATTTAGTTCTTCATTTTATCTTTATTGAAGTTAGGAAGGTTAACTGTAACTGTATGAAAGTAAACTAACATAACTGATGCAATCAAAGGGAGATACCTACACTATTATTAGATAGGTAGATACAGGGATAGACAGATAAAGACATCTATAACACTTAAAAATGCTCTCAAAAATTGGCTTGATGTTTGGAATAAGAGGAAAACAACAATGAAATAACAAATACAACCTTCTAAAAGCAAAATATCTTGCAAAGCTACAGGTTTGTTTTTAAAGAGCAAGACAAAAGCTCAAATTATTAAAAGGTGTGCTGGCTTCTGCACAGAAATAAAGGAACATACGGAAAGAGCATCTGACAAGAAAAAAAATTAAGTACAGGAACACATGGTTTAGTTAGTTTAAAGCAACGGCATTAAAATTTATAATGGCTTATTTTATTGGAGATTGCACAGTCTTAAATTAATATCCCCATTATCTTTAGTGAAAATAAAAACATCAAAGTATATGCATTCTTTGTTAATTACATCTAATGAAAGTAATAACCCTGGATAAATTAACTGTTCCAGCAATAAATGACCAACCTTTAAGCCAATAGGAAGAAAACAGAAGAGAATATTTGCACTGAAAAGGGAGGTTCATTTTATTATCCTCTTTCATTTTACACAAGAGACAACTGAGGTCCAAAGACGTCTATTCACTTGCCAGGATCACACATTCCAGAAAGTCATCCATCATATGGCTATTACAGAGTTCTGTGTTCATTGATAAAGTCTTCAGGAAGGACAGATAATGCTTTCATGAAGTAATCCTAACTATCTGTTGCCATGCGTATGCATTGACGTTCATTCAGGGCCCAAAATGTTGACTCTTTTCTTTTACCACTTATGTATTCTCCACAAGATCCTTATCCTTCCTAAAGATGGTAGCCCTTTCTTCCACCCTCCTCCTTCCTCTCCCCTCTCTATCTTCACTTTTCTTTTCCCCGGCTCTATTCCTCTGTTCCCTCCCACTCCCCATTCTTTCTGTCTGCCAACCGAGAACTTACAATCATACATTCAGGCACTAGGAAGGTGAGCAAGTCAGCAAGATTGTTCACCTACTCAAGGCAACAGCAATACGAAGACCCTTGTTGAAAACGGCTGGAGATATTAACCTCAAACTTTAGGCAAGAATATCTCGGAACACACTAGTTTCCTACTAAACACACTACATTCATCATCTTTTGGTTCTTCTCAATAATTTTAAATACACAACCAAGTTCTTTTCATTTACAGTTAACAGTGTGCTACAGACTGAATGTTCATGCCCCTCCAAAATTGCTATGTTTAAACCTAATGCCCAACATGATGATATCAGGAGGTGGGTTCTTCAGGAGGTAATTTGATCACGAGGGTAGAGCCCTCATGAATGGAATTAGTGCCCTTATAAAAGGGACCCCAGAGAGCTCCCCTGCCCCTTCCCCCATGTGAGGACACAGAGAGAAGACAGCCATCTATGAACCAGAAAACAGGCTCTCATCTGACACCATCTCTGCAGGCACCATGATCTTGAACTTCCCAGCCTCCAGAACTGTGAGAAATAAACTTGTTTACCAGCCGCCCAGTCTGTGATATTTTGTTATAGAAGCCTGAACAGACTAATCACAATGATGTAGACAAACACTCCTCTACATACTGTCTCTCTTATTTCCTAGTGTAACCACTCTAGTCAAAATGTATCACATCGTCCCTGGTACCAGTCTATGAATTTCCTGAGACTGGCAGAGATGTACCTCAGCTCCTAGCACTGTGCCTGGCTGACCCTCAGAAATAGTTCAGAGACTTGCAGGTAAAAGGCAATTATCAGCTCTAGACTTGTGAGTCCACAACTAGGTAGCTGAGTTCTCTTGAAACATACTTAAGAGGTATTCAGCTCATATAAGATATCTGAGTGGCAACAGCTAATGCAATAAAAACATGCCATCAACCTCCTTATAAAGAAGTCTACAAGTACAGAGTGTCAGGGTGGGTGACTGTGGCTCTAGGACAGCAAGGACCCAGAGCTGTCTCTTAGTAACTGTGTGACTTTAGCATATACGTAATTTCTCATACCCTCCAGTTTCTTGTGAGAACACCCATGGTGTTGGACAGCACTTGATAAATTTTTCTATCATTATCATTATTGTCTCAAACATCACTACTTTATGAAAGATTTTACCCACTCAAGAGTTCTACTGAAATCAAAATGATAACCCAGGAGCTGGATAATCTCTATGCTTTTTTCATTTTCAAATAAATGACTCTGTGTTTTATCTATTTCTCACAGATGGGATAGCTTGCTCAGCATCATCTAATCTCCACTGGATTTTCCTGAGCCGGAGGAACTTACGGGATAGAAAAGTGACTCGGTAACTACTACATGAAGAGAACAGATTCTCCCCAACAGCACAGTGTCTGTGCCTCTGTCTGCCTCACATGAGTCTTCTCCACTCTACCTACCAACAGGGGTGGGGGCAAAGGTTTAATGAAAACAAAATGCAACCAGGTTGATTTTCTGTCCATCAACCGTTTATGCTACACAAGCACCTTTTAGAACAGTATTCTGGTGGGTGCTGCTTTTCAGTGGCGAGAAAGATTTGGAAATAAATGGAAATTTGTTAAATGCCAGAACAAGGCGGGGGGGGGATTAAACCACAAAGTGGCAAGATACCAACTCTAAGTTCTTGTTCTGAGTAGAAACAAGGAAGCCCATGGGATATGTGGCCTAGCTGTAAACAAGCCAGGGAAATGAAATAAAAGCAGGACAGAACCCTCAGAACTCCTACAGGGGCCTTTAAGTGCCAGTGCAAGTTCATTCACCCAAATCTCAATTTTTATTCATCCCATTTTTTATCAGGTGGCTGACATAGCAACTTTAGTTAAATACATCCAAAGGAGCCAACATATTACTAATATAAGGTACTATTTTTGCCTCTGGTAATAAATCCAGCTTTCTTTCCTAACTAGCTATGTTTGGCCCATGGGACCCTACCCACCCAACTCCAAGCCTCAAAGGTAAAAACAAAAACAAAAACAAAAACAAAAATAAATAAATAAATAAACAAACAAACAAACAAACTATCCTCTCTCAATAAAAGGAGTCTTCTTGGAGTCGCATCTGGCATTCCAAACGTTCTGAAACATCTTCTGCTACAAACAAACAAACAAACAAACAAACAGATAAACTCCAGTTTCCCACAAAAATATACCAAATGCTTTATATCATAAAACAAGGAAAACTTTCTTTTGAACAGAAATAATGGAAATGACCAAGAAATATTTTATGGGCTGCACTAAAATAATCTAAGAAAGCTCAAAGGGAATGCTTTATGGGGTTTATGGACTTATCTCAATCAACAGGTCATAGTTCTACCATTAAACACACACACACACACACACACACACACACACACACACACACACAATTTAATGACGGTTTGGTATTTGGGTTTGTTTTAACTTCTACACACAGAACCTACTGGCTGGACCAACACTGAAGTATATTAACCACAAGCTGGGTCATTAGAGGAATTGAAACACAAATGAATCCCAATTTATTTCTACAAAGTTTGTATAAAAACATATTGGATCTGGTCCCTGCCTTCAAGGAGCTTACTCTCTTAGTGTAGAAGCAAAATCCAAATAAGGGAAACAATGGTCCCAAACACAACTTCTCATGTGCTCATGTATACAGTACATGGTTTAATCTCACAAGGATTTAAATATACAAGATAGAATAAATTAAGAGCTAAACCACTGGACTAATGGGAAAATAATAGGAATTCAGTCAGGGAGGGCTGCTCTTAAACCCTTAAGAGCATTAAACATGCTCTTAAAAGCATCTACCATTAAACATGAAGTCTTGGAAAAGAGAAACATCTCTAGGGGCATTTCTTTCCCGCACTTAACGTAAGAAAATCAGGCAGACAGTTTGGTTTGTATATGTATGTATCTGTACACTAGGCACATTGTTTTTATTTATCCGTCCTCTTGCCCATTCACTGCTAGTCTCAATCCTGATCTCGATAGTATGTTCCCTCGAGATCAATCTAGCCCTGCATATTCAGAACCTCAACTTATAAAGCCCTTCTGTGCTAATTACTCTATGTTCTAAATACAGTAGATTGTTTAAATGAACTAATCACATGACTTACAAGTGAAATTAATACAATAGCAAAGTGCTGTCTAAAAGAAGCAGTGACCTAAAAACCACAACATTTCTATTCTTTCATTGCTGTCTTCTCTGATTCAAGACATTTATATCAAGTAATTATAAGTGTTAATCCCTAATACTCAAACTGCTCATAAAAATAGCTAACATTTATCTTACCATACCCACATATCACAATATATAAATACATATATATTTAATATATTCAAATTATTCAGAATTTATTATAAATGAAGATGAAAATCATATTCTTACCTTCCCTATCTCAATATCACAATAAAAATGAAAATAGGAAAATAACATTTTCTGACACTTCATTCAAAAAATCTACATGTAAAATCATTCTAGAAAACTTTCATTTCTGGGGCACCTGGCTGGCTGAGTCGCTTACCCATCCAACTCTTGGTGTCAGCTCAGGTCATGATCTCATTGTTGGTGAGTTCGAGCCCCACATCAGGCTCTGCACTGACATCATGGAGCCTGCTTGGGATTCTCTCTCTCTCTCTCTCTCTCTCTCTCTCTCTCTGCTCCTCCCCCGCTCACTCTCTATCTCTTGAAATAAGTTTTTAAAAAATAAATTTTTTAAGAAGAAAAGAATTCCATTTCTAATGAAAATACAAAATGCAAAAAGCATGGAATTACAAAAAAAAAAAATCACATAAATTTTCTCAAAATCTGTCCTTCCAAAAATGTATTTGTGAGTTTGTACGCAGTGGAAGACTTGATTTATTTAAATGTTGTTGAGTGGCTGATAGTTGAAAACTATCACAGCCTTTGGTCAAGCCCTTGCTATGTGCTGGCACAAGCCGTGACATCAGCCCTGATATGGTCTGCTTCCAATGGCTCCCCAACCTGGCTGGTTTCCCACTCAGCACAATGTGCGGGAGAACACCCCACTTCAGGTTTGCCTTCCAAAATAACGAAATTGATCCTCTCCCTCTTCTACCATAAAAGTCTCCACTGGCTTTCTGTTGCTTATGAAATCCCTCTCACTCCACGGATGCTGTCTGAAGCGCTTCATATTTGGCCCCACCCCCATCAATGTGCTCCTTCTCATTAGCACCATCCTCCCTACCCATGCTCCCCCCTTAAGTGACTCACATCCCCGTATTGAACACCTGTGGTTTTCACACAGTGTTTCCTCTCCATCAGAGGTTCTCAGCCAGTGGTTAGTCTGTTCTCCAGACACTATTTCACAATGACCGGAGGCATTTTGGAGTATCACAAAGGAGTGTGATAGTGCCATTGGCATCTAGTGGGTAGAGGCCACGGCTGCTGCTAAACACTCTGCAATGCACAGAGGACAGTCACCCATGGAAAAGAACTATCCAGCCCCAAATATCTATTACTAAATATAACCTAGCCTAAAGTAGTATCCATATTGAAGGACTCTGTCCTACCAGAAAGGACTTCCCTCCAGCCAGCCAACTCCTCAATTTGTCAAGGTCCAACTCAGAATTCACCTTGTCCTTGAAACAGCCCCTGATTTTCCAGGTTGCCAGTAACTCCCTCACTCTCTCCCAACCCAATTTGCTTAAGCTATGTTTCAACCTACACATATACTAGATATCTACTTCAGTGTTTGTATCTTCCCCTTCTGTGAACTCCAATCCGCCAAGTCTTATTCTTCTTTCTACCCCTTGATTTGCCTGCTGTAGATACTCCATAAATGTTAAATGAGTGTACATCCCTTCTCATAATATTCTACTTTTCCCTCTAGACCTGCACTGCCCAAATACAGTATTTAAATTTAAATTTCACAAAATTGAAAATTCTGTTTTTCAGTTCCACTAGCCACATTACAGCTCAATAGACACATGTGCCTAGTAGCTACCGTACTGGAAAGTGTAGAAGGTTCCACTGAGCAGCACAGCATCTAGACTAGAAATTCAAGAGAGTGAGGGGCTATATCTATATTCATACACATGCCTGGTACACAGTGGGTATTCCATAAATATTTACATGAATGAATTAAGGTACAGGGATCCTGGGGGTGCTAACTTCCATTTGGTCTATTTGCATGAAAAAATAAAAGCAAAGCCAAGACTGAAAGGCTCTGAAAATTGCAGTTTGCTACTGGTCAGCACAGAGAGTTTTCAGTCAAGAGTGGCAAAATATGGTCAGGGTGAGTAATGAATAAAATCCAGGGCATCAGGACAAACAGAAGGGTCATATGTCAGAAAATTAACATTCCAGAAGCCAAGTGACAGTTGCCCAGACTGAGTCTATCCTGACTGGCTTCCTGGAACAGCTGAATCCTGCGACAGCAACGATATAGATGATACAATTATAATGCACACAGATCCCAAGGGGAAAATTCAAACTCTGGAGAGACAACGGGGACATAGAAACTAGAACAGGAAAGCCTCAGAGCATACTGACTGGCTACGGACACAGATTTTAGAGTCAGACAAGTCTGGGCTCCTGTTCCTCCTGTCATTTTCTAATCAGGTAATTTGGGCAAGTCAGTTGACTCCTTTGAACTTTAGTTTCCTTATCTATAAAATGTGGGTAACGGTAATATTTACCTTCCTCACTGTTTTATTGAAGAGATTATGAGATAATGTATGATGCGCTCAACAGAAACATACCTAACAGGCAATGAATAAATATTGCTATTTTCATAATTATCAAAAGTAATCTTTAAAGACAGAAGAGACCAAGAGGTCAATCCAACTCCAACCCTATCTTCTGTCTTCACTCTCTCACTTATTTTTTTAATGTTTATTTATTTTTGAGAGAGCGAGAGACAGAACAGGAGTGGGGGAGGGGCAGAGAGAGAGAGGAGAGAGAGAGACAGAATCGAAGCAGGCTCCAGGCTCTGAGCTGTCAGCACAGAGCCCAACATGGGGCTCAAACCCACGAACCGTGAGATCGTGACCTGAGCTGAAATCGGACGCTTAACCGAATGAGCCACCGAGGCGCCCCTTTCCTTATCCTCTTTACAATATTCTTGCCAAGGATTGCTCAGTCTCTAATTGACATCATTTAATGACCATGAACTTACTGCTTCTTGAGGCAATTCTTTCCATGGCAGATGACTCTAACATAAAATCACAATGTTTCTCCATGAGACACTCACTATTAGCACATGGATGTGGCATTTTTTTTTTTTTTATGATACTGTGCTGTCCCATGTATTACAGGACATGGAGCATCTCCAGCCCTCTAGATACCAGTAGCTTGTGCACATGCATGTGCGCACACACACACACACACACACACACACACAAAATCACTGTAGAAACAACAAAATGTCTTTTTTTTTTACTGTACAATCTAGGTATTTTATTTATTTTATTATTTTTCATATGAAATTTATTGTCAAATTGGTTTCCATACAACCCCCAGTGCTCATCCCAACAGGTGCCCTCCTCAATGCCCATCACCCACTTTCCCCTCCCCCAACAACAAAATGTCCTTATATGTTTCCCATGTTCCCTATAAAGGCAGTAGTACTATCAGCTGCTAAAAACTATTTCCATGGCTAAAATCTCCCTCCTAGATGTAAGCTTGAAAAAAATAAACAGGAATGCTCAGAGAGGACTGGTATTTCAGGAGTTCCATGAGCTATATGGTAGACTTTGCCTGCTAGCTCCCAGATCCATTTCCCCTCCTTCTCATGCTCTGTATCTCAAGGAATGACATCCCCAGAGCTCTTTGGCCAGCTGCCTTCTAGGTGGGTTCATCCAATGAAAGGTACTGTCATGTGGGAAAAGGAGAGAAGTCAGAGTGTTTTCTTACTCTGCCTTGTGTAGTGTCCCTTCTCTAGAAGGCACCAGTCCTCCTGGATCCAAGAGCCCTTCTCTCCATAGGCCAAATTCCTGCAAGGGTAGCCCTGCCCATGTTCCTGCCCCTGTGAACTCTGGCCTTGGGGCTTTGATAATACTCCCTCCTCTGGTCTCTTCAAGCCTCTTCTTACTCTCTACATGGCCTCATGCCCCTGGTTTCTCTTTCAACTTTTCTGTCACCTATGTAATGAATTTTCTGCACCATTAAATCCCTTCTGTTGAAATACACTGAGGAGTTTCTGTTTTCCTGATTGGACACTGACAGACACAAAGATAGGAATGATGTCTTTTTTCCTATTTTTACCTTGGATGAATGACTGAAAAGAGTAGTTAGAGGAACAGATTATTTCTGACATTTTTTTTTTCATTGCTTATGGAGAAGTAATATAGTGACTCTTGTTTTTTGTTTTGTTTTTTTTTTAATGTCTGTTTTTTGAGAGAGAGAAGGAGAGACAGAGGATGAGCAGGGGTGGGGCAGAGAGAGAGGGAGACACATAATCTGAAGCAGGCTCCAGGCTCTGAGCTGTCAGCACAGAGCCCAAAGCAGTACTCGAACCTATGAACAGTGAGATCATGACCTGAGCTGAAGTCAGATGCCTAACCAACCAAGCCACCCAGGTGCCTCATAATGCAGTGACTCTAAAGGAAACATGAATTTTGTGATGTTTTATCTCCTAGGGATATAAGTGTAGAAGAAACTGTCAAAGCTGAAACTACTTTTCTCCTCATGGACATGCTTTCCTTTGTGGAAAAATTCACCATTTCCCCAAAGGAGACTGATTCCTCAGACAGGAAATCTCTGTGAGTAGTAGATGGAGGCTGGACTTCAAAGAGACAGCATATTGGCTTATTTCTTTCCCCCACTTTCACTCCAACTCTAGAAATACAGGAGAAAGAAAAAGGAGACTGATTCCAAAATGTGACCAAAATCCACCCCAATTAGTGCTAAAAAATGCTCCAACTTCTGACTGAAATACCTTAGATACAAGACTAACAGCCCTAATTTAAAGTGTAGAAGCTAGGGTGTCTGAGTGGCTCAGTCGGTTGAGCATCCCACTTTCGTTCAGGTCATGATCTCATAGTTGGTGAGTTCGAGCCCCGCATCCAGCTCTGTGCTGATAGCTCAGAGCCTGGAGCCTGCTTCAAATTGTGTGTCCCTCTCTCTGCTTTTCCCCTGCTTGTGCTCGCTCGCTCTCTCTCTCTCTCAATAATAAATAAACATTAAAAAAAGATTTTTAATAAATAAAATAATAAATAAATAAATAATAAATAAAAATAAAGTGTAGAAGCTGTAAAAACACATACAAATAAAAAATAAATGAATAAAAATATCCAGAAGTTATCTAAATTATTGATACATGAACATATTTGGCCAGGAGAGCAAGAAGTTGTCTTCCTGAATCTGCTTATTTCCCAACCCATCTTTCCATTATCATTTTCTATGTATACTTGGTCAGTTACAATGATAAGTGCCTTAGGAATCCTCTAGTTCTTAGGAACAGATACTCACCCAAACTAACTGAATGACACAGAAAATGGGCAGAATTTGTTACTAATCTAGAAGCAAACTCATGAGTTCCAAGGAGAAAAACTTCAGGCAAGCCTATGGAGGAAGAATAAAGCCAAGAACTAGAAAATCATCAGGAACCAAGGAAATATTCTTCCTATGTCATTCTCTCTCCATCTACGATTTATCTGCTCTCATCTGCGTGCCAGTGGACTCTCTGGCTTCTCTTTATGTATGGCTGAGATGGCTGGCCACCCCACAATGCTATCCTCAGCATCTATGTTAGCCTGTCCTTGGTTCAGGTGGCCCTGATGGGACTAAGGATTCTCTAAATCCCCAATTCAAGGCAAATCACTTTCATCTGACACAGCGTGGGTCCAAGGTCAGCAGACTCCCTCAGCCACTCCTGGGGAAACAAGGTCATTTAGTATGAGTAGGACTGCTAGACTAGCCCTGTTGGCAAAGCAGTTCTAAGAGACGAGGTTGAAGGGAAGAAGAGAGGAATGGGATAAGTAGGCACCCCTTAAGCATATCAACCCCAAAAACAATACAAAAGGGCATTATTATAATTATTGTGAATTTTCAGAAAAGAAACAGGCACAGAGGGGTTAAATCACTTGTCCAATATCTCACAGTTGATTAATGTCTGAGCCACTCCAGACTCCAGAATTCTTTCTCCTCAATTCTAAGTTAACACCTATATCATATAATCTGTAGCAGGCAAAATATGGAAAGTGAGAGCCTACTGCTACCACTACCACCACTATTACTTATTATTTTTATACCAAAGTGGCATAAAAGCATAAACTTACAAATAACCATAATTCTAAAGGAACAAGCAAGTGTTCCAAAATCATCACCTATACTATTTGTCTACCTCCATCAGCTCAGCCATCTGCCTCTCTAAAGGCAGCAGCTGCTATGAGATGTTTAGTAGGACTCAGAATCTAGTGAAATACCTGTGGCAAGAACTTGGAACAAATTCTGTGCAAGCGCCAGAGAGCCTCAGAGCCCTAAATAAAGCATGGTAATGCCACGTCCACAGAGCTCGGCAGAGTAGGGTAAGGGAAGTTCAACTTCATCCATTTTGAGAATACGGTCTCCCCGAGCCTTCAATGTCCAGGAGGGAACTAAATGAACATAACACATCTTCCCTATTCCCATGGTTTAGAGTGTGGAGGGAGATCAGATCAGAAAGTGACTTTCTACTGTGCTTATCTACTGTGGTAAAAGGAATTTAACAGTCCTAAGCCCCTTACCCACAAGGCAAGAAATCTCTTTTTCCTGCCCCCACCAAATACAGGGTATCTACAGTTAAGAATATCCTCACAACTAAACTTGAGTCCCAGGGAGTCAACAGAGGAAAATACCTTACCTTCTTGGGAGGCCAAGCAAGCAAAGAAGTGGGCCAGGTAAACGTGCACTCCTGGAAGAGAGGGGTGCACCCGAATGTAAAATAATAAAGGTTCCAGAGAGATTCGAGTGCAAACCTTAATAGACTTCCTGGAACTTAAATATATGATTTTGAACGATAAAATTCAGTAAAAGAATTAAAAATGAGAATAGGTTGACTCCTGAGATAATAATCAGTGGCCCAAAAGATTGAATATAGGAAATATCTCTCAAGGCACAAAACAAAAAGAAAAGAAAAAAACAAGGAAATCACAAAGGAAAAGACTAAGAAATTAAGATGACAGATGCAACATAATACAAATGGAGAAAAAGAAACAGATGGCATAAAGGCAATAATAGTGATTAATGCCTAGAAACCAATACTAGGAAAAACAATACAAAGACAAAGGGGTGCCTGGGTGGCCCAGTTAGGCATCTGACTTCCGCTCAGGTCATGATAGGGTAATGATATCAAGGCTTGTGAGTTCTAGCCCTGTGTCAGGCTCTGTGCTGACAGCTCAGAGCCTGAAGCCTGCTTCAGATTCTGTCTCTCTCTCTGCCTCTCCCCTGCTGGTGCTCTGTCTCTCTCTCAAAAATAAATAAACATTAAAAGAAATTTTTAACAATACAAAGACAAAAACAAAAAGTACTTCCCTGAACTGGGCAAAGATCTGAATCTGAAACTGAAAGGGCTTGTGAGTTCCAGGCTGTGCTGATGGGGGGGGGGGGGGGGGTCCCAGTCTTATTTTGATACAATGTATGAAGTTTTAGGATTAAAACAAATGGTTAAACTGTCAGACAAAAAAAAAAAAAAAAAAGTCGACCTAAAAAGAAAACAAAACACAGACAGGTATCAGACTTTTCATCTGCAGTATTAGAAGCTAAAGCACCTATAGACCACATTCATAAAAGGTCTGCAACTCAAGAACCTTCTACCAGCCAAGATATAATTCACCAATCAGAGTGGAAGAAAGAACATCTAGGGCTTGCAGTAACTGAGAAAGCATATCATATGCATGCCTAATCTGAAATACCTGAAAAAAAGTATCCTAAACAAACAACAAATGAGCCCAAGCTGAGTTTAAAAAAATATATAGAAGGGAGGATACACTAAAGGGGATACACCAGTGAGCACTGAATTGTAATTCAGTGGGCACGTGTAATATGAGTACCAGGGAGGGATATTTGAAACACAACAGACACTTAGAGATACATTTTCTTAAACTCTTGGGGGGGGGGGGGCGGGGGGGGGGATTAAAAAGAAGCAGGAGGTAGAAATAAGAAGAAGATAAAAACATTTGGAAAGCATTATACTGCATGCATCAAAGGCATACATGTTGCATATATGGAAGAAGATGTGGAAATAAACATTATTATCCTTTGTGGGAAGTAACAGGGAAGTAGAAAGGGAGTAAAATTATGATGATAATGAAGAAAAAAAAATGTACTGTGGGTGGGACTGTATTTTGCTACCAAGGAATAGCAGTCATCTATGTGTGAACCAGCAAAAAGGGGACTTGTAATTATTATCGGATGACAGTTGAACCTCCATGTCAATAAGACAATTGTTCGAATCTCAGTTTGATTCCTTTTAGTGTAAAATGCATATCAAACAGATATGTGAATTATGGACTGCTTATTAAATGTATCTTTACAAGGTACACGGACAGATATTTGGCCAAAGAGAGAGGCTTGTGTCCCTTGAACAGTGATGAGATACAGACTGTAGTGATGAATTGTCCAGTGAATATGTCCTGAATATATTGTTGCAGTAAAGTAACATCTAAAAATCACTCAGGAATTACCTAGAAAACAAATAAAAGGACAAACTAATGTTTACATACATGCATGCATTTCTTCCCTAGGTTTCCTCTACAGATCATTTAATATGCATCTGGAATGAACATCTGTATCACATGCATGTCACTGCAATGACTTAGGAACTATGGTGAAACCGACTGTTTTCCCCTAGAAATCCCCCAGGAAAAGGGCAGAGCCAAAATCGTCTCATTTCCTTAGCTTTAAATGTACTCCTCTGAAAACATCCCTCACACAGATGTTTTTGGCATCTCTGTGTCTATCACCTCCTACAGACAGAGGCTGAGATCATTCACGAAAACAGTGCCTCCATGACATGTGTCATTAGAAAAGAAAATGTGTCTAAGGAAAGCACGTTAGTAATGTGCATTCCGATTATGGAAGAGACTCTAGTGTAACCTGGTAAAATGAGTCAAAACACACACAATTACTACTGTTTAAAAAGACTGATAGTAAAATTTGTGCAATTTTTTTCCATGGAAATAGTGTGAAAGACGGTACTGGTTGGATGCAAACCTATTGTCCTGAAGTTGGAAAAAGTATTGTTAAATAGTCTATGAAATATTTTTGGTTTGAGGTATCATTAAGGAGAATGCATAACCACGTGGTTCGGGTATGTTTGGAAATCTTTTGTGTCACTTAGTTCAAAATAAAATATCTGAAATCAGGGAACATTAGTCAGTTATAACAGGTGGCCAACAGCAAGTTACTTGGAGACACTGGCATAATAAAAATGAAGAGACTCAATAGTTTTGACATTCTTATGACAACAAAAGAAAAAGAACTGTGTATGGGAGTATGGGGGGGGGGCGGTATATGGGCAGAGAAAAATGTCTTAGAACATACAGAGAAGGGTTTAAGTCAGAGCAGGTGCCTTGAGATTGTGACCTAGAGAATGTGTTACCTCTGGTGCCTGCTTGTTTTCCCAAGGGCTTAGTAACAACCGGGTAAATAAACCCAGAGTTTGTGAACTCACACAGTCACACAAGGCCCACTTGTCAGCATCCCTGTACAGAGGAAATCAGTGGTATCACTCACCCCTGGGATAACTTTCACGGGGTGTAAAAATTGTGGCAAGTCAATGCCTAAAAAATCTCTACGTCTTGCCACTTGCCTTTCTCAATAGGGTAGAAAGGAAAGACAACTCAGATTTCATCAGATTTGCCAAGAGTCTTTAAGATTTTCAAGCCCAAAGCCTTCATTGGACAGATGAAGAAACAATTTGGCTGTGAGATATTAGCTTATTTGTCTAAGGTCACAAGCAGTTTGCAACAAAATTTTTACCTAGTTCTTCTAAATCCCAAACCAATTTACTTTGCACTGTTAGACATTTATCATCAAAAGATCTTTAAATCATAAAACTCAATGGAAGTACAGCTCTGTACTGCTGACCACATCCAATAACAATTATATTGGCCTCTTTTTGAAGATGATAGACACTTACAAATCAGTCTTGAGTAGTATGATTATGCATTTCTAATACATATATGGAATAATTTTTATTATTCTAATAAAGATTGTTATAAGGACTGAAACACCTCTTGAATTATTTTATAACACACTATAATACCTAGGTTTCTGACTTTATTAAACTTCTTGTAATCTTTGCATTAAAGAAATCATGAAATAAGGGGCGCCTGGGTGGCTCGGTTGAGTGTCCGACTTCGGCTCAGGTCATGATCTCGCGGTTTGTGGGTGCGAGCCCCGCACCGGGCTCTGTGCTGACGGCTCGGAGCCTGGAACCTGCTTCCGATTCTGTGTCTCCTTCTCTCTCTGCCCCTCCCCCACTTGTGCTCTGTCTCTATCAAAGATAAGTAAATGTAAAAAAAAAAAAATAAAGAATCATGAAATAAAGATAATATACCTTCTTTTCCTTTTATCTAGAAAAGATTATGAATATTCATCAGTTCTGTTTTATTTGTTCATTTGTGGGGAGGTTTTTTGGTTCCACATATAAGTGAAATCACATGGCATTTTTTTCCATCTGAGTTCTTTCACTTAGCATAATACCATCAAGGCCCATCCATGTTGTTGCAAATAGCAAGATTTCCTCCTTTTTATGGTTAATACATACATATAAACATGTGTATGTGTATATATAAATGCTATGCATGTGTGTATATATGTGTGTGTATGTATGTGTATATATATATGTATGTATATATGTATGTATATATGTATACATGTATGTATGTATGTATATATATATCATACATACAATTTATTTAGCCCTCCACAATTATTTTAGCTACACCAATTTACATTCCCACCAAAAGTGTCTAAGAGTTTTCTTTTCTCCACATCCTCTCCAACACTTGTTTTTTTGTTTGTTTTTTTGAGAATAGCCATTCTAACAGGTGTGAAGTGATATCTCATTGTGGTTTTGATTTGCATGTACCTGATATTTAGTGATGTTGAACATCTTTTCTTGTGCCTATTGAATCTGTACCTTCTTTGGGGAAATGTTTACTCAGGTCCTCTGCCTATTTAATTGGATTGTTTGTTTTTTGTTGTTGTTGAGGTGCAGGAGTTTTTTATATATTTTGGATATTAACCCTTTATCAGATACATGATTTACATAAATCTCCCATTCAGGATTGTTCTTTCATTTGGTTGATGCTTTCTTCACTATGTAGAGGCTTTTTAATTTGACATAGTCCCTTGTTTATTTGTGTTTCTCTTGCCTTTGAAGTCAGATCCAAAAAAATATCACTAAGACCAATGTCAAGAAGCTTACTGCCTATATTTTCTTCTAGGAGTATTATGACTTCAGGTCTGACATGCCAGTCTTTAATTCATTTTGAGTTAATTTTGAGTTACTGAAGACTGTTTTTCACCAATGTATATTCCTGACTCTTTTGTCATAAATCAATTGACCATAAATGTCTGGGTTTATTTCTGGACTCTCCAGTCTGTTCCATGGATGTATGGGTCTGTTTTTATGCCAATACCACACTTTTTTGATGACTAGCTCTTAGTAGTATTCTTTGAAATCAGAAAGAGTGATGCCTCTAGTTTTGTTCTTTCTCAAGATCACTTTTGTGATCCAGGGTCTTTTGTGGTTCCATATAATTACTAGAATTATCTGTTCTAGTTCTGTGAAAAACGCCTTTGGGATTTTAATAGGGACCGCAATGAATGTGTAGATTGCTTTGAGCAGTGTGAGCATTTTAACAATGTTAATTCTTCTAACCCATGAGAATGGAATATCATTCACTTTATTTGTGTCTTCTTTACCAGGGTCTTGTAGTTTTCAATTTACAGATATTTCACCTCATTCATTGAATTTATTCATAGGTATTCTATTCTTTTTTATGCAATTGTAAATTGGATTGTTTTCTTAATTTCTGATCATTAGTTTACAGAAATGCAAGAGAGTTCTGTAAACTGATTTTGTATCCTACAACTTTACTGAAAAAAAAATGCTTTTGCTCATCCCATAGATTTGAGACTTTTGTATTTCCATTTTCAAGTCTTTTTGTGTGTGTGTGGGGGGGGGTTGATTTATCTTTTGATTTCTTCATTGACCCATCGGTTTCTCAGTAGCATGTTGTTTAATCTCTACATATTTTTTTTATTTTTCCAGTTTTATTCCCAAAATTGATTTCTAGTTTCATATAATTGTGATTGGAAAAGATGCTAGATAGGATTTCAATCTTCTTAAATTTACTGAGACTTGTTTTATGGCCTAACGTGATCTATCCTTGAGAATGTTCCATGTACACTAGAGAAGAATATGTATTTTCTGCTGCTTTTGGATGGAATGTTCTATCTATATCTATTAAATCCATTTGGTCTAATGTGCAATTTAAGCCCAATGTTCCCTTATTGATTTTCTGTCTAGATGATCCATCCATATCCATTGATGTACAAGGGGTATTAAGTTCTCCTACTACTATTGTATTGCTCCCAATTTCTTCCTTTAGGTCTGTTAATATTTGCTTTATATATTTAGGTGCTTTTATGGTGGGTGCATAAATATACATAATTGTTTATATCCTTTTATTGTATCCTTTTGTTATATTCTCTTTATCATTATGTAATGTTCTTCTTTGTCTTTTATTAGAGTCTCTGCTTTAAGGTCTATTTTGTCTGATGTAAGTATAGCTACACCAGCTTTCTTTTTGATTCCCCATTTGCATGGAGTATCTTTTTCCATCCCTTTACTGTCACTCTTAGTGTGTCCTCAGTTCTGAAGTGAGTCTCTTCAAGACACCATATAAGTGAGTTGCATTTTTTTTATCCATTCAGCCACTCTACGTCTTTTGGAGAACTTAGTCCACTTACATTTAAAGTAACTATTGAGAGATATGCCCTTATTGCCATTTTCTTGATTGTTTTCTGCTTATTTTCAATAGTTCCTCTCTGTTCCTTTCTTCTTCTCTTGATCACTTCGCTTCTGGTTTGGTAATTTTCTTCAGTGTTACGTTCATGTTCCTCTATAGATTTTTGCTTGTGGTTACCATGGGATTCATATATAATATTGTATATACAGAAGTCTATTTTAAGTTGATAATAACTTACATTTGAGCACACTGTACACCACTACATATTTATTCCCCCTGAAAATGTTGTGGTTTTGATGTCATATTTTACATCTTTTTATTTTTTGTTTAATTATTTAATTATGTTTTATTTTAATTACTATGTTATTGTTAACTTTACTACTTTTTTAAAATTTTTTAATGTTTAAGAGAGAGACAGAGCATGAGCAAGGGAGGGGCAGAGACAGAGGGAGACACAGAATCCTTAGCAGGGTACAGGCTCTGAGCTGTCAGCACAGAGCCTGATGTGGGGCTCGAACTCATGAACCATGAGATCATGACCTGAGCTGAAGTCGAGCATTTAACCAACTGAGCCACCCAGGCACCCTAACTTTACTACTTTTATTTTAACCTTCATATTAGCTTTATAAGTGAATAATATACTACCTTAACTACATATTTGCATTTATAGTAAGATTTTTATTTGTACATATTTTCTTGTTACTAGCCAGTGCCATTTCTTTTCAGCTTAATGAAGTCACTTTAACATTTCTTGAGGGCTGGTTTAGTGGTGATAAACTTTTTTTTTTTTAATTTTTTTTTAACATTTATTTATTTTTGAGACAGAGAGAGACAGAGCATGAACGGGGGAGGGGCAGAGAGAGAGGGAGACACAGAATGGGAAGCAGGCTCCAGGCTCTGAGCCATCAGCCCAGAGCCCAACGCGGGGCTCGAACTCGCGGACCGCGAGATGGTGACCTGAGCTGAAGTCTGACGCTCAACCGACTGAGCCACCCAGGCGCCCCAAGTGGTGATAAACTTCTTTACTTTTGCTTGACTGGAAAACTTTTTATCTCTTCTTTAATTCTGAATGATAACCTTGCTGAGTATAGTATTCTTGGACTTTTTCCTCTCAGCACTTTCAGTATATCATACCTTTCCCTTATGCCTGCACAATTTCTGCTGAAAAATCAACTGATAGCCATATGGCAATTCCCTTGTACATAACAAGTTGTTTCTCTCCTTCTGCTTTTAATACTCTTGGTTTAAATTTTAAGTATAATATGTCTTGGTGTGGATCTCTTTGAGTTCATGTTATTTAGAATTCTCTGTGCTTTCTGGATCTGGATGTCTGTTTTCCTACCTGGGTTAGAAAAGTTTCCAGCCATTATTTCTTCAAACAAGTTTCCTACTCCTTTCTCTTATTTTTTTTTCTGGCACCCCTATAATATAAATGTTATTCTGCTTGATGTCCTACAAGTCCTTAAACTATCTTCACTTTTTTTTTTCTGCTCTGTGTGATTTCTACTGCCCTGTCTTCCAAGTTGCTAATCCATTCTTCTACTGCATCTCATCTCCTGCGGAAACTCTCTAGTGTATTTTTCAGTTCAGTTACTGTATTCTTCAGCTCTGACTTCAGTTTGGTACTTTCTCATATGTTCTGTCTCTGTTGAAGTTTTCACTGTGTTCATCCTGTCTTCACTAAAGTTCAGTGAGCATCTTTATGACCATTACTTTGAACTCTTTATCAGGTACATTATTTATCTCCATATCATAAGGTTATTTTCTGAGTTTCTGTCTTTTTCTTTCATTTGGAACATATCACTGTGTCCTCATTTTGAGTGGCTCTCTGTGTGGGAAATCAAATAGCTATGTCCTGGGTTAGGAGATTATAGGGAACTCACTGCAAAGCAGAACATTGCTTTCTGGTCTTGCTTAAAACAGCAGGCCACGTTTTGCTTATTTAGTTAATGTGTATCTAGGGGTTAGGTCCTGCCTATGCTCATAAATTCCTTAGACCATGTTATCGAATGGAATATTTTATCCTGTCTTGTTTTTCATGCTTTATATACATTCTGACTGTCATGTAGCCCACTGATATATTGTATAATGTTTCCCTGAATGTATTCTCAATAAATATGGGAGCTTGAGAACAGCTCGGGGAGAGTTCCCTTAGCCTCCCTCTCACCTCTCTTGACTTGCGCGGAGTCTTGAGTAATCCTTTCTGCAGTCCTCAGCTTTTCTGGACAAAGCTGAAAGCCGAACCCACATCTCTGTGTTTGTTTCTATGTATTAGGCAAAACAGCTATTTCTCCCAGTCTTAAAGGAGTGGACTTGTGTAGGAGATGGACCTTATCATTCAACTTTGCCCTATTCTTGTTGTTTCTCAAACCTTTGTGATTTTCTAAGTAGCCTGATTTCTTCTTTTTTTTTTAATTTTTAACATTTATTTTTGAGAGAGACAGAGAGAGAGAGAGAGAATGCACGCACATGAGTAGAGGAGGGGCAGAGAGAGAGGGAGACACAGAATCCAAAGCAGGCTCCAGGCTCTGAGCTGTCAACAGAGTCCAGAGCAAAGCTCAAATTCACAAACCACAAAATCATGACCTAAGTCTAAGACATTTAACTGACTAAGCCACCCAGGTGCCCCCTGATTTGTTCTTGATAGATCCAAGTTGTTGAAGGTGTGCCAAGATGAGTCAGTATCACAAAGGAACAGATAATGCCTAGTTTAGCTGTAAGTCAGATCTGCAGGCAGAAGCTTTTAAGGCATGTAAATATATAGAGTCATAGGAGTCTACTATCATAAACCCTGCTGGCCTCAGACAAGGAGATCTGAAGGCATCTCCTGAGTAACCGTTGCAAAAATCATGGCTTTAGATGTAAGCTTCTTTCTTGGAAATATCAGTGAGCTATGGAAAGGCTAAGGGAGGGTACTAATGTGGTGTCTCCCTGCCCACGTTCCCTGGGGGCAACTCTGTAACCTCTGGGATTTGTGGCAAACCTGAAGCCTGTCCCTCAGGCTAAAGCTCCAGGACAAGAAATTAATGAAGAAATAAAGAATGGGGGGATGTTTCAGTCTGATATTTGTGCAGTGCCTGGAGGTGGTAGCCTGCCAAGGACTATTTCTTCAAGTGTTTCAAACCCATGGGTCCCCGAAACACAATCTCCCCTGGCCACCAGGGCTGGGCACTCAAGGAGCATTCCTGGGGGTAGGCTGTACAAGCCCACCAGCTGTGGTGGGGCAGGCTGTGGCTATGACACTGCAGGGTGGGGTGCTCCCACCAGAGCCACAGGCTAGAAAGAGGGGGTTGAAAACCCCCTTAGGCAAGAAAAGAATGCAAAAATGGTGCCTACCAGCACCTCCATCCCTGGCAAGAGTCCTAACAGGTTCCTGCCTTCCAGGCAGACACTTTAAGATTAACAAATGAGTCTCCTTCTCATATGGGCCACGTGCCTTTCAAACTATTGCTTCCGGGCTAGGTCATGGGGTGAGTGGGTCTACACAGGATGCCTTTAAGTGTAGATTTTCCATTCCCTATAATCATATAGTTCTTCTTAAAGTAAGCCCTGCTGGTTTTCAAGGCCATCTCATCTCTCCAATGCAGTTCCCAATGACTGGGGTGCCTGTGTGGGGCACAAACACCTCATTCTTCAGGGGCAAGCTCCATATTACAAAATCCCTCCCAAATGTGGGTCACTACACCTCGTGTGGTTTCTTCCAAGACCATGTGTCTGCTTCTCCTACCTGTCTTGATGTGGTCCTTTTGTCCTTTGTTGTAGAGGTGCTGTTCAGCTAGATTTCAGGTCATTTTCAGAGGGAACTGTTCCATATGTAGCTGTAGATTTGTTGTGTTCATGGGAGGAGGTGAGTTCAGGATCCTTCTATGCCACCATCTTGAACTCTTTGCTTTAATTCTGATACTCCAATTACTTGTATGTTAGACATTTACATTATATTCTACAATTCTTATCCTTCCTGTACCTATTATACATTCTTTTATTTCCTCTCTGTGCTTCAGTTGGACAGGTTCTGTTGAGCTGTCTACCAGATTATTGTTCCTGCATTCAACTGTCAAATACACTTACTAAGTAATTAACTTAAGATATCATATTGTTCCGTTCTACAATGTCCATTTGATTCCTTTTATAGATGGTACTTCTGTGGTAAAAGTATCCATGTTTTTTATCCATTGCTACTCAGTTTCTCTATCTTCTTGAATACACTAATCATAGCCATTTTTAAATATTTGTCTTATAACATCAATTGTTATCACCTGTGAATATGTTCTATTGACCTTTTTTTTTTTTTTTGTCCCGATATATATTTTTCGGCCAATTAGAGTTAAATGAATGTCAGGCACTGTGTTAAAAATTGTAGAGGTTCCAGATTACATTATCTTCCTCCAGAGAAAAATTGCCCTTTTTTCTGCTAGGCAGATAGAGTCAGAGTTGATCATCCTTATCCAACCAAGGAATAATCTGCTTGGAGGCTGGGCTGTAGTTTTACTAAGGCTCAATGAACCTCTAGAAGTTTACTCCCCCTAGGGTGCAGTCTTGTACGCTTCCAACTGAATAGCTAATATGATCACCAGGATCATTATCCCAATAGTTCTTGAACACTAATCTTTGTTGCTTCAATGCTGCTTCCCAGAAGCTCTTGACTTTGTTTTTGTTTTGTTTCCCTCCCCCCGCCCCAGCCCTTCATTCATTTTCAGAATTTAACAAAGGTAATAAGGAAAAAGTAGGCTGTGTTTTGAATCACTTTTTTGTTTTTAATTTTTTACTCCACTCCTTTGAGATGACCAAAATTCTGTACATTTCTTTTTATAGTAACAGCAGCCTCTACCTGGGCAGAGGCCCTATTCTCTACTTCCTTAAGCCTGGTTTTGTTGTTGTTTTGATTTTTTTTTTTTGAGTTTTTATTCTTTACTTCCTACCCATCGCCAAAAGTAGGGCATTTCCCCAGAGAAAAGGTATCTATCAATCATCAGCTCATATTTCCATGGTTGTTACCATCTCTGAAATTTTAGCCATTCTAGTTCTCATTAGATCAAAAATTCTCTGATGCATTTAAGCTTAACTTTTTACACGGTTATCCATATTTTCCAGTTGTTACAAACAACAGTAATATTCTACCCCCCAAGTCACTCCACCCTATCCAGAACCCTAGTCATATTTTTGTTCATTGTAAAATAAATTCCACCAGTCCCTTCAAAAGTTGTCATGGAAGACAGACAGATGGGGAAGTATTATATTAAGTAGCTGAGAAGAGCTTTGTACAGTGCAAAGGAATTTAAAATGCTACTTAGAATACTGCAAAATCACTGTATTGCAGCCTAAGCATAACGCCGCAATGAGTATGCATGTCACCAGATTTTATATAAAAGACAAAGAAGAACAAGCAATATACCTCTTATTTCCAGCAGCAAATCTTGATGCATAGCCCTGAAGGAAGAGGTGTGTTACAGCAATTCTATAATATAACAAGGAAATGACACAGTGATGTTCCATGTTGTTCATGTTTTTGGGGGTATGGATTTGCTTTTTCTTTGGGATCTATATACTTAGAAGATGACAGCAATATTTTTCCTAAAACATGTAAAATCACTTTGATATAACTGTCCTTATATGTACGAAATTCTTTAAAAACCATTCCATTTGAAGTGCCTATTCTTATATCTTATTACTTAATCTTGCCATAATGGATCTCATCAGTCCCCATACTAGTATCTAAATGAAAGCCTGGAAATTTTTGCAACTTCAAAGTTTAACTTTTCCATATTCATTCATGAAAGCAGCCAATGTAAAGTAAGAATATAAAGTTATCTCTTTCTTTCTGGGATATATTCTTAACAAACGTGATATCTGGGATGACCTTCCAACTTTTCAAAAGACCCAGTCTTTATTATATAATTAAAGAGTTCCCATCTTGCTAGTAACTGAAGATCAATGGTGATAGCCTCTAAAACTGGAGAATTTCAACTTAAAAACATAGGAGTAAAACATTGTTTCTAGAGTTTGGATTTTATGGGTTTGTTTCAAATTACTGAGGCAGTCATAAGGAACATCATACCATACGTTTTGCTTCTAGAAATATGAGCGAGGTTCCTTGATGCTTATGGATTTCTGAATTTATGCAAAGTCCAAAACATATGGTACTGATGGTCATCTATACTACAGCAGGAAAATGAGGAAATACTAAGAAAATTAATAGCATAAACTGAGATATAGAACCATAGACTAATTATCAAAGGCCCTAGGCTCTAGGCCTGGTTCTATCAATTACTAATTTTGTTAGCTCCAGCAAATCATTTAACTTCTGTAGCTCCACGACTTCTTATCTATAAAATGAGGCTTAAAAATTCCTAACATATTTTATGGGGATCATAGTTGTTGTGAGGACCAAACGAGAAGGTGTTTTTTATTTTTTATTTATTTATTTATTTTTTTAAACGTTTATTTATTTTTGAGACAGAGAGAGACAGAGCATGAACGGGGGAGGGGCAGAGAGAGAGGGAGACACAGAATCGGAAGCAGGCTCCGGGCTCTGAGCCATCAGCCCAGAGCCCGACGCGGGGCTCGAACTCACAGACCACAAGATCGTGACCTGACCTGAAGTCAGCCACTTAACCGACTGAGCCACCCAGGCGCCCTGAGAAGGTGTTTTTTAAAGTATTATACTTGAAAATGAGAAAGCACTATGCAAATGTTTAAGAATCAGTATTTGTGTAACTCTAAGAGGTATTTTTATCCTATTTCAGAAAACAAACTATCTTCAGGCACTTGAAAACCTTGCCAGCTTTCGTTTGCATAAAATTATTATTCTAATTACAAATTATTTTCATGTATTCATTAAAGCAGGTTCATCAGGGCATCTATTAAGCAATTCTTTATTAGCTTAATTCAAATTATGTATATGAAAGTAATAAAGCTGCATTTCTCTTTCAATAATAATTTCAAAGAGTCTCCATTAATCCAACTAACTGAAGTATTACTCTAAATTGTATGCTTTCTGATTGTGAGAGAGGAAAGCCTACATTTGTGACATAAGTTCAGTGCAAATTCCAATAGTTACTGACACTCTCTTTGGTGACAATATCTAAATATTATGGACATGCTTTATGCTATATTCTGCAATTTCCATTTCACACTCGAGAAACAGCCTATGTTTAAAAAAAAGAAGGTTAAGTTCAAGAAACATCACTATATAATATTGAGTAACATGAAGAGACTAGAACTTACAACTCCCTGGTCTCCAGCTCATTTTACAGTCTTGATAATCCCTCAATGCCCAGCCCACCTGAATTACGGACACGAAGAGAATCAGGTAAAAAGATATTTATCTCCTTGTATTTAAATGTATCTAAATACGGAAAATAAAAGAAGCATATCTTTATGGCCTGACACCTCGTTTCTCCCCTTCCACATTCCCCCTTCCCCAAATACACCAGCATTTCTTGAGCACTCCAGGAAGCTTGCCTCTTCTGTGTCTTTGCTATTCTCTTGGCCTGGACTGTCCAATGTCCACCAAAACCCTCCCTCATCTTCGGGCTGTGAAGCCATGCCTTGCCATCATTCCACCGAATGTTCGGCCTAGTAATGGTAAATTATTCACGTACCTGCCTCTTCAACTAAAGTATAAACTCCCTAAAGACAAAAACAATGCCATATTCATCTTCCTATTGTCCATGGCACGCTAGAATTTGGCATATCCTTAAAAGGCAAGGATGTGAAAGCAAAAAATGGATGAATGAATCAATGAATGGCTAGATCCTACAGAAGGCCAAGTGACAGACACAGTATTTTAAAGTTCTACAGATTGATACCTATAAGCTAGCATACACTTGGCAGGAGAGCAAATTCAAATTATAAAAAAAAAAATCTACCTAACTTATAAATCTATCCTGATGTAGAAATAATATTATCCAATCTTATCTGGTATGAATATCTTGGATATTATCACATAAAACTTGATTCAATTGTTCACATAAAACTACTGTGGATACGAACCATTAAAAAGATTTATGTTCCATCAATAATCTGTCATTTTTCATGTGTCTCCAAGTCATTTTTTATTTTCAAAAGTCTCTAGTACCTGGACCCAGGGGAAAAAGGGACCAGCAATAAAACAACAGTGCAGTAACTAAACAAAGTGTTATTTAGCCATATAACTTTGAGGTAACATAAAATTACCAAAAATCATGCTTTTGAAATATCTTCCCAAGAAATGTATTAAGTGAATAAAACAGAATATTCCTTACTTTTCTGAGTAAACAGTTTTACCTATATTTCTGCCTTCATGTACATAGATAAAAAGCTAGAAGAATACACAATAGAATGTGATGAACAATATACAAGCAGTTATCTTTGGTTGGTTAGATTACAGGTGAATTTTTTTTTAATTCAAAATATTTTCTGGACTTTCTCAATGTCATAAAAAAAAGAGTCTTCTGTTATTACAATCAGGAAAAAATGCCTATACATTATTTCCATTTAACGAAAGAAAACCTTCAAAGTCTCACGCAAAAAGAACGGGGCATGATTATCCCGGAAGGAGAATCCAGTGTCCCCCTACCTTACTATGTGAACCTAAAAGCCATTTGATGCTTGCAACCTCAGCCTCTTCATTTTTAAAAAGAGGTGCTTGGGTAGATGAGCGCTCACGAGCCATGAAGCCATAAAACCCTGGAACTCTAAGCAAAAAGCAGATAGCCTTCAAGAGCCTCGGAAATCAGTTCCATCCTTTACAACAAGACAGGATATAAACATGAACCAAGTAAATAAGGAAACCAAAGTAGCAACTGCAAGAACCACAGAAATCCCCCAAAGACCAAATACCATCGCATTACAACACTGTCACCCAGATTCCTTACACTCACAGAATGGCCCCCTGTCTCTTGAGTTGATTCCCTTGAAGGTTAATTAACTGCTTGCTGTCTGGGGTATTCTCGAGATGCTAAGGCGTCATTTGGGGAGGGAATATAAAAGTTATACTAAACAATAATATGCGATTTATAGTCTGGATGTGGCACATACTGTATGGGCTTACTTTTATTTCACAGTTAATCTCGCAGCTCACAAAAGTTTTATCGGATTGGAGGCATGTGCAGTATTCCCTTTATAAAATTTTATAGTCCCTTGCTATTTTCAGGGGTTTGTTTTATAGGCACAATTTGCTGCTTTAATCTCACCCAATTGTCATGTTCTAAATCATGGTGAATAAAAATGTCTTAAAAGGAGAGCTGTGCTGAGGGTAGTACTTAATTACACTTAGTGCCTGATTTAAATGTTATCTGGGCATTGCCAAGTGCCGGGCACAGAGTAACCCAGCAGTGCAAATCTGCATAAACCGACACAAGTCATTACTGGGCCTTTAATAGCAAAAGCTCACTCGCGCTCACTCAGATCACACTCTGGCAGCATTCTGATGAAGGTGGGTCCTCCCGTCTTCCATCAGGATCGGGACAAATTAAGGCAGCTAATGAACTAGCTCCAATCGCTAATGTTCTCAAAGTGGGAAAGCACGGGTTTCATCTTTGAGCCTATCGCTGAACAAGGCAATTTCTGGTACATCTCTTAGAGGAGCTTCCCTCATTTTCACTCAGCCAGATGCTACTGATGAGGAATATTAGGGTGGGAAAGGAGAGTTTCACCTGAGGAAAGGCCATTCATTCTTAGGAGTCAATTATGCTTCAGCAAAATTCAAGAGTGCTTAAAGCCTGCATAGCCTATTTCTTATGCATTTTCTTTTAGGTGTGTGAGAGAGAAATATGAAAGAAGAGAATCGAAGGTGTTCTATGGCATCTCCAGTTTTAGCATGCCCTCTGGACCTGGCCCCTGGCAACATCACCCCACAGTCCCTTTAATGAAATACTCCTTCCTTATTCCTTCTACCTGGTGTCTCACACTTCCTTTGCCGGAACCAAATACACCAACTAATTTCTGCACCACAGTGATTGTTTCAGAAAGGGGCTTGTGAGCCGAGGCAAACCAATCCAAAGCCTCCTCAAGACTCTCCTGCAGGAGAGATGTTCTCTGGCTGGTTAGGTGGCTATGCCGGGAGTGAGTGAGTCTGGGGCTGTCTGCCTGGGAGCACTGCCAAACAGAGGAACAGAGCTCACAAAAAAGGTGAAAGTGTCTAGGTCTAGCCATGCCTAACGAAACATCACCCAGGCTTTTGGGAGTCAAGCCCATAATCCTCATTTTGTCTTAAGCTAGGGGGACTCCAGTTTCTGACATTTGCAACAGAATGAGTCCAAACTAAAAAGAGACATTATTGCAAATGGAACAAAGTGTTTTCTTCAGAAGAGCACCACTATCCGTCCTCCTTTTTCTTTATTGAACATTTCCTAAGTAGTACACGTATAGAGAAAGAGAGAAAATATGATCACATACTCCAAACAGATGTTGTCATCAATGACAAATATTGCTTTCACATCCCCCAAGGTAACATCAGTTAACTCCCAAAGGGCCAGTCCAGCACATAAATGGAAAAGTATATGGGAAGCACTAAATAAATGGAAACTAGCAGCAATCATAGTAATATCTGGAACACTCAGGTTATTTATACTGAGAAAGGCTTAATTTACAGCTCTATTGATCTTACGGTGGAACTTATCTTGCTATTTATAGATAAATATCCTAAAGACTATCAGGATGTTTTTAAAGAGACTGGTGAAGTCGGTCTGAGTTTTCTTATGCCTTTGTGTGTATTTTACCACATATGTACACATGCAGAAGTAATAAGGTATAATGGTTTATGAGTTTTAAAATCTACATTCATGGTATCATAGTATATCCTTTTACAACTTCCCTTTGTTGGCCTGAATTAATTTTTTTAATTTGTCCCTGTACACAAATAAATCATATATATATATGATTTATATTAATAAATTATATATGACTTATATACATAAATATATATTTCACTTCAAGATTTCTTAGGCATTTCATTATACAAATAAATCACAATTTATCAGTTTCTCTATAATGGCCTGTTAGGTGTTTTCATTCATCAATCATTCATTAGAACAGTATTATGATGAATACCCCAGTAATACACACATCCCTTATATGCAACCTGTGTGAGAATTTCTCTGAAGCATATAGCCAGAAGTGGATATAGGAGCCATATACAACTTCAAATTCATTATGTCATAACAGATTGGTCTACAAACTGGACAGACCCATTTTATATTCCCACCAGCAATTTGAATATCCTGACAATTGAGAAAAATAGAATCCTATGTGAATAAACAAAAAGAAAATAAATTCATGTGAAAAATCTCACAACAGTGAAAGAATTAGGAATACCTGACTTAAAAGCACTATGTATAACCTGGCCCATTTCATCCTTTCTTGTTAATAGCTGATATTTGTGTATATCTTTATAATTTTCAAACAACTTTTAACATACGACTTTTTTGTAGATGCTAGAAATAAGGGATCAGGAAAAAGGATAAAAAACATAAATAAAAAATGGTCTCTAACATCTTATTTTATAGCCAGGATCAACATTGCCCCACAAAAATACCGTCACATCATGTTCCTAGCCCAGATTACCACAACCACCTTCTTCTTCTTCTTTTTTTTTTTTTTTTTTTTAGTGTTTATTTATTTTAGACAAAGAGAGCAGGGGAGGGGCAGAGAGAGAGAGAGGGAGACACAGAATCCGAAACAGGCTCCAGGCTCTGAGCTGTCAGCACAAAGCCCAACATGGGGCTCAAACTTGCAAACGGCAAGATCATGACCTGAGCCAAGTTGGAACCGATGGAGCCACCCAGGCACCCCAACCACAACCACCTTCTAACTGGTCTCTCCCAGCTACAGCCGGTGGTCCTTCTAATCCAGTTGGATCATGACTCTCCTCTGCTTCAAACACCTAACTACCCACTCAATCCAAATCCTTTTAACATTGCTGGATACTGTCTGCCTGCCACATTTACCTTCCTAGCATCACCTCTTGCCCTGACCCTGAAACTCTCCTCGCTCCAACATTACTCAATAGCTATTAGTTCTGCTTTTTCCTCACAGGTCTTCAGACCTGCCTGGAAATGTCTCCCTGTCCACTTCTATCTACTTGCTCCAGGCTAACTTCTATTCCCTTTTTGAGTTTACAGCTTAGCTAGGACTCCTTCCAGAAAACCTACTACAACTCCCCAAATATGGAAAGGGGGGGCATGTCAAAGGCACACAGAGCACTCTACTCCAGCAAGCCTGGCACCTAGTCCTTACAAGAGCACACTTGCCTCATCTGTATATTTCTCCCCACTGGATTGGGAGCCTTTCTAGAGCAGGAACCCAGGCTGGTTAACTCACCACTATCATACTCATGATAGCCTGAGCCAGAGAAGGGACATCATGAGAAAGCAAGACCAAACAAAGTTGCTAACTCGATTTTATCTCTTTTGTGTTCTACTTTTCTTGTTTCTTCGGTTTGTCATAGATACAGCTGCAGATTATTCCTGTAGCTTTGTTGCTATCATACATTGTATTCAAAATAATTCATACTCTTCATTTCCACACAGGGGATAGAATGTTTTAGCCTAGCTTCCCTGGTATTTGAGGTCTGGAGAGGGAGATGCTTGATATTGTTGCAATGTTATTTTCAGCATGAATTAATTCTAGACTGAACAAGTGTTGTTATTAATCTGGGGCAATTAATCAGTCCTATTCTAGGTTGCTTGGTTTTATCATGTGCTACTAGTTTCCACTGTGACAAATACAGGATGCTTTCAGTGACTCTGCTTTTAGAGTCCATGAAAAAAAAATCCCTTCCAGATCCTTTTTTCTCACTTAGTTTTTAAATTTTTATTGGTTTCAGGAGAATTTAGAATTCATCACTTACATATAACATCCAATGCTCATGCTGAAAAGTGCCCTCCTTAATGCCCATCACCCATTTAGCCCATCTCCCCACCTACCTCCCCTCCAGCAACCTGTTTGTTCTTTGTATTTAAGCCTCTCTTGGGGTTTGCGTCCCTCTCTGTTTTCATCTTATTTTGCCTTCCTTTCCCCTATGTTTATCTGTTTTGTTTTTTAAGTTCCACATATGAATGAAATCATATGGTATTTGTCATTCTCTGACTTATTTCGCTTAGCATAATACCCTCTAGTTCCATCCGCGTTGTTGCAAATCGCAAGATTTCATTTTTTGTTAGAGCTGAGTAATATTCCAGTGCGTGCGTGCATGCATGCGTGTACATCACATCTTCTTTACCCACTTGTCAGCCAATAGACATTTGGACTCCTTCCATACTTCGGCTAGTGCTGCTATAAACATTGTTAGAGTGCATGTGCCCCCTTCATTTTCGTATGCTTTTGATAAATACCTAATAGTACAAATGCTGGGCTGGAGGGAAGTCCTATTTTTAATTTTTTGAGGAACCTCCATACCGTTGGCCAGAGTGGCTGTATAAGTGTGCATTCCCACCAACGGTGCAAAAGGGATCCCCTTTCTCTGTGTCCTTGCCAACATCTGTTGTTTCCTAAGCCATCAATTTTAGCCATCTGATAGTTTTGAGGTGGCATCTCATTGTGTTGGGGTTTTTTTAAGTTTATGTATTTCTTTTGAGAGAGAGAGAGAAAGCAGGGGAGGGAACAGAAAGGAAGGGACAGAGAGGATCCCAAGCAGGCTCCATGCTGTCATCTCAGAGCCTCAGCGCCCTGTCAGCTCAGGGCTTAATCTCATGAACCACAAGATCATGACCTGAGCCAAAATCAACAGTTGAATGCTTAACCAACTGAGCCACCCGGGCACCCCTCTCATTGTGGTTTTGATTTGCATTTCTTTGATTGCATTTCTTAACTTTTAAAAATATAGCAATTCTGTAATTGGCCAAACCAGTCACCAAGCAGCTAGATTTTCTGTCCTAAACAGCAACACCAAAGGTCACTGGAATCAGGAATATGACTGTAGTATCACTTAAGAGCTCAATATTCATTTATGAATTCATATAAACTGCCCTTCAACTTTTTTTATAGTTTAGCTCCATATCACTTTAAAATGTTTAAAATGTTGGCATTTCTTTCATTTGTCCTTGCGCGCCTCTTCAAGCTTTCACAGGATAGGAAGTGGTGTTTTTAATTTCCCACCAAGAGCATTTGCACTGATGGAAGTTCCCTTCCACTCATACCAGTACTTCCAGACATGATTCACATACACTGTATCATTTCATCTTCAGAACATCTCACAAGAGCAGATGCCCATCTTTAAATTTTCAGATGACAGACCTGAGGCTCGGAGACGTCAAGTTCTCTCCCTTTCCAACCCCCTTCTTGCTGCCCTCCCTCCGTCTCTCCTTTACTGTCTACTCCTTCTAACTCTGGGATGAATCCTGTGATTTTAGACAATTATTACATATATGGAGCTGGAATCTATTTCCCTGTGTACTGTTTTTCCAAAAAAAAAAAAATGAGACGTTAGGCTTTATTTTATCCCTTAGAACATTCAGGAACAAGACCCTCTTGTGCACAAGAGCTCTTGCCATGCAAGAGATCCATACTCACCTCAGTCAGTTGCTAAAATTACTACTAATAATGAACTAGTCTCTGCTTGTTTAACTTACCGTCTCCCTAAATGAGCTTTAGCAGTGATTTTTCAAACATTCTGTGGCAGGCAAACCCTTTGTGAAAAACGAAACCCAAATGCACATTAAGAAAAAAAAAAAAAAAGATAAAATGCTATGGCTCTGACTGAAACGAATGTGAAACATCTGGAGTTCATCTCTAAGACACCCCCTCTCCATCCACTTAGCCCTTCCTTCCCATAAGACCTCCATTTCAAGTAACAAACAAGGAATCTCTGGGCTTCATGGTATGTGGGTACAAGCCACTAACTACTAATACTCTTTTCATCTTTCTCTAGGCAGATGTGCTGGACTGAGTCTAATGATCAAGTAATCTAAGGAATACAAACATTTAGGATAATTCATCAAAAATATCTATTAGTTTATCAGTCAGTTTATAACCTATCTGGACATCAACAAACTAAAAATCACTCGAAAGAGCCATTTATTGCCATGTTCTTTCACTGGAGAGTTTGTTGGGCTCTATGATGGATGAAAATTACCAAAGAACCTGAGATAAAAAGACCCGTATGACTCCATGACCTATTTATCAGGAAAGTCTCCAAAAAAAAAAAAAAAAAAAAAAAAAAAAAAACAACAGAGAGAGGAGAGATTTCTCTTTTGAGAGGTTCCTAAAACTTAAGAATAGGATTTCTCTGAGTCTCAGTTTCCTCATCTCAAACACGATCAAGCTAGATGATGAATAGGGCCATTTCTACAACTAACAGTTCATCATTTAATCAAATTGAAAGTTAGACTTTACCTCTCAAGGAAGCTGAATACACAATAAAAGCTGAAGTCATTCCATGATTTTATTTTAAATATACAGACAGGGTTGCCTGGGTGGCTCAGTCAGTTAAGCATGGGACTTTGGCTCAGGTCATGATCTCACAGTTCGTGAGCTCAAGCCCCACCTCAGTCTCCCTGCTGTCAGCATGGAGCCCACTTCAGATCCTCTGTTCTCCTCCCTCTCTGCCCCTCCCGTCGTCTCTCTCTCTCTCTCTCTCTCTCTCTCTCTCTCTCTCAAAAATAAATAAGTAAATAAATAGACAAGCCAGAAGTATGTGAACCTTAATACTCAAACTATAGCGCTGGTCAGAAGAATGGCCAAGTCAGTACTGTGCTAACTCTAGGTGCCTGAGAAAGTCTGTGAAACACTTTGATAAGTCTGATGATTTCACATACTGTTATCTTGATCCAAGTCCTTTGGGGTCTTTTATTCTCTTCAAACGCGGGGGCAAAAAATATTTCATAGTTCCTTGTGAACACAACAAGTTTGAGAATCACTGCTATACATCAATGTTAACCATTTACTGTGAATTCATACTGAAATGTGCATTTCTAGAAATCACGTTTTCACCTTTGTACCTAGTGGAACCACATGTCACCTCCCACCATTACGGAACACAACCTCGTCTGAGGCGGGAGTGCTCTCCTGCATTCAAATGACGCTGTACCTCATTCCCCAAAGGAGTAGCAAGACAAGTAATTGTCAACAATCATTGTAAAGGCACCAGATGGAAATTCATGGGAAAAATAAGTACATTTATAGTGCAGTGGGGGATTTCAAATTTTCCTTTCAAATAGAGCCAATTAAGATACAGGAACTCTGACAGAAGTTCCACTCCAGAGGAAGAAAAATAATGCACTATCCATGTCACTATTTTAATTGGCTCCACAAAGAGAGCATTTTCTAACCATTTGAAATCAAATCCTGCCAGGATGCATAAAATGTACTCAGTTGTGTAGACCACACAATATGACTCTGAATGCCACAATGCTTCCCAAGTGTCTTTTCAGAAAGTGACACTACCAAGTTGTTTAGGGGAAGGACCTAAGTGTCG
Source organism: Panthera pardus (assembly GCF_024362965.1). Taxonomy (NCBI): domain Eukaryota; kingdom Metazoa; phylum Chordata; class Mammalia; order Carnivora; family Felidae; genus Panthera; species Panthera pardus. The sequence continues at coordinate 47,459,084 of NW_026526765.1, read as the reverse complement.
CACAATCAGATAACCCTTCATGCCGTAATCAGACAGAGAAACCAGGAATCCAGAATTTATCTATACTGTTGCTGTGCATCTAGAAAAAAAGTGAATATAATGACCCAAATCTACTAAGAGATTACCTATATTTTATTTCAGGGTCTGAATCCCTGCAAATCTAAGAGTAGCATTTTTTTTTCCAGTGAATTAATGTATGCCCTTTAAAAATGCTTAAAAACTTCCCCAAAACACATGAATACAAAATTCACAAAAGGGAAAACATGAGTGTCCGCTACCTATGAGAAAGTACTCAGGTTTACCCTTAGTCAGAAAAGTGCATACTAAAATACTAAAATAATTAATATAGGGACACCTGTGTGGCTCAGTCAGTTTAGCATTTGGCTTCGGCCATGATTTCATGGTTCATGAGTTTGAGCCCTACAACAGGCTCTCTGCTGTCAGCATGGAGCCTGCTTTGGATCCTCTGTCCCCCTGTCTCTCTCTGCCCCTCCCCCGCTCATTCTCTCTCTCTCTCTCTCTCTCTCTCTCTCTCTAATAAATGCAAAACTTAAAAAAATTTAAAAATCATGAATATGATATCCCTTCATACCCACTATAGAGGCAAATATGGAAAATCAGATCATACCAAGCATTGGCAAGGATGTGAGAGGACAAGCACTGATTTGGAGAGTGTAAATTGGAACAGCTATATCCAAAGTCAATCTGGTCATTTCTAGATAAATTAAGCATGAATATTCACTATGGGTCAGAAGTCTCATATTTAAATATCTGGCCCATAGAATATCTCACATTGATTCCTAAGAGGCTTATAAGGGGACATATACAAGGATACTCAACAAAGGCAGCACTTCTGTGGCAACAGTGATCTGGAGACAAGCTAGAGGTCTATCAGTAAGCAAGTGGATAACTGAAGCTGTGGAAAACTCTGTATAGAATATAATTCAGAAACAACACACTCGGTTTCTAACAATAACTTGGACAGACATCAAAAACATTGCTGAGTTGAAAAAAAGAAACACAAAACAAGATAAATAATAGCACATGATTTTTATATAAATTAAAAGCCTACAGCCTCCAAAGCAGTACTATGCATTTCATAAGAATACCTGTAAATGTAGAGATACATAGAATCTTCAGGAGGAAGAGAATAAGCCTGGGGTTTGGAGCTGAAAGGAAATAACATACTAACACAAGTGACAGGAGTTGTTGGGCCCAATAACAGAAATTCACTATGTGTTGAGGCGTGTTATAAGCTCACATTTCTGCAATCAAGATTCCAAAGGAGGAAACAAAAAAATAATAATAAAAAGTTTCTTCTATGCCGCTGATCGTTTCACTTAAATTAATCCTTCCTACTTATGAAATACCATAGTCAACATTAAGAGTAAAACAAAAAATTCAGAGCATCAAATCCTCATTGAGTAACTTCTAGGCATAGGACACTACTAGAAAGGCATCGACAAACTAGCCCACAGGCGATCGTCAGTTGTGTACTCACGTGTACGAGATACCAGATTGGACAAAGGATTAAAATATGAACCCACTCCTCAAGTTCTGTCACTTTGGTTTCGCTGGGTTTTAAAAAACTCAGAAATCTATGCAGAGATTATAAAACGGTGAAAGTACACATACATTACAGTAGAGATCAAGAAAGCTTATTCAAACTAAGCTTGCCATACAACTTTTCCCAGCACAGCTCAATTCATTTTAAGAGCTCCTCTTTTGGAACTACCTTCAAAGTCTCTGGCACTTTATTTTGGAAATCCTCAATGGTGGCAAAGCTTATATTTGAAAGATGTAGTTCATGTTTTGGTAAGTATTGCCAAGCCATAAAATAACAACTTCTATGAGCGCAGTTCTTTAGGCTTTATAGAGTATTCTCATAAACTCTATTTTGGCAATGTGTTTCACAATCAGACAGAGAAAAAAAATAATGATCAAGTAGGGATACTTGATAGAGACTTGGTAATAAAACAGTGAAAATGATTTCTTAATATGCCATGAAATGGCTCTACAGGCAAAGGCAAAAGCAAAATTGTTCCAAATTCATTTTAAACAATGGCTGCAACAGCCTAAAAATAAATGTAAAGACCTAACATCTAAGGTAACAAGATTAGACACTTAGGCTCTGGTATTTCTGTGTTAACTTCATTATATTTGAAAACTCAAGAGTGTTCACACAACTGCTAGATCTAATAACACTGCTGCGTAGAGCAAAAAGTGGCAAAGCTTGAAGGTCTCGGTTATATTCTCTTCTCTTCTAATTATAGTAAGTTCTTCTATAATGCTTATTCTGCTTCTGCAGATGTGTTGTAATGTAATTGATACGTTAGAAAACAATTTGCATGTAACACAAGTTTTGCATTTGCATAGGCACAATTTTGTCCACCAGAAACACTATACTAGGTAAACATAGAAACTCCATCCAGGTGAACGCAGCCATACAAGAAGACACAAAAGGCACGCATCTCAAATATCTAACAGCAACTAGTTCACTGTGTGCATTATCCCACAATGCTGTGTTTCACTGTTCTTTGGTAACTGTGAACTTGCCTGTATGAAAAAACACTCTTTCAATGTCCTATTTATGTCAAAGTATCCGGATTCAAAAATGCCACAAAGTATATGCAGAAGGTAAGTCTTAAATCTTGAGAAAAAACTTGAAATAAAAATTTTGAGGCATCTGGGTGGCTCAGCCCATTAAATGTCCAACTTTAGCTCAGGTCGCGATCTTACAGTTCATAGGTTCGAGCCCCACATCAGGCTCTGTGCTGACAATTCAGAGCCTGGAGCCTGCTTCGGATTCTGTGTCTGCCTCTCTCTCTGCCCCTTCCCTACTCTCTCTCTTTCTCTCTCTCCCCCTCCCTCCCTCAAAAAGAAATAAACATTAATTTTTTTTTTTAAACTCGAAATAATAATTTTGAAAGCAAGGGAACATGTTGCTCTCCTGAGTAATGGGCATGAATAAATCAGGATTGCAGACCATCAGAATCAATGTGAGGGGGCGGAAAACTCTACAGATAGAACAATTCAACTGTTGTGAATTCATAAGGACACAGAAGTAGATGAAGAGAATATTGAGCAAATACAGCAAATAACAAACAGGAAAAAAAATCAGAAACAACCCTTTTCATGATCAAAGAGAAAGCACCATCTATCTAAGAAGACCTTAAGCTAAAACAGAAATTGCCAAATCCAGCACAAATGGCTCATTTTAGCACTAGTAGTGGCAGGTGTGGTGGCCTCAAACATCTCTACAAATTTCCAAAACTGTCAGCTGTTGGGTGAAACCACAAGTGAAGACAAAAACGCTGTAAAAATTTGTAGCAGTGCTACCAAAATTAATTACAGAATAAAGCTATCCATCGGATCAATTTTTGATCTGATGAAACAAGTTATCAGTTATAAACATATGCCTCTAAGGCCCTAGTCTCAACAGCAGAAAAATATGCTCCAGGATGTAAGGCTGTAAAAGATAGCAAATGTGTATTACCCTCCTTAAACCACTTCACAATAACTCATCAGGAGGAACCCATTCGTCGTCCATCTTCAAAAGCAAATTCCAGATCTTTTTCAAGATAAAGTGCCATATTTACTGAAGTATTTGTGGACATGGCTGTGCTGCCGTTTTTGTTATGTTTCTACCCTTTGCTTGTGATGCCCCTAACCCCATTTTTACCATAAGCCCATGACTTTTATTGTTTAAATTTGCATAGTGTGGTTATTGTGAGTTCATATTGTTTTGTATTTCATATTATTGCATAACTGCCTGTATGTGACCCCCTATGTCACCATGCAGGGAATACCTGTTAATTTGATCTACTGAATAAATCTGCCATTCAAAAAACTGTCACTTCCCCAATATCAGGCATGAAATTTGATTTCTCCACAGTAGAAAGAGACACATGACCCCATCCAGCCAACCAGAGTACCTTGAACCCTGGGCCATCATCATATTTGAACATGAGGTCCAAATAGAGCCAAATGGAGTCCTCCTAAAGAACTATGTTTCCTGGAGCTACCAGAAAAGAACTGTCCTTATTTCTTCTGGGTCTCTAACAGTAAGAAAAACAAAAACATCTCACTGCCTAGCAGCCATCTTTGTAACCAGGAATGAAGAATAAATCCAACACAGAGTTTTAATAACATCATAGAAATTTCCGGAGCTAATTTAGAAGCTAGTTTATATGCGGAGATTTTTTTTTAGCAACCTGAGCCAATATGTACCTAAAAGTTTTAGCTATTTTAAATAGAGTTTCTGTTACTGGGAAACCAAAAGTGCATTGATTAATATATGCTGCTCAGAGACGCCTTTTGCAATGCCACAGATCCGACACTCCCCTATTATCTGTTCTACAAAACACTCTACTTCTCTTGTGGAGAAGTCATGGCACAGGTAATGGTTCTGGATTCCCCAGAGCACCATAAATTCCTTGAGGGTAGAGATTTTTGTCTGTTTACCACAATTTCCCAAGACCTCGCCCAGCATTAGCGCCTCATGAAGGTTCAGTGAATGTATGTTTAACAAATGAAGACTGAATGAGTGAACACTGGACCACTCAGAGCCTGTTTGCTCATCTCTAAAATAAAAAAGCAGGTGATTGTTGCCTGCCTTTTTTTTAATGGGGATCTCATAATCTAATGCATGTGAAAGTGCTGTGTTAGCTCTGAAGCAATAATTATTATTCATTCAGCATATACTTTGGTGCCCTAGTAAAGAGGAACATAATGGAGTTGATAAAAGCATGGGTGCAGAAGTCAGAGTGGACTGGAATAGTAGCACTGTATCTTAGTAGCTGCCTAATTTGAAACAAGTTTATATATCTTCTCTGAGCCTGTCTCAGGGTTTTGTGAGCATTAAAAAAGTTAACACATTCAAAGCACCTTAATTATATTTTAGGTATGCTATGTGCTCTATCAGATACACTGATAAAGCAAAAAAGGATTCTGTCCCCAAGAAACTTACAGTCTAGGGGCACCTGGGTGGCTCAGTTGGTTAAGCATCCGACTCCGGTTCAGGTCATGATCTCACAGTTCGCGAGTTCGAGCCCTGCGTCAGGCTCTGTGCTGACAGCTCAGAGCCTGGAGCCTGCTCCAGATTCTGTCTCCCTCTCTCTCTGCCCCATCCCCACTCATGCTCTGTCTCTGTCTTAAAAATAAATAAAATATTAAAAAAATTTTTTTTTAAAAAAAGAAGCTTACAGTCTAGTAAGAAGACAAATCATGGGGGCGCCTGGGTGGCTCAGTCAGTTAAGCGTCCGACTTCGGCTCAGGTCATGATCTCGCGGTCCGTGAGTTCAAGCCCCGCGTCGGGCTCTGTGCTGACAGCTCAGAGCCTGGAGCCTGTTTCAGATTCTGTGCCTCCCTCTCTCTGACCCTCCCCTGTTCATGCTCTGTCTCTCTCTGTCTCAAAAATAAATAAACGTTAAAACAAAAATTAAAAAAAAAAAAAAAGAAGACAAATCATGTATATAAACAACTTGAACATAAGACAAAGTGGGTGCCCTAAAAGAGCTATGAAGTGCTATAAGACGTCACAGAGGATCATGAGAAGTCAATCACGCCAGTTTTTTTTTCTGCCTTTTTTAATGTATTACCTTAAAAAAATTATTATTATAGGGGCGCCTGAGTGGCTCAGTCGGTTAAGCGTCAGACTTTGGCTCAGGTCATGATCTCACAGTCTGAGTTCGAGCCCCGCATCGGGCTCTGTGCTGACAGCTCAGAGCCTGGAGCCTGTTTCAGATTCTGTGCCTCCCTCTCTCTGACCCTCCCCTGTTCATGCTCTGTCTCTCTCCCTGTCTCAAAAATAAACAAACATTTTAAAAATTTTTAATAATTATTATAGTTGATGTGCAATATTACGTTAGTTTCAGATACACAACATAGTGATTCAACAATTCTATACATTATGCTACGCTCACCAGGATGAGTATTAGTTACCATCTGTTACCACGCAATGTTGTTATAATATCATGGACTGTGTTCCCTATTCTGTACTTTTTATCCCCATGACTTATTTATTTCATAACTGGTAGTTTGTACCTTTTAATCCCCATCACCTATTTCATCCACCCCACCCCCACCCTGCCTGCTCTGGGAACCACCAGTTTGTTCTCTTTATTTATGAGTCTGTTTCTGTTTTTTGTTGCTGTTGTTCATTTGTTTGTTTTAGATTCCACATACAAGTGAAATGATACAGTATTTGTCTTTATCTGTTTGACTCACTTCACTTAGAAAAATACCCTCTAGGTCCATCCACATTGTCACAAATGGAAAGATCTCATTATTTTAATGGCTGAGTAATATTCCACTGTGTACTTATATACCACATTTTCTTTATTCATCTATCAGGGGAACTCTGGGTTGCTTCCATATTTTGGATATTGTAAATAACACTGCAATAAACATAGAAGTACATACATTTTTTTGAATTAGTGTTTTCATTTTCTTTGGGTAAATTCCCAGTAGTGGCTCTCTCTAGTCCTTTAAAAGTAAACATTTTTCTCTTTCTGAAGTTACTAAAGTATCTTCATACAAAGTAGTATCTTCATCATCAAGCAAGTCATAAGAAACTCTTAGAAACAATGATATTAAGCTTCAACCACTGAATCTCCTATTGACATTGTTCTATATAGTAAACCCAAAAGCATTTAGATGGAAATTAGAAAAACTGTATACAAACTAAAAAAAAAAAAAAAATACGTGCATGGCTTCAATATGGACATCTCTGCCTAAGTGATCTTGTTCTTATATCCTTTTGACTTCATCTCCTATTATTCTTTTTCCTCATTGACTTGTCTTCAAATTGCTGCTACCATCAAAGGATTCATAAACTGCCAGGGGACCTTGGCAGGGTGAAATAATAGCCTCCAAAAATGTCCTTCATCTAATCTCTGGAGTCTGTGAATATTACCTTACATGGCAAATATTTTTGCATATGTGATTTTGCATATGTGATCAAGTTAAGGATCTAGAGATGGGGAGATTATCGTGGATCATCTAGGGGGGGCCTGATAGAATCACAGGGGCGCTTATACGATAAACACAGGAGTCAAAAGAGAAAGCCATAGGGGTGCCTACCGGGTGGCTGAGTCTTTTGAGTGTCTGACTCTTAATTTCAGCTCAAGGCTTGATCTCATCAGGAGATTGAGCCCAGTGTTGGGCTCTGCATTGACAGCATGGAGGCTGCTTGGGATTCTCAGTCTTCCCTGCCCCTCTGCCCCTTCTCCACTCCCACATTCTCTCTCACACTTTCTCTCTCTCAAAAATAAATAAATACAACTTTAAAAGACAGACAGAGAGAGAAGACCATGTGATAATAGAAGCAGTGATTACAGTGATGTGTCTTGAATGGAGGAAGAGAACATACGCCAAGAAATACAGGTGACGACTAGATGTGCAAGTAATTGCAAGTAATCAAATTCTTCCCTTTGAGTGTCTAGAAGGAACTAGCCCCACTGACACCTTGACTTTAGCTCAGTGAAACTGCATTTGGACTTCTGACCTCCAGAACTGTTAATAAAGTAAACTTGTATTGGGTAACCCACTAAGTTTCTGATGATTCCTTAAAACAGCCGCAGGAAATGACAACAGAGACAGGAAAAAGTGACCCCTGTTCTTTGATTTCGGCTCTTATTTTTAATGAGAAAGAATGTTACAAAGCACCCAGATGACTCCCAACTGAGAGTTCATTTACAGATGGGTAGCAACTGGGTGAAAATTCTGAGAAGAGCTTTCTACCACAACAATTTCCTAAAAAAAAAAAAAAAAGCTAAAAGGCTAACTTCCAAAAGCACAAAAATATCTTGGAAGTGACCCAGGATTTTGAGCAAAGTTAAAATCCAACATCCTCAAGCTGAAAGAAATTTTCTCATTGTCTCCATTCTTACATGTTAACTTTATAAGAAAATGCATTCCAAACCTAAGTTGAGAACTGGAGAGGTAATACATAATCATAAAGGAGTCCAATTTTTTACGAAGCACTCTAGAAGTCCATCATCCACGTGCCTGTTGTAATCTTTAAAGTCGACTCTGGAGTGAGGAGACAGGAACACACTCATTCTACTATTTCTGGACCACCGTCACCTCTCCACCCATATCCCATGCATAGGTCACATGATCACCTTTTCCACTGCCTGCCTTTGCACATGCTGTTTCCTCGCTTGCGGTGTCCCTCTTCCATTTATTAACCCCAAGACCTAGTAAAAGGCATTCAATTTTATATATATATTTTTAAGACTCAATTCAAATCTTGTCTCCTTCATTAGGTTTCTTTGACTCTAAGCCCTAGACCAGCTCCCTGCTTTTTGCTCCACGTGCCATCTTGGGACAGAGTATCATTAGGAGCTATGCCACTGTTCTGATTACTTGTCTATGCATCTGTTCCCCCAACTACCTGGAGGCCTCTCCTGGGCAATGACTATGCCCCTATTCCTCTCTGAATCCTAAATGCTCACCACTGTGCCTGGCACATAATGGGCGTGACAAATGTTGGTTAAAGAAATCAAAGCATCAATGTAGCAACGTCAGGAAACCAGTCTCAATAACTTACACCTATCTCCATTGTCTACTGTATATCTTCAAGACTTGACTCCAAAAAACATTTGTTTCTAAAAAACGTATGCTTGAGAAAAAGTTGCCACAGTGGAGAATCTACAAAACGGTGTGTGACTAAAAGCTTGGCTTCCGGACTTAGACAGACCCCCACTCAATCCACCTCTGCCACAGCCTCCATGACCTGACTCTTCTTACATCCTTTTGACTTCATCTCTTTCCCTCATTTACTTGCCTCCAAAGTGTTGCCCCTCCTGGAAACCTACCAGGTTTTCCTGAAGATAAAATGAGATAATAGGCACAAAAGCATTTGGAAATATCAAAGTGTAACACAGATAGTTGCTACCATGATGGCTAGCCCAAATAGCCAGTCTTTATAATATGGGGTAGCCAACTTACTCTGTCAATGCCCTTCCTTCCCCTGGAAGCAGCACCTTCTGATTCTGGGGCAGTTAATAGCTCCCCTCTCCCTCCCTATTCATTGGTCCAAACAAACAGGAGGTGTTGCCTTGTCCCAGGCAGAAGCAAGAGCCAGAAAGGGCAGGTTCTGAAGTGTGGGGGACCCTGTGGGACCTGAGGCCCACTCTATCTCCCACGGCTTACCAACGTACATCAATATATTCCTGCTTCTGAATTTGGTTTCTGTCTCTTGGAACAAAGAGATTCCTGACTAACGTCCTTCACCACAAAGTAAAGAGGAGCAAATCCCTCAAATTATTTCTTCACAACACTCAAATGAATAGGTTTCTCAAGCTATTTTTTAAGGAGCATAGTACGAATATTTATCAGGCCTTGTGCTTACAAACATTATACTGCATTACAGATGAATCTGGAGAAAGACAAACACTTCCATATAATAAGAGTAGCAACATGGCAGAGCATGGCAGGAATCCAGGAAATCCGAATGTTAAAGGATGCCTTCAGACAAGGGACTTTGACCCTCTGGACCTTGTTTTTTCATCCAGAAGATGCCAGGATCCGTCTATGTTCTAAACTACCAACAAACATATATTGTGTGGTTCAGAATACAGCAGCACTTCCAGAACTTTTTTTTTAACGTCGAAAATTTAAATGTCTTTTAGTAAAGAAAAATGAAAGAACTTCTCCACGGGATTTAAATGAAAGTTCAAATATCCCGAATGCTTAAGAGATCATTTCACAGTTTTTTTAAGGCAAAACCAGAGCCATCATTCAGTATATGATTAATGAACCGAAAATAGGAGATTACCAGGAAAGTTACCTTTTTATGAACTTATCTAGCTTGCTGGATAAAAACCGATAAAGAGAACTAAATTCATCCCCTGCTGAAGTGTGGCTAATTCTATAATCAATCACAGCCGCATCCTTCAATATGGCAACAAGTACTCACTGAGCAACAATTATATACAGGACACTGTGACAGGTGCTGAGGGGAAGGCAGGAAGGGATAAACTGGATTTATAATCTCACCTCCCTGCTTAGAGTCCCCCCTCCCCCGACAACAGCATTGCACTTGGATGGAAATCCACGTTCGTTACATGACCTTTAAGGCCTGACTTTGAAGACTCCCACCTTCCGAGCATCTTCTGCCACTCTCTCCCTCAACCTCCCTCCTCCCAAGTCCTATTTCAGATCCCAGTACAGCCAAGCACTTTCTTGCTTCAGGAACTTTGAATATACTCCTACTTGATATTCCATCTGCCTGGAATGTTCTACTCCCACTCGCGCCATGGCTGGCTGGCTCCTTCCCTCCTGTTCGTGAGGTGGGAAGTAAAGGCGACTTTTTCCCAATCACACCCTCTCTCCTCCTGCACCCCACCGTCATCACTGTTATTCTCTTTCTCAGCCCCGTGTTCGTTCTCTTACCATGGCTTTCCCCAAGTGGTACTTGTATCTGCTTGTCTCCTTTGGCTCTGCCCGGGTGTGGGGAGGGGGCAGGGGTGTGGAGGTCTGTTTTATCCACTGCCGTACCTTCAGTCCCCAGCACAGTACCAGATACACAGGAGTCACGCCATGAAGATTTACAGAATTAATGAGTGAATGAAAAAAGAAGATTCACAGAAATGCAATAGCTGTAACATCAGGGAGTATATATTAAGTGTTTACAGGGTAGGAAAAAAATGAGAAGCAGGTGTTTCAAGCAAAATCACGAAAGAGAAAAGCGCAAGTTCGGTCTTCCGTGAGGTATGCGAAACGACATAGCTGGTGAGACTGCATCTTGTACAGTCTTGAGGGCTAAACAAGGGAATCTGTATTTATTCCATGAGTAATGGGGATTTGTTTAAAGTTTCTGATAAGGAGAGTAAAATTGTTACATCTGTGCTTTAGAAGAATCTGTCTTATCGTCGGTACAAATGTATGAAGGATAGAGACCAGAAGAGAGTCATACCAATAGGCCAGGCCAGTGTATCACAGAAGAATAAAAGAGTCAGACCAGGGGTTCCTGGGTGGCTCGGTCATTTAAGCGGCCGACTTCAGCTCAGGTCATGATCTCACTGTTCATGGGTTCAAGCCCCACGTCACGCTCTGTGCTGACAGCTCAGAGCCTTGACCCTGCTTTGGATTCTGTGTCTTCCTCTTTCTCTGCCCCTCCCCTGCTCATACTCTGTCTCTCTCTCAAAATTAAACTGTAAAATTTTTTAATTTTAAAAAAAAGGGTCAAAGGAAAAAGTGAAACTACACAAAAGAACCTTTGCAATTGATTAGACAACAGAAAGCAAGAGAAGAAGAAGTAGGTCCTCCCGGGCTATGCCAAGGTTGAAAACGGGAAAATCTGGAAAGAGTGAAGGTTCTGGGTTAGATAAGGGAGACAGTGAGTTCAACCCTGGCTACCATTTAAAGCCAAACAGAAGAGCCAGACTCCATGAGTTTGTTACCTGCAGCCATGTTCTCATTCTGCTATACAACTCTCTCTTCTACGTTATTCTTTTTTTCTTTCTGTAATTGAATATGCATTTAGTTTTTTATAAAATATGTATATTTATAAAAATATATTTATAAAAATAATTTATAAAATTTATAAAACCTCCATTCACAGCCCAGAATATATATACCCATCATATATATATATATATATATATATATATGTATATGTATATGTATATGTGTATATATATATATGTATACATATATATATACACATATACATATACATATACATATATATATATATATATTTGTGTATTGTGAATATATATAGAGATCCTACTCATCTTTTTAAGGCAGCAATTTGGTCTTTCATTGTGGTATGGCCTTTAATACATTCAGTCAGTCTCCTACTGGGGGCTCTTTAAGATACTTTCATTTGTTACTATTGTAAGCAATACCTCAGGGAACACCCTTGAATATACATCTTTGTGCAGCTGTTTTGTTCATTTCTGCAAGCACATAGCAGAAGTAGTGAATGGGTCCACTTTTCTGGAAAGCACTTACAGGAGGGTCAGCAGAATTAAGAAGGGCATCAGGGACACAGCCTGGGGCCCAGCAACTCAGGCCTTCCTTTATGAGAGGATAACATGCAAATCAAGAGGAATATCTGGGGTGATTCACTGCAAGGTCAAATAGGTCTTTCTGTACAAAAGATACAGCATTTGTCACCCCAGCCCTTCAGAAGATGAACAGTTTTCTGTAAAATAAAGCCAGAACTTGAAAGAAAGACCTCTCAGAGTTTTTCTTTTTTTCTTTTTTTTTTTTTTTTGGTTTTCTAATTTAGGCCCAACACCATGACTAACACTGTGTGACATTCCCGAACGATCCTAGTTACCTGCTCCTGGGTGCTCTTGCAGTGTTTGGTTCACACCTCAACTTAGTACTTTTCCCACCAGAGCATGACAATTGATTTATTTACCCACTTCCCAGTCTAGATTCTGAGCTTCCCAGGAACAGGGACCCTGCCTTACCCATTACTGTATCTCAGTGTCTAATGCAGAGTAAACTCTCAATAAGCATCTACTGTATGAATGAACGCTTGGACAAATGTATAAGTGAGTGAATACATGAGAGGCCACACAGTAAAACTATTTCCAGTATTATTAGAAAGCATTTAGGGGGAAAGAGAGCTGCTGTTGTTGTTGCTTTAATGCTCTGCCACTATCAGATTCTCACTGCATCTCATAAAACTCAAGGAACTGGAGATCTATATAAAGAGGTAATCGCTATGCCTTCTAAGGACTGCCACATGGAGGGTGTGTGCCTCAGTCACCCTGGTGAAAATCACAGCAGGAGACCCTGTGCAAAGTGCATCCATCAGGCCCTAGCCTACCTCCGTGCAACTGCTGTTGGTCAGGAGCTGAAGCATCAGCCAAGTGACACACATGTGATCAAATACAATTTTTAGTATTCCCACATGCAGAGAGGCTACACATGACTCATGGGAATAAGGTCATGAGAGTGAGCAGGATGGGTAAAGACTGAAACCATGCCATAAGATGGACCATCACTCAACCTCCCCTTGGCTTCAAACTGCATATCTGTAAAATGGGCATAATGATAATTGCCTTACAGAGTTTGCAGGAACGAGTTAATATCTACAAAACTCAACACAATGCTTCAATCTCTACCTTTCAATAAATGTTCATGCAGCTAGTAGCCTGGACAAGATTCAAAAGACGTCATCATAAAAGCAAATCCATTTTGACTGCCACTGTCCCTAAAATCTGCCATGGTTTAGCTGAAGCCCTATCCTGGATAAAAATGTAAACAGTTCCAGTGATATTTCTCACCACTCTTAGAAAGCTTTGCCGTCACTCTAACTCCTTACTGAGAAATCAGCAAGTCCACTCGACCAGGCAAAACACACAACATTCTTCTCTTCAAGGCAGGGCCTCTCTCCCCTCCCACACAAGCCACAGCCTTTGCCTTTGACATCTGCCTTTGACAATGGGTTGTGGTTCCCCGAGGCTTCTCTCTCTTGCTTACCTCCTTCCCCTCTAGGTAGCTGCTGTGTGTGACCTGTTTAAAGTCCATGTGGGAGGGGTTGGAGAATTAAGAGGGATGAAAACTCTTTCATGGATCCTACTGTCCTTTGATGGTTTCCTGTTGCCTGCACCAGGCAGATTTTTAAAGCACTCCCTCTCTCTCTCTCTCTCTCTCATGCGTAAGGTCATGGGTTCTCCCTGCTAGGTGCCTCCACTACGACTTCTCTTGGGTGGCTGAGCTTTTGCCCCTGGGGAAGCATCCCAGCCTCTTCCAGTAGCGCAGAGCCCTCACCCTGGCATGCTGCCCTCTTAAGCAGGAACCCTTTAAAATGACCCCTGCCAATAGGCATGCCACAAGTTCTATATATCTCTCCAGGACTTTGCACCCCTTGGACCCCATGAGAGGGGAGGGCAGACACACCCAAGAGCAGCCCCCTTCTCCACAGGCTGCTTGAGTTTTCTTAGATGTGGGTCTGGCTCCAGACCTCTGCCCAAAGTGGTACCACTGATGACCTTCCTGCTGGACTTGAGGTGAGAGGGAGACATTCTCTGTCACTCCCACTTGGTGGTAGGCAGGAGCCGGGAATCTCAGCACAACATTTTCAAAGAAACCCTTACAAAAATATCTTTTTATTGTTTTTTATATTAACCCCCCTTGTGAGTGGGGGGTGTAATGGCCATCCAACTGATTTTGGGTTATCCACTTTGGAATCCTGCATATGGACCAGCGCCTCCTTTGCCCCTGTTGCATCTTGGTGCCTCAGAATTGGTGAATTTCATGTCCTGTTACATTCATGACCACAAAAGTTCTTCTATATAGAAAATTAGATAGCCTATAAGGCTCCAGATTCAGCCAGTGTTTCTTAGAGTTTTTTCAACTCAGACCACTCCTTTATGAATGAACATTTATTTGCATTTACTTTTAAGGGAAAGTTTAAAGAAAAAAATGGCCTATGATCTGATCAGTCCATTCTAGTTGATGGCTTAGATACTAACTCTATGCACTTATTGTTTTCTCTCCCTGGAATGATCCCTTCACCCTCACTCCTAGGTCTTAGCATGGTTTTAAGCATGTCTGGGCTCACTGCTGTTCAGTTTCCAGCTCAACTATCAGAGTGGCCTTGACTTATAGTGTCAGTTATTTTGTAGCACATATTCACTTGCATGCACTGTCCCCAGGCATCGAATATAACTCTCCACCCCACTGTTCACTTGGCTTGGCCACAGGACTTGCTTTGGCTGTGGGACATGAGCAGACAATGATGCAAACAAAGGCCTTCACCGGGCTTGCACAGTTGGGCTTGGCTCTTTTGCACTCTAGTGATTTATCATGAAAAGAGTCTCCCAGAAGAGCTGTTGTGCTTTCCACCTGGGACCCAGAATGAACAAATACAGAGCAGACTTGAGTGCAATCTGCAACCTGCAAACCCAGATGACTGACCCACAACTTCCCAGCCATGCCCAGCCTAGATCTGCTGAGTCACAGTTGACTAGCAGAATTGAACAACAGGATAAATGCTTGTGTTAAGGCATCATTTAGGGTGTTTTGGTTTTGTTTTGTTTATTGTACGGAGCATTTAAGGGGCAAGAGTTGATGGTTATGCTATCTAAAATGGTCTTCCCTCTATTAATCTTTAACTCATTTTGTTATTTTTTTTTTAGCTCTTAGAACTCTCTGGTGTTTTCTTTTCTGTGTTTTCTTATTACTTTACGTTTCTTCAGTAGACTTCGCTTTCTGAAAGTTGGGATCTTGCCATTCTTATAGAGAGCATTACATTGCCCGGCATAGTAACCTTTCAAAAAATATTTGTGGAATAAATGACTGGATGATTAGTTATGCAACTTTAAAAACCAGTAAGTACTAAGTGAAAGTTTAAGTCTCCCTTCCTGTGGTTTCTCTCCCCAAGGTAGCCTTTCTAGAATAATTTTTAGGTATCCTTCCAGGAGAAAAGAAAAGTCTATGTACATATATAAGCACAAGGGAGAGGGGGAGGGGGTCATAATTGAGAGAGAGGGATGTTTATTGTTTTTATAAGGTTTCGGGGGCTGTTTCCATACTAACGGGATCACACTATTGTTAAATAACAAAAATGCAACTGAGTAAATTTTAAAGATCTAATTGGCTTTATTAATCAATTCATGAATTGAACAGCAAGCCTGTCTAGCAAGGAGAGGGGAGCTCCAAAGGGCTACAGAAAAGGAAAGGGTTTTAAAGTGAAAGAGGGAGTGAAAAAAGGAAATTATTAACAAAGAATCCATTGTTTTAGGCAAGGTCACCCTAAGGGAAACGGAAGGGGTCTATGAGTAAATTTCCTAGCGCTGACCAGGAAATTCCCAGGTCGACTGGGTAAAGGTTACATTTCTGGGGGGCTGAAACTGCAGTCAGGTTAGGTATTAATTGGTTTACTAACTTGAGGCCTTAAAGTGACACCATTTGGGGCTTTGTGGTTTTCTTTTTAACACTATTCGCTGTGCCCTTCATGTTGTTGTTGTTTTAACTTGAAATATATGTTGGAGATCTTCCAATATCCACACTGCTGTTTGTTCACATCAATGGCACAACGTACCCCACTGACTTAATTCAGCCACTCTGCCTTTAATGAGTCTTTTTTTTTTCCAGTTCTATTTGGTTCTGTTATTACAAATGATGCTTCTGAAAACAACCTTGCATATTTCTCCTGAACGGAGATATAGCCCATCACACCAGTGACATTCTGAAACTCTGGCCTGGAGAGAGGAGGAACACATCTTGTTGGGAATATCTAACTTTTGTGCCCTACCAGTTGAGAAGATTTTACAAGGCTTAACTCTCTATAGCTTGGTTAACAATATTCATTATTTCTCATTTCTTAGCTATAATATTATTTTCAGAATATTGCATATGAGTCTTTTCATCCATTGGCAGCCCCTCCTCCCTCTAACCCTCTAAAAAGCCAGCCTCCCTGGTTGAGAATTGCTACTGGGAAACATCAGGTTCCATTGTAATTCCTTCAGCCCAGAGATTAGAAAGTCCTGTACTCCCTCCTCTTCAAAGAGCACCGTGATCAAAACACCAGGGCCAGCTACAATGGTTTTAATCCCAATAACAAGAGAGTTTAACTGAAGAATTAAATGACCCCAAACAAAACTAAGTAAAAAGAACAAAGAATCAATTCTAAGCACACGTGAGGCAGATTTCTGCTCTGGGCATGTTATCTTTTCAACACCAGTGAGCAAGCTCTGGGTGCCAATTCAGCTCCTCTACCGGCAGTGTCTGCAGGGAGGAGGGGAAAGGAGAAACTGCAAATCAACTGTCTCTTCACCTTTGCTCTGCTCCTGACAACATGAATCTCACTCACCTACCCGGGGTGCTCCTGACGCCTAAAGAAATACACATGGCTGCTACCAAGCTGAAAATAGAATGAAGAACTAAGTATTGGGAGAACTTCTGTAATACAATGAACTTTATCACAATACACAGGTATGTTTCAAGACTGTGATACAGCTGGGGGCGCCTGGGAGGCTCAGTCCATGGTTAAGCCACAGACTTCAGCTCAGGTCATGATCTCACAGTTTGTGAGTTCAGGGTCCTTGCACTGGGCTCTGTGCTGACAGCTCAGAGCCTAGAGCCTGCTTCAGATTCTGTGTCTCCCTCTCTCTGTCCCTCCCCCACTCACACCTCTCTCTCTCTCTCTCAAGAGTAAATAAATGTTAAAAAATAAATAAATTTTAAAAAAAGTGATACAGCTTAACAAAAACCTTTAGAGCCACCATAAAGATTAAATGAGCCCCCGGCACATGGTAAGTGCTAAATAGCAGATACCTAGTATTATGATTACTACTATTATTATTATTCTGCAAACTGTAAAGTACCATAGATGATAACTTTATTATTAAGAGAGAGCAATTTTGTGAAAATCAAAGATGTTAGTGTTTTTTATAGTGGGTTAGCAGACAGGTCAGAAAAATCACCGAAATTTTTATGGGAAGGGACATTAAGCTTCATTTCATTCAAATGTCTTTTTTTTTTCTTTTTTTTTTTCCATCTGGGTAAACCTAAAGTCCAGATGTGACTTGTACATCGCCACCAGCTGGTCAGCGCTTGAGCTACGTGGTAATCTTTCACAGTGGTCAGGCCCTGGATTTGTTTTGTCCATCCCCAACCAGCTTGGGTGTGCCCAGGAAAGGGAAGGAGCCAGTCAGGAGGAGTATAGTTGTATAGTGACACCTTGACCAGGCTTCAGAGCCAGACACAAGAGATGCCCCCACCCCAGCTCGGCCATTTAGTGACTGTTTGGACTTGGACTTGGCCAAGTTAATTTCACTTTCCTGAGACTCAGGTGTCTCATGTGTGCTATATAATGAGGGCTCAGCAATTGGCAGGCACGATGACCATTATGATGCCGGTGGTGATGGAGAGGATCATAGAGAGGCTAACAGGGAGGAGGCTAAGGAGAACAGTGGAAACTGCTCGTGGGTCTCTTCCCAGAAGTTGCTTTGTCTTAAGGCAGATTAATAAAATTCATGTACACAGACAGGATAGCAGTTACCTCACAAAAAAGTTTCCTGGTCCTGGCAGAAAAGCTGGAAGCTGTTTGACCCAATGAATTTGATAATAGCTGAGGAGTAATTGATGGCAACTAAGATCTGGAGATCAACAAAGGGCTGGGAGTTGAAACCCAGTGACCTCTCCAGTGGGTTCAAGAGAAGATAAGAAAGGCAAAAGTGTGTGTTAAAACATAGTACTTCACTAGTTAATAATACATCTGATCATTTACTTCCTGATGGTGAACATCTCACCATAATTACTCTTGTCAGTGAAATATGCACACTGCTGACTCATGGATTCAAAGAATAGGACACCCTTGTCCACATGCACTCCTGTACACAGAAAGTCCTAAGTAATTAATAAAGACAAGCATCATTATTTTGCATCATTATAGCCTGTGAAGAATGTGTTACACTCTGGAAGGAAGAAGAAAACAGAAAAAGTAAAACAAATAAGCACTGGAGAGAAAAAGAGGCAGGAGACGGGATAGAGAGAGAGGTGATATGAATCACTTGTAACACAGTAATGTTCTGTATTAGACATAAATAAAATATTAATTTCAGCCCCTTGGCTATGATACAAAAAATATTTTCTCTGCCAAGGTTGATGTCTAAATAGTACCATGCAAATTCAGTACAAGAAAGTTTGGGACAAATTGGAGGCTACGTCACATCTTGAAAAGTTTCTCAGCCATAGTTCCATGACCAAATACCACAGTAAATGGACCACCAACTCCCTGAAGACAATGAAAGCGTAAAATAGAAGGCTATTAGCCTTTCAGAATGGATCATATTCATAAGGAGAGAGGGGGGAAAAAGCCACAATCACTCTAGACCACATGAAATGAGAAACTACACTTGGCAAATTATCTTTCTGCAAATTTTACTCATGTAATGACAAAACTCTCGATGACTTCAATCATCAAGATGTATCAAAGTTGGATACAAAGACTGTCCTTCCCCTGCCAACAGCGGAGGAAACAGTAAATTTAGGGGTGAGCACACATCTACAGAGGTGATTAGCAATGAGGAAAGTCACTTTGCCACCGATGTTCTATCCTGGCCCTACATGTAACTCAGAACCAACCTAAACATGATGGGGAACTTCAAGGTGTTCACGTAGGAGACTCAACAGCTGAATGAGAAGCAGACACACAACACCAGACCAGAGCTGGATGGGCTGTAGAGGTCATACAAATCTACTGGAGAGTTTGAGAACAGAGAAAGAACTCAGATCCTAAAGAAGATGCACCCAACACCCTGTACAATTTGGGGCAGGTTCCTTACAGCTATTGTTGTCAACCACAGTAAGCAAAGGATGAGACAAGAAACAGCAGTGTTCACCTTTTGCTCTCAGAGATACTTGATTTCGCCACCCGGCTTTGCCATTTAGAAACTGCTTGTGGCTAAATGAGGCATCTGAGATCTCCAAGATCTGAGACCTTTCCATTTCCGAATTTACTATCACGAGCCCCACTGACAGTTATCAAGATTAAATGGGGTAATTTATACAAAACCTTCAGCATGGATCTGGCACATAGGAAGACAGATAAAAGACTGCTTAATTTGTGGGGCTATTGTAAGAATTAAATAAGTTGTAATGCAGTGCCTACCCTATAGTAGATACTCAATAAATACTAGCTCATTGTTACTATATAGACATAACAAGCCCTTGACATGGAATCTCACTCACCTACCCGGGGTGCTCCTGAGGCCTAAAGAAATACACATGGCTGCTACCAAGTTGAAAATAGAATAAAGAACTAAGTATTAGAAGAACTGCTATAATACAATGAGAACTAACTGTACAAGGCTCTAAGCCTTCCATGATTAGGTAACCTTTGTTTCTTGTTACTTAAACTTCAACCTGGGTTTCCTGTCTCCCAGCCCAGAATGTTGGCTCCCACCCTGCTTAGAAACTGAGTCAGAACACACAACCCCAAGTCAGAAGCCCCAGTGAGGTGCTGAGGACCAGCTTCCCACCTACCCCTGCACAAGGCCTTCCATCGCAGCCTGCAGTCCACAGCTGACGGACAGCCCTGGTATCGGGCACCACTTCCTGTGGAAAAGGACGGACAGACACACACATCCAGTTCTGGCATTTACCCCGGAAACCTGAGATGTAATTGAGGTTTGAGACGCTTTGAGGAAGGGTCAGGTTGATGCTACACCCGTGCCACCTTTGTGGTTGACAGCTCACCACACCAGTGTGTGCAACTCACGCCTATCTCAGGCAAAAGCTTCGGGGTGAGGTAAATGCCATTTCTTGGACAGCTGCTCCAGGACGTGCTCAATATTAATGAGCTATACTTAAAAAATGCTCGGCGTTTCTCATAAACCGGTAATGTTTTAGACTAATTCTCATCACATACAGCTGCAATAGTAGATGGGCCACAGTGATCAAAACAATAGCTAATCCTTACTGAATGGTTAATTGTGGGCCAGAAACTTTATTTTCAACATAATCACACTCAATCCCTACACCAACTCGAGGGAGCCGGTGCTGAAACTTACCAGGCTTCAAGTGACATTTGCAGGACTTTTTATTGACCAACATATCAACAATTTTTGTGGGGTGTGGGGTTCTTCCCCCCACCATGGGGGGTTTCCACCCAGGGGGCCATGGGAAGAGGAGAAAAGACCAACCTGTGCAATAAAAGACTATCACCTAGCAACAAGGCAAGAGCTTTTTATAATAAAAATAAGTCTCAGGGCACCTGGGTGGCTCAGTCGGTTAATGGTCTGACTTTGGCTCAGGTCATGATCTCACCCTTTGTGAATTCGAGCCCCACATCAGGCACTGCACTGACAGCACAGAGCCTGCTTCGGATCCTCTGTCTCCCACTCTCTCTGCCCCTCCCCTGCTCGTGCTCTCTCTCTCTCAAAACTGAATAAACATTAAACAAACAAACAAAAAAAATAGTAAGTCTCATTCCAAGTACAGCTCAAACTCCCCTCCCCCTTTCCGGACCTCCAGGTGACCTTCACATGTGTCTCAATGGGTGCACCGCATTTCTCAGGAAAATGCCTCAGTCCACACACGCTTCTGCGTGCAGATCTAAGAATGGCCAGCGTTGTTTTATATAAGTGAGATCAGCATTCTTTATTATTGCTGCCCCCCACTTTATAAATGAAACACTGAGGCAGGAAGTTCACAAGGCCACATAGCTGGTAAGTGCCAGAAGGAGCACCCGAACCCCGGGGTGGTTGACTCCAGAGCCCACACTCTTCATCATTAGATACACACTCTGTAATTGAACAAATGGCAAGATGTGAATACCAGCCAGGTGGTGAAAATTATTCCTAAGTTTAAATCACCAAACTGTAGTTCTATTGTTTTTTGGGGTTTTTTTCCGCCGTGACTATGAAAAGGAAAGATGCAAATATCATTCATGTGTTTAACCACCATCAATTGTGCACCAAATATCTACCCAGCACTCTGCTCATATCAGGACCATAAACATTAACAAACCAAGTGCCAGCTCCTGAGTAATTCACAGTCTGGAGGTGGATAAATCGCTGTAAAAAAAAAGTTATATAAAAGGAAATCAGTGTGTTCTCAGAAATCTTGTCAGGGTTACAAGAACACAGAAAGACCTGGCCTACCCCCCAGGCATGCCCATGAACACAGAAGGAAAAGAAAGGCTCAGTGCAAGTCTAGCCATAAAAAAGAACCATAAGAGATAGTCCTTTTTTAATTTACCCATCACTATGCATTAGCTACAGCATCCTCAGCTAGGACAACACGTTGGATGATCTCCTGTCTTACAGAGAAGGGCCAAGTATATGTTTTCCCCACAAATTAAGTGACTTCATGATAATGTGTTTCATGATGTTAGATTGGAGAGGTCTGATTCTTCTATTAGTCTCATAGAATAGGTCTCAGAACAGTACAAACAGAAATGAAATAAAGTATCGAGTCCCAGGATATGAGAATGTTATTTTCATAGTTTATGTGAATCCGCCCAGGTAGGGCACGGTAAGTTGCTAATCTTTATGTTTTAATAAATGTGTTTACCAGCTAGGAGAATGCAGCTTGATTCAATGTCTCATAGAGCACTCAATTTTGGTAAATTAAAGTTAATAACATTTCTCCATGAGCTATGATAACATCTCGTGGTGAGTCACAAGGAAAATGCACTGAGTTGTATGGAAAGGTACCAACAGGAGCCTCGTGCACCCTGCCAGTCTCTCACCTCGAGGACACAAAGGTTAACGTGTGTTCTCATCACAGTTCAGAGGTAGGTGGCTGTATGTCGCCCACTTCTCTGGATTCTATCCAGCTGTCATGGCTGCAAAACTGGACTGACAGTAAGCCAAAAATCCTATCTAGAAAGACATCAAATGCAGAAAGTCGAGGGAGAATTGTAAGTAGAAGGTTAGAAATAATTACAACTACTACTAAGCATGAAATTAAGCCGTATGCAATGAAACGCATTATTGATAAACTTTCAGTTATCAATTAAGGCTAGAAAAACTCCATTGCCTCTCGCCTGTCTGTTGAAAAGCATAAATGAAGCTCGCTTTTGAACAAAGTTTTTTAACGCTAAGAAGTGGTTTAAAAATAGAGTGTTTAATGGTCCACTTTATAACTGATGTCGTAACATACACTGCTCCAGAGCCAACACAATACACTGCAGTGTGATCATTTGCATAATTGTATAGTTCTCTGGGACTCCGTTCAAACTCATGTTCCCTCCTCTCTCCTACTCCCTCATGCTGGTGATTGGAAGCAGGGGATCTCCTCCCTCTGTGCCTGTGTCTTAACTCTGCAACTCTTGCCCGTTTAATTAGTCCTCTTTCTGTGGTGGGTGTCAAAAATTGTAGGGCAGGCTGTCCATGGCCAGCTTGCTCTGTCTCAAGCCAAACTCACACTTAATTATAGTCCCTTTTACTTGAACCTTTCTCCATTTACTCAATGTTCTCATTGTCCATGATCTCATCTGGCTTTCACAACATCTCCATGAGAAAGACAGGGCAGAGATTATGATTCTCAGTTTAGAGATGAGGGGACAGAAGATGAGAGGAGCACTCAAGGCCATGTTAGGTGAACAGCAAGCTTGGGATTGAAGATGCCAGTTCAGTTTTTTCTAGAATATGTTGCGTGCCTCGTAATTCAAGAAGTGTTTTACCCTGGTACTTCACGCATTGTCTGTAAACTCAAGTAATGAATATGAGTGAATATTATGACTGAATCATATCGGTGCAAGACAGCAGGGAATGGTGGGGACTGTGGCAAAGTGGTAAGCATTTGGGGAGAACTCTGTCTAAAAAAGCATGCCAATTCAAAACAATTTTAAATAGGATATGGGTCAAAAGACAACACACTTAAGGATGGGTAGAAGTGGCCGTAAATCTGGACCTTGAGCAGGCGGTGGTGATTCCTGCATTATACGTATTTGTCAGTACGTATCTAAGGAATAAAAGCTCCCAATGCACACAGAGGCACACCTGGGAACCATATTCCTCCAACAACTGAGAAATGAATTCCCAATAGGAAACCTGTCCTTGGTCTTGAGGCTTCACAGTCTACTGAGAAATGATGGGCAGACCCATCAAAACATCACCCCCTCAGGGAAGCCACTCTTCAACTCCTCCCAGTCAGAGTTAGGCAGGTTTTCTTCGGAACTCTCCTAGCCCTTTGCACACCCTGGCATGAGAAATAATTCTGTGTGCAATGCAAGAGAAACTGTGTAGCGATTTTGCTTCTAAACTTACCTTAGCATAAAGCCTTCCTGGCACTCAATAATGTTTGACCGTGAATTACAGAAGGTTTCGATAAAACTCAAGTCCTCTGAAGGCAAACAAACAAAAGGAAGAGAGGTAGTTAAGATGAGACGGTTTCTGGCTGTAAGAGGAGCGACGACACTGAGCACTTATTGTAGGTTCTTCAAGATGCAGCAAAGGCTAGAGGTTAAGGGCATGGTATTAGAGGCGAGGAAACCTGAATGCAAATTACGGCACCGGTTCCAATGTGCTGCGTTATAGTAAGCAAAGGCTCTAAAAATGCTCCGCGCCTCATTTTCCTCTTCCATAAGAAAGGAATAATGATGCCCACCTCACAGTGCCATCACAAGGATTCAGTGTAGAGTAAGTGTTCCCTTCATTCATGATTTAATTCATTCAGCAAATATTGATGGAGCGTCTATGATCTTAAGGCAACTACTAGGTGCAGAGGATACAGGGCTAGTCCTTGACCTCATGCAGTTTTCATTCCAGCAGATCAGATGGAGATTGATTAAATAATCACACAAATCAATACAAAATTATAACCGTGATAAGTGTTTTGAGGGAGACATTTATGGCCCTATGAGGTTGGGGGTGGGGGAATCAGACCTGACTGGGGAGGCTAAGGGTCAGGGAAAAAAAGGAAATAGCTGAGGGTACCTGGGTGGCTCAGTCGGTTACGTGTCCGACTCTTGGTTTGGGCTCAGGTCATGATCTCACGGGTTCATGAGTTCAAGCCCCGCATTGGATTCTGTGCTGACAATGCAGAGCCTGTTTGGGATTCTCTCTCTCCCTCTCTCTCTGCCCCTCCTCTGCTCACACTGTCTCTGTTTCTCTCAAAAATAAATAAACTTTAAAAACATTTCTTTAACGATTAAAAAAAGGAAGTAGCTGGAGAGCAGGAGAAATCTGAAAAATGAGTAGGCATTCATCAGTTGGGAACAGGAGAAAAGACTGAGCAGAAACACAGCCTCAGTGAGGGTCCCCTGGGAGACAGTGAGTCAGAGCAGGACACATAAATTATAACAAAGTTAGAATACTTGAGTGATGCAAGCCATGGGGAGCATGGCTGATAATACTGAGGTTAGGTAGCAGAGACCACACCACGCAGAAACCTGTGGACTATTGCTTTTTTGTATGTTTATTTTTGAGAGAGAGAGTGGGGGGTGGGCAGGGCACAGAGAGAGACACACACAGAATCTGAAGCAGGGTCCAGGCTCTGAGCTGTCAGCACAGAGTTGGACGCGGGGCTCGAACTCACAGCCACGAGATCATGACCTGAGCTAAAGTCAGACGTTCAAATGACTGAGCCACCCAGGCGCCCTGGAGTATGAGCAATGAAGAGCCTTGGACCTGGTCAGATCCTATTAACTTCAGAAATCTATCACTCTAGCTATATGGCATGTGGAGAATTAGGCATGGGGGGGGGGGGGGGGGCGGGAAGTTAAATGGACATTATGTTCCACCAGATAATAACAAGTGGTCCTTTAGGCTATAGTCTTGGCAATGAGATGAAGTAAGCGGAATAGGGCTTAGTGTTACTTAAATAACCCTTGTTATTATTGCTGTTACAGATATTACATGCATTATCTCATTTAATCCTCATAAAATCTCAGTAGGGAAGACCACTAGTCTCATTAAGTATAGAGAAAACAAGATCTTGAAGAGATCATGTGGTTTGCTCGGGGTCAAATGGTTGCCCATAGGCTTGACTTCAAAGTACTCTGTACTATCCCAAATTGCCTTTGGACAGGCAGGCTACAAAATAAAGGTAGTAATGCCTTAGAAGATGGCACCAAGTGAGTCAAAACTGTAACATAAGAAGGGCGCCTGGGTGGCTCACTCGGTTAAGCATCCAACTCTTGATTTCAGATCAGGTCATGTTCTCACGGTTTGTGAGTTTGAGCCCCACATCGGGCTCTGTGCTGATATATGGGGCCTGCTTGGGGGTCTGTCCCTCTGTCTGTCTGCCCCTCCCCCACTTGCTCTCAATCTCTCTCTCAAGTACCCTCTCTCTCAAAATAAATAAAAATAAAACTTAAAAAATATAAGAAAGGGTTGAATCTTGGCTTTTATTTGAAAAGAATGTTTTTTGTTTTTTTTTTAATTTTAGAGCCTTGATCTGTATCACAAAAAAATATAGTCATTTCAAAGTTACATAGCAATTTTGAGACAGAAGCTGTCAGGGTGCTCATGTACATAGATCAAAGAGTACCAAAAACAAAACAAAACATGTGCACTCCTATCCACTGACAATTTGTCAAATTCAAAAATGTAGAACTCCTGTTGGTGAATATTTTTACCACCCACTTCCCTAAAACCATGCAATGGTTTCTTATTATCATCATTGAAAATAAATGTAGCCATGATTTAATTTTGTGTACATTTTTTTACGTTTTTATTTCTTGATTTTGAGAGAGACAGAGACAGCACAAGTGGGGGAAGATCAGAGAGACAGGGAGAGAGAGAATCCCAAGCAGGCTCCGTGCTGCCAGCACAGAGCCCGCTGCAGGGCTCGAACCCACGAAGCTGTGGGATCATGACCTGAGCAGAAACCAAAAGTCAGACACTTAACAGACTGAGCCACCCAGGTGCCCCCTAATTTTGTGTGCATTTTATCAAGACATTTTGTAGTTGAATTTACATAGTGAGGTGCTAAGCAGGTCTAAAACTATCAAAGAACCACTTTGGAAGAAAGAAAAGAAAGAAAGAGAAAGAAAGAAAGAAAGAAAGAAAGAAAGAAAGAAAGAAAGAAAGAAAGAAAGAAAGAAAGAAAGAAAGAGAGAGAGAGAGAAAGGAAGGGAGGGAGGGAGAAAGAAAGAAAGAAAGAGAAAATTCTAAATGTGAAAGGGTTTTAGTTAATCCACAAAGGTGTTACCATCTCAATTACATCTCAATTACATCATCTCAACTACATTCACAAGACCACCCCTGTTCCTTTTACCTGAGAGGTTACAAATTCAAATGCTTACAGAGCCCCATCAGGGACAGCAAATGTATACAACAGTCTGGAGGAGTAAGGGCTGTTATAAGCCAGTGAGCACACGTCCCACCTAAAGGGCAATCCCGTTTCACTGAAACACACTTCCCTCCGCTGAACAGCTTCTCGGACTTACATGTAACTCTGGCCAAGGGCCAAAAGTAGCCCACGAACACCAAGGTGTTAAACTGAGAAGAATCCTTCACTGTTCACAAACCATTAAGCGCAGTATCTTTTAAAATGTATTTTGTAATGTAAAGTATGAAGCTGTTTTAAAATTCTCATTCTTCAAGAAAACTGTCATTTTAAGATGCTGTTCTATAAATACAGACTAGAAACGGAATCTTTAGAGAAATACTGTTCTTCATACATTAATTAAAAGGGACAAATATGGGTTATTTTTTTTTCCTCCTGAACGAAATGCAGCCTTTAATGCATCTCTCCAGGGTGGTTTCCTTTTACCATCTAGCAGATATGGGAAAATTACATGTGGAACATGCCAGCTCTGGTCTATGTTTAAATAAACTCTCTGCCCTATGGTGGGACAAGATGTAAAGGAATGAGTAATACATTTATTTTCTGTACATTCTTGGAACAATCCTCCCACACCAAAACTATTATTTATCTAAATCATGTAAAAAATATCTTTTCTATTTGCAGTACATCTGTACGTTCATTTTGATGGCATGTGATTATACAAAATCATTACAAGCACCCAGATTCTAATTGTAACAATGATGGTTTGCTTCAAAACTTTTCAGGTTCCTAGCCCTCTTCTTCCCAAAGTCAGTTTAAAAGCTGGAATCATTTTAGAATCTTTAAGTGAAAGAAATGTTACTCTCTCAGTCCAAACAAGCATGAATCAATATCAAAAAGCAGCAATAACTAAAGTCATTATAATTTCAACAAAAACAATTCATGCCAAAGTCACCTGAATTTTAAATAAGCTTACTTGTCTTGCAGAGTAATAGAATTCCATAATTGTGAAATCTATAGGTTTTGGTAACAAAGCTGCCAAAATACTTTGTGATAAATTTACGGACAAGAAGGAAAAAACGTAGGGTAGATTATGATAAGATTAGGGTGGTAAATGTATATCAGGTCAACCCACCATAGACAAAGAACTTCAATTTATGACTAATACAAAGATCAGAGCTTACAAGAATGAAAGCATCTCTCAGAGTGTGCCCCAAGACTCTGTTTTGCTGCCTCCCCCTATTGTGCATCCTCTTTAAAAAATCTTTTGGGGCACCTGGGTGACTCAGTCACTTAAAAATCCGACTCTTGATTTTGGCTCAGGTCATGATCTCACGGTTCAGTTCATAGGATTGAGCCCTGCGTCAGGCTCTGCACGGACAGCATAAGCCTGCTTAGGATTCTCTCTTCCCTCCCCCACCCCGCGTCTGCCCCTCTCCCGCACAAGTGGACATGTGCACACTCTTGTGCTCTCTCTCTCTCTCAACATAAACTTTAAAAAATCTTTTAATTAAAGAGTAGGAAAAAGTCCTAGAAGTCCAATCCTGCTTGTCAAATGTATGCATGGCACAAGTTTCATAAAATGATTAAAATTTTGGAGTATCAAAGTGATCTAAATAGATTAGAATACAGGGCCAATACCACAAATAAATGCTTGATAAGGTAAACGCCTATTTCTACATCCGAGCTCAAAATTAAATCCATTGCCAAATCATCACACAGAGAAATAATTGGATAATTACTCAGAAGGAACGGAGGGTTACACATGGATCCAAGCCCATCTTAGGCTGCAAGGGAGAAGGCAGCATGAGGGGGAAGGAGGAACATGTGGGGCAGAGTTTAAGACCCCCCAGCTGTGAGGCTTGCAAGCTAGGTGTTCCCCGAACTTCACTTAAGTCAGTTTCCTTCTCTATCAAATGGCGATAATAATTATTGCTTAAAGAATAATGACTAAATAACATAGTGAACATACTAGGGATATTAATAATAATGATAATAGCATCTATCACCTAGTTGAATCATTAATTACAGGCACTATCACATTAATCTGTCTTCTGTTACAGTGTTTGGCACAGAGCGGGTGTCTAATAAACTATGGCTCCCATTATGAACTAGTTGGCCTTACAACGTTATCTGGGAGAATCACTCATAAGCATGTCATTAAAACATCCCCAAAGTTCCTGACTCTCGACTCCAGATTCCAGTATCTGCAGCAAGCCCCAGAGACCCTGGCCCTTGTGGGGACCAGTTCTATCACAAGTCATGTCTAGAATTTCTGAACCTTTTAATGTAGGGCCCTTCTTTAGAACGGTTTATTTTCTCTGCTCATGAGGGCTCAGGAAGTATGGCAAGACTTTCTCAGTGGATGATCACATATGCCTCTTGACCTTTATCATGTAGGGGTACTTGGAAGAATGAATTTAATATTATGACATAGACCACATTTTTGGTCGTATTGTTCCCAACATAACCTCAAAAATATGTCAGAAATCTATGTGGGTCTGAGTGATGTTACAGTGAATTAAAACTTAATTTTTATCTATTGGGTAAGAGATATTATTTTGGAACACTTTGGGCTACTCTGATCAGGTGAAATTTAACATTGGGAGAACATTTAATTTAGAGAACATTCAGAAGAAGGTAGCTGGGATTATAAAGGCTCTAAACACCATATCTTAGGATGAATAGTTTAAAGGCTATGAATGTACAACTTATGAAGCCTGGTTGGGGTAGGGAAGAATTGAGGAAAAAAGGGCACTCTCTCAAAATGTCTGAAAGGATTCCCTGTGGAATCATGAATAGCTGAACACAGGCTATAAGCAGGAGGAAGGAGCTCTGGATAAGTAACCTAAGAACAGTGAGGTGACCAAGAATGGAACCAAGCACATTAAGTTCTAGAAAATTCTACATCACTAGAAATATCTGAGCAAAGGCCAAACTACCACATGCTAAGACTGTTGTAGAACGAATACCTCCCACCCACAATATAATTTTAGATCACAGGTTTCAACCAAACACCCCCACAGACAGATCAGATTATGTTCAGTTTGGCCCTCCATGCTATTTTCCTCCTAAGATGAGTTGTGTAAACATATTTAAATTTAAAACATATAAGTAAAACTCCATACTTCCAGCTTCCTTTGAAAATCAGAAGATGAGGCAATACTCATAGCCAGACCGTGACAATCAGCTGGAGTCTGATTTTGATGGTCTTTATCATACTCTGTGGCTGATGCCATTTGCTTTCATATCTCCTTGGGACTCCTAAATTAAATGATCTCTGGATCTTCTTGACCCAGCACGATTCTGTAATCCAAATGGGAAGAACTCTGGATTTTGAACCAGAAGGTCCATATGTTGTCCAAATTGACTGAGTTTGTGTCCCTGGACAGGCTGCTGGAGTCCTCCAGTCTGTGTTTTTCTAATAGGGGTACGATGCGTTTCCCCACCATCTCATAGGATTGCAGTTAAGAATGATATGAAATCATTTCCCCAAGCAACACCACAGCGCTTATCAATGTAAGATACTATCACCAAACACACAGATGGCTTCCTTATTCATTTCAGGAACAGAATGATATGGCTTTAGATATTTTCTTAAAATAAAAACAGATTTGATAAATATCTGAAATACCTATGATGTGAAAGGACCTAGATGAAATTACTAGAAGGCCTGATGAAAACAATAAAAATCCTGCAGTAAATTGTGTGTGTGTGTGTGTGTGTGTGTGTTTCACATCTTTAAGTTGAACAAAGTTTATTAATGTATTTAGTATCTGCTTTATACCACTTTGCCTACAGGAGCTTAACAACTTGACTTTTTTTTTTTTTAAGTTAGACTAATATACATGGAGAAAGGCAGGCAGAACACTGTGACAATTTCCGGAAATTTCAAACAAACTTGACACCGAGAAAATAACACCACTCCTGAATGACTCATGCTAATTGCTGCATACATCACATGCACTGGATCATTACAAAACTCTCCATTTTCTTATATCTGATTAGAGATGGGGATTGTCAGAGAATCACTGGAGTGAAGCTACTAGAAGGAAGTGAGCTACAGAGTAGAATTTTCTGCGTAGAAACTGCAATCATCAAGAACTATAACCGGAGGTGTTTTGAGGAAAGACAGTGAGCCAACCAGGATCTAAAATCTTTAAGAATTTAAGAGCCATGACCTGGGGATCTGTGAACTACCATACCCAGGGACGGTAGCTGGTAATAGTCAAGGGTTCAAACTTTAAATCAAACAGCACATAGAAAGGCCCTATCCTCAGAAAGAACAAGAGGTTGGAAAAAAAAAAAAAAACAAAGGCCAGCACAACCAGTGAGGGGGAGAGACAGGTGTGAGACAAGATGAAGAAGTAGGGGAAGGATTTGATTCTTACCCGAAGACAAAATAAAAAGAACAGAATAATGTTAAGGTAGCCAAAAGTGACAGGATCAGATTTGCCTTTTCTTTACCACAGCAATAAATGGTCAGGTTGTACAGTGTTTAGGAATGTTAAGACTCTAGTTAATTAGAGGTAGGGAGAAATTCTGAGAAATGTCCGGGAGAAGCCTGGGTTTTTGATTTGCCTAACTGGAGCCATTTTACCGAGATAGAGAAGTGGAGAGTAGCAACACTAAGCTAGGGAAAAACTCTAAGACTTTGGATAAGAATAATCTTGTTATAAGCTTGTAACACAGAATATGATAAGTGCTATAATTTAGATATAACTACCTTATGTTATGGTAGACTGTGAAGCCAGAATACGGAGGTTCAAATCCCAGCTCCGCCATTTCGTACCTGGTAACTCAAGCTAGTAGTTAACCACAACACCTTCAAAATGGAAAGATTCAGACTTCACAAGTGAGAATAAAAGGAAGGAAAAGACTGACTATTCTGCATCCGTCATTAGAAGGAACTGGTTTGAAACTCATACAAATTAAGCAAGCAAAATTTAAAAGCCAGCTAATCAGTGAGAGTCTCCCCTTCCCAACATCAATCAACTCCAATAACCACACTTTCT
Source organism: Panthera pardus (assembly GCF_024362965.1). NCBI lineage: Eukaryota > Metazoa > Chordata > Mammalia > Carnivora > Felidae > Panthera > Panthera pardus. The sequence goes on along the minus strand of NW_026526765.1, from coordinate 47,427,408 downwards.
CAGATAAAGGGTAGCCAACTACCTAAACCCTCTGCTTCTCAAAGCCAGGTAATCTCTGGACCCCACTGGCCATGCACCTCTCCTAATGCATTCCCTGCCTCTCCCTCAAGAAGACCGCGATCATACACGACTTTGAACTTCATTTATTTTCCTTCCTCTCAAATATATTATACACATATAAGCAATTCAGGGGTGCTTATTCTCGAGCAAAATGCAAAAATGTTATTATAAATATCATACCATAAATAATGTATTTCTTTTTTTATTTTTGAAAGAGAGTGTGCACACATGCATGAGCAGGGGAGGGGCAGAGGGAGAGAGAGAGAATCCCAAGCAGGCTTCATGCTCGGCTCAGAGCCCAACGATGGACTCAATCCCATGACCCTGGGATCATGACCTGAGCTGAAATCAAGAGCTGGATGCTCAACCAACTGAGCCACGCAGGCACCCCATAAATAATGTAATTATTATTCAATGTTTTGATCTCACTACTCATCTCTAGGTTAGCGTATGTAGTCACAACTCACGTGTTTTCTCTGCCATGTCATCCACTGCATAAATATTCTACAACTTATTTATTCACCCTCCTAATGATGGGCAGTTTGGTTATTTCCATTTTTTTACTATTATAAATAATGCTTGCATGAATATTCTGGTATGTGTTAGCTGCAGCACATAAGCAAGAATATCTAGAAAACATACACAGAGTAGCAGAACCGCTGGGTCAGAGAGGACACCAATGTCTAACTTCACAAGAAAATGCCACATTTCTAAATGATGGCCGATGATACACTCAAAGCAATGTATTAAAGTCCTCCCCAAGGCTTCATATGTTAAGGCATCTTTATCTGTTCTAATCAAGCAAGCATAAACAACATTTTATTGATGTCTCATTTTTCATTCCCCCAGTTACTAATGAGGTTTTGCAACTTTTCATACATTTGTTATCATATGTCCTTCCTGGGGCGCCTGGGTGGCTCAGTCAGTTGGGCGTCCGACTTCGGCTCAGGTCATGATCTCATGGTTTGTGAGTTCAAGCCCTGCATGGGGCTCTGTGCTGGTAGCCCAGAGTCTGGAGCCGGTTTCAGAGTCTGTGTCTCCTTCCCTCTCTGCCCCTCCCCAACTTGTACACTGTCTCTATGTCTCTCAAAAAATAAATAAATGTAAAAAAAAATTTACCATATGTCCTTCCTTTTCAGAGTACCTCCTACTAAAGTCCTTTGGCCATTTTGCCATTAGGTTATCTTATTCTTTTGTAGTAGCTTTTTACATATGCTATTCACTACTTCTTCATCATTTACATGTGTTGCAAGAAAATAAAAAATAACAACTTTCCAGTTTGTGGCTGATCTCCTCACTTTACATATATTTGAAGTAATATAAAACAAAGGAACTATAAAGTCAATGGTTTCTTTTGCAATGTCTAATAAAACTGGTAAGCAGCTAATGGGATCCATGAGGGAGGGGGGCAGGAGAGAGGAAGATGGAAGGCAGATTATAAAGCTGTCTGGGAGTTTGATTCTGTGGTTGATTAGACACACATTCCTATTGTCTAGTATTTTGTTTATTTTCTTCAAAAAATACACAGGTGAGGAAAAACAGCCTATTATTTAACCTTGTTTAAAATTTACCAATTTATTTTACCTCCCATTCCACCTTCTCTGTATCATACCTTCTTTCTAGGATGCTTTTCCTTTGTACAGTTTCCATAGTGAAGCTCTATTTGTCTAGAAATGTCGTTCATTTTGTTCTTATTATTAAAAGGGTAACAAGTCTTGCTTGATGGCTTATTTTCTCTCAGGTGTTTGAAGAGACCCTTCCAGGTCTTCCTCTTCTGCTGCTGTCAAGGAACAGCCTCCCGTCCATGTTGATTGTGGTTCCTTTGTAGATGACCTGTCTTTGCTCTCTAGATGCTTCTAAAACCTTCTACCATTTGTATGTTTACGTTTCGCTATGTTTTGCAATTTCACCACAACATGTCTTGGTATGGACTCATTCTTTATTTTCCTTGCTTGTCCTTTCTGTATCTGGGGATTGACATCATCCATCGGTTTTAGAAAATTCTCAGACATTATCTCTTCAAATGTGTCTCTCCTCCATTTTGTTCCTTTTCTGGGGCTCCGATTAAGCATATAACAAATTTAGTCTGTTGTTGCAGGCTACCATTTTAAATAACTGCCTTTAGGGGTTCCCCGGGTGGCTCAGTCTGTTAAGCATCTCTTGGTTTCAGCTCAGGTCATGATCTCACGATTCATGGGATTGAGCCTACGTGGGGTTCCACGCTGTCAGTGCTTGGGATTCTCTGTCTCCCTCTCTCTCTGCCCCTCCCTTGCTTGCTCTCTATCTCTGTCTCTCTTGAAATAAATAAATAAATAACTGCCTTTATTCCTTTGAGGATTCATCTCTCTTTATTTTATATTCTACATGTGCTAATTCCAATAACTAAAAAAGGGGGGGGGTATTTTCTGCTTTGTTTTATGATATCTCTGATAATGGCTGGTTTTCTTGTGTATTTTTATCATCTTTGATTGTCGGATCACTTCTTTATCTTTACCCGTGGGATTCCTGTAGTCTCAAATAAGGCATGCTTTCCTTAGAGAGGATTTGCGGTTGCTTTTGCTGAAAGCCGCAGGAGGCTACCAACCTAGGACCATTTGGTCCCCTTCTGGTCCTGATTTCATGCAGGGGTCAAGTTCTCATTTCTTGTTTCCAACCGGCTTACTCAAGGCTGATCCTCAGATACAGAGCTTTATGGGTATTTGCCTCAGAACAATTCTCGTCATCCTCACTTGTTCCTTGCTCAGTACGTTCTACTTGAATTTCTGCTCAAGCTTTGTGTTTGTTTTCTTTGGGGTGGTGGTTGGGTATTTGGAGGGTTAGGGATTTCCCTTACTCCAAATCTAGCAGTGCATTAAACCTAGGTTTAACCATGATCTAGGTATTTTATACTTAGACCCTTTGAGACAGTCTGCCAAGTGAAAGCATAAAATAACTTTTTAATTTACTGTTGTAAGAGTTCAGTTGATATAATCCGGGTCATATAAAACTGTTCACTATCCATTATATGGTGGCTCTCTGATGACACATTAGAAATGCCATCCAATTATGTCACTCCTACCTAATCACTTCCTTCTTTGGATCCTAGAGAATTCACTGTCTACAAGCATCCAGTTTAAGTCTTAACTATAAACAATAGTTTATCGTTCTCAATATGCTCTGGGTAAGTGTATGCAATCTCTAAGTTCTCCAAAGACAGAAAGCATGGTCTTTACTTGTCTTCTATTCTCTCAGGACCTCAAGGACAAAAGTTCTTTGACCAAAAAATAATTGTTGGTAATTTCATGTGTTAAAAAAGAAAAGTTCACACAATTGAGTTAAAAATAGAATTCTTGAAAACAAGCACAAAAGAGACACAATTACAGATCTTCTCTTTTCCAAAATAATTCATCCATTTATCACAAGTAAAATCAATGATGAGAAATATAAATACCCAGCCCCCTTCTTAAAACTACAATTTAAACTGTTCACAGCAAAACTTCCTGGAGGAGGTGGGAGGGGAAAGGGTACCACCAATGCCTTGAGGGAAAATGAAACTCTTAACTTTGCACATAATAAATTGCATTTGTTTCTGTATGAATCTCCCTCTCTATCACATTCTTAAACAAGTGATGGGAAGCAGAAATCTATTTCCTCCTCCAAGAGGAACAACCAAAACAGACCTAATGATACAAGCACAATCCCTTAGTGAATAAAATTACAAAGAGTCTAGCTACTCGGGTTCAATTTGTAATCAGAGCATCAAGCCATACTGTACGAAAATGTCAATTCTGGCGCAGCCTTGATGAGCTAAGATTGAACGCAAGGGCCAGTTTATCATATTCTCCCGACTGCCCTCTTTTAAAGCTGGCAGGTTCAATTTGAGTACAAAAGGGTTTTCAGTTTGAGGGATTTTGCATCTGAAAAGGAACCACCGGACTGATAGTGTTTTTCACGGCTATGTTATTTTCTTAACAGAAATAAATGCACAGTAAACATCCAATATAAATATTTTCTCAAAATCAAGTAGTCCTATATATATATTTCCATAACACTCTTCCCTGGGATGTATAAAAATAAAAATCTTGCTAAGAGTTGAGATATTTTTGCTGTTAAAAATGTGTGTCCTTCAATAAAAATATATTAACACATTTCAAGCATTTTGATACAGTCTGCTTTTATCTCTGTCTTTTGAGCTGGTGGGGGTAGCATGGAAGGAACACATTAAGGCAGGGTGGGGACAGAAGAACTGGCTGGTATTAACTCTGGGCTATTTCATTTCATTCTATTTCATTCAAAACAACAGATCTTAAAGCTGACAAAAACCTCACAACTTTGAATACAAAGTAAAAATTCCTCCCTCCTTTGGCTGGTATGGAAATTCCCTTAAAACTGGCTGTTTTACAAATTTCACTGAGTTCTCTGCACGCCCATTAGGAGGGAGCTGCCCCGTTATTTTCACACTAGCCAACCTAGTGAGTTTGCTTTCTGATTCATTCATTTATTCAAGTGTATGTTCCTTCACTGAACATTTACTGGGTCCTTTGCTGTTTCCTTTGAACTCGCCAGAACTATAGGCAAGAGTTTCACTGAAAACTCCTGAACTCTAATATATTCATAGATAGGAAAATCTATTTTCTTATAATTGAGAAATCGCCATGTAGAGCCTTCTTCAAACCTTCTAGAGAACCCTAGTTGGAACATTTCTATTGGTGCAGCACACCTATCCATTGGCCTAATGCACCTCTTTCCTAGGAACCGAGATGAACTACTATAGTTTCTACTTCAAGTACCACTAGCTTCCTTGCAGGTTCTCTTTTGTGAAACTCACAATCCCTCCTCAGGGCTTGTGTACTCACTCTCCCTCTGCTTGGAAGGTTCTTTTAGCAGATAACTCCTAGATAACATCTGGCTTACGTCTCAATAACACACAATTGTTTATCATTCTCCACCTGTTTTGAGTAAGTAAATGCCATTTACAGATTCATCAAGGACTAGAAGCACTGTCTGTCTTTATCTGCTATCTTCCCAGGATCCCAGAGACAAATCCTCAACAAGAGGATGCCAATATCCTCAACAAATAATTGTCCATAGTTTCATGGTGTTAAAAAAGTTCATACAATAGTGAAAACTTTTTCTTTTGTTTTAAGAGAGAGAGAGCAGGGGAGAGGCAGAGAGACAGAGACAGAGACAGAGACAGAGACAGAGAGAGAGAGAGAGAGAGAGAATCCCAAGCAGGCTCCATGCGGTCAGCACAGAGCCCAATGCAGGGCTTGATCTCAGAATTCATGAGATCACAATCTCAACCCAGATGAAGAGTTGGATGCTTAACCAACTGAGCCACCCAGGTGCCTCATCGTTTCTTAAAAACATGTGCAAATTCAGCTCAATTCACTGGGGCCTTCCCTGGCTTCACTCCCCACCCCCACCCCACCCCCACCCCCCGCCACACACACACACAAGCAGGTTCACTCCAGACTTTAGGCCCTTTATCACTACAGTTGACCACAGCTAAACAAATCCCAGCACATCCATTATACAGCTCAGAAAAATAAAAAGGCAGTTCAATACAAACATATGTCAACATTCACCAAGATGTACCATTTAAATTTTAAAAAACAAAGTCTGTTTTAGGCTGTCATTCACATGAAAGAGGAAAATCATGTGCATATTGTCCCCAGATGTAGTAGGGAAAATGCAGAACACACTAGAATCATGGTTGTACCAAGAAAGAGGGAACTGAGGACTTGGGATCAGAAATGGGAGAATGCTTCCTTTTTGCCAATTTGTATAGGTTAGCATTTTACCATTTGCACACAGTGTTAAGTTAAAACTTACCATTTTTTAAAAGGTCTGCCCCCCATCCCAGGACTCATCAGAGCTTCCAGAAAGAGTTCTTTGTACACCAAGAACAGCAAAGCCAGGCTCTCATAAGCTCTTCGTATTAATGTCTTTAAACCTAAGAGTAATGGCCTCTGAGTTGAGAAGGGGGAGTGGCCAGAGAGAGAGGGGTATAGGGAGAGAGGACCTCTTAGGTGGCATTAATGCTTCTTCCATCCTCCAGTATCATAGCCTTAATCATATGATCAATACGTCTGTGGAGGTCCACGGAGGAGCCACCACCAGCTCTCTGCCTCTCCAAAGACCCTTTAAGCCACAAACACCCACCACCAAACTCATGCATCACAGATCAACTGTCACTCAAATCTCACAAAAAGTCTCTAAACGAAGGGAGTGAGTCAAGGCTAAGTCAGAAGGCAGATATCATGAGCAATCAATGACAAAAATCCACTATCAGACTGATGCTAAATTATGGTCCAGCACCCACAATCAAAGATGCCTTTACTCATAGGTGTGAGTGGGCACCGGGAGACCAGGTCTAACACTGGCTCTGTACTAGCTTGTCATGGTACCTTGGACCAGGGAAAATGGTTATCCTTCCCCGGGCCTCACTTTCTCCACCTCTAAAAATCTATAGTGGCTGATTAGGTAAGCAGTTTTCAGATAGTGGGTTTCACACCATTAGTTGTGAAATCAATTTTATGGGTCACAGCAAATTTTTTTTAAAAAATTAACTAGAATAGAATGGTAAGCATCAGAGTATATCACCCATGTTAAGGGTAAGTATCATTTTTTGAAACTTTTGTTTTGTGTATATTTGTGAGTATATCTGTATGTGGATATGTGCACAGTAATAGAGCAGGAAATACCACAAAATAAACACAGTCAAGGTAAGTGTTATTTTTTTTTTTAAAAACCTCTGTGTCCGTTGTGTGTGGCTATATACTAGATAAGGATGTAAAATGTTTCTTCATGTACATTATAGTCATTTGAAAGCCACAGGACAAGACAGATATTCTCTAAGCTCCTTTCAAGCTAGGAATTTTCTAAGTCAACTGGAGACAGTATGACCTAGTGAACTTCGAACCTAAGAAAAGCCTGGGTTCAAAGCCCTGTTCTACACTGTCAGTGGTGACGATTTGGTGCACATTAACCTTTCAAGTGTCAGCTTCCTTAGCTTTCTCTGAAGATCCCACTTGGAGACAGGAATAGGGATCCCCGTGAGGCCCGGGAATAGGAAGAGATCACGTTCCCTCCTGCCCTTTTGCATTGCTGCTCCCCAATATTTTCCTGCTCAGACTACTACTTTCTTTCTTACAATTCTAGGCAGCTCCTGCCCAATTTGGGGGTATATCTGTCAATCTATGGTAACATCGCGAGTCCCGTACCTGTAACTACAACACTGGGCTACTGGGCATATGAAATGAGGAAAAAAAAAAAAAAAAAACATGGAAGGAACTTAGGACCACCTCAGTACATAGTAGGACCTCAATAAATGGCAAGAGTAATAGTGGAATTAGAAGCCATAGTAACAGGTGGTGGTGGTAGTAATGATCGAGTTTATCCTTAATGGCTATCAAAATGCCTCCAGTAGGGTCAGACATATGGATGAGATAGTAGGTCTAAACGGATGAAGTAACTAAATGATATCCTGCTCAAAAAGTTTTACATTTTAATAGAGGACCACAAAATATTCCAAATTATTTGAATCCCAAAGTAATTACTTTTTTTTTCTTCCAAGATTGTATTTAAATCCAAGTTGGTTAACATAGAGTGTAGCGTTCATTTCAGGAGTAGAATCTAGTGATTCATCACTTTCATATAACACCCCATGCTCATCACAACAAGTGCCCTCCTTAATGCCCATCACCCATTTAGCACATCTCCCACCCACCTTCCCTCCAGCAATATCAGTTTGCCCTCTGTAATTAATAGTCTCTTATGGCTTACCACCCTCTAGGTTATTTTATTTTTCCTTCCCTTCTCTTCCCCTATGTTCATCTGTTGTGTTTCCTAAATTCCACATGAGTAAAATCATATGGTAGTGAAATCGTACCATTTGCAATGACGTGGATGGAACTAGAGTGTACTATGCTAAATGAAATCAGTCAGAGAAAGACAAATACCATAGGAATTACTCCTTCATGGAGGGACTTTAGGAATCCAGACAAGGTAGGGAAGAGAGTAATTCATTCTGGTGGTAGGGATACAAAGAAAGATGCCTCTCCCTTGCACCCAGTCCTTGAAGACCAAATCATAAATAGCACCAATCATCTCAGACTGATTGCGGTTGAGAGGAAAGAGAATTCTTAACGACGACCTTCTCTCCTTGAATAATCACAATTTTGTTACTTTTGGTTGGTTTGGGCAAACACTTTGGGATGCGGGGAAGGTGCTATGTTGAGAGATTTCTGCTGCCTTGTCAGCACTGATTATAATGTTTCCAAAAGATCATCCACAATACATCGCACCAATGATCTGTGTCTTACTGTCTCCATGATATTGACACCATGTGATAAAGATCTGTGTGTTAACAATGTCAGAGTAACTGCCCACACTTCTGTGCCTGTGGATGTATTTAGGCTGGTCCATTTAGTCAGACACCAAAGCATCCTGGAGGGAGACACAGAGGTCCTAAGGTGACTACATCCCACATTTAAAAAAAAAAAAAAAAAAAAAAACAGTCAAGAAGAAAGAGGAGCCTTATCTGAACCACTATTTTGCCAGCAACCCTCAGCCAGGGGTTTGGCAATGCACTTCCACATATCCTTAAATCTCCCTGAAATATTATGTTTGAACATCAGAGGAAGATCCCTGTCAAGCCTCATTTCCTTGTTTGAAAAGCAGACTGGGAATCCCAGAAGCCCATATGACCTTGGCAACACAGGGCCTGCTACCATGCTCTCCTGCAAACTTCTCTGAAACTTGGGGTTTGTCCTAGCTACACACTACCTCAATCTTGCTTTCCTCCTTTCCAGCATGGGCTTGATCTTGGAATTCTGCAGAGGCCAGGCTGTGTCTGTGCAGACGGCTTGCAAGAATGCCTTCGAAGCAAACAAGTAGCTTACCACAGATGTGTTAACGACTCTCAGCTGTGCATTAAGAGTCCTGAGCTAGCAACCAGAAGCCTCTGGAGCTCACGATGGCTCTAGCACCTATTTGCTGGATAACCTCAGAAAAGTCCTTTCCTTCTCCGGGCCTCAGTTTTCTCTCCTACAAGCTGGTAGAACTAGATTATCTCTATCTTTGGTTCTAACCCCAGAAGTCTATTTTTCAAACTTTTGGGCTGAGAAACAAAAGTGTTTTTCTGAGCAGCTAATTAACTGTACAGATAAAATCATGTTAACTTATATATCAGAATGTCCCTTCTAATTATATCTTCAGCAACATCACAATGGAACTTGCCCAGAGCTACCAACATAGTTAATCAACAACTCTGATACCATTACACTCCTTCTATCTGAAGAACTGCTGCCTCTGGGAACATATTCTACTTTATGGTTTGCAGTTCCAGTGGTTGGATGTTTGTCTTTTAGAGTTTAAACACAATGGTCACTTTTTCTGGGCCACCAAGAATTAGCTCGAAGTTACAATTGATCATTCAAAAGTATTGTGTGAGTTTTCTGTATGTCATGTACTGTCCTGGCCCCTGTAGATACAACTTCAATTAAGACAAGATTCCTGAACTCAAGAAGCCTATACATAGACTAAGTAGCATATAGAGAAAAGTAAAGAGAAATGTACATACACTACAGTTTAAGTAGAGGAACACATTATAAAGACTCGTAACCCAGCCGTTGAGGAGTCAGGGAACTCTTACTAATCCATGAAACTCGTACCAATTCCTGGAAAAGCACAAGAAAATTTGGGGAGGTAAAGTAACTACCTAAAAGTTATCCCCCCCAATTCAAAAGATCCCCACCTAGAACTGTTCTACATCATGTTCTATGTAATGGATTTAATTAAAATACAAACCAGAATATGTTGCATACACAGCATCATTTCTTAACATGTAAGAAAACAACAGGGACTCAAACCAATGTAACAGTAAGACTCCGGGGAAGTTTAAAAGGACAGATCTGGATTTCAAGTCTCCGTCTGTTACTCAGGATCTGGGTGACATGGGCAAGTTGCTTAACCTCTGTGTTGTCGGTTTCATCCACAGTTAAATGGAGCCTGGCACAGGACAAATGTTTAACAAGTACCACCTAATAGATGAGTCCTTACCACATGCCAGATGCTGCGCTCAACACTTCAGTCCCTGACGAAGATAAGTCCTAGCAGCATGCACAGAAGGAGCATCCCGTTACTGTCTTCAATGTCCAGGGGAAGAGACAGAGGCTTAGGGAAATTCTATAAGCCGATGGAGGTCACGACAGCCAGCAAGTTGGAGGCAAGCCTTAATCCCTAGTTGTCTGCATTCTAAGCCCCAGTCTTAACCACTAACGGCGTTTCTACCTTCTACTTCTCCGTTGCCAGCCATGCCAGAAAAGTAGGTTTTCCCCACTGAAATGACAAAATATTCCCAGTGTATTAAAGACACAGTAACTACCTGTATATTCCTTGGTCTGTGTTCTATTCAAACGCCTGCCTGCCATTATTTAAAACACATGTTATCAGACAATTGCTTATCAAAGCCACCTGAGTCTCCATTAGGATTCTTCAATAAGAGGTCAGGGTTAAAAGCAACAGATCCAGAGGATAAATCTGGATCTGAAAAGGGAAAGATGACAAAACAGTTTGCTGGACAAGATGTCTGGCCCCTTTGGCCACTTTTCAATGAAATGGAAGGGAAAAGATGTTGAGGTCACTGAGAAAACAATTTAAGTGGGCCAGAAAGAGACACAGTGTGTGTGATGGCTCCTTTTCACCTGCAGGAGACACTGACATAGTCTGAGGCAGTCAAAAGCGTAATAATGAAGAGGAGGAAAGGGGTTTTTCTTACACCACAGCTAGATCCACTAAATTGGGAGACGGAGCTTGACACTTTTTGACACAGCAGCACATTGGCCTGGCTCATGGTGTCATTTTGTGTCAAGTATTAGTACAAATACCGACACTGATGCATTGAAGGAGCATTTGATGTTTCCTTAAATGGTTTCCGACTTGGCACAAGAAAAACCAAGTGTAACAAACATCAATGTGATTGCTATACCTCTCAAAGAGCTTTCAAAGTTGCCTCTGGGTTGACCAGCTTGTTTCCTTACCCATGGAACATTAGCAAGAGCTGCAGAACACACAGAGGATACTACTTTTTGTGTGTCCGCTTTGCTGGAAGGGGGAGGGACTTGGAGAGCTCTTGAAGCCATTTGAAAGTCAGAATCCAGGAGCTACGGAATAACTGGGGCAAATGGTAATGTGCAGATGCAGACTTGGGGCACCGATGAAATGGGCTCTTTGCCCCAAGGTTTGGATTCAGTAAGCCTCTGTTGGGTTCCAAGAGCTTGAGTTCCGATTGAGATGCTCATGTGACCTTGATGATCAGCCAGGTGCAATGAGCACTGGTCTGATGGGGAAAAGGCTGGACTGAGACTCAAGCTATCAGGGTGCTAGTCCCAGTTCTGGTACCTCCTGGGTGTGGGATCTCTGGGAAGTCACTTCTTTGTTTTTTCAGCCACTTCTCCTTTCCCTCAATTGATAAGGCGGGGGAGAGAGAGTCCGTGGGAAAGATCTCCAAGGATCTCTCGCTCCATCAGTCTCGAACATAGTGTAGGGGTTAGGGGCCACCACGGAGCATAATTAGGACCTTAGACCCTCAAGGTACCGAACCTTGGTCCCCGTTTCAGCACTGCTGCTCTCCAGTTGCCGGACAACTTCTATCATTTCTCCAGGACAAGTAATATAATTTCTAACTCTAGGTTTCCTCAACTGTAAGTATAAAATCCCAATGATAGGGGCACCTGGGTGGCTCAGTCGGTTAAGCTCCCGACTTCGGCTCAGGTCATGATTTCACAGCTTGTGAGTTATAGCCCCATGCTGACAGCTCAGAGCCTGGAGGCTGCTTCAGATTCTGTGTCTCCCTCTCTCTCTACTCCTCCTCTGCTCATGCTCTGTCTCTTTCTGTCTCAAAAATAAACAAACATTTAAAAAGATTTTTTTTTAAATACTGATGATAAAAAAAAAACAGCACTTACGGCATAGTTTTTTGTGATTAAATAGTTTTGTGTGAAATAGGCAGTGCATGAAGAGTGCCCAGGACAGTGCCCTGCTGAGTGCTCAATAGCTGTTAGTTGTGGATACCCCTGCCAAGGTCAGCCAGAAGAGCTTCCTGCTGTCCCCTGGAGCTACTGTGATTAATGAGGTTCAGGTAAAGGTAACCCTGGCTGCACAATCCTTGGTCTTGTCCTTTTATCAAGAGAAATTCAAAGGAAATGAGCTTTTTGGGAAAGGGTGGGATATTGGAGGGAGGGCATTAAGTCACGCCTCTTAAGAGGAAACGTGGGAACAAATTTGAGAAAGGCATTATACAATCTATACCATGTTTATCAAAGTGTGGTTCAGGGATGATGTGCTGTAGAACCAACCTGGCAGTCATTAAAGAAGCCTATTCCTGTCCCTACTGGATCAGACTCCCAAGAGGGTGGGTCCAGCAATCTGTTTTTCTCACGAGCTACACAGGAGTTGGAGGATCACTGGCAAATATAGTTGATGAAAAAAATCCTCCCCCTAATTCTCCAGTCCTGTGTTTACCCGGGTGGGGGGAGGGGGGAACAACACAGTGAAGGCAAATGAACTTGTGCATCTGTGCATTTACCAAGAATCTAAACTTCTTACATTCTTGTCATCTCCAGTGCAGCTGGGTTCCAAGCAAGTGTCCAATTTGTGCATAATTCACAACTCCCCAGAGAAACAAACACTAGCCAAGGGCTGGCTACTTATGGATGTGGATTATGTCAACTTCCTTAGAATGGCAGCATGGTTTGTAAAAATTAAATACAAGCAGTGAGTGCCTCTCCACTTCCTCTGCCTTCCCCTTCCTCTGCTCTGCTCTCCCACCCTGTCTTTCCTCCCCCACTGACTTCACCCCTGTTTCCACTGCTTTCCCTTTATGCTTTCTGTGCTCAGGCTCTTTTGTTCAGATTTATTTTTTCTCCCTTCCTTCCACTCCTCTCTCCTATGTTTGCCCCCTCTACCCTGCAGTTTTCCTTCTCTCTTTTGCCTCTTTCTCTCTCTCGTTTTGCCCCAGGGGTATATGTGTGTCTCTCTCTGATTCCCCTCCTGTTGTGCCTCTGTCTGTGGGCCTCTCCCTGTCTTTCTATCACACACAATACCTCATTGCCCCTTCCTCCACTTGATGCCTGGCTCTTGGCTCCCCTCTCACCAAGGAGCCTCCAGGGGGCACACTTCTGGGCAGGCAACCCTGTGCCCCATGCTAAGTCAGCCAGCGCCCTCTATAAGAGGTTCGGTCTACTTACAAGTTCTTGGATATCTGCTGCCAGAGACCCCCACTGAGGAGGGTCCTTCAAAGGAATAGAAAGGAAATCTGGGCCGGGAAGATGCAGCAGCAACTACGGAGTAGAAACAGGAGGGCCCGACGGCTCTAGTACCTGGAGTGTCTCCCGCACGGGAAGTCACAGGGCCAAGCCTAGCAGTGGAGGGTTCTTCTGCAGTTTGGTTTGTCTATCACTTCATTTCCAAGATACTCACGAGGGCAGGCAGTGCAGTGGGGGTGCCAAGGGGGTGGTTGGGAAAGCTTCAGCCTCTTAAAATTTCTATCAGTCTTCTCAGAGCCCACTAACCTCCTCAAAACACAAACTCTAAATAAAAATTGTGTGTCCGCTTTGCATGTAGCCTCCAGACCACGCTACAACCCCCTACAACCCCTCAGCTGCCCCTCCATCTACCAACCCTAACCCATCTCTAAGCACCTCTTTTATAGACATACCAGAGCTCCTGCCAGGAGCAGGGGTAACTTTCCGGATCTGCAGTTAGGCAAATTGAGGGACAGAGAAGTTGCACAGCAGGCTCCAGAAGATGTTCCTCTGGAGTGCCGCTGCTATCAGGACCCAGAGTATTTTGCATACTGGAAAACACCAGAGGATGGTGAATTCAGAAGAAACTTTTTTCAAGGCTGAACCACAGCCTCTCTCAATGTGAATCTCCGTCAGCAGGGGCAGAACTTCGTTCCTAGTTTCTTCCGGTGCAGCTCTCAAACTCGACGGGTCCGCACGCTAATCCGCGCCCATCACCTGTACACGCGCTTTCCCCGACCCTGAGCCCTCTCCCTGGGTCTTAGGATGAAAGTGTAGGAGGCCAGGCCGGTAAAGAAGAATAAACTCAGGCCATGGCTCCTAATGCTCCCGCAACTCCCCCCTCCCCTTGGTGGAGTATAGAGGGGCAAAATGCTGAGGTTTGGCCCGCTGCCCAGCCAAGGGAGCAGGAATACCCGCCACCAGGGACCGCAGAAGGCAGGGGCTCGCGTCCGAGGACCAGCCAAGTCCGCGTCGCCCCAGCTGAATGGCCCCTCAGTTGCCTGCAAGTTGAAACCTCAGTCAGGCACACAATGAGGCCGCTGTTTTCCGACAGGAGGCATTTGGATGCCTCACACACTCAGCCCAAATCGGGCCTGAGAGCAGAGCGCATTTCCTTACCCATGTTCAGATGCGCCCCTGGATGCGGTTCAGTTGCGGTTCCCTTCCCGCGTGCCTGGCCACAGGAAGCCCGTGCAGGCCACCTGTTGGACTCTGTCCGGCCGCCCTAGATCTTGCGCCCTCAAACCCGCACTGAGGAGCAGGGCTTCCAAGGTACCCAATCCATCAGCAACAGAAAAATTCACTTGCGCCCTCCTCCTATGGCTATCTTTCCTGCTCCCAATCACACACATACACACTTCCTTAATATTCCATCAGTCACTACTCTTTAATGAAGCGCGCTTAGCCTCCCCTAGGGGCCCGGGTTGCCCGTGATCTCCGAGCGCGCCCAGGCGGCAGCGGATCTCCAAGCGCTTAGCTGGGTGTCTGCTTAATGCGCGGGCGGCAGAAAAGCCCCAAATGGCACATCGAGGGGGAACAGTCCGTGGCCTGCTCTAGGGAGCCCCCTTGCTCCTAGGGAACCGGAAGGGGTCTCCTTCCTCAGTTCAGAAATGAAGGCATTCGGGGAAACCCCGAAGGCAATCGGATTGGGGGAAACAATGTTGCGTTTCGCAGCCAAATCCCAGGATAGGTGCAAAGGGGCTCAACTTTCTGGTGTCTCCCTGCCTTCCCTGCAAGCAACTAGCTGGGGGGAAAGGTTCGCCGCCACGAACGGGCTACTCACCCCTGGGTATGAACGCTGCCCCCGCAGGGGACCCCAACAGACTGACGCGCGTGGAATCCGTGGAACGCCTGGGTGTCTCGCTCGTCTCCCGGGCCACGCGGCGAAGGCTACGCGCTCCAAGCGGGGCAGCCGAGGGCAGTCGATCCCATGGGTGGCGAGTTGGCAGAGGGCGCGCCGCCCGGCTGGGGGCGCATCGCTCCCAGGGCTGGCGCAGGCTGCAGTGGGGAGAGGGGCTCCCGGGGAAGTTGGCGGCGCTGAGGGTGGACTTCGGACTTCGCGCTCGCTTCGGCTCGAGCGGCCGAGCGCGTCCTCTGGGATAGACAAGGGACTCGCCGGTGGAATGGGGGCAGGCGTGGGCCGTGAGGCTGCAGGAAGCCTCCGCTGGCCGCCGCCTAGAAGGAGCACAGCGGCATCGCACCGCCTGGAACCCCCAGCAGCGGCTGGAGCACAGAGCGAGCGAGAGAGCCGGGCTGCCTCCTCCCGGTTGCGGGCGCCCCTAGCTCAGAGCCCGGCTCGCCCCAGCCCGCCGCGCCCCTCCTCCTGCCCGAGTCCTCCTCCCCTCCGCTGTTTCACCAGCTCGCAGGGCTCGCGGGGCTGGGCTTGGGCCAGAGGCTGAGTGGAAGGCGACCGCAGAGCCCGCAGCATGGAGGGCGATCTCGCCGGCTAGGGCTCGGGCTCGGGCTCGGGCTTGGGCTCCGGCAGCGGCAGCAGCGGCCGCCGCCTCCCGCGCGCCCACGTGCCGGAGCCCCGGTGTGCGCGCTCCGGCCGGCCGGGCTGGAGGGAGGGAGCTGGGGCGAGCCGCGGGTGGGGGTGGCGGGGAGAGCCTGCACACCCGCGCAGCGGAGGGGAAGCCGCCGAGAGGCTCCCTGGGGCGCAGGGCTTCTGGTCTGCAGCTCCGGGAAGACTGGTGTGCAAGGTTCCCCCAGCTCCCCCCTCCGTTTGCAGAACGGAGGGAGCCTGAGCTAAACCCGGGGCGGGAGGTGTGGGGGGGGGGGGGGGCGCTCCACTCCGCAGGATCAGCCGGGAGCCGCGGCCGGAGGCGGCTACGTGTCTCCACCAAAGGGACGGGTTCCAAGTATCCTTGAACCCCCTCACCTCTCCGGGGAGAAGAATAGGGTTCAGAAACACCGAGTGAGAGAATATGCGGGTTCCCAGAGAGAGCTTGTTCCGGCTGGCCCCGCCTTCCTCCCAGAGTGAGCACTTTTCCCGTTAACCAACAGACTCCAAGGGGCTCCTCCTTCCCGGGAGAAAGGAGTTGTCTTGCAAGATGGGCCTGACAACCTCCAATCAAGTGACAAATAATTACTGAGCACTCACTTTGAGTGATGCCCGGGCAGTGTCCTGAATCGTCGGGCCCTCCCGGGTTTCAAGTTGTGTTCTCTGTTCTGCGCGCCCTTTAGCAGGCCCTCCCTGGGC
This sequence comes from Panthera pardus, assembly GCF_024362965.1. Taxonomy (NCBI): domain Eukaryota; kingdom Metazoa; phylum Chordata; class Mammalia; order Carnivora; family Felidae; genus Panthera; species Panthera pardus. The sequence goes on along the minus strand of NW_026526765.1, from coordinate 47,410,860 downwards.
CTCCTGGCTCCAACCAGAAAATGAGGCTCCTTCCTCATTGGAGTAAGAAAGACAAAACAAATACCTGTGAGAAATTTTAAATTAGAAGACACTTCAAAAGATATGTAATAAATAATTTGATATTAACAAGAAACGTGATTATTTTTTTATAAAGTTACAAAATAGATCTCTAGGGAAACAAAAACTAGCAAAATGCACCTATTATTGGGCACATGTGCAGTTACTTAGAGATCTTTGTCTCCAATCTTGTCATTATTTAAGCGGAAACATTGAAGCTCAGAAAAGACAAATGGCTTGTCCAAGGTCACACATAATCCAATTTGGTTAGTCTGGTCTTCTACTGGCAAACCAGTGCTTTCTCTGCCACACACCAGGACACAGATTATACTCAGCAGTATTGTGAGGAGACATCAGCAAAAAGGGGGAGACGTTTGTTTCCTCTGGGTTTCCAAAAAAAAAAAAAGGCTTCGTAAAAGTGTTGGGATTTAAGCTAAACCCTAAACAGTAGGCAGGATTCAGATATCTGGAAAAGCCAGACCATGCAAGGGGAGGGAGAGAGGTCACAATGAAAGATGAAGAAGGACGTGTTACAAGAGCAGCAAACAAGTTTGGCAGGAGCAGAGAGCTTGCCTGGGTGATGGGAGCCACTGAAGGGTTTTAAGCAGTAAAAGAAAATGAGAGCTTCATTTTATGATAATCTATACGTCCTGTACAGAATGGATAAAAAAAAAAAAAAGTGGGGGGGGGAAGAGATGAGGGAGGAGGAAGGAGACGGAGTGGGGGGGCAGGTGGAAAGCGAAGGAATTGCAGGCAGAGAGAACCATTAGGAGGTCAAGGCAGCTATCCAGATGCAAGTGGTAGAAGCCTGATGAAATGTGGTGGCAGGTAAAGCTGAAATCAATGAAACTTCCTAACTCTGTTCTTTTAAGCCTCCTTTATAGGAAGTACTCTGCTGTTAATTGCAGGGGACACTGTATGGAAAGGGGCATGTGTTTGAGATACAATGGAAAACTGGGCGCCAACCCTCAGAGACTGAAGTGGAGCTTTTCACAGTACTGAAACTGATCTGAAGCTTATCTGGTCCCTTAGTTTTAACATTCAACACTGGGGAGCTGAACAGCAACAGCCTTTAGAGAAGAATGGGCTAAGTTAGGATTTCTATCAATCAACCAAAACAGAAAACCAGAAAGGGAAGGGGAAATCGTGTTTTCTTTTATTCCTTGGAGGCTCTTGAAGTCACAAATGAATGACTTCAAGGGCCTCCTCGGGTTCTTCCAGTGGAAATAGTTTCTCTGTGCAGCAACCCACGATGTGGACCAGCACCAACAGCATCTCAGGCTTACCAGGCACAGAATCGGAGGTCCCACCCTCTGATTCCCAATCAATCAGAATTTTTGTCTTAAGATTCCTAGCTGATACATTAAGATTCCTTTCTCTATCTGTTCCTCTCCTAAGCTAGTGTTCTTCAAACTTTTGAGTGTGATGCATGTTTTTTCAAAAGCCATATATTACACCACAGCGACACACACACACGCACACACACTTACTTATAATTTAAGTAAATGTTTCATAAAACAACACATATCTTTAACGTACAGTTCACTTCAATATTTTCTATTCAATTTATTTCATTAAAGAAAAAAAAAAAAAAACGCTGGCCATGCCCTACTAATAGATTCCATGACCTGCTAAAGAGCTGTAATTTGGGGCTTGAGAAATATTGAGCCATGCTATCAATTATTTTATCTTGGGTTTTGTTTGCATGTGTGTGTATCTTATCTCCTCCATTAGACAGTGAATTCCTTGAGGCAATGTTCAGATTTTTTATCATTGAACTATAGATCAGAGTTAACGGAGGGTTCTGTATGAGGTAGCAACTCAATAACTATTCAATGAGTGAATCCATTAATGCATAAACCGATGGAAGCCAGGGACTGGGGGCAAGCCGAGGGAAGAAGAGAACAAAGCTTGGAGTGTAGAAGAACCTAAGCCAGGAAAATATTTACCCAAAACTCCAGTTCCCTAAAGCAATATCAATGGACTATGAGCACAGAAGGTCATTTCTAAAACAGTCATGCATTCCAAATGCTCCACTGTTGGCCAGAATCTTCTTTGCCAATGGTGTTCACCTTTGTTGCTTCACAAAATTCGAAACGTTGGGGACTTGAGTAGGAGGGAAAGAAGCTGAGTAGCGAACACAGAATCTTAGAAAAGGAAAAGAAATGGGGAAATGAGGAAGACATATCCGTACAAACCTGACATGAAAAGAGGGAAGCTTCACATGGTCTTGTCGTCCTGGGACCAGGGTCTCTGACAAAGAGAAGAAAATAACTGGGAGTGGATTTTGTTCGAATACACAGAGATGCTTGGCAATGATATCTTTCCAAAACGAAATAGATTCTTTTGGAGGCAATCATTTCCCTGCCACAGGAAAGAGACCACAGAGAATGAAGAAGTGCTTGCTGTTCTTAGACGGAGTGGAGAGTATTATGATTTATTTCATATAAATGAAATCATAACCTAAAATGTGCACAGTAGAGTTACAGTATCTCGTGGTATAGACATCTCAAGTGTCCACCAGTTCAACCCCCTATTTTAAAGGAATCCATACGGGGTGCCTGGGTGGCTCAGTCAGTTTGCTTCTGACTTTGGCTTAGGTCATGATCTCACACTCTGTGAGTTCGAGCCCCACATCGGGCTCTGTGCTGACAGCCTGGAGCCTGCTTCGGCTTCTGTGTCTCCCTCTCTCTGTCCCTCCCCTGCTCATGCTCTGTCTCTCTCTGTCTCAAAAATAAATTTAAAAACATTAAAAAAAATTTTAAAGGAATCTGTGGAAGTTATCACAGAGTTCCTTATCATGAGATATCTAAGAAAGCTATAGCTGAAGTATTTCATCTCGGACTTTCAAACGCAGGCATATATATTTTACACAGGAATGCCACAGATGACACGGGAGGAATCTCTAAGGTGAAAGATTCTCTAAGGAATCTCTAAGGAATCTCAAGGTGAAAATGATCAATGAGTTACCTGAAAAGGCTGGAGTGGATATATTTATTGAGTATCTACTATGGACTAGGCACTGGAGCTGCTATTTCTCATGCTTGAATTTCATAAAATCCCCTTTCACAAAAATCCATGAAGTAGGAGGTTTTAATCTCCATTTTGCAAGTGAGGAAAGGCAGGATCATCCAGAAGGGTAAATAATCTGCCTAAGATTTTAAGGTTACAAAGTTCCAGATCAGGTTTTGAACAAAAGCCTGTGTTACTCCCAAATCCGTTCTCCCTCTTTTCTTGCGCTTTGCAGCCCCGCCACGGAAGATTTCCAGCAAAAACTGGCTGGAAGATGGAAGGACAGAGTTCTGATTGGGGCAAAGGACTGAATGGCTGACTTGAAAGGGGGCCCCTTGTGCTGAGATTCTGGGATGCTTTGAAAGGTTGTTCACACCAAGGTGGAAATACTATTAAGTACTTTGAGTACCCCCCGCTGTGCAGAATCCACAAACTGACTCAGTGGTGGTCCATTACACTTGAAAGTTAATGCTGCTGTTGAAAGCTGCTTTGGCTGAAACTCAAAAGGAAGTTTGTGCATCAGGGGAATTTCACTCCCAGTGTAAATTAGTGCTCTTCTGTTGTTTGGAGTAACAGACACCAACCTAAGCTAGATTGAGGCGTGGGGCAGGAAACTGACTTTAAAGAATCAAGGGACTCAAGAAATCCATGGAAAGTAATGAAGCAAGACCTCTGGAAGGGACTGGAAAGTGAGAATAGAATCCTGCTAGAACGCATATATTCTCTCTCTCTCTCTCTCTCTCTCTCTCTCTCTCTCTCTCTCTCCCCCCCCCTCTCTCTCTCTGTATCTCTTTTTCATCTCATTGTCTTGCTCTGCTTCTCCTTTCTTCCCTTCCTGCAAAAGACCTGACTGCTTCTCTGCTCCTGTACAAGATAATATCCATCCCATGCATTTCTTGACTTGTCTCTGGATCTCCCTCAGGAGAGGGTATCTCATTGGTCAAATGTTCACCTGTGGTCCATCAGACAGAACCAGGAGGATGTACTCATAACAGTAACAAAGCTGCTAGGAGCTTAGCCCTGTGATTCAGATATGAAGTGGAGAAGGTAGGTTAGAATCAATCCCAGACAGAATGCAGAAATGTGGCTATGACACTCCTTTTTTAAAAATTTTTTTAAATGTTTATTTATTTTTGAGAAAGAGAGAGAGTGGGGAGGAGCAAAGAGAGAGGGGTGACAGGGAATTCAAAGCAGGATCTGTGCTGACAGTAGAGAGCCCATTGCAGGGCTTGATCTCATGACTTGAGATCATGACCTGAGCTGAAGTCAAATGCTTAGCTTAACCCACCGACCCACCCAGGCGCCCCAGACTACTACACTTAACATGAACAGTCAAGTGCTTTAGAAATGGTGTGAGGGATCTCAGTATGCACACACTAGATTGTATGTAGGAGATCACTAGCGGGACATGAGATCTAGTGATGTTACCACTGATTTAAGCCCAAAATGCAATGGAGACTATTTTAAAGATCCTTGCCACCCATGATCCTGTACAGATGAGCCAAAATTAATGGGAACCAATGACTGTCCCAGGCACATTGATCTGGATATTAATGTTTCAATTCATTTGGATTCATTTTAGTTTACCGGGAAGTACACTAAGTCAGGAATCAGAGAACCCTGATTCAAACCCAGGCTCTGCGCCTACCTGTTAGACAAGTTACCTCACTGGGGGTTAACAAGCATACCCTGCCTACCTCAGAAAGCTCTTCAAGAAGCAAATGAGATAATATCTGTGAAGCTAACACTATGTAAAATCTCAAGCACTGAGAAAATGTAAGAGATTATTAGTAATACAAGAAATAACAGGAAGCCAATGAGTTGTAACACTTAGGTTACCTTTGCAAATATCTATTCCACCATGCTCTTTGGAGTAGAAAAAAAATCATGCTGCAAGAAATGTAATGAATGTGAAGTGTGTTTATTCTATTTTTATGAGCCATGGTTGGGTGAAAAAGATCAGTGCAGCTCAAAAGTGAAGGATTGAAAGTGTACAGTTTTTAAGAAATAACTTGAGCTTTCAGTAGCAGTAGTAGGAATAGTTACAGCGGCAATACAGCAATGACCATGATAACCATATGGTTGCCATGTTCTAGGCCTTGTGCTAAATGCTTTCCACGCATTTGCTCATTAAATTCATATAACCTTCTTAGCTGAGTTCCATTTTTGTCTCTGGTTTAGAAAGAGAAAACTGAAGCAGAGCAAGTTAATAGTTACCCACAGTCTCAGAAGTACTAAGTCGGAGAGTCCAGATTAAAATTTGATTTACTTCATTCCAAAGTTAAAGTAAGTAACTACTACACTATTCTGCATTTTATATCCTCAGGAAGAAATGTGAGATAAATGTAAAGTTTTGGTGGTGCAAAACGTATTATAAAAAGGGAAGCCTCAGGGCAGCTGGGTGGCTCAGTTGGTTGAATATCTGACTCTTGATTTCGGCTCAGGTCATGATTCCAGGGTTGTGGGATCAAGCCCCTTGTTGGGCTCCGTGCTGAGCATGCAGCCTGCTTAAGATTCTCTCTCTCTCTCTCTCTCTCTCTCTCTCTCTCTCTCTCCCTCCTTCCCTCCCTCCCCATCCCTCTCTCCCACTCACATCCTCTCTTTAAAATAAAAAAAAAGGAAGCCTCTAACAATCAAAACTATCCAGTCATAAATCCACATACATTTTTGATGTGTATATTTTTCTGATGAATATATGGTCACTAAACAAAATTTAAGTACTTTGATGACAACACACCTATTAAAATAGATTTTTGTTTTTTATTTGTTTGTTTTGAGAGAGAGAGAGAGTGAACATGAGCAGGGGAGGGGGCAAGGAGAGAAAAATAGAGAACCCCAAGCAGACTCCACGCTTAGCACAGAGTCCAAGGCAGGGGCTCAATCCCATGACTCTGGGGTCATGACTCGAGCCAAAACCAAGAGTCTGAGCCACCCACGTGGCCCTAAAATGGATTTATTTTATTTTTTTACATTTTACTTATTTTTGAGAGACAGAGAAAGACAGAGCATGAGTGGAGGAGAGGCAGAGAGATAAGGAGACACAGAATCCAAAGCAGACTCCAGGCTCTGAAAAGTCAGCACAGAGCCTGATGCAGGGCTCGAACCTATGAGCTGTGAGATCATGACCTGAGCCGAAGTCAGACGCTCAACCGACTGAGCCACCCAGGCACTCCTAAAATGGATTTTTAAATAACAATACCAATTATTGGTGAAGGTGCTAAGTGACAAGAATGTCCATTTATTGCTAATGGAAATGCAGAATGGTACAGCCACTTAGAAGATAGTCTGGGGGCACCTGGGTGGCTCAGTCAGTTGAGCGACCGACTGCGGCTCAGGTCATGATCTAGCGGTCTGTGAGTTTGAGCCCCGCGTCGGGCTCTGTGCTGACAGCTCAGAGCCTGGAGCCTGTTTCAGATTCTGTGTCTCCCTCTCTCTCTCTGCCCCTCCCCTGCTCATGCTCTGTCTCTCTCTCTCTCTCTCTCTCTCTGTCAAAAATAAACATAAAAAAAATTAAAAAAAAACGAAGATAGTCTGGCAGTTCCTTAAAAGCTAAACATAGTGTTACCATGCGACTGAGAAATTGCACTCTTAGGTATTTACCCAATTAATTTGAAGAAATGTCCACACAAAAACCTGCAGGCGTATGTTTATTACAGTTTTATTCATCGCCCCAAACTGGAAGCAACCAAAATGTCTTTCAATAAGGAAATGGATAAACTGTAGTATATGCATATGATATATATGATACAATGGTATTCATCAATGAAAAAGAATGAGCTACCCATTTATGCAAAGGCATGGAAGAATCTTAAATGCGTATTGAGAAGTGAAAGAAGATAGCTTGAAAGGGCTACTTCCTATACGATTCCATTTGTGGAACACTCCAGAGAAGGCAAAACTAGAGAGGGGGTAAACATAAGTAGTTGCCAGGGGCTTTGGTGGAAGGAGGGCTGAAGAGTGAAGCACAGAGGATTTTTCAGGGTGGCAAAACTATTGTGTAGGATATGACACTGTGCGTTTGTCAAAATCCATAGAACATTACAGCACAAAGAGTAAACCTTAATGTATGCAAATGTAAGGAATCATTTACGCAATCTCAGGAAGGAATGCAGACTCTGACAAGAGACTCTTAATCACATTACAAATATATGAAACACTGTCACTGGAAGAAGCGAAGGAAGAAGTTGTTGACCTAAATAACTAAAAATGAGTGGAGTCTGTAAGACCAAAGGTAAAGGAAATGTACATATGCACTGTTTCCTGGCTGATCAGGTTGTTTCTTGTGCAGGTGCACGTTAACAATTATGAAACCACCATCCATGTCTGCTGGAATTGAACAATTATGTAAAGGAATGATAGTGGGAGTCTGGTTTCTCACCCTTGGAGTGGGAGATTTCAGATAAGCAATGAGCGAAGGTTAGAACAATCCATGTGGTAACGGATTAGAGTTGGAGAGATCAGTTTGAACATACAGATCAGATGGATACATACAGAAATCATTACAGATACGTGAACACATACAGATTAGTATACACATGTATATTTCCTTGTTCTGTCATCTTAGAGGGCCTAAAAGCAATGACACAGTAAAAATGAGTATACCTAGCACCCAGATCCTAGTTTCTAATACCATTTTCCATTTTAAAAAACCCACAGCATCTTAGAGAAATGGCTTATCCTACAATTAGGGTGGGAAATGTACAAAATGAGCCTGGATCATCTTGTAGTGCCAGAAAGCAAGGATGTACTCAACATGCGCACATGTGCGCGCACACACACACACACACACACACACACACAGTATTAGGGGAATATGTCAAATGGACAAAGGAGCCAAGACTCCTTTAGACATAGGTCTATGTCTAAAATAAATATTAAGACGTCCACACTGATATAAGTAAACAACTGGCTGAATAAATAAATAAGAACAAATATCCCATATGGAAGAATTCCAAATGTTTTATGTACATACCTCCCTCAAGGAGATGAAGCCTAACTCTTCCTCCTGTAAGTGTGGGATGGGTGTTGTCACTTCCTTCCAAGAGCACAGTATGCAAAGTGGGATAAAAGAGGAACTTTACAATGGAGAAGGCTGAAAAACCCTGCCTCAGCCAAGCGATCAAGGTTAAGATCAGCAGTGATGTCATGTTGAGGATATGTACTTTTGATATGATGTGATGAGAACAGCATTTTACATCTATAATCTTCTTCCCAAGGACCCACAACCACAGTGTAATCATGAGGAAAACAGCAAACAAATCCCATTTGAGGGATATTCTGCAAAATACTGAGCAGTGCACCTAACACTGTCAAAAATGATCAAACACAGAAAGTTTGAGTAGCTATCACAGCCAAGATGCATCTAAGGAAACATGACAACTAAATGCAATGTATACCCTAATGCAATCTTGAGACAGAAAAAGGGCATTAACTTAAAAACTAAGATGTATGAACAAAATGGGCCTTAGTTAACCATAATGTATTGACTCATTAATTGTGACAAGGCTACCATACTAATTAAGATCTAATAATAGGGGGAAGTAGGTATGATGTATACAAGTATATGGGAACTCTCTTACTAGTTTGGTAATTGTATAAATTGTATAGATTTTATAAATCTAAAACTATTGAAAAGTAAACAAGCTTTTCAAAAAATTAAACAACAACAACAACAACCGAAAACAAATGTAAAGCCCCAGGAGATAGGCTACAGGAAATACATAGTATCCTTTTCTCACATAATAAAATATTTAAAGCATAAAAAAAAAAATCCAAAACGAAAACAAAAATGAAAACAAAACTTAACTAATTTAGACTCGTCAATGGGAAAAATATAACAGTTAATTTTCCAGACAAGCCAATTGCCCTATTCAAAATCATTAGAAGCCTCATGTTGTTGTCAAAAACAATCTTCTTTCTCATTTTTCTGCTTTCTAGACCTGTTCTGTTCATATTTGATGGCTATTTAGACATCTCAAAGATAATATTGATCTGTGTCTTAAAGTGGAATTGATTATTCAGCATGCCACTATTAAAATGTCCCTTCATTGCATAGGCATTTGCCTCGGTGCACATTAATGTTATTTTGCCCACAGCATGTATTCGGTGGCTATTAGATTCAATCTCAATGAAGCGGATAAAATCAAACTTGATGAGGAGAGTTTGATTTAGGTTTAGATACCAATAACAAAGTGCAAGTGTGCATTTAGAAGACTGTGTGCCAGTTTATATATGGGACAAAAATAGAGGGAATAAGGGAATCCTTTAAAAAGATGACTGTTTTCTATCATCTGGTGATTCCTTAGTAGACAAAAATGTGTGGATGGTAACTGTGGCCATTTGAACGGAGTAAAACAATTAGGAGGTGATTCAAATCCTCATTTCCATCCATTTTCCTCATCTATTCATTGGCTTTTGGAGGAGAGAACAGCAAAATGAAGATTGCCAGCCAGTTCCAAATTACTAAAAGAAAGGATTCTGTATTTCATTATTCACCCTCTATGGCAAACCAGGCAGAACTGAACTATTCTTTTGGGCTTCCAAAGCTGTATAATTTTTTTCACCAATGCTTTCTCCATACAGTATTTTCTTTGGAAAGCATGTTTTATGTGAGTTCTTTTTGTTGTTGTTGTAGTTTTGAGTAACACAAATATTACTTCAATGCAAGATATTGACTCTCCCGGAAAATTTTTCCAGAATGAAAATTTGAGACCCAGCATACCAATAGAACCAAATATTTACTTTAGTACCCTGGAATCTCATGAGATTAAATTATATATGTAATAAGATATGAACTTTGTGACTTTAGCAAACCTGATTAATTGTGACAAAATATTGAAGTGAAATTGCATAAAGTATGACCCAGCAATTCCATTTGTAGCTATACATCCCCAAACTGGTATTGAAACAAAAATGTATACGGGAATGTTCACAGCAGCACTGTTCCCTGTAGCCAAAAGGTGACATCAACTCAGATGTTCACCAATTGATGAGTGCATAAACAAAATGTGGTATATCTATAAAATGGAATATTATTCTTCCATAAAAGGAGTGATACATGCTACAGCATGAATGAGCCTTGAAAACATAATGCTAAATGAAAGAAGTCAGGGGGAGCCTGGCCAGCTCAGTTGGTTGAGTCTGACTTTGGCTCAAGTCATGATCTCACGGTTTGTGAATTCGAGCCCCGCGTCGGGCTCTGTGCTGACAGCTCAGAGCCTGGAGCCTGCTTCGGATTCTGTGTCTTCCTCTCTCTCTCTGCCCCTCCCCCACTTTCTCTCTCTCTCTCTCTCTCTCTCTCTCTCTCTCTCTTGCTCTTTCTCTCTCAAAAGTAAATCAACATTAAAAAAATAAAAAAGGAAAAAAAGAAAGAAGTCAGACTTAAAAGGTCATATATTGTACGATTCCATTTACTTAAAATGTCCAGAATAGGCAAATTCATGGAGATGTAAAGCAGATAGTGGTTTGGAGGGACTGGAGCAAGTGAGAAATGGGAAGTGATTTCTTCCTGTGGGAGGTAGAAATGTTCTAGAACCTGATAGTGGTGATGGTTGCCCAACATTGTGGATGAACTAAAAGTCATTGGATTATAGATTTGGAAATGGTTACAATGGTGAATGGCATGTTACATGAATTTAATATCAACACAAATGTATACGTGTGCATGCATATCACGAGGAAGCATGTTACAAAGCACCTGTACACTGAACCACCAGCCTTGTCCAATTGTAACAAATAGTGTTCATGTGAAGAGTAGAGGGGATTAGCAAACAGAAAGAGTAGACACTGTACAGGCAAAAGAATACTGAGAAAAAGAGCTGTTTTTGTTTTTTTTCCTAGGAGAACCAACTCCCTATTGATACTCTGCCACTCAGTTTTTCTTTGCCACCTAAAACATCAAAAGTAGAAATAAGAAAGCAACCTCCGTCAGGCAGAGAAGCAGATGGTATTGAGAGGGCCTGTCAGGCCAAGAAGAGGCTCTGGTGGGTGCATGGACCATGTGTGGAATCTGAGACGTGCATCCAGAATATCCAGTGTGCTCTGCGAAGCCAATGGCAGATTTGGCCAGACTGTAGATGGAGTTGCTTAGCAGACCCACAGATATCAGATTTTGACCAGAGGGACAGTGGACAGGTGGAGAGGATGGAGGGACAGCTAATCATGTGAAGAAGCATAAATTTGAGAAAGATACAGGTTATAAACAGGAAATCATGGAGGAAGTCAAGTTAAGGTAGTTAAGGTAGTATTTGCCAAACACAGTGGGTGTCAGATGTCTTTTTTGGGGTTTGGTTGGACCTCTCTCATTACCTCTCAAGGCACTGGCATTTCATGAGTCAGCAAAGTACAGATGAGGTGAAGCCAATGATGGTTCACAGAGCTACAAGATAAACACTGATTATAAGAGCTTCCATTTACACAGTGCTGACTATGGGCCAGGCATGAGCTAAGAGCATCACAAATATTATCTCACTTAATACTCACAATTACCCCTCGAGGCAGGCATTACCCCCATTCAATGAGCACTTGGGGAAACTGAGACTCAGAGAGGTTAGGGAATTCTCTCAAAGTCTCACACGTGGCCAAGCTGGCGTTCGCAAGCTGATTGTCTGACGGTCGTGCCTACTTTTCTGGTCACAGAGCTACCTTCTGGAGCAGCCCCACTCACAGAAAGTGCTCGGGGTAAGGCCGGTAGGCCCTGGACCCATGCTAATCCGACTAAGAAATTTGCAAAGGGATTTAGAAAGACCCAGCAGCTCATAGTGAAGACAACACAAAAACCGGGATGTTAGTACCTGTGAAGCAGGACAGAGATACAAAAAATAAACTTAACAGGCTTCATTGCAGTCATCCATTTACAGAACTATCACCCCTACTCAACTGAGAGCCCCTAGAAAGCAGGGACCCTGAGTTTTGCACCACAGCGATCAGCACAGTATCTAGTATAGAGTAAGTCTTTAACAAACTTTTTTTTTTTTTTAATAAAAAAAATATACCAGACTACTGGTATAGTGACTGACAGGAATAATAAGTGTTGCTACCTTTTATTGAGTATTTAACTTATGTTTACATATGTACACTTTATGAACCTTACGCCTCATTTCTACCTCCCAGCACGTGCAAAATGTGCCATTACTTACATTACAGACAAAGAAACTGAGGCGTAAATAACTTTGCCAAATTCAGCCATCTAGAAGAAGTGAGCTAGGTTTCCAACCCTAATTTCTACGACTCTAATCTCAGGTGTTTTAACCTCTTCTCTTTCCTATGATAGACTCTCCATCTTTTAGTGAGGAGGGAGTGGATTATTATTGAATGGTGTACATTTTGGCAAAAGAATAATGAAAATGGTACTCTAACATTAGGCTTCAAAAAAAGACTGCAAAATTATACATGTGCTTTGATTACACTGAGTGAAAATTCACATACATACAAATGAACCAGCAGGAAGCCCGGAGAATAAAACAGTTGTATCAGAATGGTGAGACTATGGCTAATTTTCTTCACACTTTGCTTAATTTTGCTACAACCTTATTTTAAGAATAACTAAGACTTGAAAAATACAAGTGCAGTAAAACAAATTACGACGTGCCCACAAACTGATTGCTTTAGGAAGAATCATTGCTTGAGCCCTGGGTTGTAGGATCCAGGTTAATTACAGGACATCTCCAGTACCATATCTTCCTCAAGATACAGCGGAGCTCTTTGCAACAGGACTTTTGAGTCTTCCTGAATTCTCCAGTTAGGATTACATTTTGAAAATATGATCTACTATTCTCCTCAGTGGGACATTCAAAAATATCACTTGCTGTAAATGTAACTGCAAACCAGTTTCTTCTTTCATGTAATCCATGAAACAGTCTCTATATCCATGTATATGAAGTTTTATTACTGCTGAAAACGTCAACTCAGCCATCAGTCTTTCGTCCTGGGGCCAGTCATCTTTTTAAAAGTCAGGTCAGTATATGGCGCTCCCCTCCTCAAAAACCTTCTAGCACTTCCCATTAAATAGATGGTAGACAGAACTCCGAGGGCTAATCTCTATTCCCTCCTATCATCCTCTGTAGACTACATGCTCTACTCACAATTTGCCGTTTACGTTCATGATTTCATGCTTCTCTTATAATAGAGACTTGGTCTCAAATGCATTCCCTCACTTGTTAAATTTTTACTTCACGTTTCTTCAAGACTCAACATAACTTTCTCTGTTAAACCCTTAATAATACCCCACTCCCCACCCCCTGGTACAAATGACTCTCAATTTTACAATCCCGATGCATAATATTTGCATCGCTAATATCTTACTACATCCTGTCATTTATTATATGAGAGTCGTAGGTAACATTTATCAAACACATTAGTTAGGCATTCTACATGTATTAGCTCATTTATTTTGTAATTTTTTTATGTTTATTTATTTTTGAGGGCCTGCGTGCACACAAGCGGGGGAAGAGCAGAGAGAGAAAGAGAATCTGAGGCAGGCTCTGCATCGTCAGCGCAAAGTCCTACGTGGGGCTCGAACCCACGAGCCCTGAGATCATGACCTGATCTGAAGTTGGATGCTCAACCAACTGAGCCACCCAGGCGCCTCTGTATTAGGTCATTTAAAACAACAACTCCAGGAGCTGAGTACTATTAGCTCCATTTTAGAGAAAGGGAATCAAGGGCTTAGGATGATGAAGTGCCTCACCCAAGGGCATAATGAATCAACATCAGAGACGAGCTTCGAACTCAGGTGGGCCTGAGCCAGAAACCTGTGTTCTTAACCATTACATTAAAGGAAAACCTTCTTTCTCCAAATTTCCAGTCATCTGCCTGAGAAATTAATTGGAGGCAAGTGGTTTGGATGGCAGAAACATATGCATTTGATGTATATGTCAAGTGCTTAGTTCCAGCGCCATGCTGAGCCTGAGGCAAAAGGAAAAATCAGTAATACTGATCCCGTCTTTATTTTAAATTTGTTTTTTTTCCCATCATGGATTTGCTTGCATTTACTTTGATTTAAAATTATTTAAAATATGACATATTATTTATCTTGAATACTGAGTTTGGGGCGTTGTCCTTGTAAATTATACATCCAAGATGAGTACTTGTCTCACCCTAGTCCTTGCCCTACTTAGCACAGTGTCTGAAACAGAGGGCACTCAGAAAAGAGCTTGGATGTTTTTTGTTTTGTTTTGTTTTGTTTTTCCTTGGATAATGCATTTATTTTTTTTTTCAATATATGAAATTTATTGTCAAATTGGTTTCCATACAACACCCAGTGCTCATCCCAACAGGTGCCCTCCTCAATACCCATCACCCAACCTCCCCTCCCTCCCACCCCCCATCAACCCTCAGTTTGTTCTCAGTTTTTAAGAGTCTCTTATGCTTTGGAAGAGCTTGGATGTTTAATTTACATGTCAGTCTTTCCCACAAGACCTCAAACTCCTGGAAGATAGTGACTCTTAAGTGATTCCTTTTTGGACTCTCACTAACTCCCACACTGTATCTTTTCAGTTAGATCTTCAAAAAAAAAAATATTTTGAATGAAACACATTGCCTCTCCTACTTTCGGCTGTGGCAGAGTCCTATTTCACAATGCCCACGAGAAGGTAACTTTTATAGTGAAAAACTTGAAATCTGACCATAGTTTTAATTGTCTATCAGTTGTCAAATCAAATGATCCATGACAAACAAAACAAAACAAAAACAAAGTATTAAAGGTCAACTTTGACTCCTAAAAATCCTTCCCCAAAGTTTTCCCCCACTGAAAGTCTTAAAGAACTATTTTTAGTTTCTCTCAAGGATACCTTACAACACTGTAATCCTGCAAACACAACAACAGGACTCCTGCTGTTAATGAGTCATGATACTTTGTATGACTGGAAAATAGAGGCCAAGGAGTAGTTTCAAGGTTTTGAAAGGTAATGAGTTCTCTCTAATTCGTTTTCTTCTACAGCTTTGTGTTGGGAAAGCCATCGACCAACTGAAGATACTCTGCAGTGTGAAGCAGTTGTTAAATTGAAAATCGAACAGCCTTGGTTTGCATTCTAGATCTGTCACTAACTCTGTGACATTAACAAGCAATAGAACCTCCTCAGATCACATCCGAATCATGGAGATAATAGCAGTACCACCTGTTAAGGGACTGTTACAGGTTTTAAGTGAGAAAATGCTACGTCTAGCACACGGTAATTGCTCAGGAAATAGTAACAAATTTTTCACGTAATACATTTATATTGAGAAGTAGCATACGCTAGGTGTGGGGTTAGGCGTTAGGAATGCAGGTC
Source organism: Panthera pardus (assembly GCF_024362965.1). NCBI lineage: Eukaryota > Metazoa > Chordata > Mammalia > Carnivora > Felidae > Panthera > Panthera pardus. The sequence goes on along the minus strand of NW_026526765.1, from coordinate 47,395,522 downwards.
AGAACAGGCACCCGAGCACACGCAGTGGTTGTTCAAACAAGCTGTCTTCACTGAGCATCTACTGTGTGAAGTCACTCTACTAGATACTGTAGGGGAACAGAGTCAGTGTCTACCCTGGGCGCTGTAGGAGAACAGAGAGGAAAAAGAACAAAATCCCAGCCTTCAAAACAGGAGTCTGGAAATGGGATTCATTTGCAACAAAAAAAAAAAAAAAAAAAAAAAAAAAAAGGGAAAGGCTACTAGTAATTAAAGCAGAGAAAATGATAAACAAACGTGAGTTTGTTAAAGACGCACCAAACTGTATAGTGTTATGGCCAATTCAGTGTAAGAAGGCCTGGAGGGAAATTTTTGCATCTTAGCTCAACTATGTGAAACAAACAGTTTACTCCAGCAAGACGTAGACAAAATTGCATCCAGCTGAGGGAAGATGTAGATTCTGGCCACCACGTGTACTGGTAATGATGGCTTGGTGAACTTATTTCACCTTTCACTTCTAAAACAGGCTTGTTCAGGCGATTAGGGGAAATAACCTTTGGGCACTGGTCACTTGAGGTCTTGGGAAACAGATGCATGACCGAATGAGAAGCACAAGAGAGTTATTGAAAGACATTCTGGTGGTGATGCTACGGGCTGAACTAGAGTCCTCCCAAATTCATCTGTTGAACTCTGAATCCCAGGAGCTCAGAATGTGACTGAATTTGGAGATAGGCTCTTTGAAGAACTGATTAAGGTCATTAGCGTGGGCCCTAATCCAAGGTGGCTGCTGTCCTGAGAGGAAGAGGAGGAGATCAGGACCCAGACACGCACACAGAAGGAAGAAACTTGAGGAAACTTGAGAAACTTGAGAAGAAACCAATCCCGTCAACGCCTGGATCTCAGACTTCTCTTCTCCAGGCTGGTGGAAGAACAAACTTGTGTTGTATAAGCCACTCCGTCTGTGATACTTTGCAAACGAATACAAAAGGATAAAGCAGAAAGAGAACGTGAGTGGTCAACGAGAACCCTCAGGCCACAGTGCAAGTCTGACATCCATAAATGGGAAGACAGAAGAAAGGCTGCTTGGGTAGAAAGAGCCTTGTCCTGCAGTGCAGTTCCGAGAAAGTCTCAGGCAGGCCCATGGAGAACTGGGAGCATAGACTGCCTGTTAGAGAAGTGCCCCATTGGGCAGGAATGGCCTGGCTCTACCGCTGTGTGCAGATCCTGCAAGGTATGTGGCTGGAAGCTGTCAGTTTATTGTACTCCAAACAGAAGGTTCTCCTGTGAAGGGGGATGTGGGGGGGTATGTCTCCATAGCGGCCACAGTGAACGGATTTTGAAAATGTTAAAGAAACGTATTATGATGATGGTTACCATTCCCCTTGATGCTGTTTCTGCTGCTACTATTACTAAATTTGTTCTTTTACTCAGTGAAGGACAAGGAGTTGGAGGCTCCAGCAGACTCCAGAACCTCAATCCCCACAAAGGTACTAGAACCTAGCCCTCTGCTATATAAAGATATAATGCGGGTTGTGTTCTCTGTATCTTAACTGGTCTTACCACCTTGCCCAATAGTTCGCCATTAGAAATTTATCAGTGTGGGGCACCTGGGTGGCTCAGTCAGTTAAGGGTCCAACTTCGGTTCAGGTCATATTCTCATGGTTTGTGGGTTCGAGCCCTGCGTCGGACTCCGTGCTGAGAACTCAGAGCCTGGAGTCTGCTTCGGATTCTGTGTCTCCTTCTCTCTCTGCCCCTCCCCTGCTCATGCTATGCCTTTCTCAAAAATAAATAGACATTAAAAAAACTTAAGAAGAATTTATATGTGTGGTTTAAGATGTGTATATCTAGTAATCTCTAATTAATCCAGATTCATTAACACCAAACCTGTGTTCTTAATCTTGTACTATACTGGAAATAAATTCCTATATAAGTGTATATACTTATTATTCTTATAATGTTTAGTACAATTGATGGTCAGTGAAAGTCAGCAAAGTTTTTGTGGTTGGTAAAAGGAATACAGAAGATAAAATGAGGAAAAACACTAGGATGCACACATTTTGAAAAGCTAAGTAGTATAGTAAAACCCAGGTCTGAAATTTTAATTCCTCCTACAAGCTTAAATTAGGTCCCTGGTCAGCTGCCTTCCGTTGAGGCCCTTCAGTCTCAGAGAACTTATTATTCTTTTAGCAATGTCATGTTTCTTAACTAAAAAGGTAGTCTGGTTAGTCTAGTTAATAGAAAGTTTAAATACAACCTGTATAAAAACAACTAATTTTTCAACTATTTTAAATTAAACAAAATACACTCCCCATAGGACTTTATAATATACAATTTCTTTTTGTCCTGTGATTCAGTAACCCCTTAGGAAGATTTTATTGCCCCCAAAGTTACCACTAAGAGAAAAACTACAAAGAGAAAGTCAGAAGAAATTAACATTCATTGGGAATCAACTTTGTACAAGAAACCGGGTAGGGTACTTCCCACATATTAGCTCATTGGAATCTCAGAGCAACACAATAAAACAGGCATCTTTATTTTCTGCATAATGAAAATGAATCTCAGAGAGGTGAATGACAGACTCAGAACTCTATAGCTAGAGAGGCATAGCACCAAGAGATTTGAACCAAGTTGAATCTGATTTTTATTGTTTAAAAAATGTGTTTGGCTGATAGTAATACAGACAGTAGATTTTATTTTTTTATTTTTATTTTTTTAAATATGAAATTTACTATCAAATTGATTTCCATACAACACTCAGTGCTCATCCCAACAGGTGCCCTCCTCAATGCCCATCACCCACTTTCCCCTCCCTCCCACCCCCCATCAACTCTCAGTTTATTCTCAGTTTTTAAGAGTCTCGTATGGTTTGGCTCCCTCCCTCTCTAACTATTTTTTTTCCTTCCCCTCCCCCATGGTCTTCTGGTAAGTTTCTCAGGATCCACGTAAGAGTGAAAACATAGGGTATCTGTCTTTTTCTGTATGACTTATTTCACAGTAGCCTTTAAAAAAAGGTTTTTTGTTTGTTTGTTTGTTTGTTTGTTTTAAAGAGTAGTGGTTTACTCTCATAGAAAAAAAACAAAAGTCCAGAGGTAAGCTACATGGTACTATTACAGCAGTTCCAGGAAGTTGTCATGGACCCAGAATCTTTCTACCTTTCTGTTTAGCTATCCATGGTGCTGCCTTCATCTTCAAGGACACAGATGGATGCAAGACTTCCAGCTCTCACCTCCAAATCCCAGAGAGAAAAGAAAAGAAGGTGGCCAAGATATAAAAGGATAAACCTCCCAGATAAGTCAGTTCCTTTTAAGATATCTTCTTAGAAGCTCCACTTTCAAACTTCCACCTGCTTTGTCTACCTCCAGCTACAAAGGGGGCTGGGCACTTTGCTTCCAGAATCTAACAGGAGGAAGAAAGGGAGAATGGATATTGTGTAGTCTGCCCTAGATGCAAAGCCCATGCCAAGCCAAAGCCCATTTGCCAAGCTGCTAAAGGATGAAGAAGTAGGATGGGTGAAAATATGGTTTTCAACTGGTGGGCATGGCCCCTCCCCAGTTAAGAACTGTATTTTTAGTGAATGTTTGTTGCTTATAGAAAGAAATCATAATCTTTAGGTATTTTAGTGCAGAGACAAGATAACTGATCAGATATGTTGAGCTGAAATTTGAGTGACCGTAAGTAAAAAAAAAAAAAAAAAAAAAAAAAAAGGGTAACCTAAAGGTTAAATTCCTTGAACAATCTCCAAATCATTTAATTGACTAGGTAGAAAGAGGTTTTAAGAAGATGTCTGAAAAAAATCATTGAGACTAGAATTGTTTCACCTTACAAATTACCATATTTAAATAATCTTACTTGTGGTGATCTAAAGTTTCTCATTAGGAAGTGGGGAGTGAGTTTTTTTCGTTAGCTTTAAAATCAGATAAACCAGGTTAGTTGTGTGTGTGTGTGTGTGTGTGTGTGTGTGTGTGTGTGACATGCATTTGATACTAAATGGAATTAGACAGCAAAATTTATAAAATCATATCAGAGAGTTTTACAAATATCATAATTTTATGCGTCCACATGTTCTAAATGCAAAGACATGTTCTCATCAGGATCATAGAAGCAATGAATGTAAGAGCTGGGGGCTGCTTAGAGATTATCTTGATTACTTACTCTATTTGAGTATTAGGTTTCTACTGTTTATAGATCTCCTTTTCTAGTACACTTCTGTCATATGTGTGGCCACCTAGCGTCATTTAAAGCCTTCCTTTGCTTGTGGGCTTTCCCACATTCTGAATCTTTCCTTTACAAGGTAGAAGCCAGAACCACTTTTTCCAGACTCTCTAGCAACTAGGACACAGGCGTTTCATCTAAGCTTCTTCAATCAGTCATGCTCTCTTGGGACTCTGTTCAGAAGGGAGCAATGTGTAGGGATAGGCATGTGGAATCTACTTTGTGAGCCTGAAGAATAAATGAGGGCTGAAGGCAGAGACAGTGGTTCATGGGTTGCATCATACACATCATCTGTGATACTAGATTTAGTATCTGTTTCTAGCCACTGTGGCAGCACAGGAGTCTCTACTAGGAGGCATAGTCATTCAGGCATTTTTCTCAGATGTATCATCTCCAAGCATGGGTGTCTGCCCTCCATAAAGACTCTGTCTTTTAGCAAATCCTTTTTCCGCCAAAATTAGTTAGCATGGGAGTTCTGTTATTTTCAAATCAATATCATGAAGAATATACTTTATTTTATAGATGGAAAGCTGAGACTTGGAGAGATTATGGTTTATAACATCTGGTAATTTGATACATAACAGGATAAAATAGGCACAGATTAAAGAATCATAATCAACATGATAGCCAACACATATCAGCAGGAGTTGGGAGAATGTACTGTGGAGATGAAACCTGGGGTTGCTTATTAGGGGGGACAGATCATTAAATTGGACAAAGAGGAGTTTCTGTCATAGAAATCCCTTCCCAAGATGTAGGATTGAATATGCTGGCAAAAACCCAAGGAGACAATGATAACACAGAGTTAGGATGGCTCTTGGCAACATGGAGAAAGCAGCAGTGGCCTAAACTCAGTGAACTAGAAATGCCAAAACTATTATGGCAGATGATCAAAGGAGAGACAAAAAGGCTAAAACAAGTGTGTGCATGCCTAGAGTATACTTGCTATACAAGGCTAAAAACCAACAGCCAATTATATTCTGTGTGAAGATGTAGAGAATGTGGAGAATGTCATGTTTTACAATGCACTTGGGAATACTGGTGAGCTGGGCACCAGAACCATTGAGAAGCTCAGTGGTAACTGCCCTTTTCTAGACCGGATTTAACAGGAAATTATTTTACAAACTGGATTCCTTTATAGAACTGAGGATGACAGTAAATCCAAGTGGTGGCGCTTGACTATTGGAATCAAGGCACAATTATATTATTGTGATTAGAGTCATAGTGGCAACTAAGAAGGTCTGACTTGCAGAGAGCTACAGAAACTGTTAAAAGAATACCACATCCCTAGGGACAAGATAGGTGGGCAGCCAACAATGGCAGTGCTTAAACCATGGGTCAGCAAACTAAGGCCAAATCCAGCCTACCACCTGTTTTGATACAGTTTATGAGCCAAGAAACTTTTTCACACCTTTTAATGGCTAAAAAAGTACAAAGAGTAGTTCACGATAGGTGAAAATTATATGATTCAAATTTGGTATCCATAAACAAAGTTTTATTGGAGCACAGCCATGTTGATTCATTCACATGTTATCTGTGGCCACTTTTGTACTACAATGAAAAAACTTACTAGTTATTATAGTCACCTTATTGCCCTCAAAGCCTAAAATGTTTGCTATCTAGACCTTTGCAGAATAAGTTTGCCAACTTCTGGCTTATACTATACAATCAAAAGAATATCAAAAAGACTTTGGCCCACTGTCCCAATAAAAACTAAACGGTTCCTTTCCTTGTTTCCAGATCAAAACCAGTTTTGAGAAAGGAATTCATTGGTGGACAGTGCCAGGTCTCCAGAGGGAAGGGCAGAACACTTCAGCAAGAGTGTACAGTCCTTCCTCCCCCCAAAATCTACTGTTATTTAATCCAGTAAACCAAGAAAAGAGGAATACTCATATATTTCAAGAATTGTTGGACACAAGATCTGAGTTGGCACTGATACCTGAAGTGTCATCATGTCCCCTTTTTTAAATGGGGGAATATTGGGAGGGCCAGGTAATAAATGAAATAATGGCCCAGATTTGGTTACCAATAAGTCTAATTTGTGCATGGACCCAACCAGTGGACATTTCTTAAGTCTCTGACTGTATAATTGGCATAGACATTCTTGGTAGCTGGGAGAGCCCCCTTATTGGTTCCTTGTCCTCTCACAGTGAGAAAAGCCAAGTGAAAACTTCTGAAACTGGCTAAGACAGTAAATCAAAACTTGTATTAAGGGAGTGGGGGAGTCCCATGGCAAAGATTAATGCCAAATTAAAAAATCTAAAATATACAGAAATGGTACACCAATTATTTTTCCCATTTAATTCATAAGTTCAAGTTCAGCCCCTATAAAAAGCATGTGGATCCTAGAGAATGAGAGTGGACTACCAGAGACTCAAACAACCATCAGTCCTATTGCAGCTACTATGCCCAAAGTTGAAACCTTGATAGAAGAGATTAAGACAGCTCCGGGTACATGTTATGTAGCCAGTGGTCTTGTGAGCGCATACTTTTCCATCCCTATCAGGAAGGAAGATCAGGAGAAGTTCACATTTGGGTAAGATGAAACAGTATAAATTTATAGTCTTGCCTCAGAGTTACATTAACTCTTCTGCCCACTATTGGATCTAAGCTCTTTTGACATTCTGCAGAAAATTACACTGGTTCATTATATGGATAACATCATATTAAGTGGTCCAGATAAGCAAGAAGTAAGTATGTATATTTAGGGACTTGATAGGATACATACCAGATAGAGGGTGAAAAATTAAACCCTACAAATATATGGTATCCCACCATATCAGTGAAGGTTTTAGGGATCCAGTGGAGTGGGACTTTCCAGGATCCCCCTCCAAAGTAGGGAAAAACTTTTTTTTTTTCATCTTGCACCTTCTACTCCTAAAGAAGGAGCACAGGCTCTGGAGGCAATAGATTCTAAACCTGGTGTATTAGTTGGGATCTACTCAGAAAATTTTAATATAAGGAATTAGCTATTGACTGGGTTTTGGCTACTAACGGCTAACAAGAACTTGGAATAATACAAGAATCACAAACCACAAATGAGCAGTCACTACTTAGAACTGAGGCAGGTACCTAAGGCCTTGGGAAAGGACCACCCAAGGTTGCGATTCATACCTCACTGCAGAAAGTATATCTATAACCTACTGGATGGCAGAGAAATTCATCTCTAAGATGCTGCAGTCCCAGATTGAATAAAGAGAAACTGCCTCCAGGACTACTAAGAAAGCTTGCTGGGAAGCTGCCAATAGGGGACACTACTGAATTCACTGGGAAGTCAGCTGAAGCCTGTAGAATTCACCAGAAGTTTCCTGTAAGATTTGTCTGAAACTCACTGGGAGTGAGCTCTACTCGGGGTCTGAGGTACTAGCTCAGCCACCTAGAAACTAGTAACAAGGAACATACACCAGAACCAAAAATAAATAAATAAATAAGCCTGGTTTTCCTGCAGTGACACTCCGGGGGTTCTACTGGCAAAGTTTAACATCAAGCTCACTGGCAAAGGAGAAATGTTTGCAACACGCAACCCTAGTATTATAAACAGGGCAATGATGAGGAGATTTGGAGCTGACAGGCAATAAATTGGTATCAGTCCACCCCTTTGAATATTCAGCTTCTCTATGCATCATCCTATAGACATTTGAACTTCTGTACAATGAACCAAATATGTTCTAACTTACAAGATATAGCTATCCTTTTTACAAGTGAAGTTCTCACTCTTTTCTCAAGAGAAAGAGACACAAAATCCCACAACCTTTGTATCTGTCAGACTATATTAATTACTCTTCAAATCTGAAGTCCTGATGAATATTCTGCTAATCAGAAATTTACCTCAAAAACTTACATAAACAATAGTAATGGGGAAATAAAGCAAGAAAAAAAAAACTGGTTAGCATATACAAATACAATAAGCAAAGAGAAAATAGTCCTTGTTTCTGTTCATTCCTGGTCCTCAGCCAGAACCTAAGCTGGTCAGTTTTCACCTGGTGGAGTGAACAAACCTTTATTTCTAAGGGTTCAAATCCTAAGTGGGCAAGGACTTTGAAGATATTTGTGTCTCATGTGAGTGCTCCCCAAAGTTACGTCCACTGCAGAGAAGTCTCTTAATAACTCCCCCAAAGGGCATAGATATGGATTTGGGGAAAGGAGACAATGCAACAGGTATCATTACTGCCAGAGCAAGAGAGATCTGGTCATGACTTACTCATGCCTTCTGCCCCTATCTGAGCTCTATCTCTCGTTTGCCATTCTACTCGATAGATTGTACGCACACTCAACCTTATGGCGGGGTGTGTGAGACACACCCAACTGATGACAAGAAGCGTAGGTCACATGGCCATCTAATGTACCATCATTAGGAATGTAGTAGTCTCCCCAGAGGAACCGGCAATAAAGAAGCCATTTCTCAAAACGATAATAGTTATCAGCAAAAGAGGGCATGGATTTGTTTCAACAACATAGATATGTATGCTGTGATCTATTGGTGCTTGTCAGAGACTCCATACAGCATTCCTAGTGGCCACAGATAATTCAGGTATAATTCAATCTGTAGGATCATAAGGTCCAAGTGATAGAGCAGCTCATAATGCAGCCTGGAAATGCTGCAGAGGCTTTTATTTTTTCTCTGTTCCCCAGTTGAAATTGGCAACTGTACAAGGTGACTTCATAGATAGGTTGAAGTACCACACTCAAATGTGGTATATGTTGACTCCTAAGTCCAAAAATGTCTACCCAACATTGTGTCTCCTTTTTCATAATGTGTGACACAAGATTGAACAACCTGTATTTTACCTTGGAGGATATAGCTTGGCATATCTCAAGCGAGCGAACCTCCCCCCAAACCTTCACGGAAGTGGTGGGACCCTGAAATTTTATGTGCTTTATTTCTCATCATCTCATTCATATTTTTTTCCAACGTATCAAATCACTCGCTACTTCTTGTTTATCAGATTAAAACAACATAATGTAACCAGTGTAGTAGACCAGTGTGGTATTTGGTAGGTGGTCAAGATGATCAAGATCATTGCAAACTATTTTATGCCAGAGAGCAGAATTGATGTAATCCTGAGGCAAGATGTAAAGATATATTGTTGGCTCTGCAGAGAGAAGTAAACTGCTTCTGGTGGTCCCTGAAAATTGGCATGGTGAAAACATCATAACCCAGCTGAATAGTTACATACCAAATGCAAGGACCATGTCATTTTGCCCTAGTAAAATCACTATATCCGAGGTGGCAGTTGCAATTGGAATCAAAACCTGATTAACTTATGATTGTCCATAGTCTTCAAGACCCACTCAACTTCTGTATAGGTCAACCAGATGGGTTGAATGAAGATGTGATATGTATCACATGCCCATATCTCTCAGATCTTTGGTGGTGTCATCAATCTCTGCAATTCCGTCAGGAATAGAGTATTGCTTCCGGTTAACTATCTTGGTAGTGAGAAGTTCCAGGGGCTTCCACTTGGCCCTTCCTACCATAATAATTCTATTTCAGAGAAGCATGTGGATATTCCACCTATTTACTGGTATGTCTCTTCAAATTCTACATTAAGGAGTGGTACCTGGGTGGCTTAGTCGGCTAAGAATCCAACTCTTGATCTGAGCTCAGATCTTGGTTCAGATCTTGACTTTAGGTCCGTGAGTTCAAGCCCCACATTGGGCCCTGCACTGGGCATGAAGCCTACTTAAAAAATATAAAGAGATACATTAAGGAACTGGAGCAAATAACCATGGAATAGGTCTAGTGGTGGGAGGTGGTAAACCAGTCATAGTATGATTAAGACTTGAACTAAGAGTCTATCTATAACTTGATTGCCATAAGGCTCTTACTCTGTGTCCCAGAAATTAGCATCAATTCAAAGCCATTGTCTAGTAATCTCTGAAAGATCTGTTCATTTCCTTTTCCCCAAATGCTTAGTCATTCTAGTATGGCTACAGATTTCTTGCAGAAGGTTTGGAGGAAGATTTATGGTATGTACTTGTGGTGATGTTACAAGGTCTTTCCTCAAAGGGACCTAGACTCCCCTTCAATCAAGGAACCTAAGTGTCTGTGAATTGGTTTAGGCCTGGAAATTAGGCTGTAACTAACCACTGTGGTGATGCAAGTCAGATTTTCTGCTATCAGAGCTAGAGGTTTCTTTAGTTATATAGATAAAGCAATATACTAGCAACTTGTCCATAAATTTTGTTACTGGGACAACACAATCAGTTAAGCACTTCCAAAGGGCTTCGTAGGCCAAGGCATTCTAATTACCAGTATGTCCCTGCTGTTCTTTATGGTTACAAAGTGTGGCCACCTTGTATTTAGAAGTAGTGCCACTTGGCCTCTGCTGCTCCGTAATATTATCATACTTATTGAAATCAAGGAACAGCTTGGATGTCACACATGCTAGCTAAGAACCAGAGGGGCAAGAAGCAAGGAAAATACACCAGAACTAGACAAAAAAGAAAAGACAAACAAAAACACCTTCCAGCACCCTCTACTGGCAAAGCTTTATTACATGCAAGCTGGCAAAAGGAAAACATTTACAAAATATAGCTCTAGTGTCACAAGAAGGGTGATAAAAAGTAGATTTAGAGCTGTTAGGCAATAAAATGATAGCTTTCACCTTAAGAATGTTGCTTTGAACAATTTATCAACTAAAATGAAAGACTGCTTCCATTGAGTGGGTGCTCAGAGCAGTAAGTTCTCTATAGCAGGTCCATGACATAGTGGAAACAGCCCTGACTTGTAGGTCATATATACTACCAGTCTTTAGGTTTTAAAGAAATTTAAGTCAGAAAAGATATATGTATAATGTTGTGACACGCCTCAAAGAAGAATCACATCATCAACACTATAGCATTGTGAAGAAAGGCCATAGCATTGGCAGCAGAAAACTATACACCATTAAAAAGGCTTCTCTTGACAGGCAACTAGATGCTGGTAAAAACAGAGAATCTAATCATGGAACATCAAGTGACTATGGGGACAGAACTGCCCATCATGAACTGGGTTCTTTCAGACCCACCCAAGTCATAAGTTTAGAAAGGTCTTGAAACATCATAAGTTTAGAAAGGTCTTGAAACAATCTACTGTAAGGTAGAAATTTTTAGCCATTATTTCTTCAAATCATTTTCTGTCCCTTTCTCTTCCTCTTCTCCTTCCAGGTGTCCTTCTGGGCATCCCCTCCCCCAAACCTGGGGAAGAAGACAGGTAACTAGATTCAGGAACCCCAAAGAGTTCCAAATAAGAAGAACCCAAACCCACACGAAGACGCACTATAATTAAAATGTCAAATTTAGAGAGAAAGAAAGAATCTTAAAAGCATCAAAGGAAAAGCAACTTTTTATATACAAGGGAACTACTATAAGACCATCAGCATAATTTTCAGCAGAAACCTTGCAGGCCAGATAGAAATGGAATGATATATTCAAAATGATGAAGGAAAACTGCTTCCAAGTATTCCAGGAATAGTCTACCTGGCAAAGTTAACATTCAGGATTGAAGGAGAAATAAAGAGTTTCTCAGACAAGTAAAAGCTAAAGGAGTTCATCACCACTAAACTGGCCTTTCGAGAAATGCTGAAGGGACTTCTTTAAACTGAAAGTAAAGGGCACATATTAACAACAAGAAAACATATGAAAGAATAAATCTCACTGGATAGGTAAATATATAGTAAAGGTGGTAGAGTAATCACTTATAAAGCTAGTATAAAAGTTAAAACACTAGTAATAAAAACAACTGTGATTGCAATAATTAGGCAAGGGATACACAAGATAAAAAGACATGAAATGTGAAATCAAAACGTAAAGCATGAGGAAGAGAGTAAAAATGTGGAGCTTTAGAATGCAAACATGTTATCAACTGAAACTTTTACAAATATAAGTTGTTATATATAAGACACATAGTAACTAAAAAGTAAAAATTTAATATAAATATGCAAAATTTAAAGAAAAAGTAAGCATATCACTTAAGAAAGTACTCAAATCACACACACACACAATAATAATAATAAAAAGAGAAAGAGAAGAGAGGAACCTACAACAAAATTCAGGAAACAATTAATAAAATGGTAATAAATGCATACCTATCAATACTTACATTAAATGTAAAGAAACTAAATTCTCTAAACAAAAGACATAGAGTGGCTGAATGGATGAAAACAAAACAAAACAAAAACATAACCCATTTATGTGTTGTCTATAAGGGACACACTTTAGATGTAAGGACACACCACTGAAAATGAAGGGATGATAATAAGATATTCAATTCAAAGTGAAAACAGGGGTGCCTGAGTAGCCCAGTCAGGTAAGTTACCAACTCTTGATTTCAGCTCAGGTCAGGCTCTCACAGTTCATGGAATTAAGCCCTGCATCGAGCCCTGTGTTGAGAGCATGGAGACTACTTGGGATTCTCTCTCTCCCTCTCTCTCTCTCTCTCTCTCTCTACCCCTCCCCTGCTTCTTCTTGCTCTCTCTCTCTCTCTAAAAATAAACATTTTAAAAACCTAAAAAAAAACCCTGAAAACAAAGAAAGCTGGAGTAGCTATCCATATATCAGACAAAATAGTCTTTAAAACAAAGATTGTAATAAGAGACACAGAAGAGCATTACGTAATGATTAAGGGGTTAATCAGACAAGAGGGTATAAGCCTCTGTTTGTAAATATCTATGCATACAACATAGGGACATCTAAATATATAAAGCTCTTTTTATAAGCAAACCTAACGGGAGAAATAGGTAGCAATATAGTAACAGTACAGGAACTCTAATATCCCACTTATCCACCCATCAATGGATAGATCATCCAGACAGAAAATAAGTAAGGAAACATCAGCCTCAAATGACACATTAGACCAGATGGACTTTAAAAATACACATCAAACATTCCATCCAAAAGCAATAGATTAACATTTGCCTCAAGTATATATGGAATACTCTCCAGGACAGATCATATGTCAGGCCACAAAATGAATCTTAATATATTTAGCAAAAATTAAATTTAATCAAGCATCATTTCCAACTACAATGATATGAAACTAAATCAATTATACAAAGAAAACTACAAAATTCACAAATATGTGGAAATTTTACAATATGCTACTGAATAACCAATGAATCAAAGAAAAAATTGAAAAAGAAATAAAGAATACCTTGAGACAAACAAAAATGAAGATATAACACAGAAAAATTTATGGAATGTAGCAAAAACAGTTCTGAGAGGGAAATTCATAGTGACATAGGCTTACCTCAAGAAATGGGAAAAGGCTCAGATAAACAACCTGACCTTACATCTCAGGTACTAGAAAAAGAATAGCAAACAAAGCCCAAAGTTGGTAGAAGAAGGGAATTTACAAAAATTAGAGAAGAAATAAACAAAAGAGAGACTAAAAACACAATAGAAAAGATCAACAAAACTCAGAGCTGTTTGGTTTTTTGTTTTTGTTTTTGTTTTTGTTTTTTTAATAACCAGAATTGAAAACATTAGGTAGTCTCACCAAGAGAAAAAATAATAGAGAGATGGCTCAAATAAATAAAATAATATATGAAAGAGATGTTACAACTTGTACCACAGACATACAGAAGATTATAGGAGATGACTATGAACAATTATGTTGCAACAAACTGAACAATCAAGAGGAAATAAATTCCTAAAAACGTGCAACCTACCAACACTGAATCATGAAGAAATAGAAATCTAAACAGAGTGATTAGTAATAAGGAGATTGAATCAGTAGTCAAAATCTCCCAACCCAAAACGTCCAGAACCAGATGTCTTCATTGGTGAATTCTATCACACATTCAAAGAAGATTAATACCAATCCTCAAAGTCTTCCAAAAAACAGAAGAGGGAACTCTCTCCCCAACTCATTTTACAAAGCCAACCTCACCCTGATATCAAACCAAAAAGGATTCCACAAGAAAATAATATTACAGGCCAATATCCCTGATGAACACAAATGCAAAAATTCTCAGCAAATATTAGCAAACCAAATTCAACAACACATTAAAAAGATCATGCACCATGATCAAGTGGTATTTATTCTAGGGATGCAAGGATGGTTCAATATCCACAAATCAATCAATGTGATATACCATATTAACAAAATGAAGGGTAAAAATCATATGATCATCTCAACAGATGCAGAAAAAAGCATGAAAAATTTCAACATCCATTTAATGTTTAAATAAAAACTCTCAAAAGAGCACATGTAGAGGAAACCTACCTCAATGTAATAAAGGCCATATTTGATGAGCTCACAGGCAACATCATATTAAATAATGAAAAGCTGAACACTTTACCTTTAAGATCAGAAATAAGCTAAGGATGCCCCTTCTCACCACTTTTATTTAATTTCATATTGGAAATTCCTAGTCAGAGCAATTAAACAAGAAAAAGAAATAAAAGTCATCCAAAGTTGAAAGAAGTAGAACTGTCACTATTTGCAGATGGCATGATATTATAAAGAGAAAACCATAAAGACTCCATTAAAAAAAACTGTTAGAATTAATAAATAAATTCAGTAAAGTTGAAGAGTACAAATCAATACACAAAAATCTGTCACATTTCTATATACTACTAATGAACTATCACAAAGAGAAATTAAGAAAAAAGTCCCATTTATAATTCGCCAAAAGAAGAACACCCCTAGAAATAAATTTACCAAGGAAGTGAAAGACCTACATGTTGAAAACTGTAAGACGTTAATAAAAAGAAGACAACACAAATAAATGGAAAAATATTCCATTCTCATGGATTGGAAGAATTAACATTGTTAAAATGTCCATATTATTCCATCTACAGATTCAATGCCATCTCTAAAAAATGCCAATGGCATTCTTCATATATACAGAAAAATCAATATTAAAATTTGTATGGAACCACGAGGGAATCTTGAGAAAGAAAAACAAAGCTGGAGGCATAATTTCAAATTCTGATTTCAAATTCTATTACAAAGCTGTAGTAGTAACCAAAATAGTGTGGTATTGGCATAAAAACACATAGACACATTCATCAATGGAAATGAATAGAGAGCCCAAAATAAACCCATACATATATAGTTAATTAATTTACAACAAAGGAGCCAAAAATATACAATGGGGAAAGGGCAGTCTCTTCACTAACTGGTGTTTGGAAAACTGGAAATCCACATGAGAATGAAATTTGACCACTATCTTACACCATACACAAAAATTAATTCGAAATGGGTTAAAGACTTGAATGTAAGACCTGAATCCATAAAACTCCTGAAAGAAAACATAGGTAGTAAGCTCCTTGACAGGTCTTGGTGATGATTTCTTGGAATCTGACTCCCAAAGCAAAGGCAAAAATAAACAAGTGAAACTACATCAACAGGCTTCCACAAAGCAAAAGTAACCATCAACAAAATGCCAAGGCAACGTACTAAATGGCAGAAAATAATTGCAAATCATGTATCTGATAAGAGGTTAATATCTAAATTATTTAAAGAACTCATACAACTCAACATCAAAAAACCAAACAATCCTACTAAAAAATGGGCAAAAGATCTGAATAGACATTTTTCTAGAGATGACATACAGATGGCCAATGCTAATGAAAACCACAATGAGATATTACTTCACATCTGTTAGAATGGCTGTTATCAAAAAGACAAGAAATAACAAGTGTGGGCAAGCATGTGGAGAAAAAGGAACACTTGTGCACTATTGACCGTAACGTAAACTAGTGTGGCCACTATGGAAAAGTGCATAGCGTTCCTTAAAAAGTTAAAAATAAAACTACCATACAATCTAGCAGTTCCACTTCTGGGTGTTTATCCAAAGAAAATGAAAACACCATCTCAAAAAGCTATATGCAATACCATATTCATTCATAATTCATTGCAGCATTATTTATAATAGCCAAGATACAGAAGCAACCTAAATGTCCATTGATGGATAAATGGCTAAAGAAATTGTGCCATATTACCATATGTACCATTGTACCATATATATATATGGTATATATATAATTATATATATAATTATATATATGGTATATATATAATTTTATACATATATAATTGGGCCATATATACCACATATATAAAAATATATATAGTATATAAAATATCATTCAGCTATAGAAAAAGAATGAAATCTTGCCATTTGAAAAAATGTGGATGGATTTCCAGGTGGTGGGAGGTGAGAGAAATGAATGAAAGGGTTATTAAATATTAAAGAAAGAATTCAACAGAATAAAGGGCAAGGAGATGAATAGAAAAAAAGAAAAATAAATGGCCATTTATGTTCAACTCTACTAGAACTTAGGGAAATACAACACATAATAATATTGAGAATGCACATACAATATTTATTGCAATTTTTTAGGTATATACATATTAGAGAGATTCTTGTATATGTAAACAAGTAGATATAGACATAGAATCTCAGCAAAATTTTAGTTGTAAAAATTGGAAAAACCCAAATTCCCATTAATAGGGAAATATATAAGTAAACTGTAACACATTTTCAATAAGTAAATAAAGATAGAAACAGTAGTTGTGGTATCAAACACATCTATGCCATAGGCATAAGTACAAGTACTATGCTGGAAGGCATAAGTAAGAAGTACAAGCTGATAACCCAGATTCCCACAATGTCCACATGTGTTATACCAGTGCTTCTCCCTCTACTCACATGTATAGCCATGTTGCAGGGTGTCCCTTATTACTAGCGAGCAGAGGAGAAAAAGGCCAAGCTTGGTTCATGGACCAAATAGCTCAAATTGTGTTTGTATGTGAACACAAACCAAAAATGAACTGCTATGTTACTGCCTTACTCGAGAATGTCCCAGAAAGGCAATGGTTAATGGAAGTTCCCTCAGTGGGCAGAGTTTTAGGTGATGCTAATAGTCATCCACTTTGTATGAGAAGAAAGTGGCTTGGAAAGAGAGAGTTTCAAACATCAGGAACAAGGAGGTCTGAGGAAGAAATATGTGGATGAACTACCAGAGTGGGAACAGATAGTAAATATCTTTCATTTAAATGTTAATAACTACAAGATATATGAACAGTGGAAGAGATACTAGTAAGCAGATAGACCAGATTTCTTAGCAAGATGACATCATCCAACCTCTGTCACTCACCACTGCAGTGCTGGTACAATGTTACCACAAATGGAATAGCTATGGTGGTTGGGATGGAGGTTAGGCATTAGCCAATAGTAAGGGCAGCCACTCAGGAAGGCAGATCCAGCTACTGCCAATGCCAAATATATAACTTCCCAGCAGATGACACCATACTGCACCCCCGAACTAGCTCCCATTCAAGGAGATTAGCCAATATAAGTTGATTATATTGGATTCCTTCCACCCTGGAAGGGGTAGCAATTCATCTTGATGCAAATTGGAAAATTCTCTCAATACAGATTTGCCCTTCCTTCCCATATGGTCTCAATCAGCACCACTATATGAGGACTCAGAATGTTTGATCCAATGGCAGGGGATTCCACGAATACTGCCTCAGACTGAGGGAGGAAGGCAATGGGCATACGACCATGATCCTGTCACATACCTCACTCTTCGAGGTTGATGGCCTGATAGAATGATCAAATCGCCTTTTGAAGTCATGCCTAGACACCAGCTTGGAGATGATACACTGAACATGGGAAATACAGCCTAACTTAATTCTTATATGGTGCTATGTCCACAACAGGTAGAATACATAGGTCCCAGAACTAAGAATTGGAATTGGAGTGGTTTTGTTAACTATCATTCCTAGAGACCAACTTGGGGAATTTGTGCATCCCATTTTCAAAAGTCTATGCTTCTCAGACCTAAGGGTTCTAGTTCTATGAGTGCAGTGTGTCCATAAGAAGACACTGCAAATGTTCAAGTAGACTTTAAATTATGACTGCCACCCATTCTCTTTAGGCTTCTTTTTATTTAAGATTTTATTTTTAAGTAATCTCTACATTCAACTTGGGGCTCAAACTCACAATCCCGAGATGAAAAGTCATATAATCCACCAACTGAGCCAGACGGGGGCCCCTTATCTCTGTAGGCTTCTAACACCACCAAACCAGCAGGCAAAAAAGTGTCACCACTCTGCTAATGGTCATTGGGAGTAGGTATATTGGGCACCCAGGTGATCTCCAAGAGCATCTCTTGGTACTCCCTTGCCAATTTTGAAGGTAAACCGACAAGCAGAGCTGCCACAACCTGAAAATGGTGAGTAGAGGCTCAGACTAATCAAAGAAGGTCTGAGTTACTTCAGTGGGTAAGCAACTAAGTAAAAGGTATTGCCTGAGGGAGAAGGAAGAGGGGAAGAAACACATTTCAGTTGACCCTGAGACCAGCTACAGTATCCGAGACTAGAGTCCACTCAACTAATCCTGCTCTTTTAAGTTTCTCCAGGAAGAAGAACAAAGAATCCTGGAGGAATTGGTGCCAGATTTAATGAGTTCATTATCTGAAGCAAGCAGCTCTCAAAAGCACATACGATTTACTAATGGATGCTGTGGTGTACTACCCAGATTCACTGTTCAATATCGAAATGACCATTCCATCAGTATCTAGAAGTGTTGCCTGATGATGGCTCAGAGCTGTGTTCTTTCCCAAGAATTGCCCTCAGCTCAAGTCTCTGACCCTCTCCTTGGGGATAGCCTAGGAGATACAAGATTTTGGAGTCAGATAACCTTACCCGAGTTGTGATATCTCTGAAGCGTCATCCTAGCTGCATGATCTTTTTGCAACTACATAACAGATCTCTTTTTGAAGTTATATTTAATAATACAAAAGAACTTAAAAAAGTAGAAGTATGAAAAATGTATATATTATGAAAATAATAAAAGAAAACTAGGATGCCTACATTAATAATAGATAAATTAGACATTAGGCAAAAGCATTAATAAAGGGGGTCCCTATGAATAAATGGCTCTCGTCACCAGAAAGACATAATTCTAAACTGATATGGACCTAATTAATAGCTTCAAAATGTATACAGTCAAAATGATCAGAATTACAAAAGAATTTTATAAATCCACCATCAAGAAGGACATTCTCAGTAACTGGTAGATCAAGTATACCAAAAAGAAAATTAGGATATAGAAAATCTAAACAACGCAGTTAACATACAAGTCAACAGATTAAAAGGATTAGCTTGCTACCAAAAAATTCTCTGACCATAATAGAACAAAGTTAAAATTCTAAATATTTTTAAAAAATAGAAAAATGGGGCACCTGGGTGGCTCAGTCGGTTAAGCGTCCGACTTCGGCTCAGGTCATGATCTCACAGTCCGTGAGTTCGAGCCCTGCGTCGGGCTCTGTGCTGACAGCTCAGAGCCTGGAGCCTGCTTCGGATTCTGTGTCTCCCTCTCCCTCTGACCCTCCCCCATTCATGCTCTGTCTCTGTCTCAAAAATAAACAAACATTTAAAAAAAATAGAAAAATATAAGACATCCATATATTTGAAAATTCAAAAGCACATTAAAAGGGTTAGTGGCACAGTGAAATCATAACAGAAGTTAGAAAATTTTAAAATTTAAAACTGAATATCAATTAAAATATTACACATCAAACTTATGGGATACAGTGAGAATGATATATTTTTTTTATTTTAGAGAGAGAGAGTGCAAACAGGGGAAAAGGACAGAGGGAGAGGGAGAGAAAGAGAGAGAGAGAGAGAGAGAGAGAGAGACAGAGAATACTAAGCAGGTTCCAAGCTAAGCATTGAGCCTGATGTGGGGCTCGATACCATGACCCTGGGATCATGACCTGAGCTGAAATCAAGAGTCAGACGTTCAACCAACTGAGCCATCCAGGTGCCCCAGAAAGCAACATTTATTAGGAAAATACGTAACTAGCTTTAAATACACTTTATTTTTCTTTTCTTTCTTTTTTTCTTTTTTTCTTCCTTTCTTTCTTTTTCTTTCTTAAATAAGCTCTATGGTCAACATGGGGCTTGAACTCATAACCCTGAGATCAAGAGTCACATGCCTGTATGCCAGGAAGGCACCCCTAAATACACATTTTATTTTATTAAAAAAAAAATTTTAACGTTTACTCATTTTTGAGAGACAGAGCACAAGTGGGGGAGGGGCAGAGAGAGAGGGAGACACAGAACCCAAAGCTGGCCCAGGCTCTGAACTGTCAGCACAGAGTCCGACATGAGGCTCGAACCCATGAACTGTGAGATCATGACCTGAGCCAAAGTTGGACGCTCAACTGACTGAGCCACCCAGGTGCCCCAATACACATTTTAGAAATAAAGGCTAAAAGTAAATGAACCAGGCATCCAGTTTAATTAAGAAACCAGGACTAAGTTTGGATATTTTTAGGAATTCAAGTTTACCTTAACATTAAACTTTGATTGATGTAGTTGATTATATTGACCCATTAAAAGAGAAAAATCATGTGAGTCATCTTAATAGATGCAGGGGAAAAAAAGATGAGATAAAATTCACCATCTTCTCTGAACCTTGGAAACGTTCTATTAAGTGAAAAAAGAAACAAAAGCCTCCATTACTGTGTGTCCAAAAGAGGCAACTCCATAAAGACAGAGAGTAAATGAGTGGTTGTCAGGGGATAGGAGGTGGGGATGGTAGGGAGTGACTGTTAACAGGTGGAAGGTTTCTTTCTGGAGTGATGAAATGTTCTAGAACAGTGGTGGTGGTTGCACAATACAGTGACTATAGTAAAAAACCACCAATTGTACACTTTAGAATTGTGAACTTTATGCAGATTGTATCTAAAATATGTCTTGAAGTAATGAACTACTGATACAACTAACACATGGATGAATATTTATACTGATGAAAAGAAGCCAGACATAAGAAAGTACAACCTATACAACTCTAGTCATGTTAAATTCTAAGTACAACAATAGAAATCAGTGACTGCCTAAGGCAATAGGACACAGGGAAACTTTCTAGGGTGAACAAACTAAAATAAATTAAACTCAACATCTACTCATACTAAACCCTCTCAGCATAGAGAAGTGGAAAGAACTTCCTTAGCCTGATAATACATATCAACAAACAAACAAGCAAAGATTTAAGACAATGGTAAAATGTTAAAGTATTCCACTTAAGATCAAATTTTGGCCATCACCACACTCATTCAATATGGTGCTGAAGATCCTATCCTATGTACTGAGGTGATAAAAAGCATAAAATGTATACAGAAGCATGAAAATTGAAAAGCAAACAAACAAAACACTTAGTATTTGAAGATAACATTATTGTCTCCAGGGAAAACATCAATAATCCACAGACACATTATTTTGATTAATTAAAGAGTAATATATTTCACCCAAGTCTTATAATGGATGTCCATTTCTTCAGTCAACCACTAGAAAAGAAAAGCTTGGACACTGAGAATTCCACTTTGATAATTCAACCAAAGATATTCATAGCATTGATGGTTTGTAAAATCCTCCGTACCTTTATCCATCCTGACGGCAGGTCATGGCAGGCTAGGAAGTCATAGTTTCAGAACTCTGAAACTGTAACTTTTATCACAATGAAATCTAATTCCATCTTCATTGGTCATTTTCTCTGCATGGAGACATGAGTGGGGCCAAGGTGGGGCCAAGAGCGCCAAGGCTTTTGTAGGGTGGACAGAACCTCCTACATTTGAACTCAGGAATTTGTTCTTTCCCTCTTTGGTGCCTGTGGAGCTCTTTGCTGCACAGTCTTTGTAGAGCAGAATGTAGGAGGAAATGATTCCCTTGGAATAGCTATGATTTTAGGATTATATAGGATCCTTGGAGGTCACAGGAAGATAAAACTGTGTTAAAATGATGTCAAGGTTCTGATTTAACCCCAGGAAACCCAAAGATTTCCAAGTGCTTAAACAGCTTTATGTGTAAGACTATCTATTTAACTTGGTGTAAATTCCCATGCAGAGAGAGACTGCATTTTTTGCAGGCATCTGTGATTATCATGATTCTTCTACCAGGGGTAAAAGCAGACTATCAGCAACATAAGCATACAAACTGAAAAGAGGAAAAATATATAATTTAGGCTTTTAAAAAATCCTTATATCATTTAGTCATTTGTGAATCAGTCTTTTAGTTAGTAATGGTACAAAATCCTAGATTTTAAAAGATGAATGAATACTTAAGCGGTCCAACTTGCAACCTTCAATCTAACCTCTGCTTTTAATAGGTGAGGAAATGGATTACAAAGTGGATAGTTTAAATGAGCAGAATGAACAAGTGAATTTGGTGGTGAACTGGGGAGTATATGTCTCACCCAAAGGAAGCAGTATTTACCCAGCCACTGCTGACTGTTGCATTAAGGAATTGTGGACCCTGTGGGGCCACATCTTCTGAGGTTTTCATGATAAACCAGAAATCAAGATTTTCTTATAGAATCCTTTGACTTTTACAGGTTGGCTCAAACTTTCCCCCACAAATACTGCACAGGTTATAACAAAGACATCTGTCACTTATTCATCAGAACTCATATGTAAGCTGCCATTTTGTGGCTTCAGGACAAAATGACTGGTCCAGTTAGATGCAGTACGAGATAAAAAATCCAGTCTCTCCAAAGAAGACAAAATGGTCAAAAGGTACATGAAAAAGTTCTCCACGTCACTAATTATTGGGGAAACACAAGTCAAAACCACAATGATACATCACCTCACACCTGTTAGAATGGCCATTACAAAAAAGACAAGAAAATAAGCTTTGGATGTGGAGAAGGAGGAGCCCTTGTGCAATACTGGTAGGGATGTAAATTGGTACAGCCACTCTGTAAGTATGGAGGTTCCTCAAAACATTAAAAATAGAATTACCATATGATCCAGCATTTCCACTTCTGGGCATTTATCCAAAGGAAACCAAATTACTGTCTTAAAAAGACCTTCACCCCATGTTCACTGCAGTATTATATACAATAGCTAAGACATAGAAACAATCTAAGTGTCTGTGGATGGATGACGGATGAAGAAAATGTGGTGTGTGTGTGTGTGTGTGTGTAGTGGAATATTGTTCAATCACAAAAAAAAAAAAAAAAAGAAGAAAATCCTGCCATTGGCAACCGTATGGATGGAACTTGAGGGCTAAGGTCCTTATTTACTTATTGACTTATTTCACTTATGCTAAGTGATCTAAGTCAGACAAAAGGTGTCTACTGTATGATCTCACTTATATGTGGAATCAAAAAAATTAACCAGACTCTTGGATACAGAGAACAGATTGGTTGGTGATTGCCAGAGGTAGGGGTGGGTGAAATGTGTGAAGGTGCTCAAAAAGTACAAACTTCTAGTTATAAGATAAATAAGTCCTGGGGATGTTATGTACAGCATGGTGACTGTACTTAACAATGCTGTACTGTAAGTTTGAAAGTTGGCTAGAGAGTAGATCTTAAAGCACTTATCACACAAAGAACATTTGTAACTATGTGTGTGGTGATGAATGTTAACTTATCCTGGTGATCACTTTGCAATATATACACAGACTGAATCATATTTGTACACCTAAAACGAATACAATGTTATATGTCCATTATATCTCAATTTAAATTTCTTTTAATGTTTATTTATTTTAGAGAGAGAGAGACAGACAGAGAAAGAGAATGTAAGCGGAGGAGGGGCAGAGAGAGAGAGAGGGAGACACAGAATCTCAAGCAGGCTCAGAGCCTGACGTGGGGCTCAATCCGACAGACTGCGAGATCACGACCTGAGCCAAAGTTGAATGCTTAACTGACTGAGTCACCCAAGCACCCTCAACTATATCTCAATTAAAAAAAAAATCCAGTCTCCCAGATCCCAGATCAGGGCTCTCTTGGCCCCAGATTGCCTGTCTGGAACATACCAGATTTTATTTTATTTTATTTTATTTTATTTTATTTTATTTTATTATTTGTTTATTTCGGAGAGAGAGCATACACAAGAAGGGGAGAGGGTCACATGGGGGGGTGGAGAGAGAGAGAGAGAGAGAGAGAGAGAGAGAGAGAGAGAGAATCTTAAGCAGGTCCAGGTTTAGCATAGAGCCTGACATGGGGCTCTATCCCTGACCCTAGGATCATGACCTGAGCCGAAATCAAGAGTCAGATGCTCAACCAGTTGAGGCACCCAGGCTCTCCTGGAATATACCATATTTTAAATTCATCATTGTTTCCCTTATTATATGTTTCCTAAGTGAGATATGCCTTCCTTATATTTTAACATAGAAAATCTAAAATTGGGCAGGAAACCAAATAGGAAAGGAAAGGAAAAGAAAAAAAAATGTTGAGGAAAAGAAAATAATACTGTATTGAATTACAATTAGCAAAGAAGTGTCTTATTTAATTTTCCATGTATTTAGAAATATAGAGCATATATTTCCAGAGAATGTTTTGTATTTACAGCATGTCTGTCTAGTTATACGGCTGCAATATAATTGTTTTCCTGCTGAGAATTATGACAGTGAAGTTACTCTGGGTCCTATTACAGCTAATTATAGTCTTGCTCTGGAATTTAAGAGCTCCCCTGCAAAGCTCCCTGCTCTCCAGTCCTGCACAATGGACCTGGAGAGCATTCTGATCCTACATGTGATTGTCATTCTCGGGCTTCTGCTAGAAATATGACATTTGGATGTTTAAGGGTATAAATTACCATAAATGAGTCCAAGTTGATTAGAATAATTCTGACTTTCAATTATATGAAAAAGGAACACCATTGTGTGAAGAAAAAAAAAAGTGTATATATTTCAAACCAGGTCCAGAGAACTATAGCTACAGACTCTCCGTGGTCTGATGTCTGCAAAGAATGCAAGAGTGTGAGCTGGATAGACAACTCCTCTGTGCTATCATAGTTTGAGCAGAAGCACGAATGTCCACCACAACAAAGATAAAAATATTTCTCTTTAATTTTTTGTTAATGTTTATTTTTGAGAGAGAGAGAGAGAGAGAGAGAGACAGAGCGTGAGTGGAGAGGGCCACAGAGAGGAAGACACAGAATCTGAAGCAAGCTCCAGGCTCTGAGCTGTCAGCACAGAGCCTGACGCGGGGCTCGAACCACGAACTGTGAGAACAGGACCTGAGCCGAAGCCGGATGCCCAACCGACTGAGCCCCCCAGGTGCCCCCAAAATATTTCTCTTTAACTGATAAACTTCCTTGGGGCTCAGAGTTGAAAGACTGGGGTTCTTTCCAGCAATATAACTTCCTACTCTGGGTATATGTTAACAAATCATTCAACTTACTTAAGCTTTATTTTAATTGTTGGTAAAAGGGAGAAACTAACGCCTGCCTTGCATTCATTCCAAAATTTCTGTGAGGATGAAATTAGATGGTGAGGTCTAATTAGATTAAGATCGCATGCCTCTTTTGGCTACTACTGCCTGAGAAACTGGGAGGTTACCCAGCATTTTGAGAAGCAAGATGTGTGCAATTAGACCCTGCTAGTCTTGGGAAACTCAAGGTGATGAGGGCCATAAGTGCTTGCTGGAGTTGTTGTAAGGGTTAAATGACACCGCGCACAGTAAGTGCTCTGCTCCGTATCTGGCTCATAGAAAGGCCTTAATAGTCTGCCTCTTCTGCATTCATATTATATTGAATTTATTGAAGCTTTTTTATTGTTATTACCAGAGGGCTATTTGCATACACAGGACATCAACTAAGATCAGCACTTCAATTTTTATGGTTGTGATCATTGATTTTTACCAAAAATTGAAAGATTGTTGTTAAAAAATCAAACAGTGCAACAAAAAGCTTCCTGGGTTTTAGAAACAAAGCGAAGAAGCTAAGTTCAGAATGTCTGATCTTGAAAGGGTCTGTTTTACTGTCTCCCCCAGAGCACATCAGAAAAGGAATGAGACAATAAGGAATTTGGAAATTTTTATCTCGAAAAATCCTTTGTGGCAGGGAGGGATACTTCTCCCCTCAGTTTTCTAATCCATGCCTTTTATAACATTTATTTCTTAATTTTATCAAAGGATTTTTCTATATGACTTAGAAGGTGAAGAAGACCACAAGGTTTAGACATGGAAGGAGCTGTCTCCTGCTCTGTCCTTGCTCCCCTCCAGTTCCAGCTACCTACAGGTGGCCACTTCCAAATATTTTTTAAATTAATTTATTTTGAGAGGGAGAGAGAGAGAAAGAGAGGGCGAGAACAAGTGGGGGAGGGGCAGAGAGAGAGGGAGAGAGAGAGAATCCCAAGCAGGTTCCACGCTGTCAGCACAGAGCCTGATGTGGGGCTGGATCCCACAAACTGTGATCATAACCTGAGCTGAAATCAGGAGTTGGAGGCTTGACCGACTGAGCCACCCAGGCGCCCCCACCTTCCAAATTTCTTAGGCGTCTCTTCTGTTATTTATCTTCCGCATTCTAAATAACATGCTTATACTGCCATTCTTGATTTATTTCCCATTTCTATATTGACCTCCTACTGTACAATATGCCCTGAAACTCTTCTTCCCACCCCAACCCCCTTTCCCCATCCTCCCAGTGAAATCACATAATACTCTTTAGGCTAATCAATAGTAGTGTTCACATCAATATGACTCCAGTTGTTTGTTCACAGCTGTACTACACAGTGTTTCATAGAACTCCTTGCTGATATAAAATTTGTGTTTCCAAGAGTTAATAATGGGTGCTTTCATTTGTTTGCTTATCTTCTTACATATGTATTTCCAGCTCCGCCCCCAAATCTCTGATCCTCAATAGAGTCAATAACATCAGTAAATCTATCCAATTCATTGTTTTCTTTTTCTCTTGGAGATAATGGCTCTTAAAACAACCCCCACCCCCAACTAAGTTCTAATCTCAGCTGGTTCTTTCCGAAGCCTGCTGTATAGATGGTGCCCTGTTTTTTTATTTTTTTCCTTCTCCATCATCTGAGAATTCTTCACACCTGTATTAAATCCTCTGCTTTGTTTCTTTTTCTTGATTTACTCTCTCATTTGGGGGAGCATGCTCTCAAATAGCTCCCTGACAAAAGGTGATTAGTAGAAAAAATTTTTGACAACTTGCTTCACTAAAAATATTGTTGGTTTACGCAGTGACTTATAGTCTCACTGGGTATACAATTCTAGTTTGTCAACCACTTCTGATGACAATTTTAAAGTATTGTTCTATTGCCATCTAATTTGCAATTATGTTGGTGAGTAGTTTTAACACAAATCATTCCCAGTCTCTTCCTGGAAGCTGAGAAAATGTCTCTTTATCCCCGGTGCTTGAAAGCCTGTGTGTGTGTGTGTGTGTGTGTGTGTGTGTGTGTGTGTGTATGTGTGTGTGTGTGTGTCTGGTAATTGTTATGCTTGACACTCAGGGGAACTTCTAATCTGGAATATCAGGCACACTTTTTTGGGGGGACAATCTTTCTATATTTCTTTTGTTATTTCCTCTCCTCAATGTATCTGTCTTCCCATTTGGAGTTCAGTGATGTCAGACGTTAGTCTTATTAAACTCTCCAATTTAGAAATCTTTTCTCATATTTTCTCTGTTTGTCTTAATTTATAGGAAAATCTCATAGCTTTACCTCAAAAGTCTTCTATTGAAATAATAATTTCAGCTGTTCTATTTTAAATTTGCATTACTTATTTTTTCTTCTTTGAACACTCTTTTAGTTTTTAGATTTTTGTTTCATGGCTCCAATTCCTTATCTAAAAATTGTAGTGATGATTGGGTTTATTTCGGTTTTTGTCTGTTCTCTACCATGTCTCTGTTTTCTCTTACATTCTTTTTTTTCCTGTTTTTTTTTTTTTTTTTCATGTTTTCATGTCTGGCTAACCTTGGTTGTTCAGCCATACTTAAGAGATAAGCATTAAAAAGCTGATAGAAAACTACGTGTGACTGAGCAGAGCATTATAGGGTGAATAAGCAAGGGCCTTGAATTTCCTTGGGGGACCTCTTGATGTCAGTACCACTTTATTTTTTTTCATAGATAAGTTTTTCCAAGAGAAAGCCTCCACTCGCCTGCGTGCATTATATAAGGCTGGTGCCAGCATTCTGGAAACTTAATGGGTAAGAAAGTGGTAGAAATTCTCACGATGTCACCTATGCAGACATCCTGCTCTGTCTTTTCTGTGCCTGATGTCCCAGGGGGAGAGAGACTTTCTGAACTAAAAAGCTCAAACTTCTTTCCTTCCAAGCTGGGAGGGAGTGAAAGATCTTCTGATCTGTCATAATTGTTCAGACTTTCCATCAACCCCCTCACTTTAGCCCTATTCTGAATCACAAGCTTGAAGGATACAAGACGCTATTAATTCCAGACTTTCTAGAACTCTTCAGCTTGAATCACACACTTCCCACCCCCAGCCTACATGGCAGAGAGGTTATAGCTTTCTCCACTCTGCTATGACACTTACCACTCATTTGTCCACTTTCCATCTTCCAAACTATGATCAAAGACTGCTAGAATCCCCTTTCCCATTGTCATTGTTGCAGGGATCTGTATCTTGTTTAGGTCTGTGTCAGCTCAGGTCCTCTGAGGAGCAGGGGACAAGATACAATCAGACCTGCAAGCAATGAGAGGAGACACCTGTAGAGGGTAAGGGAGAGGGAGAAATAGAGGAAGAGTAGGTGGGGAGAGCCTTTGAACTGTGCTGATGTACTGACATCTCTGAAAAGAGAGGGGGAGGGCAGCAGGGGTAGGTAAGAAGATCACGGACATTGGTGAAGTTCTAACAGCCGATGGGGAACCTCCAGGCAGAGAAGTCCATAGAAGTCCTGCACTGGGCATAAACGGCCTGGCTCTACTTCCTTCACCACCCTCAGTCATTGCCAGGGAGCATCCCAGCAGGAATGTGGTCTCGGTGCCCATAATGTAGTGGGTCTAAAGGTACAACAGCTGGTACCTGTCAGCCAGTGACCCTGCTCACACCAGGTCCTCTGGATGGAGATGAGAGTGGTGTACCTCCACTGCCACTAAAGTCAGTTATGTTTTTATTTATTTGCCTTATTTAGCAATTTTTGTGTGATTTTACTTTTGGAAAGAGCAGAGAGAAGTCTCTGTGTTGAATGTATTCCACTGAAAGCCACTCAACTTTCAAAAAAGCCACTGAAGTTAGCAAGTGATAGGTAACGCACTTGAAATCACAATATGGCTCCAAGAATAGAATTACAATAGCCCAGCTAATGTCACATACCGTCCAACTAGCTCTCCAGAATTATATGCAGAGACCCCATGAAAAAGCTTACTATTTAAAAGAACGATTTTCAATAATCAGAAAACTGATATATTATTGGTAATTTCCATTTTTTTTCCTAGCCCCTTCAGTGC
Source organism: Panthera pardus (assembly GCF_024362965.1). Classification (NCBI taxonomy): domain Eukaryota; kingdom Metazoa; phylum Chordata; class Mammalia; order Carnivora; family Felidae; genus Panthera; species Panthera pardus. Next base: position 47,366,184 of record NW_026526765.1, on the reverse strand, counting down.
GAGAAGACAGAGAAAGGAGGCTGTTTGGGGTCTAGAGGAAAACTTTATTTTTATGAATATGCAACCATATTTCAGAGTGCAGTGGGATGAATATTTGTGTCCCCCACCAAATTCCTGCTCCCACAGTGTGATGGTGTAAGGAGGTGGGACCTTTGGGAGGTGATTAGGTCATGACAGTAGAGCCTTCATGAATGGGATAGTACCCTTATAAAGAGACCCCAGAAAGTTCTCTAGTCCTCTTTCTGCAACAAGGAGTCAGCAGTCTGCAACCCAGAAATGGGTCCTCACCAGAACCCAACCAAGCTGGCACCTGACCTTGGAGTTCCAGCCTCCAGAACTGTGAGAAGTAAATTTCTGTTATGTATAAGCCACCTGTCTATGGTACTTTGTTATAGCAGCCCAAGCTGAGATATAGCACTTGGATTCCTTTGTTACTCTGAGAAAGAAGTGTTCTTCACTCTGACATGAGATGAAAGAGTTTTTAATTTTAGTTCTATGAGTAAAAAATTGAGAAAGTACAAATAAAGCAGAACCTTTATCTGTTACATTTATGTTAACCCTCCAACCCTTCCCCCACCAGGGGTAGCCATTTGTACAGAATATAATCTTTTTGACCATGTTTTAGTGTGTGTGTGTCTGACTTTCTGAGTGTATATATGTATCTCTCCATAGATATATATACACAAACACACAAATTATTGTTTCCCTGATTTTTTAAACTATCAATCATATCTACTGTAAGTATTTTTCTCTTTTTGTATAACAGTAAGATTTGGAAATCTCGATGTGTCACTGCATACAGATTTACCTCATTCTTTTATTTCTTGCATAATATTCCTCCACTTGTATTTACTCTAACATAGATCATTTAACTTAGAACATCAAAGATGTTCACAGATGTTAAATAAATATGTATGTATGAATGAATGAATGAATGAATACCAAAAGTGTTGTATACGATTCTGGAAAGATAAACTACATTGTTTTTGTCAGCTGACCTGATATTAAAAACACCAGCAGTATCACTGGATTCACAGGCCAGATCTTTTGTTTCTATACCCTGTCAAGGGATCAGACAAAATAGTAAGAGTAATCGTATCAGGGGGAGCGGAATGTAATTCAACAGACCTTGTCGTCAGAAGACAGTGATTCAAACCCTAGATCTTCCAGGACCTAATGATAAATTAGGCATGTCACATCTTTCCTGCGTGTCGATTTCGACATTTGTAATGGGGATAATAAACTCCGAGTTCAAAGGAAAGAAAGTATGCAATAGTCTGTGTAAACTACAGCACATTATGCAAATGTTAGTTTTTATTACCTCCTCAGGTGCCATAGTGATAAGTAAATAGTGGACTCATGAAATGTTTGATTCAGCCTGGACTTCAGCTGAATCAGTGCTTTCTCCCTCCGCACCTCTGATCCTCCTTGCCCCCCATCTTGACGTGCTCTTGTCCCTAAGTGGCCGCACTGCGACGCAGCACTCCATGTATTGCCAACATGAAATGTCAATGAGCTTTCCAGATTAAAACATTAAAAATGGATGGGGAACGACTGTCATGCAAAGAAGCTAATAATACTCATGATTTTTTTTATAAGTAAGCTGTTCATTTCAATAGCAACATGTATTACCATAATCAGTAAAAATGATTCTAATACCTCCTATTGGTTCACACAACAGGAAACAGGCGTTTTAATATCTATCTCAATTTTTACGTGCTGAAGTACAACTGTGTTTATTCTACCAACATATTGCTCTAGTTTTTAAAAAGATATGAAACATACTGCACCAGCTGTAAGCCAATTTATTATATGGAAGTTGCACAGTTATATAATTTTCTTTAAATGCCAGCTAATGTTCAGCAGGAAAGGGAGGCATTTGCTCTATGAAATGTTGAGATGTTTTAACCTTCTTTTTTTTCCCACTCTCTCTCTCTCTCTCTCTCCTGCTTTGTCTCTGCCCACCCTGCCAACTTGGGAGCAATACTCTATCATCCTGTCAGCCTCCTGCCAGGGTGAAGCACATCTGTTACAGGATGCTAACTTCAACCCACAGCAGGCCAAACACAGTGCTGTTCTTGGCTATAGATTTAACCCCAACAGACAACCACCAATTCCGCATTATGTGCCACATCGCACCGATGATAATCACCAACATTTTTCATAGCACTTTAGATGTGCATTCTTAGGGGTTCAGAGTTTGGATCTTGGAGTCAGATTGCATGGGCTCACAATCTGATTCTTATTCAGACAAAATATCAAACTTCTCCATGCCCCGGTTTACTCATAAGGTTTTGAGAAGCACTGAGACAACCCAAGTAATGGGCTTTGCGCAGGGCCTGGCACACAGGTGGGACTGATTCACATTAGCTATGACTGCTGCTACTATTATTGCTATTTAAGCCACAAACCAGCCCTGTGGGGGAAAAAGGGGACCCCCCCCTTTTTCAGGAAAGAAAACAGACTCCTAAAGGCTAAATGGCCTACCCAGTGCCTTCCCCCAGCAGTTGGCAGGAACCAAACAGACTCAAAGCCAGATCTGTTTTTGCTAGACTTGTGTGTTTTCCCCCTTAAAAGGGCCACTTCTCCAAGAAAGAGCAACAGTAAAGAATGACAAAGAAAAAAGGGAAGCAAAGTTGGAATCAGATTGAAGTCAGGATGACCACGCTGCCCAATCACCTCTTCCCCTACAAACTCGATTTTGTGGGCCTTTATTCCACTCATTGACTTACTAAAGACACTAGAAATTTTGTGGTGAACAGGACAAACCCACGTACCCATACTCATGGGGTACACATGTCCTGGGGAGAGGGGACAGATAGCCAACCGACAACAAACAAACAAACATGGCAAATTCGGATCATGATTAAGTGCTGTGGAATGTGTAATAAGAACAGTGTAATGTGACCTTAAGTTCAGCACTGAACATCAGGAGGTTGAGCCGGCATGGTATGAGTTGAGAGCACGGATGATGGCCAGAGCCAACAATTTGGATCCAAATCCTGGCTTTATCACTAACTGGCTGTGTGACCTTGGGCAAGTGACTTAACCTATCCATGCCTCAGTTTCCCCAGGTGATTGTGAAGATTGAAATGAGTTAATATATACAAAGACTGGTACAGCAAGTGTTCTGTAAGTGACAGCTAAATAAAAGAAGCAAAAACGGAAAGATGTGGATGAAGAGTACTCTGGGTATAAGAAACAGCAAGTGCCAAGGCTGTAGGGAAGGCCCAAGCTTAGGTTTTTGAGAAAGAGAAAGAAGGCTAGTATATTGCAGAGCAGTAAGTGACACAGATAGTAGTGGTTGATGAGGTCTACAAAACATCCATAAGAGAATGTTAAAAGTAGTTCACTTCTCTGAAATGAGGGGTCTGGAAGAGGCATTACTCAATGTTCCGTTAACTCTGAGACCGTTTGAAGGGGCTAACATACTAACTAACATACTGCAGGTCACCTACCAAGAGTAAGTATGTAGGCTCAGATTCAGATGTCCCCAGTGAGCAAGGCTCAGCACGCACCAACCACCCTCTTCCCCTCCACAGTGACCAATCTGGGAATTAGTAGAGGGGGCCAAGAGCTGAGCTTCTGATCCTCGAGCACCATGCTTCTCAGGGTGTTGGCAGTTTGACCCTACAGGAAGCAAATGACTGACCTGGGCAGCACAAGCAGCAGCCTGCCCAGGATCTACTGGAATCAGCCCCCTACATAGCACCAGCTTAGACCAGTAGGTCTGCTTATCATGCGGGGAACTCATGGATCCACCTACCCTGGGAACTGGTCAGAATAGGACCTGCATGGGTCTAATCTAATCTTGGTGAGACAGCTAGGTGATTTTGAACGTAATCTGTAAAAGGAAGAGAGATAACAGTACACATCTCACAAATCATGGTGAGGATTTAGAGGTAAAGCACGGAGCCTGGCACAGAGAATTTTTCAATAAATGTTAGTGATCATTCTTAGAGATGATCACATCTTGCTGTCAGCTAAAAATAATCTGGCAATAAATATCTGAGAGCTACTTCCAATTATTGACTGCTGAATGATAACATATCCTTCTGTGCTTGCATAAGAATGGAATTTGGGCAGTATTCAGCCCAAAAAACACAGTATTAAATCAATACCTCATGTACCAGGGCAGGCCCTCAGGAAAGATGGGCCAAGGAAAGTGGGTATTGTCATGGAAAGACCATAAGCTCCAGACTCATTCACACATGGATTCATATCCAAATCCCCATTTTATTATATTTCATGATTTTGTGGATCAGACATTCGAGTAGGGCTTAACTGAATGATTCTTATGTTCCATGTGGCAACAACTGGGTTGCCTGGGGATGTTCAGCAGGCAGGTGAACTGATCTAGAGCTCCAAGAAGTTCCATGAAAGCTTTCCTCACATACCCTGCTCCTTGGTGACCACTCTCCATAGAGTCACAGGATGCGTTCACTCGGACTCTCCAGCAGGCAAGTTGGAACTCTCACATGGTAGCCCCAGGCTCCCTGAGACCAGGACAAGTACTACCGGTCTCTGGCTGCCAAGACTACACTTGCCTTGATGTCACTTCCACATACTCCAAGTCCAGCCCAGGTTCAAGAGAAGAGGGAACGCTTCTTGATAAAAAGACAGTCAACGAATTTGTGGCCATCTTTAATGTGCTATAGTAGCTAACACTAGGAATAATAAGAACTTGGAAGGATGGTCAACTGGACTGAAAAGCTGTTATCTCCATGCATTAGCCAGTCTCCAGCCCCTTATTTCTTCCTCTTTATATCTGCAGCACTTCCTCTATTAAGACTCACCCCGTATGCAGTGACAGGTGTAAGCCATCCTGCTAACTGACATGCAAAATGATAATATTTTGCAGAGCACCTTGATTGCGCCATTCATCCAAGAATATCCAAGTCCTCTGCAAACAATAATTAAGCCTCTGCACCCCCGTAATGTTCCATTATCTTTTCTTTATAGATGGAGAAGCACTGAGCCCAGAAGAGTGAATTTGCCAAGGTCACCGGAGTTGGTGACAGAGCTTTGAAGGAATCCACTGCATCAGCAGCTTGGTCAGCACATACATTCTGCATGCCAGTGATGCCGGACCTAGAAATCCAGGGGAAGCCCTGCCCACCCACTTTCCCGGTGGCTCATTCTCACCTTGCCCCTCAATAGCATTACTGTCCTTGCTTACGACAGTACCTCTGGATCCTCAAAGCCAGATGGTGACCATCAAGAGAGCTGGAGAATCTGCACATTCCTCACTTCACCTCCAACATCTCCAATTACTCGGGAAGTCATGCACGATTAAACAGAGGCAGTGAGCAAAGCACGGTACAGGAGTTGTGCTTTCACTCTTCACTGGGCAGAGCTCATTTGCTTTGCTGTCAGATAGCAAGAAATTCCAGAACAAGGAGACAAAAAAACACGGGTGGGGAGGCAAGAGAGTGAGAAAGAGTGACTATAAATGAGATGCCGTATTTGGAATGTATCATTTAGCTTCTGGCAAACTATTGACTCCTGCCTGATCTTTGTCAAATCTTATAAAGCCAAGTGCTATGCCAACTGCTAAAGCTTGCTGGAGTCATTTAACTTTTTGGATAAGTTGGAATGAGAATAGACACATCACTTCTTATGAGCGGACCTTCTTTCTGCTGGCCCTGTCCCCCTGGCCCTCGAGTTCCTAGACCTACATCAATAGAATCAAATTTTTAAGCTGATCTTTCTATATCCATCCCCACTGTAGCCATTCTATTTTACTAGTTCCAGTTTAATATTAGAGTTTCAAACTTCTACAAAATAGGACTTTGAAGGGATCTCAGAATTTACCTAGCTTAACGCCTTAGCATTATAGGCAGGGAAACTGAGGCACCGCTATCGTGTGATTTGAATACCGTGTGAACTTGGACCCAGTCTTTAACCTTTTCTCATCTACGAGATGTGGATAACAAATAGTACTCATCTGCTCTCGGGCTGTGGTGAGGACTAAATAGAAGCAGGCACATAAAACGTTTGTAGCTGTAAACTACTTTAGAGAAGAAAACATTTGCTCAAGGTCGCATAGCAAGTCAATGACACAGTTGGGTCTAAAACCCAAGTCTTTTAATATCTACTTCAAGGATCCATTCAATAAACATTTACTGTGAGACTACCATGTTCCAGGCACTGTTGTGAATGCAGGAAATTGAGTAAGGAAGGTGACAGTCTTGGTTCCTGCTCTTATTGGAGTTTACAGTGTAGAGGACAACAGGATTTACATTTATTAAACTGTGATAAGCATCATAAAGGAGAAGTAGAGGGTGCTGGGGTATTGAATGAGAGGAAAAGAGCCAGGCAAGGGCAGTGAGGGAAGACCTCCCTGAGGAAGAGACATTTAAACTGTGACTGAAGGGTGAGCAGGCTTTGGATGGAAGAGAGAAGACCAGGAGGTGGGTAGGAAGTCCCAAGGTGGGAAGAGAGATGTCCTCAGAACTGAAAAAGAGCGGCTACATCCAGGGACCCACAGAGGCCTTTTCCTGTCTCCAGCACCCCCTTCAACCCTGTTTCTGCCAAATAAGAAAAAATAAAAGCCCTCCCCTTTCTGATGCCTCTTGGAGGTCCCCTGTTAGCGGTGAGTAGGAGGGGAAAGTCACAGCCCTCTACTTCCATCTGGGGCTCTGTATTTCCCAATGTCAGAGAGCTTTATGGCTAAACATCTTGACTTACCTAAAAGATAAATTGGGGTGGGGGGAACCTGGGTGGCTCAGTTGGTTAAGCGTCTGACTCCTGCTTTTGACTCGGGTCTCCCGCTCATGAGTTTAAGCCCCACATGGGGCTCGGGGCTTGGGATTCTGTCTCCTTCTCTCTCTGTCCCTACCCTGCTCAGTTTCTATCTCTCCCTCTCAAAAATAAATAAACATTTTAAATAGATAAATAAAAGATAACCTGGTGGGGAGTGAAGTAGTGAATATTTGCTTGCACAATATGTTAGCCTCCGTTTGTCTTGTTTTACTGCTTTGATCTCTGGATTGCAAGTTGGAAAATCAGCTAGTTACTCAGGAGTAGAGGTGAGAGAGAAAGAGATGTATTTACAACCAAGACTCCACTGAAATTATACCAGTGGACTGTTTAAAAAAAAAAAAAAGGTGTGGGGGCACAGGATTCCTTTAAATGAACAGCTCTCAGTCTGTCTTCAGTTCATTTATCACTTCTCTTTACTCCTGCATCCATCAATGCCCCACACAGTCCTGTTTCTTATCAGGTTCAGCCTGTGCTTAACTTTCTATTCTGACCATTTCTTTTTCTTTTTTATCTTAACACAGAAAAGAGGAAAGCTGTCCCCTAAAACTCAGGTGCAGCCCTAGTGATGGATTTGTCCTGGATCAAGAATCAGTATTTGGTAAGCTGAAAGACTTTATTCACCGACTTTAGTAAGCTGTTTATTTTCTCAAAGGGAGATGCACTTACTTTCCACTCCCAGTTTTAAGAGGCCATCGTTAGGAAAGATACTGAAGACTTACTCCATACCTCACCATCACCAAGAAAGTTCTGGTAAACAACTCTAATTCACATGGCCCTGGGGATACAAGGAAGTATAAGGTATATAACTATAAGGTATAATCAATGGCTCCAAGAGTCATACAAACCAGTTAAGGAAATCAAATAATTGTTATCATGATAATAACTAATATTTATTATGCCCTGCATCAGGCACTGTGGGAAGGGATTTATACACATTAACTCATTTAATCCTCCCCAAAGTGTGATTTGTCCTGTTTTACAGGTAAGGAAACAGTATATCATAAAAGTTAAATAGTATACCTAAGATCATATAGATAGAACTGAGAATGAAATCCATGATGTATAATTCCAAAACCCTGTGCACATAATCATGTCACAATAGATATAATGATGAAAGGCAGTTTGTAAGGGCCACAGAATTCAGAGAATCGTGTAGAATGAGGTGTGAGGTTTAGGGAAGCTGCAAACAGGAGGCTCTGACTTTGAAGAGTGAATGATGCCTTAGAGCAGCGTCTTCCCACCTCAGCATTACTGACATGTTGGTCCAGATAATTCTTTGTGGGAGCTGTCTTGTGCCACGTAGGGATGTTCAGCAGCATCCCTGACCTCTACCCACTGAATGCCAGTAGAACTTCCCAACTGCAACAACCAAAAACATCTGGAGACATTGCCATCTAAGCCTGGGGGGGGGGTGCAAAACTCCCCGCAGCTGAGAACCACTATCTTAGAGAAAGTTAGGGATCTCAGAGGTCAGGGGGAACCCCGAGGGAGGGAGGCCATGCAAAGCCAGGGGAGGTCAGCTGGACCTGAGCTTTCATGTTAAAGAGAAGTTGAGAAAAAATCAAAGTGGAGTTTGGAGCCAGATCATAAAAGGCTTTAAATGTGAGGTTAAGAAATTGGGGAGCTGGAAGCAGGTGCAGAGTTGTGTTTTTGAGAATAAAGAGGGCATGTACCCCTTACTTCCTACACATCAGCCCCCAGCCCCTGTGCTGTCCTCTGGATATGCCAAGCATACTTTGGCCTCAGATCTTTTGCATCTGCTATTTCCTCTTCCCAGGGTTCTGTTCTCTCACTTCCTGTAGAGCCTCTCTCTCTCTCTCTCCCTTCTGTCATGTCTGTTTTCTTTTGTTTTCTTTTTTAAAAATTTTTAAATGTTTATTTATTTTTAAGGAAGAGAGAGAGAGAGAGAGACAGAGTGTGAGCTGGGGAGGGGCAGAGAGGGAGACACAGAATCCGAAGCAGGCTCCAGGCTCTGAGCTATCAGCACAGATCCTGATGAGGGGCTCAAACTTCTGGACTGCAAGATCATGACCTGAGCCGAAGTCAGATGCTTAACCGACTGAGCCACCCAGGTGCACCGTATATTCCTTTTTTTTTTTTTTAATTTTTAATGTTTACTTATTTTTGAGAGACAGAGCATGAGTCAGGGAGAGGTAGAGAGAGAGGAAGACACAGAATCTGAAGCAGGCTCCAGGCTCTGAGCTGTCAGCACAGAACCCAAAGACAGGTTCAAACTCAAGCACCTTGAGATTATGACCTGAGTTGAAGTCAGACACTCAACCAACTGAGCCACCCAGGCACCCTTGTCATGTCTGTTTTCAAACATCATACGTGAGCTCTGTGACTTCACCACTGGAGCCACCCTGCTATGTTCTGACACCCCAGAAAAATCATCGGTTCCTATCCTGAGTGTCCTCAGTGGCAATTTAAGGTGTGGCCAGAACTCAACCAGGCATCAGGTAAAGCTATGGTAAAGTTATGAGAAAGACGCCCCCCCCCCCCCCCCCGTAACACTCTACCTTCTTACCCTGCTTCAGTTCCTTTCATAGATCGGCCTTTCCTGTGCACCAAACCCACCGTATCATTCGTTGATGTGTTTAGCATGTTACTGCCTGCCTCCTCTATTAGAACATCAGCTCCATGAGTGCAATACCCCAGCCCCAGGAACAATTCCCGGCACATAGTATACACTCACTGAACACTTGTTGAATGAGCGAATTCAATTCCAAGAGAGTGTTTTATGAAGAGTGTTTCCTTAGAAGCCAGGCATCTTTGTGTCCAACCTGTAAAGGGAAGGTCTTGAACAAGGTGGGAGATTCAAAGGATAGTTTGAGTTTTCTCTGAATCAGTTAACCCGGGCAGCATGTCTGTTAAAGGGTTAGACTTCTGTGGCCCAGGCTAGGGTCTACAAATCAGAGTACCTGGATGGTAGGACCCAGAATGCATTCCAAAGTTCATAAGGCATGTGGGAACTCTTAACATTCTCTGAGACAATTATGTCATTGCCTTTTTCTGTTTAACGTCACCTCTTGGAAGACAAGAGTCAGATACTCAGTGGTTACTAAGCATGGGATTATAATATAGAACATTCTGAGATTCCACATTGGTGTCCCTCTGGTTTATCAAAATAAAAAATGTTCACGGTATGTTGATATAGAGCTTAAATTCTCCCAGCTCTTTTTATCCACAGTATTTCACATTCTCAATTTTTTCTGATCCTCGTCACAAACTTCAAGGAAGACTGACAACAATTTCCTCCATTTTGTCAGTTGATACATTTAAAACTCAAAAAGTTAAAGTGACCTGCCTACAGCCATGCCATTTACTAAAGATAGAGCAGGATAGTATTCACCCTTGAGCCACTTCATTGATTGACCTCTTATACAATTGAATGCATTGTAATAACACAGAGTTTACTAAAAACTTTCACAAAACCTTATGAAATATATTTAATTAAATAGTATTATCTACATTTGCAGATTAGCCAATTAAAAGATACTGTGAAATAAAATAAAATAAAATAAAATAAAATAAAATAATACAAAATGAAAGAGACTGTGTAGTACCGTAGTTAAATTCTAATGCTCTGGACTGAATGTCCTACTTGTACCACTTGTTCCGTGTTCTTGAATAAATTACCTAACTTACCTGAGCATCAGTTTCCTTTTCTGCAAAATGGGGATAAAAATAACTCTCTTAGAGAGGGGAAAGTGGGTGATGGGCACTGAGGCGGGCACCTGTTGGGATGAGCACTATGTGTTGTGTGGAAACCAATTTGATAATAAATTATATATATAAAAAAATAACTCTCTTAGGATTTAAGTGTCATAATTTATATAAAATGCAGATAGCCTGACACACAGATTGAATTCAACAAATGCCAACTCGTATAAGTGATAATTGGGGTTCTGAGATTGATAAAAACAGAAAGAATGTCTCATTGTAGTCTTGTTGCTTATGAATGGCATAGCAGGAATTCAATATATACCTCCTCAGTCAAATAATCCAGGAATGAATAATAGAGGTTAAATGACTTCCCAGGGTCATATAATTGATAAAGAACAGAGCAAGACCCAACCCCCTGTCTTCCAACAACAGGTCTGGTGTTCCTTATACTACACTGGTCCTCCAGCCTTCTTTTTTTTTTTTTTTTTAATTTTTTTTAATCTTTATTTATTTTTGAGAGAGAGAGACAGAGTGTGAGTAGGGGAGGAGCAGAGAGAGAGGGAGACACAGAATCCGAAGCAGGCTCCAGGCCCTGAGCTGTCTGCACAGAGCCCGACGCGGGGCTCGAACTCACGAACTGAGAGATCATGACCTGAGCCGAGGTCAGACACTCAACCGACTGAGCCACGCAGGCACCCCTGGTCCTCCAGCCTTCTTAACTGAGCAATGAGGTGATGACAAGGATTTGTCTCACCATTGTGCAAGCATAGTCTGAGAAACGTTTCCACTCATGAATATAGAATTGTGAAGCTTGGCTCTGAAGAAAATGTACTGGACCCAGTAGGCCAATCTAGTCTTTGTCCTTATCATCCTATCTTCCTCCTTGATGCCTGGGTGCCAGGAGCTGTACATGAAACAATGTCAAGGTCACTCAGATGCTTCTTTCTAATTTGAGGATGCTGTCTCAGTCTGCACGCTCCTCTGGCTCAGGAGTGAATCTAGAAGGTAAATGGCTAACATGTTCTGGTCTAAGCATGAAGGGAGAAGGTTTGCGTAATTGTGATTGTGCTGCCACATGAGGTTAGTAAATCCCCTTCCTTCTTTCCTAACCCTTCAATCACTGCTGCTACCAATTTTTCCACCCCTGCCTCCTACTAGAGAATACAAGCACTTGAACTAATCTAATCCATTTTCAACCACTTCTGCTACAAAAAAAAATGTATTCCCCAAACTCCTCAGTTTATGGTTAGTGTCAAATCTGCATTGAACAGTAACCACGAATCAATGTTTATTTGTTGATACTTCAGGAGCTAATTTCTTTGGAGCCAGACTGAATCATGCAACAAAGATTATAGTACTCCTGGCTCAATTTAAATGTGAGCATTATTTGGGGAGAAAAAACATGAAGAGTGCAGAATCAATGAGTATTTCAGAGGGCAAGGAGATTTTTTTAAACAACAAAACCTTGTTTGTGAACTAGAGTCCTGGAATATTAAAATGGATAGACCTTAGAAACAGTCTGATCCAACCGTCTGGGTTGTGAAAATTGAGACCAGAGGGAAAGATGGAGGACTTGTCCAGGCTGAGCAACTTCTTTCTCTATAGCTGGCAATGCCTCTTCCCGGCCTGCCCATCACAGATGTTTCTAAACAAACCCTAACATACACACCAGGAAGCCCTGTTTAATATGATTCTCAAGTGGCGAGCATGGAGGGCTATTAGAGTTGATTAGAAGGTAACAAGATGGCCCAGGAGTTGAGCCTCTGCTGCCTCCTGGAGAGATACTCTGGTCCAGGAGATTGCAGGTGGAGGGAAATTTGCCAGCTCAGAGTGTGAGGGAGGGAACAGGGCTGCAAGTCAGATGGCAAAGATTAGAGGCACATGATAAAGCTTCTCTATTAACTTAAGCGATTGGACATACTCAATCAGGAATCCCAGCTCTATCAGTTATAGATGATCAGTGACATCAGGCACTTACATATGAGGCTGTCCTGGGCTCTCAATGTTAAACTCTGGAAGATAAGAACTGGAAATCCAAATGCTTAAAACCCAGCCTTCTGTGGCTGTGAGATACTGGCAGAGAAATTTGGAAGACTGCCATGCTTGTGTGCACGTGCACACACACACACACACACACACACACACACACACGAGCAATGGTAATTCTTATTAGCTTTTGGAAACGATCCTTAGAGTGAAGATGCACAGGACCTCTCAAAAGGCTTTCTCTTAATCTATTATTTTGAACCTGCTTCCAAGGTTAACCAATGGGTGAACAGTAGGATCAGAGATTCTAGATGGAGCTCAATCAGTTACACTGGGGTATTGTGGAACAGTGGCCTCTGTTTGTTGAGGGCACTGATGAACAACCTGTGCCCCGCCCAGCCCTGGGATATGATTTCAGGATAAAATATCACAGTGCTGCCTCCATGTTGCTACTTCTCAAAACGTCCTGATATTAACATTTTAAGGGTTAAAATACCAGACTTATATTGTTTTTATTGGCATTGTTCTCTTCAATAAGATAGTAGTAGAGAGCACAGAAATAGCAACAGAAACATCAGTTGAATGTTAGTTTCACCTTGTAGCAAGAACTGTGCTAAGTGCCATGTGGGTATTCTCATTGAATTTTTCCTACCATGTGACAGATATTGTGCTTTTTTTTTTCTTTTTTCATTTTTTTTAAGAGAGAGAGACAGGTAGAGAAAGAGAGTGAGAGAGCACATGTGGGGGAGAGGGTCAGAGGAAAAGAGAGAATCACAAGCAGGGGCTCAATCCCATGACTTTGGGATTATGACCCGGGCCGAAATCAAGAGCTGGACGCTCAACTGACTGAGCCACCCAGGTGTCCTGTGTTCTTATCTCCATTTTACAAATGAGAAAACTGACATTAAACAGTAACTCCAAATTATCCCAGGCACTAGGTAGCAAAGCTAGATCAGATTCCAGGTAAGTCTGTCTCCAGAGTTCTTGAGAATCAAGAAAGTTGTTTTACTTTTGTATTTTACTTAAAAATTAAGTTACCATAAAATTGCCTTTTTGCTGTAAAATTTTAGAAATTCTAAAACACATATTAATTCTTACAATCACAATAATATGAATACAGAACAACGTCATCATCCCTAAAACTCCTTTCAGCAACCCCTGTGTTGTCACATCTTATTCCTAATCCTAACCGATGACAACCATTGATCTGTTTTCCTTCACATTCGGTCTCTTCAAGAATGTCATGTGAGGAAGCAAAACAAGTGTCCATCAATAGAGGAATGGATAAAGTAGATACACACACATACACACACACACACACACACACACACACACACACATACACACACACATATACATATTGGAATATTACTCAGACATGAAAAAGAATCAGATCTTGCCATTTGCAGCAACATGGATGGACCTAGAAGGAAAATGCTAAGTGAAATAAGTCAGACAGACAAAGACAAATATCATATGATTTCACTAAGATATGGAATTCAAGAAACAAAACAAATGAGCAAACAAAAAAGAGATTAAAAAACCCAGACTCTTAAGTATGGAAAACAAACTGGTGGTTGCTGGAAGGGAGGTGGGTAGAGGGATGGATGAAGTAGATGAAGGGGATTTAGAGTGCACTTACCATGATGAGGGCTGAGTAATGGAAATCGTTGTTGAATCATTGTACTGTACACCTGAAACCAATATAATGCTGGATGTTAACTACAATAAAAAATTAAGAAATGACGTATAAGTGAAATGATATAGTATGTAACCTTTGAGACTGGTTCCTGTCACTTAAGCACAGTGCCTTTGAGACTGATCCAAATTGTTGCATTTATCAATAGTTTGTTTATTGCAGCACTGTATTCCACTGTATGGATATCCTAGTTTGTTTACTCATTCACTCACTGAAGGGCGTTGAACCGCTTCCAATTTGGAGCAATTATGAGTAAAGCTGCCATAAACATTCATGAGGAGGTTTTTGTGTGAACATACTTGTCATTTCTCTATGGTAAATACTCAGGTGTAGGATTGAGGGGTCACAGATTAACATGCAAGAAAACTGCCAAACTGTTTTCCAAAGTGGCTGATTACTTTTCACTCCCTTAAGCAGTGGGAGAGAGTTCTAGTTGCTCTTTTCACCACTTGATATTTTCAGTATTTTAATTTTAGTTGTTCTAACAGGTGTGTGATTCTCTATCACCCTGGGGTTTTAATTCATATTTCCTCGGTGACTAATGATGTTGAACATCTTTTCATATGTTTATTTGTGATTTGTATATCTCCTTGGGTAAAGTTCAAGTCTTATGCCCATTTTAAAATTCATTGTTGTTTGTTTGTTTTTTGTTGTTGTTTTTTCGTTTACTGTTGAGTTATGAGAGTTCGTTCTGGATACAAGTCTTGGGTCAAATGTGTGTTTTGCAATATTTCCCCCAAATCTCTAATCTCTAGCTTGTCTTTTCATTATTAATATATATATATATATATATATATATATATATATATATATATATATATATATATTTTATTTGAGAGAGAGAGAGAACAAATGGGGAAGGGGGCAGAGAAAGAAGGGAAAAGAGAATACCTAGCAGGCGCGACCCTCAGCACGGAGCCCTATGTTGGGCTTAATTTCACAACCTCAAGATTATGTCCAGAGCCAATATCAAGAATTGGATGCCCAACGAACTGAGCAACCCAGGCACCCCTAGCTTATTTTTTGCATTATTTTAATAGTATCTTTCACAGAGCAAAAGGTTTCAAATTTTGATGAAATACAAGTTACCACTTTTTTTAATGGATCATACTTTTGGTGTCAGATCTAAGGCCTCTTTGATGAGCTCTAGGACTGGAAGAATTTTTTGTGTGTTTCCTTGTAATTTTTTCTAGTTTCCAATATATATTGAGATTGATGATGTCACTTGGATCTAATTACTGCATAGGGTATGAGGCTTAGCTCAAGACTCATTTTTATTTCATACGGATGTCCAATTGCTCCAACACCATTCGTTGGAAAGAAATAAAAGACAATAAATTAGCCATAGTAGTGTGGGTCTACTTCTGGAGTCTGTATTATTCCATTGCTCTATATGCATATTCCTTCTCCAATACCACACTCTTGATACTGGTCTTTTTTTTTTTTTTAAGTTTTATTTATTAATCACCACCCAATGTGGGGCTCAAACCCATGACCTTGAGATCAAGAGTTGCATGCTCCCCTGACTGGACCAGCCAGGCACCCTTCTAGGTGGTCTTTATATGATTCCTTCAACTTCACTTATATATATAAAGCCTATTGTGATTTTCATAGAATTGTATTAAAGTCTAACTGAATTTGGACAAAATTAGCATTTTTATTATGTTAAGTCCTCCAAACCATGAATATATGTCTCCATTTATTTGGACCTTTCATTTCTTTTGTCCACGTTTTTGGGGGTAGTTTTCAGTATAGAGACCCTATACATGTTTTCTTATATTTACACATAGGTATTCCGTTTTTGAATACTATTGTAAATGCTATTTTAAAAGTTTGTTCTATTTTTCATGGCTAGTGTATAATTGATTTTTGTGCGTTCACCTTCTGTGACTTTCTCAAACTAATTTATTTAGGAGGTGCCTGAATGGCTCAGTCAGTGAAGTGTCTGACTCTTGATTTTGGCTCAGGTCATGACCTCACGGTTCATGAGTTCAAGCCCTGGGTTGGGCTCTGTAGTGACTCTCTCCTTCTCTCTGCCCCTTCCCCTGCTCTCTCTCTCTCTCTTTCTCTCAAAATAAATAAATAAGTTTAAACTCATTTATTTCATTCTAGGAGTTGTTTTTATAAATTCCCTGGGATTTTATGTTCCTTGGGATATTCTATATAGACAATCAGATTTCTGGAAATAGAGACAGTTTTGTTTCTTTCACTCCCTTCTATTCTGACCCCTTAAGACTTTCTTTTCGTGGATTATTTTCTCTTTCAGGTAAACTTCCTGAAATGAATTCTAGATAAAGATGTGGGAGAGAGAAAATGAGAGTGTTGGATACAGTCTTAATTATACTAAGCTGTATACCTTCTAGAAATATCTGAAACATCTTTAATGCTATCAGCTTCTGGCTCACATCAATTCACTGAATATCTACTTGGTCCCTACTGTGTGCAGATATTCTATGTAGAGGGAGATAAAATGTGAGATAAGAATAAAGTCCTTCATCAGAAATTTACAGTGTAGTAAGGGTTACAGACAGTTACACAGATCACTTCAGTGCGATGCGGTAAGTATTAATGATGTAGGTAGACACATGAGAAAAAAATGAGAGAAATTTTTACTTTGGACTGGTAACGGACGGGGTGACCGGATTACTCTTGTTCAAGCCACCACTATCTCCTGGTTGGACAAGAGCAACAGCCTCCTAATTTAGTTACATGTCTCTAATCTTTCCCTACAAACAGTCTATTCTTTAAAAAAAAAAAAAATCAGCTTTACTGAGATACAGTTCACATACCATAAATTCATCCGCTTAAAGTGCACAATTCAATGACTTTATTATACTCACAGAGTGGCACATCCATCATCACAGTCTATTTTAGAACATTTTCATTATGTCAAAAAGAAATCCCTCTCCGCTCAACCATAATCCCCCAAAGTCTTATTTCCCTCCATTCCAGGTAACCACTCATCTACCTCTGTCTCTACAGATTTGCCTATTCTGGGTATTTCATATATGTATAGTCCTACAATACATGTTCCTTTATAACTGGTTTCTTTCACTTAATATTCTCCAACTTCATATGTGTTTTAGCATGTGTCAGTGTTACATTTATTTTTATTGACAAATAATATTTTATTACATACATAGAGTGCAATTTATGTATCCACTCATCAGATGGCAAACATTTGGGTTATTTTCACTTTTTTTTTTTAATTTTTTTTTTAACGTTTATTTATTTTTGAGACAGAGAGAGACAGAGCATGAACAGGGATGGGGCAGAGAGAGAGGGAGACACAGAATCTGAAACAGGCTCCAGGCTCTGAGCTGTCAGCATAGAGCCCGACGCGGGGCTCGAACTCACAGACCGTGAGATCATGACCTGAGCCGAAGTCGGACGCTTAACCGACTGAGCCACCCAGGCGCCCCTCACTTTTTTTGATTGTCATGAAAAATGCTGTGTAAACATTTGTGTGAATCTGTTTTCACTTTTCTCGAGTACATTCTCAGAAGTGGGAATGTTGAAGGACACAGTACCTCTGTGTTTAACACTTGAGAAACTGCCAGACTCTTTTCCAAAGTGGCTGCACCATTTTCCATTTTCAGCAGGAGTGTATGAGGGTTCCAATTTTTTCACATCCTAGACAACACTTGTTATTACCTTTTTATTATAACTATCCTAGTGAGTGTGGAGTGGTATCTCACCAAGGTTCTGATTTGCCTTTCTCTAGGGGATAATGCTGAGCATTTTTTCATGTTCTTACTGGCCATCGGTATATCTTTGGAGAAATGTATATTCATGTCGATTGCCCATTTTTGAAATGAGTTGTTCTTATGTTATAGTTATAAGGCTTATTGCACCAGCCTTTCCCTTTGCCCACAGTACTTGTCTCAGCTCTATTCATGGCCATCCCACCCCAATATTCATTTTTTAGCTCAAATGCCATCTCAGGCATCTTGACATATCTTATGCCTTCATAGAAATTACCACTTTCTGTAAATATTTTATTTCCTTGTTTGTTGGTTTACTTATATATTGTCTATCTCTCTAACAGACATATATAGAATATATAGAATGCAAATCCCATAAGAGCAAGGACGCTGTTCAAGCTTCCCACCAATCTTTTATATAGTACGTATTCAGTAAATATGTATGAAATTGTAAAAATATACGAATGAATGAATGAATGAGTGAACGAATGAATAAAGCGAGCCAAAGAAGTCATTGTGGAGTAGGTGGCACTCGAGATAAATCTACAGAAAACCTAAATAAGACTCACTGTGATCTCTGCATGAATTATACCCTGTATGGGACTGTTTTACAAAACCTGCAAGAGCAAGGTCTATAGTTGATCAAAAACAACATCGATAGAGAAGTTAATGTTTATTGTATTTGAGAACATGCTTGAGAGCATACATTAGTAAATTGGAGATTTGTAGCCAGATGTAGCATCTTTAATTATGCAAACAGAGTAATAAATGTTCCTTTCTCCTCTGTCTGCTTTTCAGACTCTATTCTGAGCCCACCCTCTCTCTGGTTGTAGTTTTTCAGCTACAGATTTGTGAATCAAGTCAAATGTTTTCTGGGCTGAATTGTAGTGCCAACTTCGAGGCATTCCTTGCTACCAAGACCAGCTGTCACATGAGGAAAATGCAGCCCACTTCCAACTGGCACATAATGCTTAACAGCTAGACTGAGCAATACTCCCGCACTGGCAGCTGGACCCCGGTGGAGTTTTGCAGGACTTTTTTTTACCTCCCTGGCCCCACTCTTATAGGGAAACAACTTGGTATTTGCCCTCTTGCCTTAAGTCCTTTCAGGACTCCTTTCCCAGGTGTTTATACTGCTTGTCAACATTCACCATTAATAGAAAGTCACAGCAACAGCACAGAACAGAATGGACTTTGGAGTCATACGGTCTTGGATGCAAATCACAGTTCTGCTCCTTACCAGATGTTTGACCTTGGGCAAGGGACTTAACTCGTCTCTAGTTCAGATTTCTTATTCATGACATGGAGAATATGCATCCTATCCGAGTTGTTGGAAGGAATTATTCACACACACACATTCAACTCATACTCACAGGTGCCTGTGATAACATGCAGTTGCCATGTCCTGAGAACATACCATAAGCCAAGCATTGTTCTTTTATTCTCGGGACACTCTAAGACCTAGGAAGTATTCCGTTTTACAAATGGGGAAACAGAGTCCCAGAGATATGAAATAAGTGCCCAAAGTCACATGGTTAATGAGTGGCAAAGACAGAATTTAAACCTGCCTCCAGTCTTCATTCTTAAGGACTACCTTCCACGAGGGTCAGGATTTTTGCAAGTTTTATGCACTGCATATTCCCTGGTATGGAGATTTATCAGTGTCTATTGGTCGGGTTGCTCCAGTACAAAGTAAACGCTCCATAAACACATGCTGAAGGAATTCACAGACATTCTACACTGCTCTACACTAGCCCCTATGCAAGACACTGAGGATACCGTAACACACAGGAAAGGCTTGATCTCTGTCCTCCTACAGTTTACAATCTAGTTCACATTAACTAAAATCCTGCCTATAAAGCACCTGGCACTGTATCTAACACATAATACTTAAAAAAAAAGTCCTGCTATTGCTATATTTTATAAGACGTTCCTTTTTTTACGTAACCCAAACTCAAATACCCATATTCTCATGTGCAGTAAGGGAATAACTGTTTTATAATTAATGTTAGGGCATTCATCTGTAGGAGCTGTCATAATTTATTCTCATTCATCCTTTTTCTTTTAAGTTTATTTATTTTGAGAGAGAGAGAGAGAGAGATTGATTGAGGGAGGGGCAGAGAGAGACGGAGAAAGAGAATCCCAAGCAGGCTCCGTGCTGTCAGCACAGAGCCCTACACAGGGCTTGAACTCACTAACCGGGAGATCATGACCTAAGCTCAAATCAGGAGTCTGACACTTAACCGATTGAGCCACTCGGGCACCCTGCCACTTGTTCTTTTCAAAGGTATTTCCTGAACATATACTCTGGGTTAAAACAAAAACAAAAACAAAAACAAAAGCAAAAACAAAAACAAAACCACAATTCTATCTGCCAGAGAACCTGGCCTCGTTCACCTGGCTATTGGCTTCTATGATCCCATTACTTCTGGCTGGAGGAGGAGGAGAGGTACGTCTCAGGACCCAGCAACCTGACCCTCGTGTGGAGCACCTTCCAGAAAACCCAAGAGCAGATCTGATTTGCCTGTAGTCATTTTCTTCTCCCACTAGGAGATGACACAGTATCAAGGGAGGTGGGTGCGAATGAAGCGAAGGGTGGGATTGGTGGCAGCGAGAACAGGCTGGGCCCTAAAGCAGGCACTTCAGCGTTTATCTCCTTTTCCACACTGGTAAGCTTCAAGAAGCTGACCTGAGGAGGCAGGTTTAGACCTGCCATGTGGGGCCCCTAACAAAAGAAGCAGAAGTGTTCGCAGACAGACAAAGCAGAGCATCAAGAAAAGAGAAAGAGTTTGGAGCAACAGAGAGGTGTTCTGCTGCTTCATTTCACCGCACAGAGGTAGGGACTAAACAGGCTCCTCGCCATTGACTAGAAAAAGAGAGAAATAATGAGAAACATCTGGAGCTTTTTCTGACGCCTGGTCAGATTCTGTCCTGCCCAACTGGTTTTTGTGGGCTTTTAAGTTTTGCTTTGCATTTTCTGAGACCAAAATTAAAACCACACTTCATGCCAAGTTAAGTAACAAAATATCATTACATTTACATTTGCCACAAATTTTACCACAATCCTTTGAGACAATTACCACGACAACTATTATATTACCACTACTACCGTTGTCCCGTCTTACAAATAACTGAGGCTCAGAGAGGTTACGGAACTTACCCAACGCCATGTGATCAGTCAGAGGCAAAATTCACACCGTGACTGCCTACAGGGTCACGTGGAAAGGAACTATGGGAAGCCTCTAGGAGCAAAGAGCCGTCCCTGACTGACAACCAGCAAGGAAACAGGAGCCTCTGTCCTACAGTCTCAGGAACTGAACTCAGCCAACAACCTGAATGAGCTCGAACGAGCTCGAATGAGCTCTAGGTGAGAGTTCATCCCAGCTGGACTCACTTTTCACCCTGTGAGACTTCAAATGGCGGCTCCAGCTAAGCCAACCTCAGACTTCCGATCTGCAGAAGCGGAGAATACATGGTATTGCTTGAAACCACTAAAGATGTGGTAATTTGCTGTGCAGCGATAGAAAACAAATTCAGTGTTTACTGTAGAGATTTGGGACACCTGAAGGAGTTGAATGGAGGAAAATAAATATCACCCATCATCTCACCATAAGAGGTAGTAACCCTGCTGACACTTTTGGTGTGTTTGTTTCTGGTATTTACGAACACGTGTTCCATACCGGTAACAAACTGTTAATAAATTTTGTTCTCTCGCCTTTCATTTTCTATGTTGTTCATCACTACTCCAATAAGAGAATTTTTTATGTTATCAAATATGACTTGCAAATTTAACTTTTGGCAATTACTATATTCTATGCATATATAAATATTTCTGTAACCATGCCCTTTGGAGGCATCTAGATTGTCTTCATATTTCTTTTGTAATAAACTTCATTTTGATAATTATTCTTTTCATAAACCTGTACGTCATCTCTTTTATCTTTAGGACAGATTCCTGGAAATGCTCTGGATGAATCAAAAAGCTTTTGAAATCCTTCAATATCTTGACACACATTATCAGTTTGTATCTAAAAGGGAAATACTGTCCCTACCAGCCATATGGAAGGAGTTAGAAACTACTAATCTCACCACGCTCTCACCCCACTGGGTGTTATTGCCTTTAAGAAATCTTGGCAAATCTGATAGGCAAAATGTGGCATATTAATTTGTTTTCTTTTATTCATACCTTTATTAGCCATTTGTACTTTTGATGAATGATTTATTTGCTTGTGCTCTTTACTTATTCTTGTTTTGTTTTGTTTTGATCTGGGGTGTGTGTGTGGTTTTGTTTTTGTTTGTTTGTTTGTTGTAGTTGATTGGTAAGATTTGTTGGTAAGATTTCTTCCTACGTTCAAGAAGTTAACCAAGTATTTCAAATATTTTCTCAGTGTGTCATTTCCTTTTTTATTTAGATTTATGGCCCATAGTAGCTTTTGTTCACTCATATACAAACTATCATCTCTTACCTGTGTGAACTTTTCCATTGTTTTTAGAGAAAAATGATTGCCCAGCATGGTATCCAATAGTGACATGTGTTTTCTTCCGCATTTAAACTCTTCTCTTTTTTATTTTTAAGTTAACTGTAATCCATCCTGTGTGAAGTGAGGCTTCCCCTCCAGTGATGGGGCACCTGCCTAATGACTAGATGGGGGATGACTGTCAGGGAGGCATGAACTATACCCTGCTCAGGTCTGCTCCATGGTTCTAGCACAGACATACACCCACCTAACACAGTGTAAACATGTCTCTCGAATCGACGTGGATTCGACTGATTCAAATGGACTCTCAGAAGCACCACAGTCATGGACAGATGATCCCAGGATCCTCATATTGATCAACATGCTTGGGTCTGATCTTGTGTCCATTGTAAACTCACTGGATAGCAGTTGGAGGAAACGGCTTTAATAAAATCATTTATTTCAGCTCTCCCAACTCAGTGGCAGATGCTTCTGGTTCCAGACCTCTTTCCTCCTGCCAAATTTGTCAGATGAAGCTGCAGACGTGAGGGTCTGTTGCCATTTCAGGATCAAAAGGCACACTTCCACCTGCTGTCATTTGTCTGATCCTAAACAGGCACCAGGTGATTGGATGTGACAGACATCACATCCAACACAGAAATTATTTCCAATCACCTGAGAACTATCCCCTCCCTTTCACCTCATGTTCACACCGGATAGAATCTAGAGCTTAACTCAGGCAGAATCTTTTTTCAGTCTTTTTTTAGGTTACATTTATTTCCAACTAAATGTATGTTGATTACTAATGATGAAGCACAAACAAATACTTTTAAAACAGGAAAGCTGTGGAAAACCTATTAGCCACGGGCCCCTCGGTAGTCCTTTTGTAATTTATGAGCCTAATTCAGACCATGTGACTTCCTGGAAGCCAAGCCAATGTTCTTAGATAATCAATTGAGGCTGGTCTTATTTTGGGTGAAAGAATGCATACAGAATGTACACTTTTTTTTTTTTTTTGGTAAGGCAAATCATCTCTGCATGGTAGAAAATAATTGTGCTGCACCCTCTCCCTTGATGAGTTATTTCATACTCCTATTTTCAACTATCTTGCAAATGCTCATGATGCTTTGACTATGTAGGTACTATCTTAGGTCAATGTTCTGGTTATCACTCCAAAATTCAGTGGTGTAAAGCCATTTTACTATGTTCATACACTATTATGCATATGATTCTGTGAGCTGGGAACTAACTCAGGGCACAGTGTAGATAACCTGTCTCTGCTCCCTAATGTGTTGGAATCCAACTGAGAAAACAGGGATGGCTAGGGGTGACTCCTATATTGGGGCCTGAAATCATCTGGAGGCTTCTTCACTCACATGTGTCACACTTACACTGGAAATGACAAAGAGCAAGGTGCTCATTGGGCATCACTCTATATGCCTAATGAGTGTCCAGAACTCCATGTGGTCTTTCAGTGTGGCATCTCCAGCATGGCAGCCTCAAGCAAACTGGATTCCTCACCTGGAGCTCAGAGCTCCAATGGCAAACGTTTCAGCGAATGAGACAGAAGCTCCACGGTCGTTTATGACCCAGGCTCAAAACTCACATAGCATTACTTCCACTATAAATCTACAGGTTAAAATACAGCCAGATTTAATGGATAGGGATCTAAATCCCATCTCTTGATGAAGAGCATGTCAGAGCTTGTAGCCGTGTTTATTTTTTATTGTTTTAACTTTAAAAAAAATGTTTCTTTTTGAAAGAGAGAGAGAACACAAACTGAGGAAGGGCAGCGGGGGTGGGGGGTGGGTGGGGAGGGTGGACAGAGGATGCAAAGTGGTCTCCCTGCTGTCAGCACAGAGATGTGGGGCTTGAACTCATGAACCTCCAGATCATGATCTGAGCCCAAGCTGGATGCTCAACCAACTGAGCCACCCAAGTGACCCTGTAGCCATGTTTAAAAGCTGCCACCAAACAACCTCTGAGCCAACAAGTCAAGTGCAAGAATTCAGGGTGACTTAACTAGTGGAGTAGTGCTATGACCAACTAGGGCTCAATCTCAGCGGCAACTATGTGATGCAGCATAGAATAAGCCCACTGTTCTCCCCAACAGTGAAGTAAGGTTGAGGAGCTATTTATCTACTAACTCCTCATAGTCATTGGCTGAGAGTTACTTGGCAAGGGAGGTGTGGGAACCCCCTGACACTTCCAGAGGGTTCCCACTGCCAGAGGACCACCCCCCCAAAAAAAAGCCTCAGTTACTTGAAGTTGGAAGTTGTGGGATTGGCATGTACAGTAATGTTGAGAGCTGAGTAGATATGTAACTTGGGGCGTGTACAGGGTCTGCTACAGGACTTTCATCATACCTTAATTATACTGCTAATCATCTAGACAAGAAATTCAGATTGCTTGATGTATCTCTTCTCCTAAACTGTGACCTCCATCAGGGCAGGAGCTGGGACTTCTTCATTTTTGTATCATTAGCACCCACAATGGAAACTTGCACATAGGAGAGCCCCCAAAAATCATTACATACTAAAATAAAGAATGCATGCATGCCTTTCGTTCAAATCCCTTTCCGATAAATTCCCCGGATTTTCTTACTACCTAATTTTGTGCCACCTTGGAAGCCTCAAAGTTCACACAAATAGTCTACTGCTGTCTTTTTCATACTGTGCTCTAAGACCTTAAGCCTGCTTCTCCTCCTGTATTTACTCTCTCGATAAATGGCTCCATCATCTATCTATTCAGTATCCGAGGTAAAAACACTTGATTCATCTTTTACCTCATTTCCTCCCAGAAACCTCCACATGTATGTTTTGCCACATCTATCTTTGGAGTTGTACTATCTCCCTCTTTGCCATATCTTTCTGTTACTGCTTCTAGATCAAATGCTCATCATCTCTTGCTAGACTATTGCTATAATTCCCTTATTGGTCTTATTGCCTCAAATGGCTCCTGAAAATTCAGTGTACTGAAAGCATCCCCCAGCTTAAAGCCCTTTAGTTATTCCAATATCAGGTGAAAATAAATGCTCTTAGCTTTCAATTCTCAGCCAACACAAATTAAAACATGTAGATCTTCAAATGTATCTCCCATCCTATGTATAAAACCCGTACCTTGGTCCACACAGTTCACAAAGCCTCAAAACCCCCAAACTCACCCTCTATATTTGGGTCATTTCTTCCTAGTTTCTCTTCCCAGAATACATTCTATGTCAGTCTCCATCTGACAAAGTTTCAGCTATCTTTCAAGGTCTAATAGGTGCCACTTTCTCTATTAGAATAACCACTATCACTAACCCTAGTTAACTAACCACTCAGCCTTAGTTAAAAGTACCATATTTCCTCAATTCTAAGACACTATGAATTACACGATGCTTTATAGATTTACTGCCACATTTTTAAAGATGGCAAGAAACTAAATGGCCTGTGCACATTTTAGAAACATTACATGTGAACAGTGTTGGAAACTGTAGGGGTTCAGAGCTGTCACCCAAAAGTATGTTGCCTTGATACATTGACTATTTTGAGTTGAAGGTACTTCAAAAACAGCAAATGCAGTTGTTTAACATAGTGTTGGAAGTTCTAGCATCAGCAACCAGACAACAAAAGGAAACCAAAGGCATCAAAACTGGCAAAGATGAAGTCAAGCTTTCACTTTTTGCAGATGACATGATATTTTTTTTTTCCAAATTTTTATTTAAATTCTACTTAGTTAATATACAGTGCAATATTGGTTTCAGGAGTAGACTTCAGTCATTCATCACTTGCACACAACACCCAGTGTTTATCACAAGTGCCCTCCTAATACCCATCACATATCTAGCCCATCCCCCCCCACCTCCCTCCATCAACCCTCAGTTTGTTCTCTATTTTTAAGAGTCTCTTATGGTTAGTTACCCTCTCTTTTTTTTTTCTTTTCCCCCCTCCCATATGTTCATCTGTTTTGTTTCTTAAATTCCACATATGAGTGAAATCATATGGTATTTGTCTTTCTCTGATTTTGCTCAGCATAATACACTCTAGCTCCATCCACATCATTGCAAATGGCAAGATTTCATCCTTCTTGATGGCTGAGTAATGTTCCATTGTGTGTATATACACCACATCTTCTTTTTTTTTTTTTTTTTTTATTTTTTAATATATGAAATTTACTGTCAAATTGGTTTCCATACAACACCCAGTGCTCATCCCAAAAGGTGCCCTCCTCAATACCCATCACCCACCCTGCCCTCCCTCCCACCCTGCCCTCCCTCCCACCCCCCATCAACCCTCAGTTTGTTCTCAGTTTTTAACAGTCTCTTATGCTTTGGCTCTCTCCCACTCTAACCTCTTTTTTTTTTTTTTTTCCTTCCCCTCCCCCATGGGTTTCTGTTATGTTTCTCAGGATCCACATAAGAGTGAAACCATATGGTATCTGTCTTTCTCTGTATGGCTTATTTCACTTAGCATCACACTCTCCAGTTCCATCCATGTTGCTACAAAAGGCCAGATTTCATTTTTTCTCATTGCCACGTAGTATTCCATTGTGTATATAAACCACAATTTCTTTATCCATTCATCAGTTGATGGACATTTAGGCTCTTTCCATAATTTGGCTATTGTTGAGAGTGCCGCTATAAACATTGGGGTACAGGTGCCCCTATGGCAGATGACATGATATTATACATGGAAAACCTGATAGACTCCACCAAAAGTCTGCTAGAACTGATACATGAATTCAGCAAAGTCGCAGGATACCAAATCAATGTACAGAAATCAGTTGCATTCTAATACACTAATAATGAAGCAACAGAAAGACAAATAAAGAAACTGATCCCATTCACAATTGCACCAAGAATCATAAAATACATAGGAATAAACCTGGCCAAAGATGTAAAAGATTTGTATGCTGAAAACTATAGAAAGCTTATGAAGGAAATTGAAGATACAAAGAAATGGAAAAACATTCCGTGCTCATGGATGGGAAGAATAAATATTGTTAAAATGTCAATACTACCCAAAGCTATCTACACATTCAATGCAATCCCAATCAAAATTGCACCAGCATTCTTCTCAAAGCTAGAACAAGCAATCCTACGGGGCGCCTGGGTGGCTCAGTCGGTTGGGCGGCCGACTTCGGCTCAGGTCATGATCTCGCGGTCCGTGAGTTTGAGCCCCGCGTCGGGCTCTGTGCTGACAGCTCAGAGCCTGGAGCCTGTTTCGGATTTTGTGTCTCCCTCTCTCTGACCCTCCCCCATTCATGCTCTGTCTCTCTCTATCTCAAAAATAAATAAACGTTAAAAAAAATTTAAAAAAAATTAAAAAAAAAAGCTAAAACAAGCAATCCTAAAATTTGTTTGGAACCACAAAAGACCCTGAATAGCCAAAGTAATATTGAAGAAGAAGACCAAGGCAGGAGGCATCACACTCCCAGACTTTAGCCTCTACTACAAAGCTGTAATCATTAAGACAGCATGGTATTGGCACAAAAACAGTCACATAGACCAATGGAATAGAAGAGAGACTCCAGAATTGGACCCACAAAAGTGGAAAGAATATCCAATGGAAAAAAGACAGTCTCTTTAACAAATGGTGCTGGGAGAACTGTACAGCAACATGCAGAAGAATGAAACTAGACCACTTTCTTACACCATTCACAAAAATAAACTCAAAATGGATGAAGGACCTGAATGTGAGGCAGGAAACCATCAAAACCCTAGAGGAGAAAGCAGGAAGAAACCTCTCTGACCTCAGCCACAGCAATTTCTTACTTGACACATCTCCAAAGGCAAGGGAATTAAAACTAAAAATGAACTATTGGGGCCTCATGAAGATATAAAGCTTCTGCACTGCAAAGGAAACAATCAACAAAACTAAAAGGCAACCAATGGAATGGGAAAAGATATTTGCAAATGACATATCGGACAAAGGGCTAGTATCCAAAATCTATAAAGAACTCACCAAACTCCACACCTGAGAAACAAATAATCCAGTGAAAATATGGGCAGAAGACATGAATAGACACTTTTCTAAAGAAGACATCCAGATAGCCAACAGGCACATGAAAAGATGCTCAACATCGCTCCTCATCAGGGAAATACAAATCAAAACCACACTCAGATACCATCTCACGCCAGTCAGAGTGGCTAAAATGAACAAATCAGGAGACTATAGATGCTGGTGAGGATGTGGAGAAATGGGAACCCTCTTGCACTGTCAGTGGGAATGCAAACTGGTGCAGCCACTCTGGAAAACAGTGTGGAGGTTCCTCAAAAAATTAAAATTAGATCTACCCTATGACTTAGCAATAGCACTGCTAGGAATTTACCCAAGGGATACAGGAGTGCTGATGCATAGGGGCACTTGTACCCCAATGTTTATAGCAGCACTTTCAACAATAGCCAAATTATGGAAGGAGCCTAAATGTCCACCAACTGATGAATGGATAAAGAAATTGTGGTTTGTATACACAATGGAATACTACTTGGCAATGAGAAAGAATGAAATATGGCCTTTTGTAGCAACGTGGATGGAACTGGAGAGTGCTATGCTAAGTGAAATAAGTCATACAGAGAAGGACAGATCTGTATGTTTTCACTCTTATGTGGATCCTGAGAAACTTAACAGAAGACCATGGGGGAGGGAAAGGGGGGGAAAATGTTAGAGAGGGAGGGGGGCAAACCATAAGAGACTCTTAAAAACAGAGAACAAACTGAGGGTTGATGGGGGGGGTGGGGGTGGGAGAGAAGGGACAGTGGGGGATGGGCATTGAGGAGGGCACCTGTTGAGATGAGCACTGGGTGTTGTATGGAAACCAATTTGACAATAAATTTCATATTAAAAGAAAAAAAAAGAAGAAAAAGAAAAAAGAAAAAACAAACAAAAAACAACAAAAAAGGAAAACAGCAAATACAAAATGGGTATTCTCACCTTTTTTCTTCTTAAAAGCAGGAGATATAACTCCCATGTGAAAGATGCCCTCCCTATACCAGGAAGAAGGAAGACATCAGTTTCACCAGAGATGGAGAGTGGGGATCAAGAGAAATCTGTACAAACAAACCTTGTTAACCTAATGCTTATCTTCTTAGTTAGTTTTCCACAATTAAATGCCCTAGCCCAAACCCCTTTATGTTGTCACTTTTTCACAATTTACTACTTTGTGTCCAACCCAACATGTAAACTCTGGCTTCTAACTGCTTCTTTGGGTCTTCCTTTTTCTTGTGAAGTCTCTAGTGTATGTGCAAATGTTACTTTTAAAAATTTTGTATGCTTTTCTCCTGTCAGTCCCAGCTACAGACCCTGAATGTAGAAAAAACTTTACTTTCCTCATGAAATATAGCCACTGATTCTTCTTCTGTATTCCCAGAATTCCTTTATGGCCAGCCGTACCTCCAACTGAAAGTCCGCTGCATGCTCTGAGAAAGCCAGCCTTCGAAATAAAATTTCTTGAAATATCTCTTCATTTTTTCATTGTCATGGAATGTTCTAGATTAACAAAAAACAGAAAACCAGCCACATGTCTCACAGTGCTGAGGACAGAGGAGGATTGTGGGTAAAAATTTCAAACTAGATTATAACTGGGATTCAGATAAGCCAATGGATAAGGAGCTCCTGGAAGAGGCCAGCCTGGGAAAAGGGGCAGTGAAGATCCTGAGAGAAAGGAACCCTGAGGAAGCATCTGATAGAGTGACTGTTTGTTACTAGTTTTTGAGATGCTGAGTCAGGTTCTGCCACAAGAGGAGACCAAGGAAAGATTCAGGAAAAACAAAGTTTACATACTCACAGTTCCTAGGGACAGAAGCCACAGCACACCACATGGGGTCATATGGGCTGTAGAGGTGGCCCCTAGGGGTCCTGTACCTGGTCCAGGGATGATAAACACAAAGGAAGATGACCTCCTGGGGTGCAAGGGCCAGAGAGAGGAAATATGGCTCTGGATTAGTTAGTTTGCATATCAAAGAAGTGTTCCCCACTGGGCCCTTTGCTATCCTAGAAAGATAGTAAATTGGCCAGCTCAGGCAGTATCACTCTCTCCTCCACCAGAAAGATTTTTTTAAATGTCAAAACATCATAATGCAGAGAAAGAAAATGCATGCACATGCACATGCATGCACACACACACACATCACACTGGTCAAGACTGAACAGCAGGTCCTCCATCTGAGTCTGGCTCTCGCCAAACTCCAATCCGTTCTTTCTCCACTACTCACCTGTGCCCTCACACCGGGTAAGAACTATACAGTATAAATGAAAAAACTAGGTTACCAACAATCCAAAAACTATGCCGCAGGAACTCTCTCTGAAGGAGTGGTCATATAAAGGGGGGGAATCTTTCCTATTAACTGAAGAAGGACAAAAGTAGGTGTACTCTGTGGCCAGAGGAATTAAATTGTTCCCAGGCAGTGGTGGCCTTAGACCCAATGTTACAGTAGAAGTTGACAGCGGTGCAGGCAGTGGAAGGACAGAAAAGTAGGCGGCAGAATAAATAATGAAGATAAATGAAAAGGAAGAATGTCAGCAGTAGAGCACACTAGGGAACAGGGTATATCTATAAAGTGACACATGGATTCAGATAGACAAGTCTATGGATACATAACTACACTTTACTTCATTATGGTTAGGAACAAAAATACATCAGTAGTTACTGTATGTTTTCATTCTCTCTCTCGCTCTCTCTCTTTCTCCAAAGGAAAGACACTATTGCCTACAGGGTCAAAATTTGAGTTTCAAACTTAACAAAGGAGGTGAAACAAGTGTACTCTGAAAACTACAAAACAGTGATGAAGGAAATTGAAGAAGACACAAATGGAAAGATAGGCCACACCCACTGATTGGAAGAAGAAAAATTGTTAAAATGTCCATATGACCCAAATCAATCTACACATTTAATGCAATCCCTATCAAAATCCCAACAGATTTTTTTTGCAGAACTAGAACAAATAATCCTAAAATTTGTATGGAACCACAAAAGACCCTGAATAACCAAAGCGATCTTGAAAAAGAACAAAACTGGAGGTATTGCAATCCCAGATTACTGCAAATGGCAGTAATCAAAACAACATGGTACTGGCACAAAAATAGATACATAGATCAACTGAACAGAGTGGAGAGCCTAGAAATAAACCCATGATTCTATGGTCAATTAATCTTCAACAAAGGAGACAAGGATATGCAGTGGGAAAAAAAGATAGTCTTTTCAACAAATGGTGCTGGGAAAACTGGACAACTGGACCACTTTCTTACACCATACACAAAAATAGTCTCAAAATGGATTAAGAACCTAAATATGAGACCTGAAACCATAAAAAGCCTGGAAGAGAGCAAGGCAGTAGTTTCTCTGACATTGGCCATAGCAACTTTTTTCTAGATATGTCTCTTAAGGCAAGGGAAACAAAAGCAAAAATATATATTGGGACTACATGAAAATAAAAACTTCTGCACAGTGAAGGAAACAATCAACAAAACTAAAAGACAAACTATTGAATGAGAGAAGATATTTGCAAATGATGTATACAATAAAGGATTTATAGGGGCGCCTGGGTGGCTCAGTCGGTTAAGCAGCCGACTTCGACTCAGGTCATGATCTCATGGTCCGTGGGTTCAAGCCCCGTGTCAGGCTCTGTGCTGACAGCTCAGGGCCTGGAGCCTGTTTCGGATTCTGTGTCTCCCTCTCTCTGACCCTCCCCCATTCATGCTCTCTCTCTGTCTCAAAAATAAAATAAAACGTTAAAAAAAAAAAAACAATAAAGGATTTATATCTACAATATATAATGAACTGAAAACAAAAATGAAAACAACTCAACACCCCAAAACAAGTAATCCAATTAAAAAATAGGCAGAGGATATGAACAGACATTTCACCAAAGAAGACATACAGAGGGCCGACAGACACGTGAAAACATGCTCGACATCACTTATCATCAGGGAAATGCAAATAAAAACTACAGTGAGATACCACCTCACACTGGTCAGAATGCCTAAAATCAAAAACATAAGAAACAAGTGTTGTCAAGGATGTGGGGAAAAAAAAGAACCCTCATGCACTGTTGTTGGTGGGAATGCAAATTGATGCAGCTGCTCTAAAAAACGATATGGAGGTTCCTCAAAAAATTAAAAATAGAATTACCATATGATCTAGTAATTCCACTACTGGGCATTTATCCAAATAATATGAAAACACTAATTCAAAAACATATATGCATCCTTATGTTTATTGCAGCATTAGTCACAATAGCCAAATTGTGGAAGCAACCCATGTCCATCAATAAATAAATGGATAAGAAAGACATGGTATACATAGACACACACACACACACACACACACACAATGGAGTATTACTCCGTCATAACAAAGAATGAAATCTTGTTATTTACAATGATATGAATGGAGCTAGAAGGTATAATGCTAAGTGAAATAGGTTAGTCAGAGAAAGACAAATACAATATGATTTCACTCATATGTAGAATTTAAAAAACAAAACAAATGAAGAAACAAGGAGACAAACCAAAACAGACTCTTAACTATAGACAACTGATGTTTACCAGAGGGAGGGTGGGGGTGGGGGGAATGGGTGAGATAGGCGATGGAGATTAAAGAGTATACTTATCATGATGAGCACTGTGTAATGTACAGAATTGCTGAATCACTCTATTGTACACCTGAAACTAATATAACACTATATGTTAACTATACTGGAATTAAAATTTAAAAAAAATTGAGTCTTGATGGTTGTGAGGCTCCTGGACAATAAGCAAAAAACAAAATCCAGAGATCCTTAAACGGAAGAGGAAAGGGGAAGAGAAGAGAGAAAAGAGAATGAAACACAATAAAGAAAACCTTTTCAGGTAGATGTTGGTAGAAATTTGGGCAGCCTGGAAGCTGAAAGTAGGATAGAAAAGAGAAAAACATTTTAGGCAAATATTGCTGACCATGTGGAGAATGAGAGAGGCACCAAAGTAAAGGAAAGATGGTAAAAATATTTTCTATGACTTAGAAACACATATTTAGTATTTTAGTATTTTTACATACAAAGTAAAAGATTTACTTAAAGATGAGAATTATTCTTATTTGCATACTTTATTTCAGATTTGCTATTTCAGTTTTAAAATTTATTTTGGCTTTTTCTTATATTGTCTATTTCACTGCTGAGGTTGTCTATGTTTTCATTCATGAATATATTTTCCTTTACCTCATTAATTATAGTTATTATAGTTGCTTTAAACTGTCTGATAATTCTGACATCTGAGACATCTTGGGGTTGGCCTCCATTGATAACCATCAATTCTTCAGAATGGGTCATGTTTCCCTATTCTTCATGTCAAGTAATTTTGGATTGTATTCTGGGCATTGTGATGTTATGATGTGGAGGCTACATTCTATTACATTCCTCCAAAAATTGTTGACGTTTTTAGTTTGTTTATTATAGGAGACAATTTACTTGGTTGGAATACAACTCCAAACTGTGTCTGTTGGGCTGCAGCACAAATCTGTTTCATTATTTTACTCCTTAGCTGAGCAGTTTGCAGTATGGCAGGGATATGTGCTGTTCAGAGATCAGCCAGAGATCTGGAAAAGATACACAGAATTTTCCCTCTTCCTCCCTTTCTGGTTCTCTCCTTGCGAGGATCCCCACCTCACTTCTTAATGATTATGGTTGCCATAAACTCTGCCCTCTCTTTCTTCAGGCCAGGAAGGCTATAGGGTTCTATCACAAGTTTAGATGCTGCACATGGTGCCAACCTTGCCTACACTCAGGCTTAAATTCATATTAACAGGAAATTTATCCTATGCTAGTCCTTTTTTTACAAGTATCTGTTACTGTCTAGAATTTGCCAGCTTTTGTTTGTTCTCAGATCCTTAAAGTAGTTGGGTTTTATATTTTGTCCAGAATTTATAGGTATATCTGCAGCAGAATACATCTATTAGGAGCTTACTTTACCATGTTTAAACTTAAGTTGATTTTTGATCATTGGATTTTGTTTCTTTGAATAGGAAACCAAATTCAGACTAGTCCTCATTGACTGTTTCTTGTTTTTTTTTTTTTCCTTAATCTATCAGGTGGCCAAACACATTCTTCAATTTACTGTGAGAGAGAACTTAAACCCAGATTACAACTGAGGTTCCTAAATGTTTCTTAAAATGAATTAGATTTTAAATTCATAAAGGAAATATAAACATAATCCCAATTAATGAATTTATTGGTGGAATTTATTAAGAGAAAATAGGAGCCGTAATATTACTAAAGCACAAAAAAGTGTCATGAACTGTACCAGATCCCTAACAAGGCATTTTATTATATCATTATGTTTATGAACAATAGCTCATTTTGTCATTGCCCTGCAACCTACCTCTAGAGTTGATGATTGCTAATACAACTCTTGTTTTTTTAGACTCAAATTCATAGAGCTTATATATCTCTAAATACAATGTTTTTCACTACCATTTATATGTGAAAACTTTACTTTTAAGTCTTGAATATTCATACAACATTTTTAACAAAACAATGGGTGCCATTTGCAACAATGCAGATGGAACTAGAGGGTATTATGCTAAGTGAAATATGTCAGTCAGAGAAAGACAAATGTCATATGATTTCACTCATATGTGGAATTTAAGAAACACAGCAGATGAACATAGGGGAATGGAAGGAAATATAAGATAATAACAGAGAGGGAGGCACACCATAAGAGACTTAAATACAGAGAAAAACTGAGGGTTGCTGGAGCAGAGTTGGGTGGGAGGATGGGCTAAATGAGTGATGGGCATGAAGGAGGGCATCTGTTGGGATGAGCACTGGGTGTTATATGTGAGTGTTGAATCACTGGGTTCTACTCCTGAAACCAATAGTACACTGTATGTTAACTAACCTGAATTTAAATGAATAAAAAAAGGAAGTGTAGAGAAAAACTCTCAAGTTACATTCCAGTTACAAATTGTGGAAAATCAGAATCCCGTTTTTTATTACATGCTGATTACCATCAAAGGGAATGTTGCTAGTGCAAAGAGGCATCAGACCATTATGTTCCGTACATAAACTGTTTGCTAACAATCATATTGACAATTTGGTTATCAGGAAGCAATGTTTTAAGCATTTGATATCCTAAATGATAAGTTGTTACATATATATGTGTGTGTACTTAAATTGTGTTTTAGTAAATTAGTTGTAAATTTGGGGTTGACGAATAATGCATTGTAAGTTTTCCCATTTAAAATAAAAGTAAATATGCTCTTGGTTAGCGTTTTTGTGTAGAACATTAGATTTTTCAAGAAGATTACTGATTTTTTTTTATCTCTAAACGATTATCTCTATTTTTTATCTCTAAATCTAAAAGATTACTGATTTCATGCTAAGCCGAAGATGTTGTAATTAAATTCTTACATGGGTATGCAGGGGTACTAAATATTACAGGAAAACATTTTCCAATTTTCCAGTGCATTCCACAAAACTTGTGCAAGTTGTTAATAGGTATCCCTATGCCTTTCCCCATCATTCTTGAAGAAGTCCTAAACTGAGGTGTTAATACAAATGTGAATGTTTCTGACAAAGAGGCTAAGCATTCTGTTTAATAATGCAAACTGCTGAGTGCCTGGGTGGCTCAGTCTGTTGAGCAACTGACTCTTCATTTTGGCTCAGGTCATGGGATCTAGTCCCACGTCAGGCTTGTGAAACCTGCTTCAGATTCTCTCTCTCTCTCTCTGTCTCTCTCTGCCCCTACCCCCCCTTTTTTTAAAATTATTTTTATTTTTTTAATGTTTATTTATTCTTGAGAGAGAGAGAGAGTGTGAGCAGGGGAGTGGCAGAGAGAGAGGGAGACATAGAATCCAAAGCAGGCTTCAGGCTCTGAGCTGTTAGCACAGAGCCTGAGGCGGGCTGGAACTCACAACTCACCTACTGTCAGATCATGACCTGAGCTGAAGTCAGAGGCTTAACCAACTGAGCCAACCAGCACCCCCTCCTCCACTGCTCTTAAATAAATAAATAAAATAATATAGACTGCTTTCTCGAATAGGCTGAAGTCAAGGTTAAAAACTTGAGGATGTTCTCGTTATAGATGCATACCAAGTTGGATAATATATGACACACACATACTTGTGCATATATAACTATATTCATGTGCATATCTGCTGTATATGGACTGCATTTAGCTTGCACAGAGGTTTTGTTAAGGCCCACGCAGTGTTTTAATTTTTTTTTTTTTCAACGTTTTTTATTTATTTTTGGGACAGACAGAGAGAGACAGAGCATGAACGGGGGAGGGGCAGAGAGAGAGGGAGACACAGAATCGGAAACAGGCTCCAGGCTCCGAGCCATCAGCCCAGAGCCTGACGCGGGGCTCGAACTCACGGACCGCGAGATCGTGACCTGGCTGAAGTCGGACGCTTAACCGACTGCGCCACCCAGGCGCCCCCCACGCAGTGTTTTAAAATGTCCTTCCATTCTCCTCTGTCCCAACCTGGTTGATTACATTAAAGTCATCTGCCTAAACCATGTGCCTATTTGAGTTTGGGACCTTAGATGTAGGATTTGGAAGCAGAAAGTTGGGTCTGAGAACACTAGCTCAGACTGGGGTGCAGGGAGGGCCTCAGTTTATCTTTTGGCCCTGAAAAATCAGTCAAATTCTCCTGCAAATATTTCAGAGTCATCCCTTTCCCAAACGTTTCTGGTCTGTTTTAAAGACGTTCTTCTCTTTTACTATTAGAGTAAAGCATTTTCCAAAACAGAATAAAAAACAAACAGAAAGAGATGAAGTTGTAAACTCAAAATTGCAAGTGAGCAGGATTTTCAAAAAACAAGCTTCAACGAAAAAAGCAACTAGTTCTTTTTTGCCTTCCCATGCTTTCCTGGCCCTGTCAAATGTAAACAAACTCCCACAAAGCCTCCTGTTTAGAGATAAAAAAAAAAAGAGAGAGAGAGAGAAGAAATCAGCCTTCTCTCGAGGCATCCATTGAAGTATTAGATAATTTATTTTAATAATACCTTTCCATGAGAGTGTTGAGGAGACTTGCAAGTGTGTCCCAGGGATGCTTGACTCCAGATCACTTCCCCACTCAGCTGCTATGACGTCACATAGGCTCCATTGAAATGCAGGAAGAACCTGTGAGTTATCTGCCTCAGAGATTTGGACACCAGCTATAGCAAGATCAGTATTGCGGCAGAAAACCTTGACCTGATAACATTTACAATCATTGATTGAAGGATTGGGAGGCAGACTGGTTAGAGGGCTAGATCCAGGTCATACTGTGAGATGGCCAATTTATTCCTGAAGTCAGTACTGACATGAACTGCATCTGAAGCTAGAGTAATTTGCATCCATTATGAAAACGCACATGTAAGTACAGTTAAGTGCTTTCATCCATTACCTCATTTAAATGACCCTGCTAGGCTCCTAATTGCTACAGTCTTTCCAATCGAAAAACGCCTATAAATACTTGCACACAAAGATGTTCCTCTCTGTGCTCTTTATAAAGGAAAATAACTGAAAACCACCTAATTGTTCAACATGAGGGAAATGAGTATGTTATGATCTATACATATAGTGCAATAAAGTTATGACCCCGAGGTTTTCAGAGTTTTTTGGGTTCCTTTGTTTTCACTGGAAAGTTCTTATGAAATAGTGATTTTAACAATATAAAATGCATTAGGGGAGCCTAGGTGGCTCAGTCGGTTAAAGGGCCAACTTCGGCTCAGGTCATGATATCGCTGTTCATGAATTTGAGCCCCCCCCCGCCGCCCCACCGGGCTCTGCGCTGACAGCTCAGAGCCTGGAGCCTGCTTCCGATTCCGTGTCTCCCTCTCTCTCTGCCCTTCCCCCGCTCATGCTCTGTCTCTCTCTGTCTCAAAAATAAATAAATATTTAAAATTTTTTAATAAAATAAGGGAAAATAAGAACAATGCAAAATGCATAAAGATGCAATAAAGCCTGCCAATGTGCAGAACCCTATAAGCAAGAAAGGGTCTGGATTTTATTCTAAGTGTAAGTAGAAACCATTTAAGTCTGTTGAGCAGCACAACGACGTGACTGAATTTGCATTTTTATTTAAAAAAATTTTTTTTTCTTAACGTTTTATTTATTTTTGAGACAGGGAGAGACAGAGCATGAACAGGGGAGGGTCAGAGAGAGGGAGACACAGAATCTGAAACAGGCTCCAGATTCCGAGCTTTCAGCACAGAGCCCGACACGGGGTTCAAACTCACAGACAGAGAGATCATGACCTGAGCCGAAGTCGGACGCCTAACCTACCGAGCCACGCAGGCCCCCTGAATTTGCATTTTTAAAACAATTACTGTTTCCTCTATAGCTCTTTGTTTCTTTCAATTTGTCTGCAGCAAAGACTAATGTTTTAATTTTTTAAAGTTAAAAACAAAACAGAAGGAAAAATAAACCTGTAGCCATTGCTTTGCAATCTATTTGACAACCCCCTAGAACAAACCCAAACCAGGAACAAACTTCAAGAGCCAACTTCAGGACCTCTAAAGGAAGGCACTGCAGGGCATCTCAAACATGAGGAGGGCCACGAGCCCCCAGCGGCCCTTGATCTTTCTGCCACTGTGACACCCTTTGCGCTTCTCTGTATGACGGCTTCGAAAGTGGGAATATATTCGGATTCGAGCTAGCTGGGGCTCCGTCTGGAGAGAGTAGCTGTTGGGTGGGGACAGTTTTAGCCTGATTCATTACCCAAAGATGGTAAGCCTAACTAAACCAGAGTCTTTCAGGACACTGGGGCCAGTGGGGAGAGAAAGCGAAGTTGCAAAAACTCACGGAAGGGGCCAGTGGAAGGAAGTACAGGGGAAAAGTACAGGCTGAATTTCCTGCAGACTTGTTTCCCCCATCACTCCAAGACCTTGGGCGGGATACGCAACCTCTCTAGCCTGAGTTTCAAAATGGGCATGATAATAACCACCTCTTAGACCAGTGTGATGATGTAGACAATCTTCAAAACATCTCAGGCTGTGGGGCGCCTGGGTGGCTCAGTCCGTTGAGCGTCCGACTTCGGTTCAGGTCATGATCTCACGGTTTGTGGGTCCGAGCCCCGCAGTGGGTTCTGTGCTGCCAGCTCAGAGCCTGGAGCCTCTTTCGGACTGTGTGTCTCCCTCTCTCTCTGCCCCTCCCTCGCCCGCGCTCTGTCTCAAAAGTAAATAAACATCAAAAAAAAATTAAAAACAAAACAAAACAAAACCATCTCAGGCTGCGCATGATACATAGGAAGCCGGGGGCTCTGCAGTGTGGTGCAGAAACCATAATTGCAGCCTTTGACAATTAAAAAAATAAAAATAAAAATAAACAAATAAATGAATAACTGAGGGCTAGAGTCCTCGCTCACTTAATGGAACTCTCACAATTTCACTCTGCTGTTATGACAATTAAAAAGCCTTTGACAATTAAAAAAATAAAAATAAAAATAAACAAATAAATGAATAACTGAGGGCTAGAGTCCTCGCTCACTTAATGGAACTCTCACAATTTCACTCTGCTGTTATGACCTTAAATAAGGAAATGCATTTTCCAAATGATCCCTAAATCTTCAGATCCTGAATCATGAGAAGAACACAATTAAGTTCCCCAGAATTATGAAGACAGGGAAGCATACTCATACATTTTGGAAGGTTTTTCAACATAAGCTGAAGAGGAAGATTCTATTTAAACTCTCAATCGGGAAAGTAAAATAACTAGAATGCTATTCTTAGAGTCATGTAGTTAAGTGAGATTTTACTATATTTAGCATATAAATACAATGGTCAATGTGATACTCCATAAACCATCTATGCTAAATTGATCTTTTTCTTTATTTAGGAGTGAGAAGGGGGAAAGGGTTACCTTAGACATGAAAGGGTGAGTTAATCAATTTTTTTATCTGATAACATACATATTTCTAAATGATATATGACCCTTCTCTTGTTTTCCCCCCTCTGGCTTTGCTAATTATTTTTCAAATCTTTTCAATAAAATGCAGTTTTTAACACCCCATCCCCATCTAGCAGATCACACATCCATGCACCCACACTCTCCACTAGACAACAAAATTCCCAATCAATATTTAAGTTGTGTGTCCGAAGTAAGGATGGAGAGATCAGGCTGAAAGCTTAAGTATAAAGAAGCACAAAACTACAGTGGTAATGGAATCTGAATAAAACGTGGTTAAGATACCTATTTCAAGCAACACGCTTCTCAGCTGGAGCCTACATTCCAATGAGGGCTGCTCTTGGACTCTCTTTCTATGGATGGATTCCTACCATCCATATGGCCAGCATTCCAGATAACTGAAAAGGAAGGCCTAAGATCTCTGCAGATCCTTGGGGCTGAAGTCATAGTTCCGGAGTGGAAAGAATACATGCCCGAGAACACCTTTTTGGGATTCCCATGCCTGGAGACTTGTCAGATGTCCTACATTTCATGTTTGCTGGCTACAGAAAGGAAGTTTGGGAAACAGAAGCAGCCTCCTGTGACTGTTTGCTCCATATTGTACCAGCCATCTGTTACTGATAGTAACAGGGAAGTCCTGATTAAGGAGGAAAGCCAAAGAAAACGCCTCAGGTGTGACTCTGGAGAGTCTAGTGGCCAGCCCACCTTATGGCAGTGCTGGCTTGTGTCCTCACCGAGCAATACTCATTTCGGATTTGCTTCAGTCCATTCCATTCAATTGAGGTGCACGCCCCACAACATATAAGGACAGATGGGATGCAATGTTCTAGTGTTAAGTGGATACTGAGGGGTATTAAGGCAGTAGAGGGGTGCCTGGGTGGCTCAGTCGGTTAGGCATCTGATTTTGGCTCAGGTCATGCTCTTGCATTCAGTGAGTTTGAGCCTCACATCGGGCTCTGTGCTGACAGCTCGGAGCCTGGAGCCTGCTTCGGATTCTGTGTCTCCCTCTCTCTCCGTCCCTCCCCCGCTTATGCTCTGCCTCTCTCAGAAATAAATAATAATTTAAAAGCATTTAAAGAAAAAGAAAGGGTGTAGAGAAAACAAAAACATTGTTTTATATCAAATCAAACAATATGTGATTGGATAGAATGCAAAAATCTCACGAACTTTTAAGATAAAAACAAGTCCCTCTCCTCTGCCGTAGGGGCACGGAGTGAGGGCAGGAGTTAAGAAAGAAATGGTGCCATAAAGCAATGAAGGGTAAGGGGGTAGAGAACTGGGTTGGGACTGAGGATATGTCAATGCTAGTCCTGAATTGGATATCGCCTTGCTGTGTGACCTGGGACAAATGCCTTACCTTCATTGGAGGGATTATATCACCTTTCCATAAAACTATCATAATTACGACAACATTGTGTGGGTACAAAGATAGATATATAGGTTAATGGGATAGAGTAGATAGTACAGAAATAGGCTCCTATGCACATGATCAGTTTGCAACAAAATTCAGTGGGGAAGGGATAATCTTTTCGATAAAAGTGAGTGGGTGTACTGGAGATGCAAAATAACGAATCTTAACTCTTAGCTCATGCTGCACGTAAGAAATTAACTTGAAATGAGTCACAGATTTAAATGGAAAAGCTAACGCTATAACATTTCTCAAAGAAAATATAGGCAGCTTTGGTTCAGGCAAAGGTTTTTTTTAAGGTAGCAAAAATCACAACGAGATGATGAAAACACCGACAAATTGGATATTAAGACTAAACATTTTCCTCTTTAAAAGATGCTGCAAAGATCTTTTAAAGGTGCTGTAAAGAGCACCTGGGTGGCTCAGTGGGTTAAGCGTCTGACTTGATTTGGGCTCAGGTCATGATCTCATACTTCATGAGTTCAAGTTCCACATCAGGCTCTGCGCCGACAGGACCTGCTTGGGATTCTCTCTCTCCCTCTCTCTTTGCTCCTCCCCTGCTCTCTTTCTCTTTCCCTCTGTCCCTCTCAAAATAAATAAATAAGCTTAAAAAAAGATGCTGTAACGAAGATGAAAAG
Source organism: Panthera pardus (assembly GCF_024362965.1). NCBI lineage: Eukaryota > Metazoa > Chordata > Mammalia > Carnivora > Felidae > Panthera > Panthera pardus. Next base: position 47,324,015 of record NW_026526765.1, on the reverse strand, counting down.
GTGTTTCATAGAATGGGAAAAAATTGCAACACATACCTCTGATAAAGGGCCTGTTTCCAGAATATATAAAAATATGTTTACAACTTAATAAGAAGACAAAATAAGACACTTGTTTTAAAGTGTGCAAAATAGTGGAACAGACACTTCACCAAAGAAGATACACAGATGGTATATAAGCCCATGAAAGCATGCTCAACACCATTAGTCATCAGGGAAATGTAAATTAAAATCACAAATGAGGTATCATTACATACCCCCCCACACACACACACAGCTGAAACAACTAATCATGGCAAGTGTCGGTGAAGATCTGGAACAATTGGAATACTCATAGATTTCTACAGGGGATGCAGTAAAACAGTAAAACCACTGGAATAGTTGGCCATTTCAAAAATAAAAATATATACTTACTGTATAGCCCAGTAATCCTATTGTGATTTACCCACGACAAATTTTTAAAAAGTATGGTTCCACACAATTTTTTGTGTTTACCTCTATAGCAGCTTTATTCACAATAGCCAAAAATTGGAACTAATCTGAATGTTTCTCAACTGGTGAGTGGATAAACAAGTTGATGTAGAGGCATATACTACTCAGAAAATTAAAAAAAAACAAACAAACTCATGAACTACTTATCCACACCACAGCATGGGTGAAACTCAAGTGCATTTTCCTAAGTAAAAGAGATGAGACATAGAAGAAGACAGCCCGCTGTACCATGCCATCTGTATGGACTCTCAGAAGAGGCAAAGATATACGGACAGAAAACCAACATGGTGGGAGTCTATGGTGACCAGAGGCAAGGGATTTAGGAGAGAAAATTAACTGCAGAGGGGCAGCAAGGAACTTTTGAAGGTGAGGGAAATGCTCTATACCTTGATTGTGTTGGTAGTGACAGTATTCTATAGATTTGATGATCAAATTGTACATCTGAAATTGGTAAACTTTACTGTATTTAAATTACATCTCAGTGAAGCTGTTTTTTTTTTTACATGTATGTATGTGTGCGTTGGGGGGGGCGGTTAGATTGTAGAACTTCTAATATCCTTTCAATCCATAAAGTGTCTCAGGGAGCACAAATCTTTTAGACTTTGCCTGACCTTTTGCCCTACAGGAAGACATGATCTTTATTGCACTGGACAAGAAATAAACCTCCCTCCTGCTCCTGAGGGGACATAATCTCTACCTTTCAAGGCTCTGTGCTCTACCAACATCCTTGAAAAGATGGTCTAGAACAAAGGCAGTCAGCGCCTCTGTGGGCAAGACACCAAAAAGATTGAGAGACCTGGTGGAGAACAGGCTTTCAACATCAATTGCTTACACCTCCTCTGAACTTCTGTGGTTCGAGTTTGCTGTCACATCATCTGAGTTCAAAACCAGGCTAAGCCACTACCCAGCTGGACCAATTATTTGATTTCAGTGAGGTCTCATTTTCCTTGTCCAGTAGACTCGGGTCATAATCCCCGCCTTAAAGTAATTGGGTGAGCCAAATAAGACAATGTATTTTAAAGTGCTTTTTAAGCCACAAGGAAGTAGATAAATAATTACTTCACCATGTACTTTTTATGTTATTTCATTCTTTTACACTGTCAGGTTTGTTGTCAGCTCCTTCTACTCTTCTTTTCTTTCATGGCACTTAACACAAAATTAAGCAAGTAATGAGTATTCAATTAACCCTTGATGGTTGCCTAATACTTTGAATAACTGGTTGAAATTGGACTTGCCAATTTCCCCTTATAAATTCCATGGTTTCTCTTGTACTCTTTCTCCTTTGATCACCTATCTCCAATCACATTTAAATTAAAAAAAAAAAAAAAAAAGCAAGCTAGTCTATTTTCCTGAAGAAAACGCTTTGGATTCTATTCCAGCACTTAACAGGTGGTTACTTCTATCTGTGACAAGTCCTTAGCAAATAAAGAGCTCAGAGGGTGTGGTGCACTCGTCATGCTCACCAAGCAAGAAACATGTTCCTATGAGTGGTCAGCACTTAGCGTGTGTTCATGTTCAATGGGGAATGAAAATGGCATATGAGAGGCTAGAAGAAAATAATCATCCCTTGTGTAATTCTCTCTTTTTTTTTAGTGTTCTGATGAATCAACCCGAGAAAGCAGTTTCTTCAGTCCCTTTTCCTGTATGAATGATCACAATGTAGAGTTTAGAAAGAGAGACATGGATTGGCCCATCTGTTGTGGGTACAGTAATGGCAGAGGTTACCAGGATGATGATGATTATGGTTGAGAATGACAAAGTATACTGCAGAAAATATCTCAACAGAAGGTAGGTTCTAAAGTCAGCACATAAAGTGAAAAATGTGAAAGGTCAAGACCATCCTTGAAAAATACTAGGAAGGTGTCACATTGGGTACGAAAATATTGTGCTTAATAGGGCTTATTACATTTATGTAACAGCTTATGTAATATCCAGATTTCCCCAGCAGAGCGTCACATGATGGACGTGGCTTGCATTTATGGGTCATGTTATTTTTTTTTAATATAAAATTTGAAACTCCATATTCTCCATAAGATGCTCCCATTATGGAAGCACATGGGCACATAAACAAACTGAACAGAAGCAGATTCCCCTCTGCCTTCACTCCTTCCTGGTTAAGGTCAAAATGCCAGTCAGAACTCTTTCCTTAACCTTTCTCCCTCTCTCTTTCCCACAAAGACTAAGTCCACTCCAGTTAAATGGGATTATGATGACACTGCTCTATCCTAAAAAGGTCTTAATTTCCTTTCTCAACTTTCCATTTCCCTTCTTATTTGATGTACCTAGATTCTCATGGAAAACACTGGACGCATCTGCAGACAGCTTTTTCACATATAGAAAATATCTAAACTGGATACAAAAGAAGGTCATAATAAGTCTTCTCTTGGTTACATGATTAATGTACTCTGAGGCTTAGGAAAAAGCCAGTAATTGGGAAGGTTTAAGAGTACATTGAGTGAATTCATTGCTGTCAGAGACAATTCACCATTTCACTGATAGAGCCAGCAGCAGCCCTTCCGAGAGCAAGAAATAGCCATAAATCTAAACAGGAAAATATCCGAGTTTTGCTACCATGTCACATAAAATATCTCTTCTCAGAGCTGGAGGTATTTTTCAAAACTAAGTTAGAGTCACAGCTGTGAATAAAACCGGGCTTCTTCAAGAATGAGTAATAGAGACAACATTTTATAAGACTCCAAATTTGACCTTTCTTGGAAATTCTAATATCTAGCAAGAACTTGTCTTTGAGCACATAAACATATCATTTGTTTGCTTTTCTTCCAAATTTCCACTAAGGTAAGATTGCAGTTGAAGGAAAACTAGTAGGATGTGTAACTAGAGGAACACAGTGATTCCCCTCGAACAGAGGACATCACCAGAGGCCAGTGGGCTCGACTGTTCCACAAGTATGTTTGACTCAGCCCACACGGTGGTGGCCTGAGACGAGTTTAAAAAATGTCTGAATTAATTGCTAATGAAAAGAATGGTGGTTTCACGTTGGAAAAAAAAAAAATCTAGAATTCCAGCTTCTCTTTAAAAAAAAAAAACAAAAAAAAATGCAATGGTGGGCAATATTAGGTTGACACCTCACCCAACCCAAATATCAGCTGGGCCCGAGTAGAGATCACCTCTTCAGACCCCGGGGAATCTCGGGTTTGCTACACTCTGCACCACTTCTGGTTATTTCCGGGGCTCCAAGGCCAACTGCTGGCTGTGGTTTTATGTAACAGCAGAGTTAAAAGAAAAGTAAAAGTTTTCTACCTATATGGCTACCAAAGGTCTTGGGGAAAAGGGCAGATGGAGCCCTGGTTCATATATTTGTGTTACCTGGTTGGCCCCTGTGAACATCTGAGTCTGGACTTGCTACCTTAAAAATTCACCTCCTGGGGCACCTGGGTGGTTCAGTTGGTTACGCCTCTGACTTTGGCTCAGGTCATAATCTCAGCTTGTGAGTTCAAGCCCCGTGTTGGGCTCTGTGCTGACAGCTTGGAGCCTGGAGCCTGCTTCGGATTCTGTGTCTCCTTCTCTCACTGCCCCCTCCCCCTCTCGTGCTCTGTCTCTGTCTTTGTCTCTGTCTCTCTCTCTTTCAAAAACAAATAAACATTTTTTAAAAATTAAAAAAAAAAAAGGTCACCTTCTTCAGGAAGCTTGCCTGATTTAACCAACTGGGTTACAGAATGTGAAATGCTCTCCACCAGAGGATTCCATTAGAAACCGATGTAACTGAGATTTTAGATGCGACATTTTAATTATCCTTACATGAATCATCCATAATTAATAATTTTAAAAGAAAAACATTTTGAGTGTCTCAGGTTAGCACAAGGGCTTTCTCACTAAATGACCACCCCAGTAATTTACCACAAATGTTGACATTCTTCTCAGAGCTCTCTCTGTTTCTCACTTAAGAATTTGGGAAGGGGCTCCTTGGTGGCTCAGCTGGTTGAGCGTCTGACTCTTGGTTTTGGCTCGGGTCATGATCCTAGGGTTGTGGGATGGAGCCCTGCATTATGGTCCATATGGAGCATGGAACCTGCTTGAGATTCTCTCTCTCCCTCTCCCCCTGCCCTTCTCCCCTGTGCACTCACTCACTCTCCCTAAAATAAAAAAAAGAAAAGAAAAAAAGAAAGAATTTGGGAAAAGGAAACAGGCATAGTTATGACTTCTAATATGAAAACCTCTAAGTAAAGACAGGTTTGCCTGCCATAATTATGTAATTATTACAACGAAATATAACTTACCTCACCACCGCATGAGAAAAAGTAATATTTTCTTTACTGAAAGGACCTGACTCGTTAAAAGATTAAAGGTAGTTACTGCCCTATTTCTGAAACAAGAGGGAGAAACTTAACGAATAAACATTGCTTTCAGCATAGCCATGGCGCCACAATGATCTGATTGTTGCAAGGACACTGTTCAGAATATTACATGACGCTAAAGAGTGACACTTTCCATATTTAATATGAGCCTTTGAACAAAATTAAATTTTAGAGCAGTCTAAGGTCACACAGTCGATACGCCAACGCTTTTTACATTTATTTTAATCTCATCTCCCAGCACTGTCACCAGATCCTTGCCATCTCTTCATCACCATAAATAAACCGCGTTGACTCTTGGACCTGCTCTCAGTCTCTTGGCTTAATTACCTTCCATGATAAGGAATTCACTTCCCATTTCCCTAAAGTGGCCCAGATGGGCACCTCAACTTGTTTCCCCTCTCTGCTCTGCTAATCTTTGTAATACTCTGTAGGGATAGCAGAAGAAGAGTAAGCCCCTTCCTAAGTCCCCCCCACCCCAGACCCTGCTGGGGATGCTCTGAAGTGGAGGTGACCTCAGGGCTCTGTGTCCTCTTGGGAGATGCGTCTTTCTCACCTGTGGCCAGATGCTTCTCGGAGTAAGCATCTGGGAAAGATTTCAGGTAAGATATCTCAGGACCAGATTCCTTGTTCATCTGAGCACGATTCAGAGTCAGTGTCATTTGAGCACTAAAAGAAATATGACCTTATTTTGTTTTTATCATAGGTTGCTAAAATCTGGGGATATTGTTAACACTTCGAATCATAGAATCTTAACACTAGAAAAACCCAAAATGCATTTAATCAAACTTGCCCATTAAGGACACAGCAAAATTGAGGATCAGAGGCCATTGTCACATAATTATATACTAGAAGACCCAAAAGGCATTCATCTTGTCTGTCTTTTAAATATTTTTTGAGCAGCTACCACGGGGCCAGCTTTCATAGATAAACACACGAATTCAAGTCGTTAAACAAATTTCCCACTATGAGCCTGGCACCGTGATGGACATGGGGCATATAAAAATAAATCAGACAGGGACTTTTTCTTGAGGAGCTTACTGTTGAGTAGAGAAGCAGCAGCTTTACATAAAGGAAAGTTTACACAATATGATAAATGTCACTCCTGATGAATGTATATGGTGGGATCACATCGTACACATGTAAAAAGCCATTCCTTATCTTATCCGTGATCACAAACTAATCTAATAACACGTATCAGTGTAATGAAAGAAATTTATTGTTAAAACTGAATAGCATCAACCCTGTAAACAAGCAGGAATGCTTCAAAATCCACACGATTAGTCACTTGGGAAATGCAAAATAAAGCCACAATGAGATACTACCACACATCTATTGGCACCTCCAAAATTTAAAAGACCATATCAAGCATTGGCAAAGATGTAGAGGGATTGGAACTCTCACACCCTGCTGGTAGGAGAGCTAAACGGTAGAACCGCTCGTAAAATAGCCTCGAAAATAGATAAACTGTACTGTGTTTAAAAAAATGAGACATACACCTACTATGCAATCTAGTCACTCAATTTCTAGGTATTTATCCAAGAGAGAACAAAGTCAAAGTTTGTATATGTGAACATGAATGTTCACAACAGCTTTATTTGTAATCCCCCCAAACTGGAAGCCACCCAAACATTTACTAACAGGTGAATGGATAGCCACATGGTGAGACATCCGCATTATGGAATAGTGTTCAGCAATAAAGAGGAATGAACTATTGATACAGACAACACCACGGATGAATCTCAAAAGAACTAAGCTGAGTGAGGGAAGCCTGAAAAGTAGCACACATACTGTTTGATTCCATTTTTATTCAATTCTAGAAAAGGCAAAGTAACTGTAGTGATAAAACATAGGTGAGTGATTGCCTGGCGAGGGGTTGTGGTGCCTGGAGGGGCTGGAAGAGGGGGTTCAGAGGGGTACAAGGAAAATTTTAGAAGTGATGACTGCACAGGTATGTCTTGTATCACAGCTTATCAAAGTACACACTTGTGCTCAGTCTGTCAATAAGGCTGCTAAAAAGTAAAGAAGCAAACGGTAATAACAAATTCTAAGTGAACACAGAAAAAAAAAAATCAAGGAGTTTGGAGTTATAGGGCATGAGCCCGGCTACCCATCATCTGCACAGCCATGCCTAAGTCTCTAGACTTTTCTGGAACTGTTTTCTTATCTAGCAAATGGGGGTAATAATTCTTGTCCAACTCATTTCATGGGATTATAATGAGGAGCTAATAGAGGAAAAAATGCAAATGGGCTTCATAAAATTTTAAAATATTATGCACCAGGTGGTGGTTGTCCTCATTGGCAGACATGAGAATCTATAGGGGCAGGAATCTCTGTGAGGGCTGGTTAGGGGGAGGAGGGCTGGAGGACAAGAGAACCCAATTCGCGTATGAGGACGATAAAGCCAGGGCCAAGAGGCTGCAGACAAGGGTAGGGGGCAGGTGCCTCAGGGCAACGGAAAAGCAGCAAGAACAAAAGCAGGTCTGACTCTGCAGCTGGAGAGCAGGGGAGGAACCAGATCACTAAAGAAAAAGAAGGCAGAAGGCAGAGCCTGGAACCCACACTGAGGACAACAGAACTCTTGGGAACACAGGCTTGTGAGCAGACTCTGCTGTCCTCATTGCAGATAGATGGATCATCATGCAACTCAGCCACCCACCGGCTCTTGGGATGAGGACAACAAATCCTTAGCATGGCCATGTCCCCGGCCTGTCCCTGCCTACCTCTCCAAGCTCATGGCCTACCACTTTCCCCCAGCAGTCTGCACCCTGCCCCTCTCCCAGCAGGCACCACAGAGACTCAGTCGTGCTATTTCCTCAGCTTCCACTGCTATGCTCTCTCCTGTTTGCCCAAACTCCTACTTACACATCACTTCTCAGATCAGCTGTTGCTTCTTCAGGAAGCTGGCCTGGCCTCCCGAGCTTAATCAGATTCCCCTCTGATGCCCCTCGTGGCAGCTGGAACCGCTCCTCCATAGCATGTACTGCCGTTGCACTTACGGTACTTGGAGTGGTGAGTTCATCAGGGTCTGTCTCTCCCATCAAACTTCACCTTCACGGGGATGGAGAGCATGTCTGGTTTTGCTCGCCTTTTGCGCCACCTACCACAGGTGCAAAAGAGGTGATGCATGAAGGAATGCGTCAGAGTCTTGTGGGGAAAAGATGTTCTTTGAAACCTTAAGAATTAGAGAGCCAACGACGTGTGTGTTCGAGCTCAATCTGCAGGCATAATCTATAATGGAGACCTTTTTATTATGTCCATTTTATAGACGCTGACATCCAGGTTCAGAGAAGTAAGGTAAATGCCTAACATCACACCAATCATGAGCGGCGGATCTGGGAGGTGCCCCTGACTTCCTGACCAGCCCTGTCTTTCTAATTTTAAGGGGAAGGTTGATACCTAAGGCTCTGTCCAGCTCTAACTTTCTCCAATCCTATAGTCTCCAGAAAATTAACTGGTGGATCCTCCAACAATTCAGCCCCCATCAATGGCCTGCAATAACCTTTCAGATCCTCAAGGCCTGCCAACAACACCCTCTTCCACTTGTAGGTTAAGAACTGAAAGGGGCGTCTGGGTGGCTCAATCAGTTAAGCATCTGACTTCGGCTCAGGTCATGGTCTCGCAGTTCATGGGTTCAAGCCCCACATCGGGCTCTGTGCTGATGGCTCAGAGCCTGTAGTCTACTTTAGATTCTGTGTCTCCCTCTCTCTCTGCCCCCTCCACCATTCATGCTCTCTCTCTCTCTTTCTCCCCCCACCCCCCAAAAAATACATAAACATTAAAAAAAAATTAAGAACTGAGAATACGTTTCAGTGGACTCCTTGGGCTAAAAGGAGTGCCTATTTAGCTTATATCCCAGCAGTGCTGACTCTGAATTAATAGTTTGACATCAGTCTTCTTTCACTTTGTGGCCCACTCTGAGCCTTGTCCTCCTTGAGTGTGCCTGAGGCAGCCGGACCCAGGGAGGGAGAAGGGACAGAGGAGGGCCAGCCTCCAGGGGTCTAATAAATTGTTTCGCTAGGTGAGAGACTTCTGCTCAGATACAACTTCTCCCTTCTAGTGCGCAGACCGTCCCCACCCCTGACACCTGTTTCCCCAGTGGGAGTGGTGTAAAAGTGCATTTTTCCCAATCAGAAGTGTTTAAGCACTGGCTTAACATGGTCAGTTATCCGAACAAGTGTTAATAATTTATGGGGGTCTATCAGCTCCCCAACACATATGCCAGTTGATAAGCCTCTTGTTATGGCCACAAGCAGCCTTGATATTAGTCTAGTTTGTATCTGTGGGGTAGGGTGGGGTAGCTAGGGAACAAACTTTGAGCACCTACTAGATGCCAGGCATCCCTCTCTCATCGAATCCTCACAATAAGCAATCCAGGTAAATATTAGTATCCCCATTTTAGTGTTAATTAAACTGAGGTCCAGAGAAACTGTTACTCAAGGTCACATGGATAGGCAGGATTAGATTTGATTCCAGATGTGTCTGGCTTCAGGTCCGCCTAATGTCTATGAGTTTAACAACTGATACTTGGAAGACAAGGTCTAACAACCTACAAAGAAATAAAAATTCATTTATATCCAAACACATATTTGAGGAATCACGTTACTGAAAAGAATGCAATTAGACCAGTGCTATTCAGAGGATGGTCCACAAACTCATTCCAGCTCACGAACTGTCGATTATCAGCCTACTGGGGTAAGTGCAGAAATTAATGAAAGCATTCAGAGAGTTTGATAACAAGTTGACATAGGCATAACATCCAAGCATGTGATCACATAACTCACTGTTATCGTATTTTACAGAAGTATTAATCCAGAATATATCGGAGATGAAATTTGTCAGTGGTCCTCCTCCACAGTTTTTGAATAAGACTGAATTAGATAACAACTGGGTCTGGCAGTCTGGGATCATCTGATGGGTGCTGTAGTCAGTACTGTGTCAAGCTCAAGGGTAAGGGCTCTTGGAGGCTCATTATTGCCAATCAAATTTCTGCTCCTCCGTGTATCTGCTGTGTGACCTTGGGCAAACCACTCAACCTCTCATGTATGTAGAGAGACAATGATGGCGCTATCTAGGATTACTGTAAGAATCAAGTGGAATTATCTGAGTGCACCACTTTGCACAGTGCTCAGCATAAAGTAAGCACTCAATAAATGCTAACAGCTGCATTTATGATATGCCTAGCCAAGCTGGCATTATTATTATTATCCTTATTACTGACCTTTTATTGGCCTCTCTTCTGTCATTAGAATGTATTCCTTCGAGTTAAGCTAGCAGTCCTATGTGAAATATGAATATGCCCCTAGAAAAGTAAGTTATGTCAACATATCAGCTCAATATGTCAAATATCATTGTCAGTAATGACTGGGGGAAGTGAAGTCAGGGGATGGGAAAGGCCCCAAGAGGTCATGAGATGGCTGAAGATGTGGGAGAGAGCTCATGAGCGTGGCCTAGGAAAAATAAAATTGGTCAGGAAGGGTCTTGAAGAGTAGGATTCTGGAGGCATAGGGAAAGGGATGGGGCCAGGTGATGACTTGAGAGAATTATCTTCCAGGAGGTAGAAGACATATTCAAGTCAGCAGCACAGAATACGGTTAAGAGCCAGAAAGCTAGAGCCAGATTGCCTAGGTTTAAATCTTGTCTTTGCTATTTAATAAGACTGTGACTCTAGGACAAGTCATGTTACCTCTCTGTGCCTCGATGTTTTTGGTCTATAAAATGAGGATAATAATAGAACCAACCTCATAGGGTGCTCATGAAAAGTCAACGAGAGTATACAGATACAGATATAGATTTATCTTAGTGCCTGGCACACAGTAGGAGCTATAGAGTATTTGCTCGAATTAACTGTACTAGTAGCAATAGGAACAGAACATTCCAACCCCAGGCAGCTCTATCAAAAGTCCTTGCCAATAATTTCAAGACACCCCAGGTGAGGGTATGAAGATGTCTCAGCACACCCCAATCTCACTGCACATAACAGGTCAGTAAACCCAGCCTCTGCACCCAAACGACCAGGCTCTGAAAAAATTAAAATCAGTCATCCTGAAGCAGTCTTCTCCTAATTACTCCCTAAGATCCTTTTGACAATTATGGCCTGAGACTTTGGCAGGCAAAGAATCTTGTTTGTCAAGCGCAGATCTGGGGCACTGTTCACCCAGGGCCCTCCTGGCTGCACTAGGCTCCTGCTGCTTCTTCCCACGCCCAGGGCTGCTCTTTGCCACATGGGCAACCAGTGTGACCTCCAACATTATCACCATATGAAAACATACAGCACATCATGTTAAGAACATTTATGGGTTCCTGATGACCTATATGACAAAGCTTAAACTCTAGAAGAATCCCTTAAGGGCAACCCTCCCTGGCATATTGCAGGTTTGGTGAATGAATAAATAAATCATCCAGTCTCCAAATTTGATTCCAATGAAGGCAAGTGATGTATCTAAATTTTAAATGGGAATAAAACATAACGTTTGATGAAACAAAGTATGATTTTATTTTAATTGGAAACTATTTGAAAAGACTGAAGGGTTGGGACCTCAATGTGGAAATCTCAGGCATCCTATATATAAAAAGGGAGATATTTTGGAATGGGGTATGAAAAAAAAGGGAGTCTTATGACTGCCTTTCTAACCATGCTGCATAGACAACATTGTGCCTACTTGTAAGATCAGCTCCAACTGGGAGAATGTAAAGTTGTCCTTACCCCCCCAATTTGTCAATCCCATCACATCCCGATCCAGTCACTTGGTGACCTCTGCTGGCATCCTCTGGGTAATACACAATATGTGCAGGTGGTTCCAGAGCCCTTCCTGGAAGAATACTTTTACCCCAGTTATGTGTCTTTGGGTACCCATTGTCCAGATCCTGCTTTTTCTGACTACCATTCTCTAATGAAAGGAAGAATGGGTCCTTGGAGAAATAGCTCAGTCTAAGGTTGGGCAGGAGAAACACAAGATGACCCTGGAAATTCTTGTAATGCCTGAAAGTAAAGATCTGTTCAAGAACCAGACGGTTGGGGGCATGTCAAAGGGACACAGGCTTCAACCTGAAAGAACTCTTAACAGCCAAGGCTGGAGTAATTGGAAGCAAAAATAAGTAGTATTGGATTATAACCCAAAGTATAAAATAAATATATATGAGCTCATACTGAATTTTACTGATGTAAATAAATGATTGAATGAATGAATGAATAAGTGAGAAGGAAAAAAACTTGTTCTAGGAGGTGGAGATTAATCCCCCACCATCTCTGAATATGGGCTGGACTTTGTGATTTGCCTCCAAAGAAAAGAATATGGAAAGGGAGACAACAGTAACCACTGCTGAGAAACCTGGTAGATAACCAAGTGATCGAAATTAACACCACCAGCTGGAAGTTAATATCATGCAACCCCCGTTGTGATATGATGAGAGGAACACTTAATTTCTGTGGCATTCTTCCCAAAAAAAGAAAAACATCCACAACCCCAGTCTCATCATAAGGACGACTTCAGACAAGCACACCCTGAGTTCCATTTTGCAAAGTGTAAAACTGACCACTACTCCTCAAAACTGCCAAAGTCAAGTAAAATATAAAGAGACCAAGAAGCTGTCACAGACCAGAGGAGACTGGCGAGACACGATGACTGAATGCAGTGCGGTGCCCTGGCTTCTATCCTAGAAAAAAGAGTACCACTGGACAAATTGGGTGAAACCCGAATCAAATCTTGACTTTAGTTAACGGTATATAACAATGCTGATTTCTTCATTTTGACAAATGTACCTTGGTAACGTGAGATGCTACCATGAGGGGAAACTAGGTGGGGCAGATACGAGAATTTGCTGCACGACCTTTACAATTTTTCTGTAAATCTGAAATTATTCCAAAATACAAAATTTATTTTAAAGAAGTCATTCAGGAGGTTCACACCAAGAGAGTTGAGCCCCAGGAGTATGGAGAGATTTCTGAATGGGCTACCAAGTAACTAACTTATCAGGAACTTGGGTATGTGTGTGTGTGTGTGGGGGGGGGGGGGGGGCGGGTGAGGACCTGGATGGTAGACCAGCAATGGTACAAAAGGATAGTTAAGAATTCACTCCAATGAGGGGGTGCCTGGGTGGCTCAGTTGGTTGAGTATCTGACTCTTGATTTCGGCTTAGGTCATGATCTTGTTGTTCATGAGTTTGAGCCCTGCATCAGGCTCTGCACTAACAGTGCAGAGCCTGCTTGGGATTCTCTTTCCCTCTCTCTTTCTGTCTGTCTGTCTCTCTCTCTCTGTCTTTCTCTGTCAAAATAAATAAATAAATAAACTAAAAAAAAAAAATTAAATGAATTCACCCCATTGGAAGAGTGAAGCAAACTAGGAAGTTCCATGCTATTAGATGGGCTCACCCCAAAATCCCTCCTACTAGGGAAAAAGAAAGTATGGGGGCTCCTGGGTGGCTCAGTTGGTTGGGCATCTGACTTTGGCTCAGGTCATGATCTTGTGGTCTGTGAGTGCAAGCGCCACATCAGGCTTTGTGCTGATGTTCACAGCCTGGAGCCTGCTTTGGATTCTGCGTCTCCCTCTCTCTCTGCCCCTCCCCTGTTCATGCTCTGTCTCTCTGTCAAAAATAAATAAATATTTTCAAAAGAAAAAGAAAAAAATACTCTGGTTTCTCTTCAGATCGTATAAATCTTTCGCCTTTTTCAAAAGAAAAAGAAAAAGAAAAACATACTCATCAGTACGCTTCTGTGCAGAGTGACAAGGAGATATACACACAGATAACTTATAGTCTTGGCCCAAACCATAGGGCCACCAGATAAATTATAGGACACCCAGCAGTATGTGAATTTTGGATGAACAGTGACATGGAACGTGCAGTATTTGGGACATACAATACTTGGGACATTTAATTTGGGGCCATACTTACACCAAAATTTGTTGTTTACCTAAAATTCAAGTTAAACTTGGCCACTGATATTTTTATTTGTGAAATCTGGAAACTCTACATAAATGTCATCTCGTCACTGAAGACTCCCATGATCTTTCTCTTTAAAATTACAACCTACTCTTCCTACAAGCTCTGTTCTCCTTTTCCTCCTTGACACACAACCTAACATGTTATATATTGTATCTGCTTATCATAGTCACCATTTATCTTCTGTCTCTCTGTGCTGAATGGGAGCTTCCTGAAGGAAGGGATCACTCGTTGATCCTTAGTTCTGTAGGCTGGCACATAGGAGGTGCTCAATAATTATTTGTTGAATAAATAAATATCTTAAAGAAGTAAGATTTTATTGAGTGTCTACATTATAGCAGGCATTGTGGTAGGTGCTTGGGAGATTTGAGAAAATGATCTTCAGATTATTGATTTGGTGTGCCCCAAATGGCATTTTGCAGACGTATGGGACAGAATGCAAGCGACTGTTCTCCACTGCTCTGTGGGCTTCTGTCCTGCATCAAAGCCACCTGGCCTCGCTTGCCTCTTATCACGTTCAAAGCACACATTTGTTAAATTGTTTCAAGATGTCTCCAAGGTACAATTTTGTTTTATAGTCACTGTCAACCCAAACCATTTAATGTTAATTTCTTACAACCTACTCCACCGTCAGCTTTCCTCATCGTTGATATTTATTTCCCAGCTAAATGTGCATTTATTTGTTGACATTTTTATTAAATTAGACTGTAATAAATCTGTCTGTGCTCATATCTATTTTCCCTTTGTGCTCAAGAATTCAAAGTAAGTTGATGTGTTTATTAACTGCCTGACCAATTGCCCACAGCAACTGATGAAGGGTAAGTGCTGTGATATTAAATCATGGGGAGGCAGGGCCCGAAAAGCCTCTTCGTGGTGTTTTGGCTCATCTTGAAGTCGAGGATTGGTTCTGACGCCTGTACCACTTGGATAGGCACCTCTGAGAGATACGCAAAGAAGACATATCGTTCTTCATGCCATTAATCTCTGAGAACTTGGAAAGGGGGATGGGGTGTCAGGGAAAGCTTGATGGGTGAGTAGGGAGCCTGGGAAATGATCTCAATCTCCTGGTGCATCGTCAGCAAGTGTAATCGAATGATTAAGAGCTCAGGCTTGGGAGTCAGACAGATAGAGCCTGCCAGCCTGCCAGCTTGCTATCTGTCTAACACTGGGCAAGTTACTTAACCTCTCCAAGCCTGAAATATCTCAAGTATAAAATGGGGGTAATTATAATATCAACTGCATAAGGTAATTATAAAGATCTAATGAGATAATGCACATATGTGCTTAACACTACTGCTAACGTTGTAACCGCTCTAGAAATAATGCATGACTACCATTAGAATTTCCCCAGATTCCAGTCCCCTCTTCTGCTTGGTTTTGTCTGGCTTCTGCTGCTGTTCTGTATTACTATTTGCCTGTCCTTAGTTCTCTTGTGGAAGCCACGATTCAGAACTGTGACCCATCCAAGTCAAAGCGGAGTGCCTTTTTTTTTAATTCAGGTCAAGAAATTCCCAGTGCACCTAACAGAACATGGGGGAGCTCCAGCAGCACAAAGGATTAGAGCAGCTGCGAACTTTGAGGCCAGAGGACCTCTCTCAGAGACCCCAGCGATTCTGCCAGAATTGCAATAGCTTGGGCAAGCTGGTTTAATTTCCCAGAAACTCAGTGCGCTAATCCAAAAAATGGGGACAATATCTTATCACCCTGCTACCTCCTGTGTAACTGTGTAATACGCTGAGAAGTGTTGGACAGATGTTCATGAAAAGCTTTTTAACCAATCTAGGTTTTACAGAAAATGAAGGGAGAGAAACTTCTGTAGAATCTAAATTTGGGGAAGAAGTGAAGAGAGGAACAATTATTATGTTTTGTAGCTACTGGGATGATCTTGGCTAGCTCTAGTTCTTGGAGGCAGCAGAATGAAATGATAGTTTCCTCTGGGGAGCTCACAGATTCCCTTCACATTATTAGGGACGTCTTCAAACCTGACCTAAAATGAAAATCAGTTTGCTATCAGGACCTTCCAGGAGTTTCGCTCCACTATAATTTTCTCCTAACTAAACAATATAATGCACAATCAAAGTTATATAGAATTAATGCAACTAAAACACCATGTTACTGCTCTATCAAATGGGCCATATTAATCTGCCTAGCCCCAACAATGAGGATATGACTGATATCATAAAAGACTAGCTTCCGTAGCTGGAACTAAGGTTTGAGTCACTGCCTCACAAACTGCCTGTTTAAAAACACATGTGCCAGCAGCATTAGGTCCTAAAATCTAAAGTGCATATAAGATTTCCATAAAGCAAGTATGAATGGAAAGGAAGCTTCAGAATGAAAAGCTTTGAGAAATGGTGTAATATCAGGGAAAAAAAAAACAACAATGGATTCTGAGTCAGAGGTCTTACTTCCTGGGACCTCACACAAACCCAGAGCCTTGGTTTTCCCACCACAAAACGGACACTATCCCTTCCTGGGACATATGCCAGATGGGAAAATATTTCAGAAAATCCAAATCATCACACAAATGTAAGGAACTGCTGGAAACAAATGAAATAAATGAAAGAGTCAAGATCTTGGGTGAGATCTCCAAACCTCCATCCTGTTATCCAGGGGTGCTCTTGCATGGTGCAAACAGCCTGGAATAAGGAGCAGAAAACCAGGGATGAGGCCAATGTCCACCAAGTAATGGGAGTGGGGGCAGGGTTCCTCCTATGGAAAATGGAAACAACTCTCGTAGACTTTGTGAGATATGGGAGATAACATACATTAAAAATATTTTGCAAAGCCCTCTACGACATAAGAAAACATTTTGAGCAATATCGTAAATATTACTCTTGAAAGAACCCCCCCAAAAAACTACTTCACCTTTTTTCTTCTCTTTCTTTGTTCTTTCATTTTTCTTTTTCTTTTCTCGTTTCATTTACTTCCTTTCTTTCCTTTAGTTTAACTTTGCTTGCAATCCATCGTAATTCGTGCATAAAGCCAACTATCCAATGGACACATGAAGTAAATAGGTCTTGCACTGATAACAGATCGCTTTGAATTCATTTGTCTCTTGAATAAAAGCCAGACGCCTTGGCACAACTCGCTAGCCTTACACAAGGCTCTGCCTCTTCCTAGTCTCACCTCCCAACTCCCTCCCCTTGTTTCTGGCAACCTACTTATCTCAGTCCTTTAGGGCTGCTAGATACCACAAACTACATGGCTTATAAACATTTATGTCTCATAGTTCTGGAGGCCGCGAAGTCCAAGATCACCGTGCAGCAGATTCTGTGTCTGGTGAGAATCCGCTTCCTCATGAATGGCCATTATGCCCCTTCCTCATGAAGGGCCAGGGGAGGGATGGCTGGGTAGCTCAGGAGGTTAAGTGACTGACTCTTGGTTTTGGCTCAGATCATGATCTCACAGTTTGTGGGTTTGAGCCCCACATCAGGATCGGCATTGGGGGAGCAGGGCCTGCTTGGGATTCGTTCTCTTTCCTTCTCTCTCTGCCCCTCCCCTGCTCATGTACTCTCTCTCTTTCAAAATAAATACATAAATAAAATTATTAAAAAAAAAAAAAGAAGAAGAAGGGGCAAAGGAGATCTCCACGGTCTCTATTATAAGGGCACTAACCCCTCTCATGAGAGCTGTGCCCTCATGATTTCATAACCTTCTCCAAAGCCCCACAGCCTAATGCCATCACTTTGAGCGTTAGGAGTCAACATATGAATTTAGAGAGAGAGACATAAACATTCTGACCACTGCACTGCCTTCCCAACACACACCACGTGTTCTTGCCTCAGGACCTTTGCACACATTTCCTGGACTTTTAACACTCATCCCCAGATGTTCACTAGGCTGCATCCTTCCCATCATGCAGCCCCAGCTTGGTTCCCACGTCTTTGGAGGCCTCCTAGAGCACTCTCAGCTGACAGTTGTGCCCAAACTCCAGTCTCTGTGTGACGTCTCTCACCTCAGGGTCCTCTTGCCACTTTCTGTGATCCACATCAGTGGTGCTCAGCCTGGGTCAATATCGCCACCTGAGGCAGTGTTTGAACATGTGTGGGGAGAGTTTTGATTGACCTACTAATAGAAGACCACCACTGGCATTTAGTGGATGGAGCTAAAGAATGCTAACTGTCCAGCAAAGCCTGAATGATTCTGAACCACAAAAACCACCCAAAGTGCCAGTGGAGCCCCTGTTGGGAAACAACAACGTGCTATCTTACCTGTTGCTCTCAGTTGAAATGTAAGCTCCTGTATCAGTCTGCTATTGCTCTGTAACAGAGGACCACAACCTTGATGGCTTAACACAACACAAATGTATGTATTCTTTTACAGTTCTGGAAGTCAGAAGTCTAAAATCGAGCTGTCCCGAGGGCTGCATTCCTTCTGTAGACTTCAAGGAAGAATTCATTTTCTTGCCTTCTTCTAGAAGTCACCTGCATTCCTTGACTCACGGCCACGTCCTCAGATCATTTCCCTCTCTTGCTTTCATTGTCCTGTCTCCCACAAATGGTTCTTATCTCCTGCCTCCCTCTGCAAAGGACCCTTGTGACTACATTAAGCCCAGTGGATAATAAGGATGCTCTCTTTGGCCGAGGATCCTTAACTTAATCCCATCTGCAAAATCCCCTTCGCTCTATATGGTAACATTTGAACATTCCAAGAATTAGGACACATCCCCGGAGGCCCGTTATGCATCTTACCACATTTCCCAATGAGCAGACCTTATCTGTGTTGTTCAGTGTTCCTGGCCCAGAGCCTAACACAGACCCTGGCACATAGTATGGACATACTCAGAAAATAATTGCTGTGGGATGAATGAATGTCAAGTCTGCTGTTCACTGCAGCCCCGTCAACATGCCTGTGGGTGGGGTCTTGTGTGAATACTGCCATATGAAATAGAGCTGCAGTTTAGAACAGTTTTGTTGGCCCTCATGGAATATGGATTTATTCATGCTGAAAACTCCTTTACAAGCTGAGTCCTTACTCAGAATCAGTATTGTGACTTTGTCAGCATCTGCCCCAACCCTGAACTTTCAGAGTAAATCTTCCCACGAGACATCTTCAGTCATAAATCTTTCCACTGGTGGTTTTCACAAGGAATTGGGTGTAAATGAGGAAAGGGAGTTAATCCTAAAAGCTCACTGTTACCAGCTAACTGATGCCTTATTTTAAAACAATGTAACGAATATCAGTGTTTGAGGCCGTTGGTGTTATATAGGCTTCCCCTTGGAGATTGGATCTGGAGGAATATATAATATGATGCAGATTACTCAGAAAGGCTAGCATGGAACCCAAACTGAAAACCAAAACATTTGCAAGTTTTGCCCTTTGGAAAATGTTTTCTCGGCTCAAACAAAGATCGGTATGACATGCCATAAATTCCCTCAGGCCAGGCTGACACACACAATTTACAAACCCACACTTTTACATTTATAGGGCCTTGATGCTTGCCTCCTATGCCCTTTGTGTTCAAGCATTGCTCCACCATACAGATGAGAATCAGAAGCTCAGAGACTGAGAAGAACAAGACGAAGGAGGCAGTGCCAGTATTGGAAGTTAGGTCCCCTGGCTTTCCAGCCAAGGATCTTCCTGTTCACTGTACCACCCCCCCATGCTCTTCCCAGGACAGGATTCTCTGAGCCCACCAGAAAGCCAGAGGTGGACTCTTCGCTAACGGGGAGGTTGCTCAACTGGAGACCTCAACTGTGGGGACAGTTTCTGTGCTCAAGATTCTTAGACCCAACATAGAAAGGGGTCCCAGGCCCTTCCTCTATCAGTGTAACCTGTGTGGGCCAGGGGTGCCTTCGTGGTTAGTATAAAGAATTTGGAAGTGGGAGGAAGAGAGCGACGTGGAGAGGGACAGGAGACCCGAAGTGAATCACTGTCTTTATCAACTACTACACGTATCAAAGGGAAATGCCCGTGTATAGAGCAGATTACATTTGCTGCAAACTTCAGGCAGGGCTTCTGACAAGCCGAGGAAGGAATTACTCTCTCTCTCTCTCTCTCTCTCTCTCTCTCTCTCTTTTTATGGAAATTCAATCTAGTTTGATGCCGGGAAACATGGATCCATCTGAAATGGTAAGTGACAGGCACAGCAATGTGTCGGGTATCTGCTCAGGCAGGCAGTGGAGCTGCACCCCCGCCTACTTCCACGCGTGTACTGGACGGCCAGCTCTCTTGCTGTCACCATGGAAGCAGTGGGAAATCGTTAAAGCTTTCACAGACACTTCAGGGTAGGAGCTAGGAAATAGCCTCTTCAAATTGTGTGTTGTAGACCCTTCACAGTTAATTCAGACCAGCACCCTCAGCTGATGGACTGCCGGCCCCGTGCAGAAAGCCCTGGAGGTGGGAGGATTCTCTCATACTTGCAGCCTCGGAAACACATGCTCTACTCTTTTGCAAGGCAGCTGGAGCCCGGAGGAGAAAGCGTGTGTAAGAATCGGAGTGTCCAGCTTTGTATCTTGACTATAACCTTCCCATGGCTCTCAACCCTGGAAAAGACGTTTCCTCTCTCCAAAGGGCATTTCCTTGTGTCGTGGGCTGTGGTAGCTATTGTTGTTTTGTCTTCCCAGAATGTAGCTTATCTCCTTTGTTTTGGGTACTCTCCCTTTTGTTTTGGGGAAACTCTCTTCTCCACACACTCACCCTTGACTTGAGGGCACACCTGAGACAAGGGCTGGGTCAAGCATGGCGGGCCACCCCCTCCCCCCCCCCCCAGGCCAGTGAGGAATTCAGGAAATCTGACTCCAGCAGAGCCAGTAAGACTATCTGGGTTCTAAATTTGCTTTGTCACTTGTAAGCTGTGTCAACTTGGATAGCGTCCCTAACACCGCCGGATCTCCACTTTCTCAGCAGAGATGATAACAGCAATTCTCAAGGAATTGTGTAACTTCACGGAAGGGTAAGTACAAAGCCAGGAGCACAAAGCAAGTACCCAATGAAAGTTGGCTATGCTACTTACTATTATGATTTCCTGGTATTATTAAGCGAATACTGAGAGGGAACTCTTCTACCTTCTGCAGCTACAAAATTGGCGACGTGAAGTTGAAGATGCCAGGACCATCCTGCCTGGCAGCATAAAAAAGCCAACCACAAGAGGAGAGAACACAGATAAAGAAAAACAAAACCGTGTGATGGCAAAAGAGACAGAGTCCTGGTAATTCTATAGGAATGACTTGATCCAACCAGACCTGAATCTCAGCCTCTGGAAAGGCCAGTTACATGGGTTGATGAACGCTTCTCTCGTTCTAAAGGCAGTTTGAATTGGTTTTTTTTTCGACTTTCAAATCGACACAAGGGGATCTGATTAAATAATTTCTATGGGTTTTCCCATTTCTGACATTTATTTGACTGCATCAATTCATGTTACTTATTCATCATACATTTGAGGCTATCTGAAGTGTAAAGGGTCTTTTCCTGACAAAGAAGACAGTATTGAGATGTCCCCATTACAACAAAATTTCCCATAGATGCCCAGAATACAGAAAGTTGAGAGAACTGACTTGGATCAGTGAGGGAAAAGTTTAAGAAGGCCAATGTGAAGAAGTACATTTAAGTTGAACCTGAAGCTTGAATAGGATTTAACATAAGGACAAATAGTAAGAATACACCCTTTTTGGTGATTAGGAAATACAAATGAAGATCATAGTAAGATACAAATTTTATACTACTGCAATAGCACCAAAGATTCTATGTATTGTTGAACTTGTTAATTTGTGCCAATGGAGAGGGGGACCAGGGATCGTTCATACATTGCTATGGAGTATGAATTAATGGAGTAACTTTGGATAACCGCCATTATAGCATAAAGTCAACATTCACATACCTACGACTCAGCACAATTCCCCTCCTAGGATATATACCAAAGAGAAAGTTTTGCACAACAGGAAACCCATTTGAGAACGCTCACAGTGGCCCTAACTGTGTAACAACAAAATCTTAGAAGTAGCCCAAATGCCCACTGACAGGAGAATAAATAAATTCATTGTGTCCTAAATACCACAGGTAGGCACAGAAGGTATTTCAGCACAAGAGAGACGTGATCATATGTAGATTGTAAAGGGTCACCTTGGCTTCAGAATAAAGAATGGAAGGCAGTAGGAATGGGAGCAGAGAAAGGAGGTAAGAAGTTCTTGCACTTCACCAGATAAGGGAGATATTGGTACCTAAGAGCACTCATTCAACAGAACATGGCAGCCAAAGTGAGTGCAGTATAGGTATTTACACCCAAATGGGTGAATCTTAACAATATAGGGTTGGGGCACCTGGGTGGCTCAGTTGATTAAGCATCTGACTTCAGCTAAGGTCATAATCTTGTGGTTCATGAGTTTGAGCCCCTCATCGGGCTCTGGGTTGACAGCTCAGAGCCTGGAGCCTGCTTCAGATTCTGTGTCTCCCTCTCTCTCTGCCCCTCGCCTGCTCGCACTCTGTCTCTCTCTCAAAAATGAATAAACATTAATATATATATATATACACATATATATATATATATATAGTGTTGAATGAAAAAAGTAAAAAAAAAAGAAAAATTACAAATTATATACATCATGATAGCACTTTTAGAAAGAAAATAAACTATAATTTAAAAATGTACATTTTAAGAATACACCAGTATGACAGAAAGAAAGGAAGAAGAAGAAATGGAAGGAGGGGGGGGGGGAGAGAGGAAAGATCAACTCAAGATTCTGATGGTTTCCTTTGGATGGAGGGAAAGAGATTAGGACAGTGGAGAATCTCATGAGTAAATATAAGTTATTGTAGGTATTCTAATTTCCTAACTAGTACCAATGTAAAGAGTGTTTTGTGAGCTGAGGATTATGATTATTCTAATTCTGTGCACCTGAGTTTTGAAGAGAAAAAATGTAAGGAAGAGCATGAGAGACAGAATAAAAGGCATTTTTGAAAGCCTTTTCCCCCCATCTCTCCCCTCCCTCTACTACTGCCCATGGGTGAAAGCTGTGTGTGCATGTATGCGTATGTGTACCCACACTTGTGCATTTTTTGGTAAGGAATGGAGGTAAGTCAGAAGAGTAGTGTGGGGTCAGAGAAGTCACAAGGTACATATCAGGGCATTTTAGGCCATAAGGACTTGAGCTTTTGTCCTAAATACCACAGGTAGGCACAGAAGGCATTTCAGCACAAGAGAGACATGATCATTATTTAGATTGTGAAGGGTCACCTTGGCTTCAGAATAAAGAATGGATTGGGGGACAGGAAGGCAGTTGGAATGGGAGCAGAGAAAGGAAGTAAGAAGTTCTCGCTCTTCACCAGGTAAGGGAGATCTTGGTACCTAAGAGCAGTGATGGAGAAGGGTGGATGAATCTAAGAGAATGTTTGGAAACCGAAACTATATCTTTCTAAATTTTCCATTTTTATCTTCTAAGAGACAAAAAGAACCAAAGGCATTCATCTATAATTTTCTATTCATGATGTCAAATGATCAATTTACACATTCACCATTAGATAGTTGAATAGAGTCGTTCAATGAGGGGCAGCTGCATTTTATCCAGAAGCTCTCACAAAATAAGTGGCCTTTGAAAACCTAGGCTAGCAATGCCCACAGTTGCCACCCACCATGCCCAGCAGAAATTGGGGGAAAATCCAGTCCATGTATTCATAGAAAGGAAAAAGAATGGCTCCCCCACAACCCTCCCCCCAAGTTTATGACTTAGGAATCTAGGCCATAGGAATTGCAAACAAAAATCCAAAAACAATCAGAAATTTTGACCATCATGTCCCATGTAGGAAGGTAAGCCTCATCATTCCTACTTTCAACCAGAATGCCTGGAACGCCTAACAATTTTAATTTTATATTCAGGTTTTTGTGACAATTAAATCAGACCTTGATGAATTTGGAGGAAAAAACCCAGCAAAGTGATTATGAGTACTAATTAGGAAGCAAAATAGTGGCTTTGATGAATCTGTGCTTGGTTTGTCCCTTAATTAATTGACTGGCTGCTGTTATACTTGGTGGTTGATTGCTTGAAAGAGTCCACTAAAATCCAGTATAGTCAGGGTCCTTTATTCCGAAGAACCTTCTAAGGATGAAGAGTGAGTGAGAAATGGGGATGTGGAAGGCATTCATTCTCATTCATTTATTCACTCCATTCATTCATTCAGTTTATTGTTGAACACAGAGGGATTTTTTTGAGCAAGGTTCTGAGCATATGTCTTCATCCAGGTACAAGGTAGCCTGCATAACTCTGGGGAAATTTGCTTTAGAAGTAATGAACAACTTGTTCACTGTGCTAGATGAAAAGGGGCCCCTGGTAGTCCTCATGGCCTGCTTTAAACACTTACTGTGCCCACATATTTACCCATGACTATGGCATTACCATGTGAAATGCCACAGCTAGGTTGGAACATCCTCCCTGTTTTTGTGTCTATGGGGGTGGCTCTGGCTGTCCATCTAAAACATTACCAGGGTAAGTCTCAGATAGGATGCAGGGTGGTATTTCCCCGGTTCAATCCTTCTAATTTTTTGGTAACCTTAACTCCTTTCCTCCTGCAAGATCTTGTGGCATTGATCTAGAGAGCAGATGGCAGCAGTCAAGCTCAAGTTTTTTTCCCTGCTGCTTAAAAACCACACCCTCCTTCTTGGTACTCGCAAAGCAAGTGTATAGCATGTTGAGACTTCTCAACGAATAATTTTCTAGAGATCATTCTGAAGAAATTGTAAATCTGACTCAAACCAAGAAACTGTTGGAGTCACTCGTGGCAGGGATCCTACAACAAGTCAGCTCACCATGAGAGCTCCAGCTTCCAAATTCTATTTTGACACTTGCATCCCGTGCCCAAATATGACACCCACCCTTGACTCTGCAGCAGGCGGTAAGAGCAAAGGAGAGGCTGACTGTCCATAGCCATGCTGTGCCCATTCCTACTGATGCAGAGGAAATTCCTATTTTACTAATTATAATTGTATGTAAGAGCAATGAATATCTACATGGTTAAGTGATGATGCAATTATGAATATTACTTTTATTTTTCCAACAAACCCACACTGGTTGGGGTAAGAGTGGATAGGGGTGCCTGGGTGGCTCAGTGAGTTAAGCGTATGCCTCTTGGTTTCAGCTCAGGTTATGATCTCATGGTTCGTGAGTTCAAGCTGCGCATTGGACTCTGTGCTGACAGCGTGGAGCCTGCTTGGGATTCTGTCTCCCTCTCTCTTTGCTCCTACCCACTTGTACTGTCTCTGTCTCTCAAAATAAATAAATAAAACTAAAAAAAAAAAAAAAAAGATTGGCTAGAAACCTAGACAATTACAGGACAAAACCTCTGAGTTCTTAGGTTCTATGAATGCAATGTTATGCAAAGTCTACAACTGCTGTGACTTTCAGAACAGAAAAGAATCACCAGCAGCCTATTCGGAGGCAGAGTGCAGGAACCTGCAGGCAACCTCCTTGTCCTGTCTGCAAATGTCCTACACTCGTATCAGAGATCCAATAGCTTCTTCAGCAGGAATGGGCTTGCTAGATGGGACAACACCTGTGTCTGCTAAAGGACACAGTTGTTCCCTATGAGAACATGTGTCCTATGTGATATCGGGGGAGTCACACCTAGGAGGAAAAAGACAAGAAATTGTTTTTCTGTGTTTTCTTTAAATCGCCTACTTGCTGACATTGCCTCAGCTCGCACAGAAATGGAGCAGGCACTGCTGTGGGAGGTCCTACCGGATCTGCTTCTCCAGGCTCCTGCTTTTCATCAACACCTTGTGCAATGTCACTATGACCCTGACAACCGGGGAGGAAGAGTGGTGAACGTTTGATAATCTGGCTTGCTTTAAAACCATTTCTAGGTGGAAATCTGAGCTGTTGGGGGTTGTCAGATACCCAGCTCTGTCTGAAGAACCCCCCTTACCATTTGACACAACTCCAGTATCATTTTCTCAGACGTCATATTTCCTTCCTTTGAAGATTCACACCTCACTCCTTTGCACAGTCCTATCACACGAGGTTTTACTCTATGTTCCAGCATTTTGCATTCTTGCCTTATTCCTCTCTACTATAATATAAACACCCAGAGGGCAGCATCTATCTTTTATTAATCTAAAGATCCAAATCTGGTTTCAGGCATCCAATGGGAGTTTAATAGAGAGAACACAGACTTTACTCTTAGACCCACATGAATTAGAACTCAAGCTTCCGGATGTACTAGCCGCTCTAGGACCTGGGAGAAGGCGCTTGTCTGCCTGGAGCCTCAGTTTCCTTAGCTGCAAGATGGCGATAATGGCAGCATGTGTTATAGGGCTTTTGGCAGTATTAAATAAAATGATGTACGAAGTATCTAGCAGAGTCTCTAGCATAAGACAAGTGCTCAGTAAGTGGGAGTTATTAAACTTATTGTGAAATGAAGCCCGATCTACTCCCTGTCTCTCTTTGTAACTGGAAGCTCCTTCCAGTTAAAGGTAAGATTTTTTCCCATTTCCATAGTACCTAACATTGAGCTTGGTCCACAGTAAGTGCTCAGTGTCTCTCAAAAGTGTGCATTCCAGATGTCTGACTTGCAAACTTATGTCCTACTGTTGCTTGTACAACTGGAGGATCTTTGATTCCACTGCTAACAGAAATGAGAAAGCTAATTGTCTGGGTAGCAGAGGTTGGCGGGGGGGGGGGGGGGGGTTGGTCTGCAGGCCTCCGGTGTAAGAACTAGAGACTGTTTCCCATCATTCACTAGCATGAGGTTACTGCTTCCATTTTCTATTTTCCGCATCTCCCTCACCCCTTTTTGTTCTTAAAAAACAGAGTAGAAGTGAAATAGGAAGAAAAAAAAACAAGTATTATATTGAAATGCTAATCTCATTTTATTAAATGAATTGTGGAGGCTGAGATAGTTATCTGTATCCTCAAAGAATAGTTTCTTTAAATACCTTGAGCTCAATATTCCCTTCTGGACAACTTTTTATCTTTCTTCTTAAAAAAAAAAAAGCACTAAATTATGTTAAAGAGCCCCAATTAAGCCTGGCTTTCAGAGCATCCAAGCTTAGGGGGATATACTCGGTGGTGAGGGTGAAGTACAAATGTACCCTGAAATCTCCACTTAAAAACAGTTCTTCCCTGCCTTCTCTGGCTGGCTCACATCGCCTGAAGCAACTCCCTGAAGCTGAGCAGTGCTTATTTCAGGAAACAGCAAATAAACACACCGTTTCAGGTCAAGTCCATTACAAAGTTGGTCAGGGCACCTGCAAGCTTCTCTCAGAGGCTTTGGCCCCAAAGCTTCCATATTTATTGGGAGCAAACCTCTATCTAAAAGAGCATCCATTTTCATTCTCCAGGGAGGACAGCCGCTGATCCAAGTGACATCCCTTCTAATGAGGTTGGGGTTGAGTTCCTGAAGGTGTTCAAGGCCAGGTCTGTGCCTATGGGTTTGTACTTGAACTTGGGGAAGTCAGATTCAAAGTTATTTTTAATTACAGTTTTTTTTTTAAAGACACTTTAACCTAGAATGAAAGGGTTGGGAGCATGGAAGAAAAGAGGCGCTCCCAGAAGAGAGGGAAACGAGGGAGGGAATTAAACAAAGCAGGTGATCTCACAAGAGCCGGAGGAGGCCAGGACAGATAGGAGGGAAGCTTCCGTGCTCCCAAAGGCACAGAATTTTATCCTAGAATATCAAGGTCTCTAGAAAATGTTGGGAGGGCAGAAGAGGAAAAAGGAGAGGCGGGAAGAACTATTAAGACAACACAAATAATTAACTGTATTCAGAAAGGTTCTAGTCCTTTGGCACCAGAGGAGAGAGTAAGAAGCCAAGCCATTCTCTCTGGATGTGTGTATATCAGAGAGGGCTCTGAGTTGCCAGAAACTAAGTCTGGTTCATTGAAGCAGAAAATTATTCATTAGAAGGAAGTTGGGTGGCTCCTGATCACCAGGAAGGCTGGACAATGGACTCAGCAGCTAACTGGTCAGAAACAGCACCTAAATTCACACAGCAGATCTGTTAACACCCCACTTGCTGTCACGATCAGGCCAGCCACTGGCGAGGGAGTCCAGTGTTAGCAAGAGCTCCCTGAGAACACAACCTTGTTACAACCAGCCCCATTGCCAGCGAGGGGCCTCCGGCCACTAGCTCCCATTCAAAGTCCGGGTGAGCACATGTTCGAGCGTAGCTCATGTGCCTGTGCCCTAGCTGTGCCCTAGCTGACTTTCTGGCATCTTCAGCCTCTCCAGTCAGGGCTGAGCCCTGTGTTTAGCAAATTCCTCAAACAGAGGGAGAAAGTTCTGAGAGGAGAGCAAAAGTATGACAGAAATTTACTACATGATGGAAACTTCTTGGGGTTTCTAAAAAATTAAGAACAATAGGAGGCCACGGTGCTGAGAAATAGCCACCAGGCGCTAGAACCACCACTGGACATGTCGGTGATAAGCACAGGTTCTGAAGGCAGAGAAACTTAGGTGCATTCCTGGTTTTAGGACCTCTTACCTCTCTGATCCACTTCAAGCCTCTGTTTCCTCATCTGCAAAAGGGGGCTAGCAACGATTTGGAACATTGATGCCATGGCATCTGCTGTGACATCTGTTGTCTTTGCCTGCCTAGAGCTTCTTCCCAATCCTGTTGTGCCAATAGGGTCCCTCTTTCACTATGGAGAACTTGTGCAGTGGAATCCACTGTAAATCAACGTGCCCTCATTCATGTAAGTGGATACTACAATATGCTTTTACTCACAATACTTCTGGCACCAAATGTGTGGGTTTTCCATATCAAACAATTCTCCAGTTTGGGCAGTAACTAGACAGAGTTAGCACAGACCCTACAGGTTAAAGGCGCAGGCCCACCAAACTGTTCCTGCTTCAGACACCAATCGCAAGCAGTGAGTTCTCAGGTTAACCCACACTTTCGTCTGACTTGACTCCAGACTAGGGGGATCCCATGACCCCTGCCTCAGGTTTGATAATTTGCTGTAAGAGCTCAGGAAACTCAGAGAATACTTTAGCTACCATTATCATTTATTATAAAGGAAATTATAAAAGATATAAATGAACAGCCAGATAAGAACATAAGAGGTACATAGAGTGAGGCCTAGAAGGATCCTGAACATGAGAGCTTCTGTGCCCATGAAGTTTGAACCACACCACCTGACTGGGATGTGGATGCATTCACCATTCAGAAGTTCTCTGAACCCCTTTGTCTAGGGTTTTAACGCAAGTTCCATCACATAGGCATAATTGATTAAATCACCGGCTACTCAATCCCTAGCGTTTCTCCTAACCCTGGAGGTCTGAGTTGGGGCTGAAAGATCCAACCTTCTAATGGCATGATTCGTTCCCTCTGGCAACTAGCCCCATCCTGAAGCTATCTGAGGGCTTCTAGCCACCAGTTATCTCATTAACATAAGCCCAGGCATGGTTGAAAGAGACTTATTATGAATAAGAAGACCTTCCTCTCACACCTATCACTCAGGAAATTCCAAGGGGCTCTGTGTCAGGAACCAGGGATGAAGATCAAATATATATATTTTTAATATACTGTAATAGCACAGCGGCAGACTCAGGTCTGACCAATCATTGTACACCATGTCTCTGTTCTCAGCGATTGGCTCAGGGATGAGCATGGGACTCAAATTGGGCCAATCAGAATCCTCCGTGGAACCTTTCTCCTGAAGATGCCTCTAGAGGCAATTTCTTTCCCCTGGGCCTGCAACGTTAGTACGTGGTGAGTATGAATCTGCAAGAGTCCATCTTTTCTACCTCAGAGAGAAAGTCGGCCTGAGGTAGAGAAAAAAGACAGAGTCCTAATGACATTGTCTGGGCCCTCCGTCCAGCTGGACACAAACTCAGCTCCATGAGAGTCTTAGTTATGAGAGTCAATACATTTCCTTTTATGCTTACGCTAGCTTGTATTGAATGTCTGCCACTCACAACCAAAAGACTCCTGAAGAATCCGGTTGTTGAAAAGATTACATGAGATAATGCTAGAAGTAATAAGCTCAGTAGGGTGTCCGGTGAATATTTTGTTTCTGACCTTACTTGCCATCGGTGCAGGCATTAAACTTGACTCCATTGAAAACTGGTGTCATTGTCAATTGCATTATTAAGACTGGCTATATCTGCATTACTTGTCTCTCTATAGGATAAATGCATTTCAATTTTGGTAATAATGTCCCCTCACTCCTGAGTGTATTTTACTTTGCCCTCATTCTACCTGAACCCTACACCTTTCACGGCTCAAATGTTGCTATGTACAGAAAGTCCTCCGGAACTCTTCCAGCCTTCCTCAGTTTCCCCTCTCTCTATGCAAAGCACAGCACAGCACGCTTCAAGTGACTTCTTATTTGCTTTCCTAGATTCCCTCATCCTGTTAGCTGTGTCATATTTGTCCCATGTTCCAAACTGCATTGTCCTCTCACTGAGAAACAAATCTTGTGCTTTTAAATTTAAATCCCACTGCAGGAAGCAGGGGGTAGCGCTGCTCTTCTCCGAAAACAGAGGGCAACTGATCAGGTGACATTACAAAAAGTTGGGTTTTGTGAGCATGGATGCTCTGAAAATACTTGGTGGCAGACCGGTTTCACAGACTGAACCAACAGATGCTGCATTCAAACCCACAGAGGGCGGGAAACCTGCCCAAGTAACACTTCCGGGAACCAGCAGACTGAAGCTCAAACCCGGTCTTCTTTCATTGGAATATCGCTTCACCAGGACAGTAGATGACTTTAGTGATTTTGAGGGTGCAGCAACTACAGAGTTATTGGTACTTAATATTACCTAAACACATATCATGGGCTGGTGCCATGCTTTCCCTGCGTTGTCTCTAATCCTGTGAGATACATAGTACTGTTCTCCCCTTTTTTGCAGTTGAGAAAACTGGGTCTTAGAGAGGGTAAGGGATTTGACCCAAGTTTCACAGCTATTAAATATTAGCCCAGGACTGTCTGACTTAACAGACGCTTCTCTTAACTACTGGATCATTGTGTGCTTTCAGTAACCAAACAGTACGTGTCCTCATTGCCTCTGAAAAGTCAACGGAAGCCTAAGACCTCAGTAGCTTTGACACATACCTTAATGCCCCGAGGAAGCCAGGGCCTCCTTGCTGTGCTTCTGCCATTTTCATGTCAGACGATGCGAGCGCCTCTTTACAGCCATGTTTCACATTTTGCTCATTAAAAAAAATTTTTTTTAATGTTTTTATTTATTATTTTTGCATGAGCATGAGCAGGGGAGGGGCAGAGAGAGAGAGGGAGACACAGAATCCGAAGCAGGCTCCAGGCTCTGAGCCGTCAGCACAGAACATGACGCGGGACTCGAACTCACGGACCGTGAGATCATGACCTGAGCTGAAGTCGGACGCTTAACCGACTGAGCCACCCAGGCGCCCCAGCTCATTTTTTAATGGAATGTTAATGTTATATGCATTCTGCATACCCAGATTTAGACAAGACACTCAGTTGAGCACACTCAGTTTTTATCTAGATGTGCTGTATCCTGGGTGAAAAATGCACTGCCTACAATGTAATTATGTATTCAGAATAATGTGTATGTCTGCTGGGGGGGCTTATAAATCAAGAGCTCATTGTGGAATATATTGTCCATTTTTTTGGTCATAGACATATTCGAGGAAACTCAAGCTTGTCAACTGGTTGCACATTAATAATGAATTTGAGGTTTGGACAAGAAAGGAGAATAAATCTGAGTTGACATTTGTTGACCAAGAAGACCTCCACAACTTTCTCATCTGTCTGCTCTACTCAAGACGTGAGCAAAGTCTAAAATTAGTCCGTATCATCACAGTAAGGTAAGGCCTAGTTCTTTGGTTTTCCAGAATAGCCGTTCATTCTCCATTCAACAAACATTTATTGAATATCTGCACTAGGTCCCAGGACTAGGAGGTGAACTGCACAAGGCACCTGCTATCTTAGGAGCTGGAATATAAGTGGAAAGTGACAGACAAGTACACAAATGCACAAACTGAAAGATTATTTCACGCGGTGACACGTGCTTTAAAGAAAATAAAACAGGGTAGTGAGATAGAGAGACACTGGGGTGATGAGGCAGGAAATGTCAATACACAAGTATTTAGGAAAGGCTGCACTGAGGAGAAAAATATATGAACTGAGACCCAGAAGCTGAGAAGTCAGCTACACACAGATGAGAGGGAGAACATTCCAGGGATAGGGGACAGCATATGGAAAGGGGACAGTGTGTGCAGAGGAAAAAGGGCCATGTGACCGGAGAGTACAAAGCACAGGGAGAGAGGAGTATGAATGAGAATTGACAGGTGAGCCAAGGTTTGGTCATGTAGGACCTGGCAGCTCACTATAAGAAGCTTGGATTTTGTTTTAACTCTAGAATGCAGCCATTGGAGGGATTTTAGCCAGAGAGTGATGTGGTCTGATTTATAAGCTTTCTGCCACTCCAGCTAAATTGCATGTACTTACTGCAAATTTAAAGTTCTGGAAGAAAAATTAGCTCTAAGCGAGAGCTGCCTGGGTACAAACTGTATTACGCTCTATAGATTTTTTTTTTTTTTCCTGGGAGAGTGGGAAAATTCTTTCCCAATAGCCACATCGTTACAAGGCAAGTGCTTTTGGGAAGAGATTTGCAGTATCCAAATTGCCAACAGTCTCCTGGAAAATTTACCTTAGATGTTATGGTTAGAAGGGGGTTTTCTGAATGACTTACTGAGCTTCACTGAAAAGCATGAGGCAGGAAAGGCCTTTCTTTGTAAATGGCGATAAAGATTTTGTCCTCAACCACCCCAGGAGCGCATCTATTAAGGGCTATGAATTGTGCTTCCTAGTAATTGTGTTACTGGTCACAACGAATAAGCCATCCACATCCACCCACCCAACTGAGAAACCAGTTCTGTATCTTCCTAGTTGTGTAATATTAGGCAAGTTTTTTTAACACTGATGAGCCTTCGTCTTCCAATCTGGTCTATTAATCTGAATTAATGATGGTACCTTCCTTCCTGGGTTATAATACGAAGTAAATGAGTCATGCGTTCAACCAGGACAAGGAAAAAGTGAGAGGCCTGAGAAAATTAAAACTTAAAAGCTTAAGTTATGGGAAACTGAAACCTAACCAAGCTTAACCAGCTTGTTCCGCTTCTGTACAATTGCTTGGCGCGCCCATGTATTCCTGATCAATCATTGTTGCCTGGCACATCCGTATATTCCTGATCAACCATTGTTACTTGGCACATCCGTGTACTCCTGATCAATCATTGTTGCCTGGCACATCCGTGTATTCCTGATCAATCATTGTGATACCCGTACCCCCGGTTGTGGTCTGACCTAAAGGCAGGAACCAATCGAATACTGTTAAGTGTCCAACTTTAAACACCAACCAATCGCAGCTCTGTAACTGTGGAAAATTCCTGATTTCCCCATGACTTGTTTGTACCTGTCTATAAAAGGGGTGTAAAAACCTCTCTCAGGACCTCTCGGCGTCACCAGCAACGAGGGTGCAGAGGTCCAGGTTCGAACCTGCAATAAATGACCCTTGCTGCTTAGCTTTGACTCTGGACTCTGGTGGTTCGTTTTTGGGGGTCTCTTAGACTCTGGGCGTTTCAAAAGTACTTGCCATTAGGGGGTCCACACTGGAAAGGTGGAGAAGTATCAACCATGGCACAAAATATTCGGCAGGAGAAGGCAAACTGAACCCTAAGGGCGACTCTGCCTTTTAAGAGAGCGACACTCAACCCAAGAGTGGATTATCTATGGCCGATGGGCTGAATCCAACCCACTACCTAACAGCATGGCCTGTGAGCTAAGAATGTTTTTTATCCTTTTCCATGGTTGAATAAAATAAAGAATTCGATGGCATATGAAAATGCAATTGAAATGTCAGTGTGTATACATAGTTTTATTGGAACACAGCCATGTTCACGTGTTTACAGCATCCCCCGGCTGTTTGCATACAAAACCAGCAGAATGGAGTAGTTGCAGGAGAGACGCCCTGCAAAGCTGAAAATAGTTACTGCCTGGCCTTTTCAGAAGAGGTTTGTTGACTCCTGCTGTAACCAGCTGAACTGGCTACACTAGAACGAACTAAACCCACATTCTGTTAATATTCTCATTTACATTCAGGTGTCTTTTGACAAGACTTCAAACTCCCAGCTGGTGGTTAATTCCCACCCTCCCTCCCCCTAGGATATCCGGCCTGTAGTTAGTTAGTGTGCACTTACCCTGGGTGGACTGTAATAGGTGTGTTAGGACTCCGTGGCCATCCCACCTGTCACCCTGAGGTAAACTGAACAAACAGAATGCGATGCATTTTCCTACTCAGTTTTTAGTGGAGAAATTCTTTATGAAAAAGCCAACCAGAATCGTCAACAAATATCACAAATAACTGCTATAAGACATGATTTTAAGAAACACAACCAGAAGCACTTGGAGATAACTTCTCACAAGGCATTAGGGTTTTCCAAACCTCAAAATATAATAATTATATTATATTAATTAGGGTAGTTAATATAATTTTGACGATATCTTCACACTTGAGAAGATTTCCATCTCCAGACACAGAAAGCTTATATGTAAAGATATTAAAAACCCTACAGGATTTCTGGACCATTCTCTATCAAAAAGCCTTGGCAGGCATTCCCCTTTTAGCCTTTGATCTCCCTGTCAAAAGATGTCTGTCAGGGAGCAAATTATCAGGCAAATGCCCTTCCAAGTTCCTTGCTCTTGATCTGTCTCGCCTTCTCAGAGAGTCAGGATAGATCTGTGCTTTAAAGAGAGAAAAGTTATGTGAAAATGTTGTGCTTCTGGTACGTTTGAAACCTGATGAGTCTTTTCATAATCAGAAGAACTCATTGTCTCTATCAGCCTTTCCTGTCCATATTTTTCTTGTGAATAAGCCCTCATTGTCTCCTAATCCTTTAGCATACAAAAAAGTACCTCTCCCACCATTTGCCAAAAGTTATACTGCCTACTTCATTTGTATGGTTTCTTTTAACCCTTATTCAACATTGGGTTGTATTTTGTCTTCATTTGACAAGTATACAAACTGACACTTGGAGAAAATAAGTAATTTGCCTTGGGTCATGTAACTTGTAAGTGACATACCTGGGATTTGAACCCAGAGATTCTAGCCCCCAAAACTGCCCTTAGAGACTACAATCCACTATAGTTTTCTTTGCTTCGCCTAAGTTTTACCTTGATCATTCAAGATCCCCTTCCCAGAATTAGCCAAAGGTAAATAATTTACCTTTATTACCTTTATTCATACGTAATAAAGAGACTTGGTGTTCCTACGAAGAATTAAAAAATAAAATTTTTTTCCAGGAGGTTTACTGTGTTTGGAAAATGGATCACAAACTCTGTGAACCAATAACATATGTTTTATCTAGGATGAGAATGATAGATTTGGGACACTGCTATGGTGTTCTTACTCCTTAAGGATTTAGCAACCAATGAAAACATTCCACATCTGTGTTACTGGAACACAATGCGATGAGAAGTTGTGAATTATGTGACATATTCATTCCTTACGGTTTATGCAAATCTACTACAGGAATCTTTACTTCAGAGTCCAACCATTTACCCAACCTGTTTATAATCTGATAAGGAATATAGAAGTAATACCATGGGGCACCTGGGTGGCTCAGTGGGTTAAGCGTCTGGATCTTGATTTCAGTTCAGGTCATCATCTCACAGTTCGTGAGTTTGAACCCTGCATCGGGCTCTGCACTGACAGCCTGGAGCCTGCTTGGGATATTCTCTCTCTCTCTCTCTCTCTCCCCCCTCCCCCGCTCGCACTATCTCAAAATAAATAAATAAACTTAAAAAATTTTTTTAAAAGAAGTAATAGTATTATTGAAAGTTCATTCTACTGTGCTTATGGTATTTTAATGGTATTTTTATTTTTAAGTACTTTTATTGAGGGATAATTTGCATATAGCAGAATGCAACTATTTTAAGCGTACCTTTTGGTGCATTTTGACACGTGTATTTACCTTTGTAAACATCATCTCAATCAATATAGGAAACTTTTTTATTATTCCACAAAGTTTCCTTACGGTCTTCTGCATTCGATCCCATTGTGAACCTCACCCCAGGTCACCCCTAGTATCAGTTTTGACTGTTGTAGAATTTCATATCAACGGACTCACGCAGTATGTACTCTTTATTTTTTAGATTTTATCACTTGCACAGTGTCTTTGAGATTATTTTATGTGGTTGTGGGCACTGGTAATTTATTCCCTTTATTACTAAGTGGTGTTCTACGTTATGGGTATGCCACAATTTATTTATCCACTCATCCGCAGTGTCCACATTGGCTGCTTGCAGTTTGGGGCTACTGCAAGGCTGTACATCCGTATACAAATCTCCGGATGGGCAAATATTTAGACTTCTCCTATGAATAACCTGGAGTGCAATATCTGAACGATCTGGTGTGTCAATTTTGTAAGAAACTGCCCCAAAGTTCTTCAAGGTGGCTGGACCATCTATGTTCCCACCAGAAACGTGTGAAAGTCCTAATGTCTTGATCATAGCTATCAGGTAGTAGATTTTAACTTCATGCCAATCTAGGCCTTTTTCATCGGAAAAATGACTTTTGAACCGGAAGAAAAAGCGTCCCCAGGAGGCCAATTTCCGTGACGCGGTAAAGATAAATAATATCACCTCAACGGGTTTCAACTTAATTTCACTGGTTAATTTCCAAGAAGGAATGCTCACAGGTTTTGAAAGAATAGGATTCGAAATTCAGTCTGTGAAAACTAAATTGACTTGGGTGTTCTGTTGCTTAGAGACAGGACTCGAATAAGGAACTACTGTTGGGGCATTGGCCATGGTACGATAGCCACTTGGGATTACTAATGACTTGAAAATGTGCCCCACCTCAAACCACCATCTGATGGCTGCAGTCTGCCTTAGTTGGGCACTCAGGCTAGGCCTGACTGCTTCTAGGTCATCGTGAACACATGGGGACTGCTGTATCGGAGGAGAAGCAGATTGAAAACTGAGGACGAGGTCAGGAAACCCAATCTGTACCCACACCAGCACCCTGCGTTCTGTTCTCACAAAGGAGCAAGGGAGTGAGGGACATCCTGTGGCAAAGTGAACTTCCGCTCTCCCCACTGAACTCAGTGAGAGGCAGTCAGGAGCTGAGCAGCGATCGGAAACTTGCCTCTTAATAGGGTGAAACGGAAAGGATTTTGATTTCATAGCCAAGAGTTGTTAGTTCCCCAAATTAAACTGAATACTCACAAAGACTGGAAGAATCAAAGGGAGTGGCACCAGGGGGAGAACCCCAGAGGAGAGTACCCAATGTTAGATAGAGCTATCAGATAATGAAAATACAAAGATGATGCCCTGTCTTAAATCTAATATATGAGAAATTGCCGTGTATGCAATTCTTTGTCTCGTTGCTTGCTAAAAGTAGCGCTTTTTTTCTCCAAACATGATTTTAGTTTTAATATATGTAGGTAGGCATCGACATAAAGCATATGGTTATGTGTTAAACAGTGGAGTAGGGGTTCCTGATTTATGGAGCGTGGATTTGGAGGGCAGATGCAGAGTTCTTTGAAAAGAATAGCATTTATTAGTGGCCTTCTCAACTGATAGCGACAGATTCCCACAGCTTGAAAAGCAAGAAAAGCCAGCCTGAAATTATATAGGGTCGTAGGATAGCACTGGAAGAAACAAATGTACAGAAAGAACTCTCCTAGTGATTAATACCTAACTTTTAAAGTATTTGCCATCATGCAAAATCCATGAAGTATGCTGTCTTATTCAACCTTTACAACACATTCATGAAATACTTCGTTTTCAGCCCATTTTATAGCTAAAGGAATGGAGTCACACAGAAGCTTGCCCACGTTTACACACCTGAAAAAGAACAGAATGTGCCAAATCACAAAATTAGCAAAACAAACATCCCACTCATGAAGTAAAGCTATGGTGCCTATGCTTGGCCCTGGCAAAGAGTAGCCTCTTGTCTCATAGCAGATAAGGATCAATTCCCAAACCTGAGGAGAGAAATGCTAAAATGATGGAGCACAGGTGAGCAGAGGCCCCTGTGGAAAATGGCTGTTTATACACAGGCAATCTTTAAAAAAATTTTTTTTTAACATTTATTTATTTTTGAGAGACAAAGAGAGACAGAGCATGAGTGGGAGAGGGGCAGAGAGAGGGAGACACAGAACCAGAAGAAGCAGGCTCCAGGTTCTGAGCTGTCAGCACAGAGCCCGATGCGGGGCTTGAGCCCATGGACCATGAGATGGTGACCTGAGCTGAAGTCCACGGCCCAACCTACTGAGCCGCCCAGGCGCTCCTATACACAGGCAATGTTTACATCTATAGAGCACTTCCTGACAAGTGAGGTATTTCCCATAAAGGATTTATAATATATAGGATATATATAATATAAAGGATATATAATCATTATTGCTATTTCACAGAAAAGGCAATGAGGTTCAAAGTTATCAAAAACCTTGCCATAATTCCCACAACCAGACTGGGAAACTACCACTAGAGCCCTTGTTTTCTGGCTCCAGTTTCTGGTTTCCAGTTTTAACTCTTCTTCCTCCCTATGGGGGGTGAACTGGGTGACAAAAATGTAACTTTATAAACCTTCACCAAGATTCCCTGGACTAGACTATTTTGATTTAACGATCATGACAAAAATAACATCAGCAGAGGCATTTATTGAAGACTGTTGCCAGATACTATGCTAAATATCTTACATATATCCCCTCCTGAACCCTCTTTACATAAGCCTATGAAGTAGGAACTATTATTATACCCATTTCACAGTGGAGGAAATTGAGTTAAAGTGATGGTTAGTGGACCACAGCCCAGGCCTGACTTCCTCCAGGGCCCCAGCATTAATCAATGAGATATACTGCCTCCTGCTGTAGATTTAGTTTCTTAGATTAAGGTGGAACACCTCCAACTTGAGGAGATTTGGAATTGTAACAAAGAGGCTGCAACACGACCCCTCATTGTGAATGTACAGATCAAAATTCTACATCACCACTAACGCGAATCCATTGTCATAGCAACAGACACATCAGATGTTCCAGCTCGAGCACACAGAAGCTACATTCTCAAATGATCCACAAGAGCACTTGCCTGAACTCAGTGTCATCATTCCAGATTTCGTGTGAATTTTTTTTTTAAATTCCATTTGCTCCTCCTTTTAGTTTAAACAGAAAGCCCAAGAAGCAGAGAAGGTGCTCATGAGAGAAATTAAGACACAAAGCCACTCAGTATAAGAGATCCAGAGGAAAAGAAAGTTTTGCAACATGTGGAGCCATTTTCCTGATATGGAAACCTTTCATCTTTGTATCTTTTCACCACCTACTACTAAATTCTACCCTGATTTCCAGTCAGTCCGACAGTAGAGAATTCCAAATTTCCTGTAAGAAACAAGAGTTCTGTTCCAATTTAATTTTCTCCAGGTGAGCTCATTTTACCTGCTGAATCTATAAGCTACTGGTAAAAAAATATATTACCCATGGGACATGCTTAAGTAAAATAATTATTCATAGATTATCTAAAATTCTAATTTAATTTGGCACCTAGTATTTTTATTTGCTGAGTGTGACAACCCAATTTGGAACCAGACTAAACAAATCTCAACTTCTAGGTCTACCATCTACCAGCTGTGTCCTCAGGTCAGTTATTACAAACCTGTATATGAACATGTCCAGTTATCTAAACATATCCACCTTCTCATCTGTAAAATGTGGTTAATGTCCGTATCTACTTCATAAGTTCGTGCTGAGGATTAAAAATTTTAATTCTGGAACTGATAACAAGCACTCGATTTATGTTTGTTACTTATCGCTACTAGTATTATTACCCGTTCATCTTTAGAACCACCACATTCCTCCTAAGAATGCTAAAAAAGTACCAAACTTCTTTCCAGAAACCCAAATGATGTGATGAGTCAATGACACTTGACTAATGATAAATAGCAATTAACTAAATTCAACTCTGTAAACATTGATTAATTTCCTAAGATATGCAAGGCACAGAGCTAAGAGCCAGAAGTACAAAAATCATAAGCTGTCAGAGAGAAAAGGAAACTTACAAGGCGATCTTGTTCCTCCTCACTTTACAGAGGAGGAAACGAGTCAGCGCAGGTGGCCTGATCTACCCAGCACCATGAGGCAAAATGGTGACAGACCCGGACCGGAAGCCATCTTCGTGACTCTGAATCCACAGCACTTTTTATTCATCTTCCTTGCCTGCTTGTGCAGACAAAGCCCCTGTCATCTGAAGCATACACTTGGGTAGTGAAATATCAAACAGATATAACCACTATTTTGTTGTTTGTTTTTGTTTGTTTTGCCAGGGGTCCATTAAAGTAGAGTCAATTTCATCTAATAATTTGATCCTCACAAAAATCTTTTGAGTTAAGAGGAAAGAAAGAAAGAAAGAAAGAAAGAAAGAAAGAAAGAAAGAAAGAAAGGAAGAGGGAGCATTAAACTTATCTTTCACTATCCTTAGGAAAACAGAATCCCCTAGAAGTCAATTGATGACATAAGATTTTAAGGGAGTTCAAGTCAGAGTTTAAAGTAGATGCTAGAACTCCTGGCTTCTTCCGCTGAAGCTGGCTGCCCCTACCCAAGAAACAGAATTGAAACATTGTGTGAAGCAAAGTGAGCCAAGCAGGTGTTTCTTAATAAAGACATCTTGACACAAAACTGCAAAGAAAATTAGAGTGAGCCTGGAGACCAAGCAGAGGGAAATAAACAAGGTTAGCCAAAATTCAGAAAAGCCCCTTCACTACAAGCAAACAACCTGCCTGCCTAGATGACCCAAAAGAAATTCCAGACTGATACCAAAAACCAGGACAATGGGGCAACCAGAGCTCGTACTTACAAATTTCAGAGATATGGACCAAGGTTGTGCTTGAGGACATAGCAAACCAGTGGTCGAGATGGGCTTGAGCCCAAGTCTTCTGAAATTCAGTTTGCTTTCCACAGAGCCACACTGTCCCTTTGTCCCCTTCTCACAACCGTAAGATCATGTCCTGAGCCAAAAGCATGAGTCGAATGCTTAACCAACTGAGCCACCCAAGTTCCCCATGATCCATTATCTTCCATTCTGTTTTATTCCATCCTGGCCTAGTCTCTTCCCATATCTCAACTGATTAATTCCTCCTGCATATTTGTAAATCATATCTGCTATTTTAGCCGTTCTAGCTGTACCATTCAGTGGCACTGAGTACATTCAGTGTTGTGCAAATATCACCAACATCCATCTGCAGAACTTCTCTGTCATCCC
The DNA here is from genome assembly GCF_024362965.1 of Panthera pardus. Classification (NCBI taxonomy): domain Eukaryota; kingdom Metazoa; phylum Chordata; class Mammalia; order Carnivora; family Felidae; genus Panthera; species Panthera pardus. The sequence goes on along the minus strand of NW_026526765.1, from coordinate 47,283,101 downwards.
AAACAGAAACTAAACTCATTAAACAAAACACCCTATTCTCCCCTTCCGCCCCTGCCCCCCAACCCACCCCAACCATCATTCTACTTCCTGTCTCTTTGAATTTGCCTTTTCTGGGTATCTGACATAAGTGGAATTACATGACATTTGTCTTTTTGTGTCTGGCTTATTTCACTTAGCATAATGTTTTCAAGATTCATCTATGTTGTAGCATGTACCAGAATTTCATTCCCTTTTATTTTAAGGCTGAAAAATGTTCCATTGTATGTGTGTACCACATTTTGGTTGTTCATCCCTTCACTGATGGACACTTAGGTTGTTTTCTGTCTTTTGTCTGTTATGAATAATGGTGGTAACGAGTGCACAAATATCTCTGAGACCTTGCTTTCAGTTCTTTGGTGTCTATACCTAGAAATGGAATTGCTGGATCATATGGTCATTCTGTGTTCAACTTTTTCAGAAACAACCTTTTGTATATTTTTAAAACAGATTTAAGCAATGAGACTTTACTTGTAGAAGCTCAAGAACTAAGCTTAATTATCCTTGGATTCTCAAAACTAATTACTGGCTGAGCAATGCTACATGCCAGGATTGTAGGAGGTACTGGGAATTCAGCGTTGAGCAAATACAGACATAGTTATAGTTCCTAACTTCATAGAGTTTTCAGTTTGGTTGGGAACCAGAGATAAAACAAATATATACACAATGATTTTATTCATAAGTGGGAATATAACTCAACTACAAAAAAATCACAAATAAATAATCTGATTTAAAAAATTTACAAAAGATCTAAATAGATGTTTCCCCAAAGAAAAAGCAAATGGCCAAGAGGTGCATGGAAAGGAGTTCAGTATCACTAATCAACAGAGAATTGCAATTTGAAACCACACCTCATACCTATTATAATGGCTGTTATCAAAAAGACAAAAGATAAACAATCTGCATGTCCATTGATGGATGAATGCATAAAAAAGTATTGTGTATGCACACACACACACGTGCACATACACACACACAATGGTATATTAATCATAAAAAAATGAATTTTTGCCATTTGTAACAACAGGGATGGACCTTGAGGGCATTATGCTAAGTGAATTAAGTCAGATAGAGAATGATAAGTACCATATGATCTCTCTTCTATGTGAAATCTAAAAAAAAAAGGCTCATAAATGCAGAGAACATATTAGAAGTTGCCAGAGGCAGGGGGTGGGTAGTGGGAGAAATGGGTGAAGGGATTCAAAAGGTAAAAAATAGTAATAATTGAAGTAAATTAAAGTTTTAAAAAAGACAAAGGATAACACGTATTGGTGAGGGTATGGAAAAGGGGGAACCCTGGTACATGGTTGGTAAAAATGTAAATTGGTAGAGCCACTATGGAAAACAGCATAAAGGTTCCTCAAAAATTAAAAATGGAAATACCACATAAGCCAACAATCTCACTTCTGGATACATAGCTGAAGGAAATGAAATCAGGATCTCAAAGAGAGATCTGTACCATGTTCAATGCAGTATTATTCACAATTGCTAGGATATAGAAACAACTTAAGTGTCACCAACAGATAAAGAGATAAAGAGGAGGTGATATACACCCCCCCCCCACACACACACACACAGAGAAGTATTATTCAGCCATAAAAGCAGAAGAAATCCTGACACGTGCAACAACATGGGTGGACTTTGAGGGCATTATGCTAAGTGAAATTAGTCAGACAAAGGCAAAATGGGTGAAGGGAAGTGGAAGGTACAGGCTTATAATTATGAAAAGAACATATCATGGGGTTAAAAGGTACAGCATAGGGAATATAGCTAATGGTATTGTAATAGCATTGTGTGCTACATTTGTGGTGAGCATAGCATAATGTATAGAGTTGTTGAATCACTAGGTTCTACACCTGAAATAATATAACATTGGGTGCCAACTATATTTCAATTTAAAGAACTAGAAAAAAAAGAAAGACAAATATTATATGATCTCACTTACATGAGGAATCTTAAAAAAAAAAAAAAAAGATGAACTCATAGCAATAAAGAGTAGAATGGTGGTTTCCAGGGGCGAGGGGTATAAGAAATGGGGAGATGTTGGTCAAAGCAAACTTGAGTTCTAAGATGAATAAGGTATGGGGATCTAACATACAGCATGGCAATAATAGTTAACATAACTACATTATATACTCAAAAGTTGGTATGAATAGATCTGAAATGTTCTCATTACAAAGAAAATAGTAATTATGTGAGGTGATGGAGGTATAAATAACTTTACTGCGGTAATCATTTCTCAATATATATATGTATCAGATCATCACACTGTACACCTAAAACTTACACAGTATATGTCAATTATACCTTAGTAAAAGCTGGAAAAAAAATACTCATAAGTAGAATAACTGATATGGAGACCTAAAGAGTTCAGGTGAAGTTCCTGAGGAAATGATGTTTAAGCTGAGATCTGAAGAATAACAAAAAGCAGTGGTAAGCAAGCTATTGTACGCAGGTAAATCCAGACAAGCATCTACTTTTATAAATCAAGTTTTACTGAAACACAACCATGTGCATGTGTTTACATGATACCTACAGCTATTTTCATGATACGATGGCAGAAATGAGTAGTTGTGATAGAGTATATTGGTCACAAAGCCTAAAATATTTGGAATCTGGTCCTTTACAGAAGGTCTACTGAGAACTGACCAAAAGTCACTGAAGACAGGGGATTGAGTGGGTGGAAGTTACCACAGGAAGGATACAGTATATGTACTGTCTCTGAGAAGCGAGAGCACGCAGGAAAAAAACTTTGAGTGGTTGCCTTAGTCGTTAGGGCAGCTGTCACAAATTATCATATATTTGGTGGTTTAAGGCACCAGAAATTTATTCTCTCACAGTTCTGGAAGTTACAAGTCTGCGATACTGAACATCAATACAGCTCTCAGCAGGACTGGTTCCTTCTGGAGGTTCTGAGAGAGAATCCATTCACTCCTTCCCTGCTTCTGTTGGAAACTATTGGCATTCTTTCGTGTGTAGATACATCATTCCAATTTCTGCCTCCATCTTTACATGGCTTCCTCCTCTTGTGTTTCTGAATCTTCTCCTCTTCTGTTTCTTATAAGGGCATCTATCATTGAGTTTAGGGTCCACCCTAATCCAGGATAATTTCATCTGAAGATATTTACTCTGTTTACAAAGTCCCCTAGTTCAATTAAGCCCACTTTCTGAAGTTCCATGTGAGCATACATCCTGGCGAGTCCCAATTCAAAAAACTACTGTAGTCAAAGAACTCACGAAGGCCAGTATGATAGAAAATAGGATGAGAAATGAAGAATGTCAGGAGATGAGCCTTGAGAGACTGAGAGGGATGAACGCTTAGGGGCCCTTGAAGGACATACTAATGATAGAGGAGATCCTCTAGCCCTTTTAGGGGAGTTGGACGTGGGGAAGGATATTGTCATGCAATCTGACACAAATTTGAAAAGAAAAGAAAAAAAAGAAAAGAAAAGAAAAGAGAAAAGAAAAGAAAAGAAAAGAAAAGAAAAGAAAAGAAAAAAGAAATGAACATGTAAAAGATTGTGTTTTACAAGATTGGATCAGCCCAAAAGGCACTCCAGAAATACTTTTCGTCATGCTTTCTTCCAAATGGAGTCCCCTCTCCCTCGTGTCAGATTAGTAAGTACCAAAATTGCTTGACAGAAAAATTAATATTAATGATAAGATTCTTTCTTGGATTAAAACCTACAAGGTTTTTAAACACAAATAGAGTAGTGTGGACACTATTTTTACCTAGTAATTCACATTGTCTTTTTTTTTTAAAGATTCATTTATCAAAGACTGAATCACTTAGACAAGTATTCTCAGGTTTTTAGTCCTCTCTGGGACTGAGGCCATGTGAATCTCCCTCTAAACTCTGCCCATCTCATTCATTATAGCCAAGGATGATTCTTGAAGGAAGGCCTTTAAACAGGTTACATCCCATGCTCAGAGCACCACACAGGTCTCAGCCATTGCTAATTCAGCTTGACCTTGTCCCTGAGTTTGGGAACTCAGCAACTTCATTCATTTCCCAGGCCTTGCAGGCTCCTTGAAATGTAGTTCTGGTCCAGGAGTCCTGCCTTGCTCCCAGAGAATGAAGTTCTGAGTTGATAATATTTTTTTGTATATTATACCCTCAATCCTAGAGTCATGCTTTGGTCCTATCAGTCACCCATGCAGAGCTTGCCCTTAACTTTGCGATTGTTGCTGAGATGCCAGTAACTGATCAACTTCTATAGCAACTATAAATGGTAGACCACAAGACAGGAGACAGGAAATGTAACTATGTTTTTCTTACATTGAATTTAATTACCATTCTGAGATGTCCTTCTTTGCAGTAGAAACTGAACTCACCCAATGCGGAATGTCCCCACCCCTCTTTTTCCCCAGGGTTACATGGGGCCTTGGTGTAAGTGGGAGGAAGCTGATAAGGGCCATTGTCATCCATCCATGTTGGCATCCTCTCAGATAACTTCATTCCAATCTAGTCTCATTGAGATCACTGCTGTACCCTCCTTTCCCAACCCCGGGGCTTCTGCAGGTCTGGCTCTGCAGGTCTGTGGTTTACAGGAGTGACTAAACTATTGTGGGCCACACTGAGGTTTAGGAAGCCTGCTGGTTCTACCTAGATATTTTATGCAGTCATTTCTGCTCCATTTTTCCTGTACCATTCCAGGTGCAAGGGAATTCTGGGATCTTACCTACTCCCTGTGGTTTATCCAGGGATGGAGGAGTACATTCCTGTTTTCAGACTCCTTAGATCTTTCTGGGGATGTTCTCTCTACCTCCAGCCAAAAACTCAGAAAAGGGGAAGAGAATAGGTAACTCTCCTCAAGGACCCTCCTAGGACCACTCTGATCCTTCTTTCTGTTCTTCTAGTCAAACGTCCTTTTGATTATGTGTCACAAACAAGGAAACTGGAAACAACCAACTATATTTTCCTAAGTTTTTTTATCTTATACTTACTTGAACCTTAGCTTTTGAAACTCCAAAGTTAGAAATTTTATTCCTTTATTTTTTGGTTATGGCTGCTTCACCTCTTTCTTTGAGGGCAGGAGTTACAGAATATTCTAGCTGCTCTATAAATGGAAGGATTATAAAATATGAGAAAGTAAAGGGAGAAAAACATAGGTTAATAAATCAAAGTAGTAACCTGATACTCTTCCCTTATGACAACTGCCTTTGGGCTACATAAAAATTCATCATTTTCAAGTTCTCCTAGCCTGGTCGAGTCCCACATTAACTGGCAGTGTCTCTTCTAGGACCCAGGTGATTACTGATACTCACCACAAATGAAAACCAGTCTGCATTGTTCCTTCTGTCATCCATTCTTGCACTGTTTTGGTCTCTACTCCTTTGATGCATGTATATTGAGCCCCATTGATATGTCAGGCACTGTGCATCGCCATGTGGGACACAGAGATTATCCTGAACCACAAGGATGATTTAATGAAGGAGCTCTCTGTGTAGGACAGGGCTACCCAGTCTTGACAATAATGAGATTTGGGGTCGATAACTGCGATAGAGAGCTGTCCTTTGCATTGTAGGATTTTTAGCAGCATCCCAGCCTCTACCCACTAAGTGGCAGTAGCAGTCCCCCAGTGTGACAACCAAAAATGTCTGAAGATGTTTTCAAAGTTCTCTTGTGGGAAAAACTTGCCCCAGTTTGAGAATCAGTGCTCTAGCAGAAGAAACAGGCACATAAATATCATTATAATGCAATGAGGTCAATGCATGGATGGAGACACACACAAGTTAGTACAGAATCCTAGAAAGGGCATCTAACCCACCTGGGGGTGAAGTGGGATAGTGGTACCTGAGAACATAATGCTCTTCTAATGTTCTAAACCATAGCCCATATTGCTGTTCCACATTTCTGCTCTGTCATTCACCACTTCCTTATTCATTCAATAAATATTTCTGAGAACTGACTTCAGGAGCTAGACATTGGAATACAGAAATTAATAAGGCATGGCTTCTGTGTGCAGAGAGGCCATATGTTATTACAGTTAAGATCATGGGCTCTGGTGTCAGACTGCTTGATTTCAGACTCTCACTCTACCACTTACCATCTCTGTGATGTTGGATACATTACTTAACCTCTCTGATCTGCAGTTTCTAATTCTGAAAAATAAGGAAAATAATGGCAACTACCTCTTAGAGTTAATGAGATTAAATGAGATAGTTCTTATAAATCTCTTAGCATCTGGCCTGACAGATGGAAGGCATGGAATCAATGGCAGATTTTTTTTTTTTTTTTTTATCAGTGGTCATCCAAGTTATATATTATTGTGGGAAAGCCTTGTTTCAAGCCGTGGCCTCTCATCAACGCCAGTGCAGTTAATTGGATTATGTTTGGTCATGTCCTGAGATGTGACAAGCAGAGACGCACTATCTTGTCCATCACTGGATTTCTATTAAAATGTCATTAAGATTAAAAGTACTATAAAATCTTAATTAGGACATTAATTTCCACCATAATAAATTAAAATTTCCAGGTCACCTACAGTAGCTATAATAAACAAATAGGAAAAAAAAGAAGAAAAAAAACTCTAAAAAATAAACCTTAGATTTCAGATTTTAACCTTATTTCTCCATTGATATTTTCAGTCAAAATTTGTTTTTCTTCAAATTTAATACACAAACATTAGTGTGGAGACTCTATCTTCTTCTAGGCTTTGCACAATTCCTAGAGCATGTCTGAGCATAACAATTACCCAGCAAAGAGAAGCTTGGGGATGGTTTAATAACAGTCTTCAAATATATGAAAAGTTATTACACGGAACATGATGACCAGCTGTTCCCTACTTCCACAGAGAACCAAGAAAAATAAATAGGATGAAAATTACAGGGGCTGACAATTTGAGGTAGATTCACTGAAGAACTTTGCAGAGTATAAAATCACTGCAAAAAAAAAAAAAGAAAAGAAAAAGAAAAAAGGGGATTTGAAAATATGGTATAGCAAAAAGAAGACAAAGATCCAGATGATGTAGCCTCTTGTGCCAACTTGAAACCCATGATTTCCTGAAAGCCACTGACCCTCTACGTCTGTTTTCAAATCTGCAAAATCTTCCACACATTCCTCATTTATACGATGGGGTCATAATATCACCAGAATTTTCCTGGGACTCAACAGCTGTGGATACAAGTAGGTCACTTGTAGAGCAGTGGTTCTTAGCTGGGGGTGATTTTGCCTCCCACAGGACATTCGGCAATGACTGGAGACATTTTTACTTGTAACAACTGAAGGAGACAAGAGGCTACTGGAATCTAGTGAACAGAGGTCAGTGATGCTACTGAATGTTCTACAATGCACAGGCTATCCTCCCCACCCAACAACAAAGAATCATTTGGTTCAGCATGTGGACAGTGCCAAGGTTGAGAAACCCTGCTCAAGAGCAAGAACCTGACTTTCTTTAGTTTGTGCACCTTCCCATTTAACCCTATGTCTCAGTGCCCAGGTTTTGTCTGGTAATTTGAATCCCTGGATACAGGAAGTATTGGTATTTGTGGAGTATTTCTAGCCTTCTGCCTCCTGGGTCATGGTAAGGCTGTACTTTCCTACGCTTTTTGAAGTTAGGTGTGGCCATGTGCTTTGGTTTGGCCAATAAAATATGAGTGCAAGTGATGTGCTTCATTTTTAAGGCTAATGTGTTCTCTTCCCACTATTGGGACAGCCTTGGAAACATAGCCCAGAGGTCACAATGAAGCCCTTGTCCGCCTGGCTTTCTCAGTTGGTTCTCCCTCCTAACTGTATTGGACATACAATGTTGGTAAATGATTTCCCCATAGTTAGGCAGATCCAAGAGTATGATTATTCTGAAAGCGCAAAAATAGTCCAGAATATTCCAGATTCCAGAAGAGCATCATGTGAAGAATGCAGGGTACCAAATCAAACTTCCTTAATTCAAACCTGGCTCTACTACTTGTTAGTCATATGACCTAAGAAAGTTACTTCTCTGACCTCCAGTTTTCTCATATGTAAAATGGGATAATAATAGCATCTTCTTCTGACATCAAATGGGATGTAGATAGAGCACTTAGTAAAATGCCTTGCTTAGTTTTCCAAGCACATTATAATTACTGACTCTTTGTTTACTTCTCCTAACAGCTCTGTGAGATAATTACTATCCCATTGCATAGATGAGGAAACTGAGGCACTTAGAAACAAAAAGACTTGTTTAAGCCCACAGAACCAGAAAATGACAGAGGCAGTATCCGAATTCAGGCTGTCTGGCTACAGAGTCCATGCTATTAACCATGACACCACTATGATAACGTGATGATGATGACGAAGACAATGTAATTATCCTAAAAATACTATCTGTTGGGCCACATTGAGTTACAGAGAAGTACAGGGCCCAGACTCTACCCTCAGAGAGTTCACAGTCTATTAAGAAAGATAGGACATGAACTTTAAAAATGCCAAGGCAACATATTATGTGATAAATGCCATAAAACAGATAAAGATAAGTGCTTGGCAATTTTATTAAATCTCCCATTTAACCCTCAGTTAACCTGAAAATTCAATTAACCAGAAGCATTACCCATATGTTTCCATTAATCATGGTTTTATAGTATCAGTTGAACTCATTTAACCTTAATAAGCAGATGATTGCATATGGATTACAAGGGGATACAGAAGCACAATAACTCAGAAATTGGCTCCATGGCTAAGTGTTTTCCTAAAAGTAAAGAGAACGTCGCTGAGCCAAAAAGGAGGGGAGAGAACAATGAGCTCCAGCACAACATGGTAACAAAGGGGAGAAAATGTTGAATTGTAGAAGACTAAGTAGGTCAGAGGAGAAAGAAAAAGCCCTTGGCATTGCTGACGTTATCTGGGTAACGTCTGTCAGAACAGATGGCCCTGCTTTTCCAGCAGACAGTGCAAAGGACAGTAGCTGGCAAAGCAAGGTGTGCCTATCTACATAAAATGAATTGTGAGGATGGAGGAGCCAGCACTTCTTGAGCCCCCCAAGCATGACTATAAGGAACGGTTAAAGAATTTAAATGGCAGTGGGATTTAGGACATGTGCAGAGGAGCCATGGAGATCATGCTAGTTCCCTGTATAAAATGACCTTCTTTCCTCCCAACCTGGGAAAACCCAACGCATCTTTTAAGGCCCAACTCAAGTGCCCTGAAAACTGTTCCCTAAATGCTCCAGAAAAAAATCAAGTTGCTCCTTTTTCTATATCCACATGGCTCTTTATTTATGTCTTCTCTATGCCAGTTTTCGCATTGCAATGTATACAATAGGCTTTTCTAGAAAGGAAAAAACAACAGGGTCTTGACAGGTGTAGACATTTTTGTCACTATCAGTGTGTACCACTGAATGCAAAGGTCTGGAGCTTCTCTCTCTCCAGACAGCCATGGCCGTCTTCTACTTTTGTGAACTACGTATCAATGCCTGTGACCCAGTGGTACTCAATGAGTATGTCTCTCACTGTGAAAATTAATTTTATGGTTTTCCTTCCTCAGCCTTCACAAATAGTACAATCAGAAGACTAGGGCCCCCAAACCCAAGTGGAGAAGTGAAGCTTTGCTTAGTGGTAGAGGTAGAGGGAGGGAGGGAGGTGAGTAATATTTCACATGAGTAAGACTAATCTTATTGACATGTGACAATAATGAAGCAAAAGTTCATCACATTAAACCAATGTCTTCCAGTTTGAGAGCATTCCAGGTCACGCCAATAATAGAACTGAAACATACTGCTTGTAGATTTTTTTCTTCCCCAATCTCATTCTTCATAACCTCTTGAACTTCTACTTTTGCATTTTTATTCACCATGGCAGTCTGTGCATCCCCAACAAGATTTTGAAGCTTGTTTGGCCAAGAGGTCAACTTTACTTGTGTCTCTTGAATGGGCTTGTAAAGACGACCTTACCAATCGGTTTTCCTAATGGCAACCTAAAAGCTCAGTCAGACCTGTTCTCTCTTTCTAGAGAGCAATGAAGGATTTAAGTCTGATACAAGGAAGCAGACATGAGTTCACCCATCCTTTCCTTAGAATCAAGGATGCGAGGTTATTGTCCACTATGATCACCTCTTTGAGCTCTGCAGCCACTAGTCATTGCCGCCAGCTATACTTGGAGAAGTTACGATCTCAAAGTTAATTTTAGCAAAGATTAGCAGAGATTAGCGATCTGGGTCCAAGCTTTCTTTTGTAGATTGGAATCACTCTCATTTCCCAGCCACCCTCCTGAATGGATGTCATCCAAATAGTACTGTGAATATGTGGTCTTGGAAGACTGGTGAACAATTAATTCCTGGACTGGCATTTGCCTTCTGAGGTTTGGAGTAGGCTTAGACTGAATGTTGGGGCTAACACCTGGAGCCGGTCAATGATGTCTCTTGCATGTGTGTTGGTGCGAAGGTGTATGTGCTGGTGACACAAACAACTCCATCTGAAGTTGTTTCTGCTTCCTATGACGCTGTGTTCACCTTCTCATGAAAAAGGTGTTTATGACCAAGTGTCCATTTCAGCCCATTAAGCACTTAGCAATGTAACTTGATATTTAAGTTGAGACACAATGAGCCTCACATCATATTTCCAGCCGTGGCAAACAAAATCAAGCTGCAGAAGCACTTGCATATACTATGTGATTCCAAATTCCAGAAAAAAAATCATAAGAAGTTCCTCCATTATTCCCTTCCAATATATAACTTTACATGCTCCACATTTTACAATTCCCACTGTCATTATGGGATGGGGGGCTGTGAGCGACTGGACTACCTTTCTCAGGTAGGTGGTTCTGAAGATAAGGACTGTCAGTTCTTAAAGAGGATCATAAACTAGAAAAAGTCACTTAGAGATTAAAATATTCATTTTTTTACTCAACCAATATTTATGAGTACTACCATATAAAGAGAATCTCACAAGGTCTTATAGTAGGTGTTTGCTTTTATTCTGTGATGCTTACAATGTAGAGGTACAAATTACCAAATTAATCCTCTTTCTTGCATTTTCCAGAAGTGAGGCTTAACTTACGTGACTTACCCGAGACCTATGGCCAGAATAGAGTGTAAACAAAACATTTCATACATAAGAAGAGGTAATCACTTGAAATGTGTATTTGGGTACAAGTTATTTCCGATACCAATATTGGCCCAAACTGGGAGTGGTTAAATCTGTCCTCACCACCTTTGTTAACTCCCTTTTATACTCTGCTCAATGATCTTCTCCAAAGGGTTTTTTAAATGAAGTGTATTTACTTTATTTATCCCAGGCTCTATGGTGAAGAGTTTAATAGAAGATTATCTAAGAAGTAAATAAATATTAATCTATAGAGAAGAATTAAGAGCCCTTGGTTTCCAATTATGGGAAGGGGTATTCTGGTATAGGTAGCATAGTAATTCAAAGAAGCCCTCCTGCTGAGGACAGTCAGAAAATATGGGCAGAATATAAAGTGTCTGCTTAAAGGCATCAGAGAGGTAGTAAGGTTGTAGAACCTTACAGGGCCAAGCTGCTGGAAGAAGAAATACAGAGAGGTTAAGTCAGATATTTAGGGCCACATTCGACCTGAGGGCATTTACAGATGGGATTAGACATGAGAGGCTAAGCAGCACTTTGACAGTCTCCTAGGGAGTGTTTACCCAGAGAACCCAAACAAACTATGAATAAATCATTAGAATTAATGAGAACAGCAAGCCCATGGATACAAAGTCAATATTAAAAATGCCAACAATAGACAGAAAATGACATTTAGGGGCGCCTGGGTGGCGCAGTCGGTTAAGCGGCCGACTTCAGCCAGGTCACGATCTCGCGGTCCGTGAGTTCGAGCCCCGTGTCAGGCTCTGGGCTGATGGCTCTGAGCCTGGAGCCTGTTTCCGATTCTGTGTCTCCCTCTCTCTCTGTCCCTCCCCCGTTCATGCTCTGTCTCTCTCTGTCCCAAAAATAAATAAAAAACGTTGAAAAAAAAAATTAAAAAAAAAAAAAAAGAAAATGACAGTTAAACAAAATTTAAATTAAAATCAGTCTAATAAAATATATACAAGACCAGTATTCTGGAAATCGTAAACTAGTGATTCTCAAAGTATGGTCCTAGCACCAGCATAAACATCACCTGGGAATTTCTTAGAAATGCAAATACTCAGGTCATACCCCAGAGGTTTTCAGACCTGGGTGGGAACCCAGCAATCAGGATTTTAAAAGCCATCTAGGCTGGCTAAAATTTAAGGAGCTGTGCTCAAAAGCATTATTAAGTGAAAGGAAGACAAATAAATTGAGAGATATGCCATATTTTTGGATTCAAAGTCTCATGATGTAATGAAGTTAATTTTCTATTTGAATTACAGGTTCAAAGGAATTCCATTCAAAATCCCAACTGATGTCTGTGTTTGTAACTTGATAAGCTTATCTAAACATTCATATGGAAATACAAAGGGCAGAGAATAGATTAGAACTTTTGAGGAAGCTGGTTTGGGAGGACTTGTTATACTAGATTTCAAGACTTACTATAAAATATCAGGAGTTAAAACAGTGTGGTTGGACAAAAGAGACAAAAGAGGGCCCAGAAACAGACTTATACTTAAAATAACATGTGACTTATTATCAAGTTTGTACCATAGAGAATTTTCAATAAATGATTCTGGGTCAGTAGGATAGATATCTACAGAAGGAAATGAAACTTGAACATAACCTCATACCAGAGGCAAACAGGTGATCTAAATATGAAAGCTCAAACAATAAAACTTCTAGAAAGATAACATAGGAGAATCTCTTTCCCTACCCCAAAGTTGGAAAAGACATCAAACAGAACTCAAAAGAAAGAGATTGATAAATTTGACTATATTAAGTTAGAGTTTTCTGCTCAAAGGATGCTCTTAAGAGAGTAAAAAGATGAGCAGTAAGTTGAAGACATTGTTTACACTTTAACTGGGAAGGGTCTCATATTTTGAAAGAATAATAATGATATATATATAATATATATGGATATATATTAATATATATGGATATATATTGATATATATGGATATATATAATGATATATATAGATACATATATGGATATATATAACAATACATATATGGATCCATATATATATATATGTTTCTTATGTGTGTGTGTGTGTATATATATATGTGTGTGTATATATGTGTGTGTGTGTGTATATATATATATATATATATATATATATATATATATGGATATATGTATAAATCCCTAAGTCAATGACAGCTAATTGAAAAATACACAGGTAAATTGAACAGGCACTGGCCAAAAGGGGATGATAAAATGTCCAGTAAGATATGACAGTATACTCAGCCTCATTAGTAATCAGGGTAATGCAAATTAATACTACTATGAGAAAACACTATATTGTCTCCAGAATATCTAAAAATAAATTGAACAAAAAATAAATAAATAAAAATGAACTGAACATACCAAGTGTTAGAATACAGAGCAGTGGGAACTCTCATATACTGGTGGTGGGAGTTGCAACTGATGAAAACCACTTTGGAAAAGATTGCCAGTGTCCATAAACGCTAAGCACACACCTACCCTGTGATCGAGCATTTTCTCTCTGCAAGTCACCCAAGTCAGATGTCTGTGCATCTGTACCAAGAGATATGTAGAACAATGACTGCAGCAACATTATGTATAATAGCTAAAAGTTAGAAACAACCTGAATGTCCATCAACAATAGAATGGATAAATACATTGTGATATATCCAAACAACATAGCGTGAAGATAAAGGTACATGTATATCATGGATGAATCTCACAGCCCTAATAATAAACAGAAGAAGACACAAATGAATGAAAATATTATTTCATTTAAAAGAAGTTTGAAAACAGCAAAAACTAGCCTGCAACATTTAGGGATGCATAAATAGGTGATAAAAATATAAAATATTAGTGTATACCATAAAAGTCAGGACAGGGCTTACCTTTGTGGAAAGAAGATTAAAATTAGGAAGGAATATGAGGGTCCTTATAAAGTGATAGAAATGTTCTATTTCTTTTTTTTTATGTTCATTTTTTTTTTTGAGAGAGAGACACACACACACACACACACAGAGTGCGCATGAGTGGGGGAGGGGCAGAGAGAGAGGGAGAGAGAGTCCCAAGCAGGCTCCATGCTGTCAGCGCAGAGCTGGATACAGGGCTCAGTTACATGAACCATGAGATCATGACCTGAGCCAAAGTCAAGAGTCAGACACTTGGGGCACTGGGATGGCTCAATCGGTTAAGCATTCAACTCTTGATTTCGGCTCAGGCCATGATCTCACAGTTCATGGGTTCAAGCCCCATACCAGGTTCTGTGCTGATGGTATGGAGCCTGCTTGGAATTTTCTCTCTCCCTCTTTCTCTGGCCCTCCCCTGCTCACTCTCTGTCTCTCTCTGTCTCTCAAAAATAAATAAATAAATAAATTTTTTAAAAAAGAGTCAGATGCTCAACCAACAGCCACCCAGGTGCCCCAGAAATGTTCTATTTCTTGATGTGGACGGCGTTTCCATAGATGGTGCTTTATACTAATTAATTAAGCTGTGTATTTATGTTGTATGACTTTTCTCCATGTGATTTATTTCACAACAAAAAGGTTAACAATAAAGCCATTGATTTTTAAAATGAATTGTAAGTCATAGTTACTGATTAAATATAATGTGTCAGATATTATACTAAGACCTTTACATTAATTAACTCAATCATCAAACAACCCTAGAGGTACAGACTGTTATTATCCTCATTTTAGGGATAAGAAGATGGAGCAGTGGTTCTCAACTTTGGCTGCACATTAGACCACTTGGGGAACTTTTATAATTCCTGATAGCCTGGCTTTTCTCCAGACCAATTAAGCCAGAACTTCTGGAGGCAGGACAGAATCGTCATTATTTTTTAAAACTTTTCTTGTATTTCCAAAGTGTAGCCAAGTTTGCAAACCATCAAACAGCATCACAGGAAGATTATATAATTTGTCCACAACCAGAAAGCTTTACCGAATTCAAACACAAGTAGTGTAATTCCAGGTCTCCTTCTCTTGACCACTATACCAGACTGCCTCTTGGATGAATAAAATAACATCCCTCCCTCAAGAACCCCACAATCCAGTCATGAGAACTACGAGATTTGCAGGGAATATGCTCCCCAGAACGACTAGAGCAAGACGTGAGTGTTAGGGTTGGGCCATGTTGCAGGTGAGGCTGAAAGGACAGATGAGAATCAGGGACGGGGGCAGGTCTGTTATGACAAGTGTTTGGGACTTTATTCTTCTGGAATTGGGGAGTGCTGTGCATCTTGGAGAGGGCATTCTGACTGCATGGGCAGAGGATGGGGTATGAAGAGGAACAAGACAAGAGACAGAAGAGGCACCTAAAGGTCAATGGCAATCACCAACAAAAGGGGTGAAAAGGATCTGAACCGAGTCATTGTGGTAGGAAGGAGCAGGAGAAAGCATTTGTAGAAGTACTTGAAGGGGAAGATTGGAATGACTCCATTCCAGTAGGGGATGAAGGAGAGAGGGGATCTAGGATGACATTGAGGCCGGGGTGGAGGATACCATTAACCTGCATCAAGAGAACAAGAGCAGAGGACTTGGAGGGAGAGGTATAGACATCCATTTGGGTTGAGCTGGAGGTGACTACGGGAACTTCAAAAGGCAGCTGGAAAAAAAACCCTAAAATTTAAGAGAGAGGTTATGACTTAGAAATATAGTTTTGGGGGTACCTGGGTGTCTCAGTCGATTAAGTGGTTAACTCTTGACTTCGGCTCAGGTCATGATCTCAAGGTTTGTGAGTTTGAGCTCTGAGTTGGGCTCTGCGCTGACAGTGTAGAACCTGCTTGGGAGTCTCTCTCTCTCTCCCTCTCTTTCTGCCCCTCCCCCTGCCCCTGTCCCTCCCCATTCTAAAAATAAATAAACCTTAAAATTAAAAAAAAGTTTTAGACATCATCAACATATGGATGATAGAAAAACTCTGAAAGTGGGTGAGAATGCCTCAGTTATCATTCTCTTAAGTATATATTCCTACATATACTTTTTGAATGTTTATTTTCTAGATCTTCACTACATTCCTACCTCTGAAGTAAGCAGGAAATGATGGCTGGAATGACCCAGTTCACACCTTGCAAACTGGCTAATTCTTGGATATGCCATTTAATCTTTTGGAATCTCAGTTTTCATGTCTATAAAACTGAGCTAATTATCAAAAACTCTCATAATTTTACTTGGAGAATCACTTTATAAGTACAGAAGCTTATGAGTATTAATATGGTCATTTTTATAGTAAGAGAGACCAAAGCACCAGATTAAAAAAAAAAAAAAAAAAACAAGTCTCGCATCACATAGATAGCATTGGAACTTAGGAACTGAATTTCTAGTCCTGTGCTCTTTCCTTGGATAACTTGTTTCCTAGCCTTCATTCCCCTACTCCTGGAAAAAAAATTGTAAACAAGAAACAGGTCTTTGAGGAGATACATTATGATGCTCACCATCACTGTTAGCCCTCATTGGATACTACATGCTTGGGCACTGTTTTCTTAGTGCCTTATGTGAATTAACTCATTGAATTCTTGCAACAACCCTATAAAATGGGTGCTAGTATAATTCCCATTTTATTTTTTTTATTATTACTTTTGAGAGAGAGAGAGAGAGCATGCATGTGAGCAAGGGAAGGGCAGAGAGAGAGGGAGAACCTTAAGCAGGTCCATACCCAGTGCAGAACCTGATGTGGGACTTAATCTCATGACTGTGACATCATGACCAGGGCTCAAATCAAGAGTAGATGCTTAACTGACTGAGCCATCCAGGAGCCACAATAATTCCCTCTTTAAAGATAAGCAAACTGAGGCACTGAGATGTCAACGTTCTCAAAATTACACAGTTGATAAATAGCAAAGCCTTGATTCAAACCCAGAGAATCTAACTTAAGAGACTACACCCTTAACTACATCTCAAATGGTGGGACTTCAGATGACAAACCAGGGTTGTAAGGCAGAGGGAGATTGTCAGGGATTGTCCAAATCTCTCAAATGACTCCACAAAGGCAACAGTGTCTGTATGGTCTCTGCAGCTGCAGAAGCTACTGATTCCTTGAGGAATCAAGACTGATTCCTTGAGGTGTGAAGTTCCTTCAATTTAGTCAGAGATCAGTTTGGGTAGAAAAGAGCCTTGAAATCATTAAGGAGAAAAATCCATGACTCAAATGGACAAGAGAAAAGATCACAGAGAACTTGCTCTGAAATATCCTGACTTAGGGCACAGTATTAAAGTAACAGAACTGGGGAGAGGAAGGGCCACAGAAGGAAAAGGCTATTGGCTCCTGAAGGGAGAAGTATATGTGAATTTGAAAAGAAGGTATTTGTTTTCTTTCTTTCTTTCTTTCTTTCTTTCTTTCTTTCTTTCTTTCTTTCTTTCTTTCTTTCTTTCTTTCTTTCTTTTTCTTTCTTCCTTCCTTCCTTCCTTCCTTCCTTCCTTCCTTCCTTCCTTCCTTCCTTCCTTCCTTCCTTTAGTAGGCTTCATGCCTGGTGTGGAGCCCAATGTGGGGCTTGAACTTATGACCCTGAAATCAAGAACCTGAGATCAAGACCTGAACTGAGATCACGAGTTGGATGCTTAACCGACTGAGCCACCCAGCGCCCTAAGAAGGCATTGTTTCTTTAGGCAGCCGAGAGGAAATCTAGTGACAGAAATATACAGGATTCATATTTTCCTGAGTGTAGGATGCAGTCCCTGGCTGCCCACGGGGTGATGCAGGACAGTAAGAAGTATCCCATTAGGTGACACAGGGATGTTGTTAAGAGTGTGTGGGCACATCCTTAAATAATCTAGGGAGAGAATAATTCAAGTCATTGTTATTTAAATAGGGAGAGAATTATTCTTCTATCATTTTCCTTTCCATTCTTCTAATTATTATAAAGTCTTAATTTGATACTAGTATGTTTCTAACAACTCTCTGACACCTATAACCTCCCCTTGCAACAAAGAAACTTTGGCAGGCAATAGAGCATTTAACTAAAAGTGAATAACATTCTTTCATTTTTATTGTGTTCATTTTTATGTCTGCCTTCTATTTATGTCAACTATTTTTTATTGGTGGTAATAAAAGGTTCTTTTCAAAGTAAATTTATGTAAGAAAAATGTAAATGTTTTAAGGAATTATTATGTAAAAAGTTATAAAGGTCGTATACATGTATGGCAAAATAACTGTGATGATGGTTGCCTCCTTCTCAACCCTTCAGGTGATCCCTATTCTGCCTTGTATCAGTGTTCTGTCCTGCAATGGTCAGTCCATACTGGGAGCATCATGTCTGTTTTCAGAGATCAGTCTCTAAGAGAGATGGAGACACACTCAAGATGTCTAAAGTGACTAAAGAATGACTAGAACAGTGCACAAAACCATTATCACAGCACAAGAACATGAGTATCATGGAGGCCTCTGCACTAGGGCAGAAGGGCTTCCCTGAAGAACCTAAAGAACCGTCATGTCGATGGTACTTTGTGGGATTTGGTCTTGTCCACAAAGGATAGACACAGTTCTATCCATCTAGGTGTAGACACTCTCAAGAAACAGGGTTTTGAATTTCACAGGTAGAAGGTAGTAGAAAGAGAATAGGTGGAGGGACTGGAAGGTATGCCTGGATTCTAGCCTTCCCACCAATAATTCTTGGTAAATGAGACTGTAGACAGGAATTCAGCTCTCTGAGTCTTTGTCATCATGTACAAGATGAGACAGTCAGACTAGATGAGAGAGAGTGAACAGGTTCACCTCGATAACGATGATTGCTTAGTATTTGCTGCCTAGAATTCCTTATTTAGAAGATTTTTGAAGCTATGTTCAGGCTTCATGGGAAGACACACTGATTAGTAGCAGCCACGTGGATAAGAGAGGTGAGTCACCGTATTTCTGATTGCCATGGACCAGATGATCACTATGATTCCTCCCAGCTGTATAACACAATGTTAGCGTCACATCGCTTCATTTAACTTGCAAATAGGTACACTTCCAAAATCGATTCTTGGTTACACTATCTATCACGTTAAAACATTTTTATTACTGGGGCGCCTGGGTGGCTCAGTCGGTTAAGTGTCTGACTCTTAATTCTGGCTCAGGTCATGATCTCAGGTTCGTGAGATGGACCCCCACATTGGGCTCTCTGCTGATAGCATGGAACCTGCTTGATATTTTCTCTCTCCCTCTCCCTCTCTCTCTGCCTGTCCCCCACTTGGTCTTGTTCTCTCTCTCTCAAAATAAATAAATAAATAAATAACTTAAAATTTTATTACTGCATTCGTGAGTGTCAATTGTTTATGGATATCAACAATGCCTTTTCTAAAATAATAATAATAATAACTTTTCTATTTTTATGGGATTATTATGACAGTCAAAAATCATGGATCCGGTGGCACTATTCAGTGTTCTCAGAAGCAGACTGGTGGATGCCTAGGACCTTTAGGAACTGAAATTAAATAATTGTTCAAAATTAACCTGTCCTTGAGGTTTTTATAAATGTATTGATTTAGTTGGCCTTCCAGATGAATGAAAGGGAAATTCTTCTCCCTCTACTTTTCTAGGTTTGACCTGCACTTCTGAAGTATGCAAAAGGCTTTCATTCATTTCTTCATTTCATAAAGAATGTTTTTAACAAGCATGCCTTCTTGCGAGGGGGATTTCCTCCCCCAGACGGAACTGTGATGGTATCTAGTAAATCTGCCTTTACGATGATTATGTGAGTTCCATTTCATTTTATTTCTCTCCTGGTACATAACATGCAGGATAATAGATGATCCAGCACTTGAATGCCATGAAAAGATCTAAGGGAGAATGCATTTGTCAAGGGCCACAGTAGACCCTGCCAACTGCTAGTGCTGCTAGATTGTGACCACACTTCATTTTTCAACAGCATTCTGCTTAATTTACCACGAGTGTCATCTCCCGGCGCTGTCAGCCTGGAAAGATGATGCCCGTGTTGTGTAGGCTTCACAGGTACTACCTGGTGAGGGGCTGAGGCTGTAGGAAAGAGAGCCGTCATTCATAACTTCCCACTCTATTTAGTTGAGGTGGGCAGATACCTCGGGGGGCTGAGGGAAAGGAAGACATGAAGCTAAGCAGATGGGCAAGAAAATATCTCAGAAGCATCTGCTGCTGTCTGTGATGTTGCTAGCTACCTATCTTTAGGAAAGGGACTTCTACTTAAGGTAGAGCTCTCTACTATCCGCATGTGGCTACTGGGCACTTGACATGTGGCTAGTCCAAACTGAGATGTGTTGAGTGTATAAAGTACATACCAGATTTTGAAGACTCCATTAAATAAAAAAAAGAATGCAATGATTTTTTATGTTGATTGCTGCTGAAATTATCATTTAGTGGATAAACTGGGTTAAATTATGATCAAAATTAATTTTACTTAGTGGTCTTTACCTTTTTAATGTGTCTGTTAGACAATTTAAAATTACAAACGTGGCTTGCATTATGTTTATATGGGAACTCACTGCTCTAGAGTCAGTCGCCAATCCCCAACTCCTTCGCTTTACAGAGAGAAAAACCAAGAACCCTATTATGTAAGTCGACTGACGGTGACAACATAGCTAATGAGTGAGGGTTGGGATGAGTCTCCAGATCTCTAATTTCTAGTCTTGACCCCTTTTTTCTTCCACCATCTTCTAAGGAGTAGCACACAATTCTAAGAGTAGGGATACGTGGAGATCATTACATATTCAATCCCTTACTCACTGGTGACAGTATAAACTTTCCTGTGCCTCAGTTTCCACTTTGCTAAAAAGTGTAAACGTATCCCACATAGGTGGTGGGGAAATCAGAGAAATAAAAAAGAACCTTGGAAATCTTAAAGGACAACACAATACTAAGGCAATCGGGTGTAGAGTTTACAAGCACAAACCCTGGAGCAAGACGACCTATTTGGGTTTCAGTTCTGACACCACACTACCACCATTTTGGGTTAGTTATTTACATTCTCTGGGTCTCAGGTTCCTCATCCATAATAGTATCTATGTTATAGAGTGTGTGGGAAAATTACATTAGTTAATACATGTAATACACATAGAACAGTGCCAGGCAGATAGTAAATACACAAGAAGTGCTAGCTATTATTTTTGGAGATGACACTACTCCACTTCTGTCATCCAAATTCCCATAAGTAAAACTCACCGAAAGAATTGTTCTTAAATATAAGTGCATGAATGATCCCTCAGTCTGTGTGATTTAAGGATAGGTGAATGACCCAATGCCCCTAAAGGAAAAGCGAATTTCAATGACTCTAAACATTGGTAATAATTCACTTAACTTACTGGGTAGAGATAATTAAATGCCCAATATACTGTTCGAAAATAAATGTTAACATTCTACTTTAAACAAAAACAACAAAAACCTTTCCTACCCACTAGCAGATGTCTAGATGTCTAGCGTGTCTAGCACCCATGCTAGATGTTTAGCACCATCATCGGAAATATATCACTTCAATTAAAACTTTGGTTTTGTTTGCTTTCTCTACCTGTCCTTTTTCCTTCTCTCTCCAATCACACACAGAACTCCATCAGCTCCAAATAATTTCCTCTACATCTGGCATTCTTCTAACTTCAGCTCTTTTTCCCTCTAAACATTGCCTAATTTACGTAATTAACTGGTCGACACATAAGGCCTCTTTTCTTTCTGTTGATGATTTGCTGATGCCTCAAGCCCCTGGACTGAGTCTACACCACATCTCATTTAAGAGGGTTTTCAAAAGCACCACAAAACACCATATGGCAGGGCAGTACCTTTTCTTTGTCTTTTTTCCATTGAATTTACTGCACATCCTCCTTTTAATTCTTTGTTCGCCTGCTAATTCTCTGATGACACATCTTCCTCCTCTTGGTTCAATCTTCCTTTCCTTCACCTGGAGCTTCCTTAAGGTCTAGCATTTTCCTTTTCACTCTATGTCTTCTACTCCAGTGACTGGATTATCCCCCATGGCTTCAACTCACTGCTATGAATATGCTACAAATCTTTGTCCCCCTTTTCTTTAAGTTTATTTATTTCTTTGGGGGGGGGGGGGGAGACAGAGAGAGAGAGAGAGAGAGAGAGAGAGAGAGAGAGAGAGAGAGAGAATGAGAATGAGTTAGGAAGGGGCAGAGAGAGAGGAAGACAGAGAACCCCAAGCAGGTTCCACACTGTCAGTGCAGAGACCAATGTGGAGCGCAAAAGCAAGAACCATGAGATCCTGGCCTCAGCCAAAGTCAGATGCTTACCTGACTGAGCCACCCAGGTGCCCCTGTCCTTCTTTCTCTGTCTTTCTTACACATACATACACACACACACACACACACACACACACACACACACACACACACACATTTATTATGAACTGGCTCACGTGAAAGCTGAAATGCCCCCATGATATACTGTCTGCCAACTGGAGACCCAGGAAAGCCAAAGGTGCCTGACATTTCAGTAAGTCTGAAAGTGTGGAAACAGAGGAACTGATGGTACAAAGTCCCAATCTGAGTCCAAAGGCCTGAGAACCAATGGACTTGATGGTGTAATTTCCGGTCTCCGGGCAGAAGTTCGTTGTCTCAGCTCAAGTAGTCAGGCAGAGAGAGGGCAAACTCTCCATTCTTTGACCTTTTTGTTCTACTCAGAACCTCCATAAATTGGATGATACCCACCCACACTGGGGAGAGCAATCAGTTTTTTTCAGTCTATTGGTTAAAATGCTACTCTTATCTAGAAACACCCTTACAGACACACCAGAAATAATGTTTAACCAAATATCTGGCCATCCCGTGATTCATCCAGTTCACACATAAATTTAACCATCATACTAGCTGTATAATTTTGACCAAGTTGCTCAACTTGAGCCACAATTTTCTCATCTGCAAAATAGGGTTGTTGTGGGGATTATATAACACCTTTAAGACACTTAGCACATCCTTTTATCCACCATGAATATCATCTTCCAACTAACTTCTTACCTATTCATTAAGATAAATTGTCCATGGTGTTTCTTTTTTCCCTCACAAATAAAAAAAATACTTTTTTGATGTCAGGCATTATTTTTACTATTATGACTCCATATTAACTTGCAGCATTAACTTGTAGATTTTTTTACACTTGTAGTAACTCATCATAGTTATTCATGGTGTAGTCATCAACTTATAGATTCTTCCTATGAAATGTTTTTTGTTTCTTTATACTTTTTTTATTTTCCATCCATACCATTTCCACAAGGCTTTTGTCATTTTATAATAAATCTTCATACAATTTCCAACAATGTCTTCTTCTGGCTCTTGTTTAAATTCATCTACTCTGCGTAATTTCTCTAAAACTCTACTATTATCCTGTCATTTCCCCGTTATAAGCTTCCATGATACCCCATTGCCTGCCTGCAGTAAAAAAAAAAAAAAAAAAAGTAGTACTATGTAGACTCTTCATTATCTGACATTAAGTTAATTTTCTAGTGTCATGTCCCACAATTGCCTGCAATTTCCTCCACTCCATTTCTACCAATTTATTTCTTGGTTTTTGAATCAACTTTGTGTTCTCACATCAAGGCCTTTGCTAACAATATTATCTTCCAGGACCATGCTCCAAGCTCCTCTCTATGCATTCTTTTGAAATTCTGATTCCTTGAATTTTCTGCAGACCACTATGACTCATGTGAGTTTCTGCTTCCTGTGAATCCATAGCCATATCTGTTTACTTCTTGGTTGGTTTTAAATCATGTATTGCTCTGGTCAGCACGTTCACGGATTTTCAACCCAATATTTAGTTTGAAATTAGCTCCTGCTTCTTTCTAACTGTATGAACTTGAACAAGCCCAATACAACTTCTATGACTCTGTTTCCTCAGCTATAAAATGGGTATAATATTGCCCATTTCACAAGGATGCTATAAGATGAAACAATATATTGCATCTAATGTGTGCCAGCTACCAAGGAAGCAAAATAAAACCCAGACATGAGAAAAAAAGCATTTTCCCATCATATATCTGATAAAGGACTAGTATCCAGTATATATATATGTCAAAGTATAATAACTTTGACAACCCAATAATAAAAGAACAATCCAACTTAAAAGTGGACAAAGGATTTGAACAGAAATTTACCCAAAGATGTACAAATGGTCAATAAGCCTGCAAAGATGTTCAACATCATTAGTTATTAGAAAAATTAAATAATGGAAATGCAAATCAAAACCACAATAAGGTGCTCACCAGGATGATTGTAATTAAAACAAAAAATGGAAAATAGCAAGTGTTAAGGAGGATGTGAAGAAATCAGAACTTTTATATATTACTGATGATAATGTAAAATGATGTGACTGCAGTAAAAAAAATAATCTGACCCTTGCTCACAAAGTTAACATGGAGTTACATGTGACTCATTAATTCTACTACTAGGGGTGCCTGGATGGCTCAGTCGGTTAAGTGTCCGACTTCAGCTCAGGTCATGATCTTGTGGGTCCCTGAGTTCAAGCCTCATGTTGGGCTCTGTGCTGACAGCTCAGAGCCTGGAGCCTGCTTCAGATTCTGTCTCCCTCTCTCTCTGCTCCTCCCCCCACCTCTCTCTCTCATCAGCATGGATGAACCCTGAAAACATTATGCTAAGTGAAAGAAGTCAGACATAGAAGTCCATATATTACATGGTTCCATTTATATGAAATGTCTAAAATACACAGAAAGCAGATTAGTGACCCCAGGTGCTGGAGGGAAATAGGGAGTGATTGTAACAGGTATGAAGTTTCTTTGGGGGGGTGATAAAATTAGATAAAGAAATTCTAATGTGGATTTCTAGATTAAATTGTGATAACAGCACAACCTTGTGAATGTACTAAAAATCACTAAATTGTAATACTTTTAAAAGGTGCATCTTATGCTCTGAATATCTCTAAAAATAAAAAAAGAGAGAGAAAAGTACATCAGAGAGTGCTTAGCTTATAGACAACGAGCAATTTGCTAAGTTACCCCTTGCCCCTTTAAGAATGGCAATGTCAGGATTCAAAAATTAAGTCATTCTAATATGAAGACTGGGCTTTTCACCACCCCACTGACCTTGACTCTCACATGTGCTGAAGCAGAGGTCTGTGAGAAAACAGAGATAGTGAAATAAGCCTTTCTGATGGTTCAGCTACTCTGACAAAAAGTTGTTTGTTCAATTATATGATCAGTTTATGGTGATTAAAGAAAAACATTACTATATCTTTTGTTCAACTAAGTGGATCTGTTGAGACTGTACTAATAAATCCAGCCAAAGATACAAAATATTATACACAGATAATTTAGGGAAGGAAGTAAAAGAATTAGGAAAGGCATGGAAAATACTAACACTGCTTTTGCCTAAGCAAAATACTGCAGGCATTGCTTTTGCCAAAAAGGTTATGAAAGGAGTTAATGAAATCGAATTAAACTTGAGGGGAAACTGGTTTGACAAATAATTCTTCGGCTAGAGACTATATTAAAGCAGGGATTAAAGGGAAATAGCAAATGTTTCTGGGGTGCCAACCATGATGTAATAAATCAGTTACACATGGTTTCACAAGCCTCTTCTGCCTTTTGCTTAGCCAAGTAAACTTGGTCAAGTTATTTAATTTCTCCAATCATCTTTTACCCTCTTGTGTAAAATACACATAATAAAAAATTTCTTCATAAGATTATTATTATTATATAAAGGGTGGCAAGTAGGTACGCTAGATAGTAGCTCTGGTCATTATTTATTATACAGGGCAGGAAGGATGGTACCCAGCATTCGGATGGGGATCAAATGACATTACCCACTTTTGAAGGGAGAGAAGAATTTTTCTATGTCAAATATAAGCCTCTGAATATACACAGATCATGCCCTAAATGCTCTATTGGTCAGGAATTTTTTATTTGTAATTTTAAAAGTTCAGAAAGAAGCATCATCATTACCCTTGGCAGAAAAAACATAATGTACAGAAAAATGGGATTCTCTTTTTCAAAATGGCAGACTAAACTGACATAGCAAATTCTCCAGCCCATATCAAATAATTTGAAATATTTAAAAATTAAATATTAAAAATATTAAAAATATTAAAAATAAAATAAATAAAATATTTAAAATATTAAAAATCTCACAAAGATTTCATGGCCCAGACAGTTTTACAAAGGAATTTAACAAATGTTCGAAATCACTTACATTTAAATGTTAAATGTAAGGTGTTTCAAAGATTAGAAAAAGAAGACAACTACCCAAATGATTTTCTAAGACTGGGATATTTTTACACCAATACTAGAAAGGGACAGTAACAGAAAACGAAATTACTGATCAGCTTACTTTATATACATGGATGTAAAATTCCTATATAAAATGCCCACTGGTTGAATCCAGCAGTATTTTAAATCTCATAAATCATGCCCAGGCAGTGTTTGTCCCAGGAATCCAAGATTGTCTCAGTATCAGGCTCTATAAAAAAATTACCACAGTAAAGAGAAGTGTTTAGTCACCTCAATGCATATAGAAAGGACAGTAGACACACATTCATTTCACACATTCTAATAAAAGTTTTTATCAAAGAGTAGCAATAAAAGCTATTGTTCTGGGGGTGCCAGGTGGCTCAGTTGGTTAAGCATCCAACTTTGACTCAGGTCATGATCTCACAGTTTGTGGGTTCAAGCCCCGAATCAGGCTCTGAGCTGTCAGCACTGACAGCCTGCTTCGGATTCTGTGTCTCCCTCTTTCTCTGCCCCTCCCCCATTCACACTCCATCCTTTCTCTCAAAAATAAAACATTCAAACATTTTTAAATTATTATTCTGATAAAAGATACAAAAACGTTTGAAACCTATAGCAAACACCATACTTAATGATAAACTTTAGCAGCATTCTCATTAAATTTAAGGAACAAGACAAAACTTCTCATTATAATATCTATGATTATTTTGCTGAAGGGCTTAGCCTATGGAATAAGATATGGGAAAAAATCTAATACAAGGATTAGAAATTTTTGTAATTTGCTAACAATTTGTCTATATAGAAAATTGAAAGAAAAAATCAAACTGCCAGAAACTGTAAAATAATTCGGCAGGATTACTGGATATAAAATTAACTATAAACATCAATAAGTATTTATGTATTATCAATAATTAATAAATATAAGAGAAAAACTGTTATTCACAATAAAAATCAAGAAATTAGGGGTGCCTGGGTGGCTCAGTCGGTTAAGTATCTGACTTCAGCTCAGGTCATGATCCCACACTCAGTGAGTTCGAGCCCCGCGTCAGGCTCTATGCTGACAGCTCAGAGCCTGCAACCTGCTTCGGATTCTGTGTCTTCCTCTCTCTGACCCTCCCGCGTTCATATTTTGTCTCTCTTTGTCTCAAAAATAAATACAATCATTAAAAAAAATTTTTTTTAATCAAGAAATTAGATTTAATTAAAGATGCTTAGGATCTTATGGAAATATTATTAAATGCATATAATATATTAATAGAGAAGGAAGGAGAGAATCAAAGGGACAAAAATTTAGAAAGACCCTCCCTGAGTCAAAGTGCAAAGGAAAACCTAAAATTGATGGTGGAGGTGATCTTGAGGAAAATGTTATTGAAGGTCACAAAAAAGATCTGAATAAATGGAGAAATAATTAGGTTTTTAGATAGAAAGATTCAATATCTTAGATATTAAAGATTTTTGGGGGATTAAAAACCATTATAGGTAAAACAAAAGAGAATTCCTATTAAAACAATAATGGGGTGTAAGGCATTTATACATACACAAGTAGATTAATGAAAAGTATAGAGAACCTACAAACAGACGGAAGCATTGGCAACTTAAAATATAAGATCACAGATTTGAATGAAAAGCAAGATTATTTAATAAATGGTGTTTCTATTTGGAAAAAAAAAACTGAAATTAAACCTTTATATCACACTATACACAAGAATTCCAGATGAGTTAGGGGCGCCTGGGTGACTCAGTCAGTTAAGCATCCAACTTCGGCTCAGGTCATGATCTCACAATCCATGAGTCGGAGCCTCGTGTCAGGCTCTGTGCTGACAGCTCAGAGCCTGGACCAGGCTTCTGGTTCTGTGTCTCCCTCTCTCTCCACCCCTCTCCCTGCTTGCACTCTGTCTCTCTTTCAGAATGAAATAAAGACATAAAAAATAAAAATATAAAATAAAAGAATTCCTGATGAGTTAGACCAAAATGTTAAGAAAAAAATTTGAATTTATTTGATGAAGTGTAGGAGGAAGCCTTTTTGACACTGGAATCTGAAACAATTTATTAGACAAAACAAAAAAAGCACAATTAATAAAGAAAACAATTGTTCAGTTTGGCCTTTTAAAATTCTGGGTGGTAAAACACCATAAACAAATTTGAGAGATAAGTAGCTGGCTAGGAGGAGTTACAACACAGAACAAGGATTAATGAAAATAATTTATATGCCGGCCTACAAACTATTAAGAAAAAGAAAATAGAAAAAGTAGCAAAGGATGTGAAGAGGAAATCAACACAGTCAATGAACAATATGAAAAAATGTACCACCTCACATCAAAGAAATTAAAATTACATGGCATCATTTCACACGTATCAGATTAATAAAATCAAAAGGTATAATAATACCAATCTTCGGTGAGGATGGAATAAAAACAGGCAGGATTATACATCATTGTAATCACTTCAGATACTAATTTGTGTTACGTGGTGAAGTTTAAAATCTATGTAGTATAATCTATGACTTAGCAATTCTGGTTGTTAGGTGTAAACCTTAGAGAAACACTGGTACTAGATTTTGCATGCGAGGTCATTTATTGAAGCAAAAATGTAAAGAGAAAAGGCTTTTAACAATCTACATGCTCACTAATAGAAAAATTGATAAATAAATTGTGGTACCTTCACAGATGAAATACTATAAAGAGATTTTGCAACGCTCTAATTTAAATGATGTAACTAGATCTATGTAGATGGATACATTTAGAAACCATAATGTTAAAGGAAAAGAATAAGATATACAGTAAGTTTTAATTATATCAATTAAAACACACAAATCAATATCACATAACATGTAATATGTATTTTATACAGAAAAAAAGTACAGGTAGGAAGGCATCCCAAACAGTTTGCCTCTGGGAAGGAAAAGAAGAAATACAGAAAGATCTGACACAACATATTGATTGGAGACCCAGAAGAAGCAGAAAAGATGAAGCAAAAGAAATATTTGAACAGATGATGGCTAAGGATTTTCCCAAACTGCAGAAAGATACTGATGTCCAGATTTAAGAAACCCAATGAACTTTCGGTCTGCTTGGGATATAGAGAGCAGAAAAAGCATTCCTTCCTTACAGTAAGAACACAAAAGTCAGAAAAACTTCAAGGTTATGACTTTTCTTAAACCTATCAGAAAGCTGAAGTCTTAGGGCAATAGCAAGTCTGAAAACTAAGGAGAGACAAGTGCTTGCAGAAGAGGATGGGACGTGAGCACTTGCTTACCTGGAAAAGACAAAGGCAGACACCGGTAAGAAGAGTTCAGCTGGAATTTTTATTCATGAATTAATAAAGAACAGATGTGGGCTGGTGAGAATATGGAGAGTCCCTTAGGGCTGCAAATACGGAGGGGGTTTATATGACCCAAATGTACTTTCTCCTCCATGGCCCTCACTGGACACCTGCCCAAAGACTCCTGAGAAGACATCCCTCCCGGTACAGACCTAGGAAAGGCGAACAGCAGCCACAGCTGTAGGGCCACAAAGCCTATCCAGATCCTTCTTCCTTTCTCCCCTACACAACTGGGGCAGGCAGGAAATAATGTCACCCCCCATTACTTGGGTGAAAACCCACTGAGAGAAGGTAACAGGAAAAGTCTGTCTACCCTTGAGAGAGAAATAAATACAGCTGAGCCCAGAACTACTGCTGGGGAAGAGGCAGTAGCTCTGAGAAGACCATACTCACAAGACCAATAGACATGATACCTGCCAAAGACTCAGGGTTAATCAAAACAAAGAATACTCCTCACCCAACCCTCACCAACAAGCATCCAGGAATCAGCAATAGCAGAAACTTCTGGGAGAAGGAAGGAGAGAATCAAAAGGGCAAAAAGGTGAGAGACCCTCCCTGAAGCAAAGTGCGAAATGAAACCTTAAGTTCGTAATGGAGCTGACCTTGAGGAAAACCATCTAGCAAACTATCCCTTCTCCTAAACACAAGATACAGCTAGAGGAATATAAAATGTGATACACAGAATGCAACCATAGCAACCACACACCCCAAGCCCAAGTCATCTCCTGACTAGATTGGTTCAAAATCCTCAAGCAAAGGCAAAGATTGAATTCATGAGGAAGATGTGAATTACCTAATAATATGGCCCCAAAATATACCAGATACAAATCCTTATCATTACAAGGAAATATAAACCAGTTGACAATCACAGTAGATAGATTTAAATACACCCTTCTGTAATTGACATAACAAACAGACAAAACAGCAAAGACACAGAAAATTTGAACACGCGTAGTGATCACGACCTAAGGGACATATATAGAAAATTACGTCCAATGACTACAGAACACACATTCGTTTCAAGCACACATGGAACACTTACAAAAACTGACCATGTCCTGACCCTAAAGGTGGTATGGATTTCAAGAGATGAAAAGTCCAGTTTCTGACTCCAGTGTATTTAAGCAAGAAACAAAGGTAAGTAGAAAACTTCATGTTTATAAATTAAGAAATATACTTTAAAAACCCATGAATTAAAGAAAACATTAAAATCTAAATTGGAAAATATATTAACTGAATAATAATTAAAATGTTCCTTATCAAAATGTGAGATTAAGCCAAAACTGTAATTAGAAAAAAATTATGGCTTACAAACATATATTACAAAAAAGAGACTACAAGTTAGTGAGTAAGCATCCATCTTAAGAAGTTAGATCAAGAAGAGAAAAACAAAACCAAAGGAAACAGAAGAAAGCAAATGTTTAAATAATAATAGAAATCAGAGAAATACTCATAAAATGAATAAAAAAGTATTATTTGTTTCAAAAAGTAATAAAATTAACAAACCTCTGATGAGATGGTTAAGGAAAAGAAAGGAAAAGGAACTAGGAGTGCCTGGATGGCTCAATTAGTAGAGCCTGTGACTCCTGGTTTCAGGGTCATGAGTTGGAGCCCCATATTGGGCACAGAACTTACAGAAAAAAATAATAAAAAATTTAAAAAAAGAGAGAAAGAAAAGATGAGAGGGTATTATGAACAACTTTAAGACAATACTTTGAAAACCATGGTTCAATGGATAAATTCCTACAAAATATACAAATTAAGAATACTGAGCCTAGGGGTGACTGGGTGGCTCAGTTGGTTAAGTGCCCACCTCACGGTTAGTGGGTTTGAGCCCGGCATTGGGCTCTGCACTGACAATGTGGAAGCTGCTTGGGATTCTCTTTCTCGCTCTCCCTCACTGCTCTTCCCCTGCTCATGGGCACTCTCTCTCTCTCTCTCAAAATAAATAAATAAACAAACATTAAAAAAAAAGAATACTGAATTAAAAAAAAATAGAAAGCCTGAATGGCTCTGTAACTACCAAATAAATGGAATCCATGACTTAAAAACCTATGCCCAAAGACTTCCACCAAACAATTAAAGAAATATAATATGAATCTTTCATCAACTTCTCCAAAGATCATAAAAGGAGGGAAAGTTCCTGAATTCATTTGATTATATTTTGATACAAAAACCTGGCTATGTCAGTATGAGAAAGGAAAATTTAAGCAAGTCTTACTCATAAATATAAATATAAAAACATTGTTTAAAAACTGACCTGTCCAGCAATATATAAAAAGGGTAAAAATTATAACCAATTTGAGGTTTATTCCAGTAACACAAGTTTGGTTTAACTTTTCTTAAATATCCAATTTTAATTTTAATAAACATACCGTGGTTTTAACATTACAAGAAGCAGGTGAAGACATATGGAAACACTCTGTACCATCTTTCCAACCCTTACATAAATCTAAAATAACTGTAAAATACAGAGGAAAAAAAATCAGTGTAATTCCTTACATTAACATGTGAGGAAGGAGAAAAATATGTAAATATTTTAATAGTTGTGAAAAAGCTATTAAACAAATTCACAATCCATTCATGATTTTTAAAAACCCTTAGCAAGCTACAAGTAGAAATATAACTTCCTTTATCTAATGAAGAAGGTCTTTATAAAGTCTAATCAGCAACTTAACTGTAAAATATTAAAACTTTCTCTTTGAGACCGGGAGTAAGGCAAGGATGTCCATTGTCATCCTCCTGTTCCACACTGGATTGGTGGTCCAGCCAGATGGCAAGGCAAGAAAGAGATACAGTCATGCACAGAATGGAAAGGAAGAAACAAGACTGAATGAATGCTATGAAAACCTAAATTATCTACAGATAAATTATGGTAATGTACTAATGAGTTTTGCAACATTACTAGAACTTTCTTTCTCTTCCTTCTTCCCTCTTTTTTTCTTTCTTTCTTTCTTTCTTTCTTTCTTTCTTTCTTTCTTTCTTTCTTTCTTTCTTTCTTTCTTATTGAAGGTAATTTCAATCAAAGTCCCAAAGCCTCTAAAATGTACATAGAAATGCAAACACTCATCATTCATCAAAACATTCTAGAAGAGGGGCGCCTGGTGGCTCAGTCAGTTGAGCATCTGACTTCACCTCAGGTCATGATCTCACAGTTTGTGGGCCCTGTGTCAGGCTCTGTGCTGACAGCTCAGAGCCCGGAGCCTGCTTCGGATTCTGTGGCTCCCTCTTTCTCTGCCCCTGCCCTTCTCACACTGTCTCTCTCAAAAATAAACATTAAAAAAATTTTTAAAAAACCACAACATTATCGAAGAACGGGTGGGAGAACATGATCTATGAGGTAGAAAGATTTAGTATGAAGCTACAAGTTTCAATACAGTGTGGTATTAGTTCAAATATTAATAAATAGATCAATGGATTCAAATAAGGATCCTTTTGTGAACCACATCAAGATTGTCTCCATTCTACCTTTAACTTTAGCCTGCTATTTGCAACAGCGTGTTGGTCTTCACCAGCATCATGCATGTGCTGGTCGCCACATCTTGCTTTTTTAAAAAGATATATTTATTTTCTGGGACAGTGTAAATGGGGGAGGGGCAGAGAG
This sequence comes from Panthera pardus, assembly GCF_024362965.1. Taxonomy (NCBI): domain Eukaryota; kingdom Metazoa; phylum Chordata; class Mammalia; order Carnivora; family Felidae; genus Panthera; species Panthera pardus. Next base: position 47,250,031 of record NW_026526765.1, on the reverse strand, counting down.
AGAGGGGAACAGTGGATCTGAAGTAGGCTCTGTGCTCACAGGCTGACAGCAGCAGGTCCGATGTGGGGCTCAAATTCATGAACCATGAGATCATGACATGAGCCAAAGTCACTCAATCGACTGAGCCACCCAGGTGCCCCTCCACATTTTGCTTTTGACCCACATTACATAATTCTTTCTTCCTACCCTAGGATCGCTCTAATACCAAGGTATGGGATGCCCATTTTCAGCACTCACACATTGCAACCTGGAGGCGTAGATGTTTTAACACTTGTGAAGCCAGCTTTGGACCCAATGAAGAGTTTTTTGTTTTTTGTTTTTTTTTTTTTCTTTTTGTTCCCAGGCAGAGTGTTCCAAGTTGTATTTATTTCCTATGGCTCCTTAAACAGGCTGAGCAGCAGTGACATATAGCAGTGGCCAGTTCTATTATACATCTTGAATTGACTTTTTTTTTTCTTATTTCACTTTCTCTGTCTTGTACTTCTCCTGCCTGGGGTTCCCAAATAAATGACCTCTGTGCACCCTTTGCCTCAGGACTCTACTTTTAGGAAAATCCAGATGAAGACAATAACACTGTTGAGGAATGGGGCAAGATGGCATTTGCAATATATGGTGCTGTCACAATGAGATATCCATATAGAAATAATAAAATCTGACCTCTACTTATACCTCATTTAAAAAATCAATTTTAGGTAGATTATAGATCTAAGTGTAAGAAGCAAAACAATAAAAGCTCGAGAAGATAATGTGGGAGCACATATTCCTGACCTCAGGGATAGGAGAAGACTTTTAAAGTGAACCCGTCAGTAACAAAGAATCAAAGTCCGATAAATTTGGCTACATCAAAATTAAGAACATCTGTTTGTCAAGACATCATTAAGAGAATGGAAATGCGAGGCACAGAATAAGAGATTTGCAACACATAGCACCAATAAAGGGGCTTGTATCTAGAATATAAAATGAAGTCCTATAAATCAATAGAAAGACAGAAAACCTAGGAGAAAAGTGCAGAAGAGAGTTGATCAAAGAAGATATCCAAATGGTTACCAGACATGCAACAATGTGTTCATTAGCCATCATGGGAATGCAAACTAAAACCACAAAAAGATTCACAGCCACCAGACTGGTTAAACATTTTTAAGCCGACAATTCCAACTGTTGGCAAGGATGTGGAATAAGGGAACTCTCAAATTCTGCTGATGGGAGCATACATTAATACCACCACTCTAGGAATATTGGGCAGTATCTCCTTAAACTAAACATGTTTATTGCCCATGACCTAGCAATTCTGCTCCTAGAAATGCATCCATCAGAAATGCATATTCATGGGGGCACCTGGGTGGCTCGGTTAAGCCTCTGACTTCAGCTCAGGTCATGATCTCGCAGTTTGTGGGTTCAAGCCCTGCGTCGGCTCTGTGCTAACAGCTCAGAGCCTGGAGCCTGCTTCAGATTCTGTCTCCCTCTCTCAATCTGCTCCTCCCCTGCTCGTGCTCTGTCTCTCAACAATAAATAAATGTTAAAAAAAAATTAGAAATGCATATTCATGGAGCCTGAGTGGCTCAGTTGGTTAAGTGTCTGACTTCAGCTCAGATCATGATCTCACGACTTGTGAGTTCAAGCCCCTCATTGGGCTGTCTGCTGTCAGCACAGAGCCTGCTTGGGATCCTCTATCCCCTCTCTCTCTGCCTCTCCCCCACTCACAAGTGCATACTAACATTCTCTCTCTCAAAAATAAATAAACATTCAAAAAAAGAAATCCAGATTCATGTGCACCAAAGAGAATGGGCAGGAATGTTCACAACAGCATTACTTTAATAGGCCAAAGTTAGAAAACAGCCAGGAGTTTATCAACCATATGGGACAAATCAATCACTGAGTATTCACACAACAGAAAACAGCAGTGAAAATGAAACTATAGCTCTACACAATAACAAGAATGATTATCACAAATGTTATGCTGTGAAAGAAATCAGACACAAATGTCTGCATGGATTTGGTTATTTAAAATTCCAAAACAGCCAAAATCATATTGTTTATAGATGTATACTTTAGTGTTAAAAATACAAAAGGAAAGCAAATAAAGCGACTGTCATAAAGGCAGAATAACAGTTTCTCTTAAGGGGAAAAGGGGAGTTGTTATGGAGTCAGGTCACTTTGAGGGTTCACGGTGTTGGCAATGTTATTTCCTAATCTAGACTGTACTTATACAGATAATTACTTTCTAATGACTTATGAATCCACATGTTTATTTTCCTCAGTAAAGTATGTAACATTTCACAGTAGAAAAAACATTTCACAGAGAGAAGAGCAACACCATCCTAACACTAAATGAATAGTGGGTTTTCATTAAATTTTAACACATTATTCTCATGAAGAGGAAGTTTAATAAGCAGCCAAAAGCTGAGACATGAGACCTAGAAAAGCGTTAGTCATAACAACGCTATACTATTGGCCACATGGCAGAGTTTTCCATACTGCTTCATATGCTTGATGACATTTTTGGGGTGGTGAAGAAATTGTCATTCAGAAGAGTCAAAGGACTTTTCCAAGGTCAGAAAGCTATGAAAGGCCTTTAACAGGACTTGAACTGGGGCGTTCCCCTTTAAGTCCAGCACTCTTTCTCCCAAATCCAGCAAAGGGACCCGAAAGGGGGAATAAGAGCCTATAGGAAGAGTGGTCGGGAGAGTACGAAGTGAGGCATTGGTCCTACAAAGTGGTTGCTGTTTAAGGATTTTGACTTTTTATTTGTGTGTGTGTGTGTGTGTGTGTGTATGTGTGTGTGCAGACGCATGCATGTGCTTGTACTTTGGTTTTGTTTTGTAGAGGACACTCTCGCTAAGCCACTTAACCAAGGAGAAAAGAAAAAATGGGAAAGATTATGATCACTTACCACAAGAGGCTTTCTTTCCTTAGGTCCTGGCTGTGTGAACCTGTGTTAGGACTGGAACGAGCTCATGTTCGCATGTTCATTTTCAGCTTACCTCTTTTAATGACATCTATTGCTGCAATAATAATCACCCTCCAAGCTCTGGGTGCTGGAACTCACTCTCTGAAAGACGTCTTAAGAAACTGCCATATCTCACCTATGAATAAATTACCCATCATGAATGCACTTCAGCCCCAGAATAATGTGATTTGCCCTGACCCCATTAGATTACATCAATGTAACTACACAGATGCTAATTGTAATACTCTGTTATTTGCACACAGAATCAAGGGGCAATGTCCTGCCTTAAGAGTTTAATGGCTCTAAAGCAGCGAGAAGCAGACTTCGTTATCCCTCTCTGGCTTTTCAGCAGCTGGTGGTCTCTGTAGGAAAATGCAAATGCAGAAGCAGAGTAGCTGAACCTTGGGTATGTTTGCATTTATACCTGCTAATTAAACCAAAGGAAAACCTTACCTTCCCAACTGAAAACCTTCTGCCCTGGGACCTCAGCCCAGGTACAAGCCAAGATCGTGCTGTTCTCCTCACTTAGAACAATGCTGTCCACTGGAAATACAGTGTGAGCCAAAACTGAGACCCATGTAAGTAATTTTAAATTTTCTAGTACAAAAAAAAAAAAAGGCAAAATTAGTTTTAACAATATCATTTTAGGCCAGGATATCCAAAATGTTGTCATTTATATATTTAATCAATATTTAAAAAGTTGAGATATTTCACATTCTGTTTTTTTTTTAAGGGGTTTATTTTATTTATTTCTGGGAGTGAGAACGCAAGTGGGTGAAGGACAGAGAGGGGGACAGAGGATCCAAACCAGGCTCCATTCTGACAATAGCAAGTCCAATACGGTTCTTGAACTCATGAACGATGAGATCATGACTTGAGCTGAAGTGAGATACTCATCCAACTGAGCCACCCAGGAGCCCCTACATTTTGTTTTCATATTAAATCTTCAAAATCTACATTTACAGCTGTAGAGGATAAAAAACATCTTTCCTCTACTTTCTTATATTCGGTAGCAAATGTCTGTGAATTAAACTGACAAATGACAAATTAACAGGTGAAAAGCATACACATTTTATCTGATGTTAGGATTTTAATTTGTACATGCGTGGAAGGCTTCACAGAAAAGAAATGAGACCGAGAGAGGCAGTTAGACCTAAGGGCTTATGTATCCCTTTAACAAAGGTTGATTAGTTGTAGAGAAGACATAAGGAAAGGAGTTCAGGCTTGTGGGCATGGTCAGTTGTGGGAAGGTGAATGTATTGAGGAAACTAACTGAAGGTGAGGGTTGTTTTAGTAAGCTTTGTTTGTGAAAACCCATCTCTCTGCCGACCTTCGGTCTCCAGTGGTAATGACTCTTTTGTCCTCCAGGTACAGGAGAGGGGAGAAGGGACAACTTCACAAAGGCAAGTTTATGCCAGCTTTGGGTAGATGGGGAGAGCACAGAGCTCTCTGTGTCTACTGTCTCTCAAGTGCTATCAGCTCAAAATAGTCCTTACAGCAAATTGGCATATTTGGGCATATTCTGAACTCCTTAATAGGACCTCTCAATTTGGACCCTATACATTTCAGCTGCTCCATGGTCACAGATGATGAGGGGCAACCATACGGGACAGTGCAGATTTAAAGCTTCTTTGCGTTCCTTCCCAGAGCAGCTTCTCCAAGTGCAAATGAATCTAAGACTGAAATTAGGCTAGGAGCATTCAAGTGCTTAACATAATCTCTAAAACATGGTCCGCTCCAATAAATGATAGCTATTATTGTTGTTGTTGTTGATCTTGTATTGAATACATTCAGCTTGCCTCATATCAAAGTCCACATCTGGGGGTGCCTGGCTGGCTCAGTCTGTAGAGCACACGACTCTTGATCTTGGGGTTGTGAGTTCAAGCCCCACACTGGGCATAGAGCTTACTTCAAAAAAAAAAAAAAAAAAAAAAAAAGATCCACATCTAAATTTTTATACCCGTCTATTGCCCATCTATGCAAAACACCAAAATCTTATTATATACAGCATTTGTAAAATGCCATGCATAACGTTATCTTTAACTATAGTTTTTATGACATAGCTGTCTCACACTTAGAACATTTTTACCATACATTTGACTTTACCAAATCTGCATAACACCTGTACTATTATTTTATATTTGCCTTCAAATCACCTTTTTTCTTTAATCTGAGTATTTGGGGACTTTACTCTCATCCTAGGAAGTCTCAGTCCTGAAATTGGGGGTTTGATATGCTAGATTAGGACTTTTCCTAATATTAATATAAATGCATAACTTAGAAAAATTTCTTTGTGCCTTTCCTAAAGACATCATATATACAATAATAGTACACCTTAACACACTTTGAGAAAAAAGTGATATAATCACTATTTTTATACAGCATTCTATGCTGGCTCTGTTATCTTGAAGCTTTGTTGCCTTGGCAGGTTACTTAAACCCTCTAACTAATGGTTATCTAACTAATGGTTGTTTTATCTTTAAAATGAGGATAACAAAAGTATCTATTGCACAGAGATTTTGAGTATTAGATGAGATAATGCATACAGAGTGTTTAACACAGTGCCTGGTTTTCTTGAGTGCCTTGATCACGAAATGTTTGGTCTATTTTTATTGTAAGTGATTTATAGTATACAAAGCATTTCCCATGTATTAATTCCATAAGAACATGCTAAAGAAACCAAGTATCATTATTTCTACTTTATAGATAAGGAAGCCATGCCTGATAACTTATTCAGGGTTAATGAACCAGTACGTAGCAAAGTTGGACTTAAATTCTTCTTTGAAGGCACATTCATTGCTCCTTCCATTAAATTACATATGCTCTAGTAGGAAATGTCTTTGCCTGTTTTTTGTCATTGCCACCTACTAAAAAAGGAATTTTCCCACTGGCAAAAAAATTGAGTACAGGAAGTTGGAGAGTCATTTTTGTCATGACCATCAATACGTATTTATGAAGCACCTAGATATGCAAAGCCCTTTTCACCAAGAAGGTATGATTTCCTCTGCTCCCTTAGCTGACCACAGAGCAAGTCACTGTGGAACTGACCATCAGAGCAAACATTCAAACATGCATTAAAGTGAAGCCATCACTTCAACTTGGACTGCCTATCACCAGGTGAATTCAAGAATCTGAGCAACTTTTCAGACAATGTGGTTCTGGTGCTTAAAATAGTGTGGTATGTTAGGTTGGAGGAGGACGGTATAACATTCTTTTGGAATTTGATTTTCAAGTCAAGGTCTAAATGCTTTGTTTCACTCTATGAAATTAGGGTTTTGCTTTTTTTTTTTTAGTTTGTTTATTCCTCGAGACAGAGAGAGAGAGAGAGAGAGAGAGAGAGCAGGGAAGGGGCAGAGAGAGAGGGAGAGAGAGGATTCCAAGCAGGCTCTGCACTGTCAGCGAGGACACTGATGCGGGGCTCAAACTCATGAACCATGAGACCATGACCTGAGCTGAAATCAAGAGCCAGATGCTTAACCACCAGAACCACCCAGGCGTCCCATCACTCTATGAAAGTGTTGAGGCACACAGCCTTAGTGTCTTCCACAGAGTAAGAAGAACAGATTCTGCCTTTCAACATTTCCAAGAAACCTTTCAAGGCAAATTTAAGTCAGAAAGTCATACTAGAAACTATCCTCCAGATATGAGGCAGCTCTAAAAAACTGCAGGGTCCTGTTCATAAGGAATAAAGAATTGCTACTATTGATGCCATATTTTCTTCTGTTTTCTTCCCCAAGAAGAAATTTAGATTACTAACAATCACAACTTACATTTCCAGAAGAGACACACCTATAAATGCCTGAAAGTATAGAATCTGCAGCATAGCATTTACATTTTAATATAAAACTCTCTTAAAAATGATTGTATATGTGTTGGCCAACTATCCAACAAAAATGCAAAATCTGTTGGGGCAGATATATTGTTGACTTAAAAAAAAAAAAGATTCCAAGTGTTGCAAGTGATCCTATTTCTGTAAAACCACAACTACATCTTAAAAATTTCTTTTAACTGTATATCTTTATCTATCTGCCTAGCTGGAAGAGAGTATATCAAAATGTTAACCGTGTCCCTCTGGAAGGGGGGAAGATTATGTGGGTTTTTTTTTTTCTCCATATAGTTTTGTATTCTAACTTAGACAATGAGCAGGTGTTAGTGTCCTTTGCAGTATGTTCTTTCAAACTATTTAAAAATAACAACTCCAGGGCACCTGGGTGGCTCAGTCGATTAAGCGTCCAACTCTTGGTTTTGGCTCAGGTCATGATCTCACAGTTTGTGAGTTGGTGAGTTTGAGCCCCACACGGGTGCGCTGGCAGTGGGATTCTCTGCTTGTGTGGGATTCTCTGCCTCCCTCTCTCTCTGCCCCTCCCCCACTCGCTCTCTAGCTCTCCCTCAAAATAAATAACCCTTAAAAAATAAATAAGTAAAATAAAAATAAAAATAACAACTCAGGAGCACTTTGGCTATTTGGTGACTTACAGATTGCAGCTCCCACAGGGAAAGTAAGGATGAAGGATGATGTTCAACATTCCACCAAACTCCTGGATGTAGCACATCTTTGGAGGAAAAAAAAAAAAATCCATGTAGATCTCATCTTAAGCAAACCTCTGGAGAAACCCAATACACTGGGTGGGGACCACTAACAAGCTATTCACTAATCAGGAATTCAGGTAACCTGACTAACATCTTTCCCATGACCTAGGAATTGAATGTGAGTTTTCAGCCTACACTTATCACATGGGAACATTTTCTCATCCAGTATAATGAGGATAATGCATTTCTATTTCACAGGGCTGCCTGAGGACGGGGTAAGGTACTATGTGTGAAATGCCCAGCCCAATGACTGGCAGAGAGCAGAGGTACTTAATGAGTAGGAGCTATCTGCAGCCAGGGCCAGGCCAAGTCCCTTCCCCAGGGGAGAGGGAAGGAGACATTAATTCCAAATCCCCAAATTTCCTCTTCCTTTTAAGTAGTACAGGCAGACTCTGAAACCTCTCTCTGCTTCAGCTTCTCAAATGTGACTGGTGACGCTAGACTTCCTATTAGGATCCCAGAGACTGCAAGCAAGAAAAAGAAGAATCCTTCAGGAAAAGGAATTTACTCTTAACCATAAAAGTCAAGAGCTAGAATCCTGAGTTTGTTCTGTTCACAGAGAGAGAATTAAAATTTCGATAACACAGTTCAGAAATGAGCACTAAACATGGATAATGCAAAGCCATTGAAGAGAAAGTAATTGTCTTACAAAGAAGAAAATGTGACATAGTGATAAGAGTGAGGCTTAGAAAGGCGAGCTTCACCAGGTCCACACAGGTAGGAAGTGGTGATACTGGGATTTGAAGTGGGTTCAATTCCACCAGCTTCCTTGTCTTACTACAGTTATCAAATCCTCAGGTTCGAAATGAATCTTAGAGGCTCCAAGTCAGTTTCCTCGTCTCTAAGAGGGTTCAAACACTAGTAGATCAGGGAATCGTGCTCCGGTCTGTAAACTTGTCCACTAAAATATCATTAGTTTGCCAGATTTTGGAAAAGAAAAAAACACAGGATGCCCTGTAAATTTGAATTTTTGATAAATAAATAAGTTTTAATATAAGTGCATGGACATACTTATATCAAAAAAAAATGTTGTTATTCTGAAATTGAAAGTTAACTGGTTCCCTGTCTTTTATCTGGCAACCTAAGATATGACGTCAGCCCAGCATTCCACATACAATCTAAGCAAAAGGAGAGATTCTTCGCAGAATGTTGAAATGTGTAATTCAAAGCGAAAGGATGACATTTTTGAGTTTTTAAACCATAAAGCATTTGTGAAGCACTTTACACTTGACTAATAACTTCCTTTGATTTCGGTCCTCCCAGACTGACACTCAAAGAAATTATGCTACTCGCTCACTGTCACACAGCTAGTAAGTTAGAATGTCTGACATTAAATCTAGATAATCTAAAGTCACTGCTACTCTTACTACCAGTGCTAATAATGGTAAGCACAGCTATAATTTATTAAGTGCTTGCTATATTGTCTGTCAGGTGCTGTGACTGGACTTTTATACATCATCTCCTCCTTTATGAGGACAAACTTCTGCACAGAGAAGACTCTCATGGAATACTATTTACAATCTTCTGTCTCAAAACATTTCTTTCGAATTCCAAAATTATGAGTGACTAAATTGAGGAGTACATTGCAAATAATTTAATACAAAATTTGACAAATTCCTGGGAAGTTATGGAGGACGGGGAATATGTATTGGCCAAAACTAACTCATCATCCTACATTGAACCCAGAACTCAGCAAAGAAAAGGGATACAAAAATCTTTTTTATTAAATGAAAGAACAAATGAATAAACAGAAGTCTACAGATATCAATCTAAGATTCTAGAAGAGTTGAGAAGGCATCCTTTTTTTCCAGTAAACAATTTAAAACCATCACAGAGCCTTCCAAGAGAAAAAAATAGATTACACAGTAAGTAAGTAGTGTTGATCTGTACAACAAGCCTCGCTTCTCTAAGCTTTGCTTGAAAAAAAATATTGTCAGAGAAGGAGGAAGATGGAGAAAAGAACAAAAGGTCTTTGTTTAATTAGGCAGTATTATGGTTCTTCAATAGACAACTTGCTTCATTGTGTAGCCTACAAAATTCACGGAGAGTGATCTCAGAAAGAACCCACCTGCTGCCATTGCCATGTAAAGTTCTGTTGTCGAGAGACTAGAAGTGTCTGATTTGTGTCAGGTACTAGGAGGTGGCTGAACTGCGGGACCATCCACAAGAGTTACAAATAACCTAATGACAGAGGGTTCGATGGCCACTTTTCTGGTACAGAAAAGCATAAGGGAGGAGGGCAGGAAAGGAATAGAGGAATAGAGAAGACACCAACAAATATCAGGGGAAGAAAAAGAAATGAATTCAGTAAGGGTCTAGAGGGTGAATTCTAGCTCTAGCTCTATGAGCTGCTAGGGATGGGGTTAGATGAAGTTCTTTCTTTCCTGGGCCTCAGTTTCTTCATCTGTAAAGTGAAGGCATGTGGGGGTTCAGACTATGTCACCCCCAAATACGCCACTTTAGCATATGAGTTATTTTGAATTAAAGCTGGTTGAGAAACAGCCAGTGCAAGAGGACACTCTGGTCACCTTATGTGCCCCTAAATGCAGGAGATAAATCTCCCATGCGAGAGGTACCCTTGCCGTACCAGAGGATAGAAGACATCCTTATCACCAGAGATGAGAACCTGGGGCTGATGCGAATCTAGATGGGAAGCTATGAATAAACCTTATTACTCTCTTGCCATATTTCTACCCCTAGCCCAGACCCCCTGATCTTGTAAATTATTTACAAACTGTTTTTTTATTGAGAAGCAAAAAAAAAAAAAAAAAAAAAAAGAAAAGAAAAGAAAAAAAGCTGCCTGCTTTGGTCGCTTCTTTGAGTCTTATATCTTTGGGGGGAGGGGCCTCCCGTATGTGTGTGTGAAATTACATTTCTTTTTCTCCTGTTCATCTGTTTTACGTCAGTTATTAGACCAGCCACAGAATTAAGAAGGAAGGAAGGAAAATGTTTACCTCCTCTATAGGCGTTAGACTTGAATGTTTCACAGACTGTATTCATGGATTCACAGGATATCGCCAAGTGGTATACAAAAGAAAAAATGCACTTGTGTGGTTAATTAAATTTGGAAAATGCTGGATGAAGCAAGGCAAAATGAGTTTCTTTATTTCAGGATTTTTAAGTTCAAATGTGCTTTCTTTTCTCATCTTTAAGGGGGGTGATAGTGCCTACCCCATTAAGTTCTGGTGAGGATTAAGTGAGTCAATTCTAAGCGCTAAATAGATATTAGCTTCTATTAGAGTGGCTATCGTCATCATCGTTAATCTCGTAAGTGGAAGGGTATAGAATATAGCATCTTCCAAACTTAAGAGCAAGAGACTTGTCTTATTTATTAATTTATTTGTGATTTTCTCAGCAGGCAAACATTGCTCACTATACCATCTGAGAAATCTTGATCCAGAATTGACTCTAAGACCCCTTCCATCTCTGATATCTTATGACTCCGTGGTAAATTAAGCTCCTAAACGCAGGCTTCTATGCCCTCAGCAAGAGTGCTAAAGCCCACAATATTCACTAAATGAAATTTACTGAACAAATGATTTTTTTTTAGTCGAGGACCCACAAACTCCACCTAGTTCACAAGCCCAGATTCCAGCCCTACGTCCAGCTGCAAGAGTTTTTCAGAGACTGGTTTTGATACTTGGAAAGGGGACGAGGAACTTCAGTGTATCTGCAAATGCTTAGCACCACCCCTCGCAGGCTAAATTTGCCCTAATCATCCAAGCCATTAGCTGTTTCATTCATTCACTTAGTTATTCATTCATTCAGAAATGTCTACGCAATTTCCACCATGTTCCAAGCACTGTCCCCGCAATGAGGAGATTGCAATGATGAGTCACTCATAGAGCAGGCCTTCACAGTAATTACAGTCTCCTAGAGGGGAAAAAGTATATATAGTAATGGTAAAATCAGGTGAGGAGTGCTGAGAGCAGCAGCAGTTTAGTGCAGTAACAGATTACAGTCAGCTTTGGAGAAAAGCAGCGTCGTCAGGGGAGAAGCATGTGGCATTTAAAGAGGACCTGGGGGGTGTCTGGGGGGGCTCAGTCAGTTAAGTGTCCGACTTCAGCTCAGGTCACTATCTCACTTTCGAGTTGGAGTCCCACGTCAGGCTCTGTGCAGAGAGCTCAGAGTCTGGAGCCTGTTTCAGATTGTGTCTCCCTCTATCTCTGTCCTTCCCCCGCGTGCACTCTGTCTCTCTCTCTCTCAAAGATAAACGAACATTATAAATAAATAGATAGATAGATAGATAGATAGACCTTGAAGGAGATAGGCATGTGGACATTCTAGGCAGAAATTCACGGGCAAAGAATTAATACCCCATCATATCAACAGCTCACGTCGTAGTGTGTGGGCCAATCACGTGGCACAGACTCACAGGCTGTGAAGCCCTGGAATGACACCCCAGGTCTGCCACCTGCAGGCCACTTCCTTAAGCAAGTAACCTCTCCTAGTTTCCTTATTATTTCCCAAGTGTAAATATTAACGTGAGATGAGTAAGCAACAGTAAGAGTTGAATTTTATTTAGCCCTTGCCAAGTTGCAGGTGCTATTTTAAGCCCTTTGTATGTATTGGCTCATTTAATACACACAACAAATGCATTTCTCAGGTGAAGTAGTTTGACCAAATCAAGGAGTAATGATAATCGAAGCCCAGACTTCTTCCCAACTCTTTCTGATTACAGACCCAGGCCAAACCACAGTCACTATTATGATCCTCTCTCTTGCACAGTGAAGAAACTGAAGCCCAGCAAACTTACGAAACTCAAAGGCTTGAGGTTACACAGCTAGTAAATGGCAGAGCTGAGGCTCAGATCTAAGACTGAACATTCACTTGCCAGCACGTGCTCTGAAAGGCCCATGCAGATTCTTCTAATAACTGTACCAGCGCATATGCTTCAAATAACTTACTGTGTGCTAGGCAGTGTTTTAATCATTTCCATGGATTAACTCATTTAGACCTTCCGATGGCCCCCTGAAGTGAGTATGGATGAGAGCAGGGAAGTATAGGGGCGCAAGGTAAGTGACCCACAGACTCACAGGTAGGAGCTAGTGCACTCAAGACTTGGACTCAAGCCAGCAGGCCTCCCAGTCTGAGTTCTCACTATGACATCGTACTCCCTCTTTTAAACTTTGTTGAATGTTTATTTATTTTTGAGAGAAAGAGAAAGAGAGAGAGAGGGAGGGAGGGGCAGAGAGAGAGGGAGACAGAGAATATCAAGCAGGCTCCATACTGAGTGCCGAGCCCAACACAGGGTTCGAACCCACAAACCATGAGATCACGACCTGAGCGGAAATCAAGTGTCCAGTGCTCAACCAATGGAATCACCCAGGTGCCCACTCCCTCTTAAAAAAAAAAGGAAGAACGGGACAAAAGACACTGAACATTCAGAACCCCACTTCCCTTACTCAGAAGACACTTGAGAGGATCTAAAATTTGAGGGTAACATGGCTAAACGATAAAGTGCTCCCTTGGGAATTACCCCTTTCCTGATTTGAATCATTCATATTTTCCTTTTTTTTTTTTTAATGTTTATTTATTTTTGAGACAGAGAGAGACAGAGCATGAGCAGGGGAGGGACAGAGAGAGAGGGAGACACAGAATCCGAAGCAGCTCCAGGCTCTGAGCTGTCAGCACAGAGCCTGACATGGGGCTCGAACTCACAGACTGTGAGATCACGACCTGAGCTGAAGTCAGACGCTTAACCGACTGAGCCACCCAGGCGCCCCGAATCATTCATATTTTCATTGCAGGAACTGTGTAGGAGTTGGGGAGAGATTTCATTAAGTGAACGATGCGGCACTTTCTGTATGTTCAAATTGACTGTCGATATGCACCCTTATGGAAGACACTTGAAATATTTAAAATTGGAGCACATACACAGCGGGTGATAGCGGTTGTGCGCACGCACACTAAATGGAAAAACAAATGGAGGGAGCTATTTAAAGTATGAGAGCCAAGTGATAGGATACACTTTAAAATTAGAAGAGATGAGGGTCTCCAAAGCTTAAATGAAAGGAGTCCTATGGAGCCTTTTTATTTCTACCATTTCATGTTCTGTAACCTTCTTTTTAATAGTAGCTATCATCTCAAATGTGGTGGGCATTTTTGGAAGCTAGAAATGATCATTAGCTCTTAGAATTAAAAGACACCAATAATTGACTGATAATCTGTCTCAGTTAAGCTTTTTCCTCACGTTCTTTCCCTTGTTTTTATTCAGAGTGTGAAAAATGCCTAGCAGGTGGACTTTCTGCTGAAAACTGAAGGAAAGATGTATTTTGGCTAATTGCTTTGTGCAAGAGTTGGTTAGGAAATGAGAGCTGGCGTTAAAGGCAAGATAAGTGTGCAATTAATGACAACTGGGTAGGAATTAAAGAGCAGGAAAATATTACAGCGAGTCTACGTTAATAGCATGAAAATAAAACCTCTCCACTTGAGAGGCAATCTCCTCTGCTTCCTTGTTTTATATCTTGAGTCTTTTTCAATTAGCTGCAGGTCATGGAAAAACAAATAACAAATCTATCATCCATCTTTTACTTCCATTTGAAACTACAGTATGAGATTGTTTTGGGTAGAAGTAAAATCGGTCATTTTAAAAGTTTATTATGTATATAAGTGCATATAAAATATTAATTATGGTATGCCTTATAATATGCTAATACTAACAATTCCTGAGAATTACTCTGTGCCAGGTACTGTGCTGGCGTCATGGGGATTAAGTCACTCAGTCCCAACAATTTAGAAGGATGCATGGAGATAAGCAATGAGGAAACCAGGACTCAAAGAAGTTAAGTAATTTATTAAAGGTCATACAGATCACTGGTGGTGAAGAAGGATTCCAACTCATGGCCTTGTGATCCAAAACAACCCATTCTCTTCATGGCCACTCTGTATGCCAGTTTTACCTGTTGTTATTCCTTACGCCACTTGCTTGAAACAGCAGAGAAACCTGTTAACGGCCGTCTTATTACCTGATCATTGTATAAGATTGTGCTTCTCAGGTTGGAAACTGGGGAACACAGGGAGGCACCTTGGTCTCTGAAGCCAGAGGATTTTAAATGATGTCCCTTCCTAGAATGTTAAAGCTAGTCAATTGGTAATTAAAAAACAATGTGGATGGAACTAGAGTGTATTATGCTAAGCGAAGTAAGTCAGTCAGAAAAAGCCTATGATTTTACTCATATGTGGAATGTAGAAACAAAGCAGATGAATATAGGGGAAGGGAAGGAAAAATAAGCTAAAAACAGGGAGGCAACCCATAAGAAACTCTTAAATACAGAGAACAAACTGAGGGTTGCGGGAGGGGTCCTGGGTGGGGGTGGGCTAAATGGGTGATGGGCACTAAGTAAGGCACTTGGGATGAACACTTGGTGTTATATGTAAGTGACGAATTACTGGTTCTAATACTGAAACTAATGGTACACATATGTTAACTTACTTGAATTTAAATAAATACATTTTTTAAAAATGCATTTTTACATTAAAACACATGTTATAGAGAATTCATATGAATTTTTAAGGTAAAACATGATAAACATTAAAAAGAAATGTTGGGTTCAGCTGTACATTCCAGAAGAGCTAAGCCCATCCCCAAGTTTTGGTTCATCTTTCTAAAGACATCATCACACCTTACCCCGCCCACCTGCCCCCTTCTTCTGGTGATTGCACCATATCATTCTATAGGGGACCACCCTCATGTACATTTTCACTCTCAGTGACTCAGTGGTAGACCCCATTCCTGGCTCTAATGGAAGACTGTGATCCAGGGGGACCCAATTATAGGTAATTGGGAAAGAGAAATTCTTTTGTATTGACTTGAAGCTGGGAAGATGACTGCCTAGAGCTGCTCTGAGCCATCTGGCCTCTATGTGAGCAGACCTTGCCTGAGAATGACGCCAGCATGGAGCAAATCAGGGCCAAGAGATGGAGCAAGACCAAGTCCTGCTGAAATCGTTTGAGCTCTGGCCATGCTTGAGGCGAAATCCTGAACTCATTCATTATGTGAGCCGGTAAATTCTTTTTTTGTATAAATGTATTTGTGCTCTCACTTGTAATGGAAAGTATCCTAATACAATACGCATTAATCCCTTTGATCATTACAGAAACTCAGAAGTCAAGCTTTTGGCCACAAGATGGAAGAAAAAAAATCCATGGCCGCTGGTGGTGTTTCCACAATACAATACATCTGTATAGGATGGGAGAGGAAGGATCAGAACCTCAGAAAAAGGAAAGGCTCATGGAAATGAATAGCCAGGACCCTCTACCTACACAAGTACATAAATCAAGCAATGAAACAAAAATGATGTATTGAGAATATGGGCAGGATTCCCAGAATAAATAATTCTTTCTGTTCCCATAATAATGTGATGGTGGATATGCCTGGATAGGAATGACCTATGTGATGAGACAAAGAAAAGAATAAATGTAACTTAGCCA
Source organism: Panthera pardus (assembly GCF_024362965.1). Classification (NCBI taxonomy): domain Eukaryota; kingdom Metazoa; phylum Chordata; class Mammalia; order Carnivora; family Felidae; genus Panthera; species Panthera pardus. The sequence continues at coordinate 47,234,061 of NW_026526765.1, read as the reverse complement.
ACCTCTAAGAAAACCATTGGCCACGTTAGTAAAAAAAAGATGGATAATTAGAAACAATGTGCATATATCTTTATACATACCTGCTGTATTTTTCAAGAATCTGGGTCTAAAATTGGCTATAATTTTATTTGTTGGGCCTCCTAAACTTTGAAACTTAATACTTTTTAGCTCTACAAAAGCAGAGTGGTGTCCAACTAAGACCAAGGTCAAAGAAAGCCAAGAGCTCTCAGGTCTAGTCTCAGCTCTGCTCGTTATTACCATGTGGTCTTGGGAACCTCTTTCATCTTGAAGGTATCCCCAAGTTTGGCCCCAGTGTAATGATCTCAACTTCCTTTCCTGTAGTCAGTACACCCTCATCCCCTCTGCCAGACAAGTGTCCCTGTGCTCATGCCACCCGATACTGCCATACTGGCTGTTCTAGGTGCACCCTCCCTTTCCGCAACGATTGCAAGTCCTGCCTACACTACAAAGTCCTCCTTACTGTTACAATTTACATTTATTTCTTCCAAGTTTTCAGAACATAGAATATCAACGAGGATATTTAAAGTGTCATCTAGTCTAATCCCACCCTCTTTCCACCAATTTGTGGCTTATGTATTTGACCGGTGCAAACTCAAAAGCCTGCAGGGACCCTGAGAAGTGCAGGATGTACGATGATGGGGTGAAGGTGTATAATTGAAAGTAACACTTGCCTGGTTACCATAATTTCTAAAATATCGCACCCACCTCATAGTCAAACCAAACACAACTGTAACTATGTCAGACCAGCGGATCAGCACTCTAGACCCTGCCTTTCATTATCTCAGCCATGACATGGCTGATCATGAATGCTAACCAAAAATTATAGTTGTATGAAACATGGTATTTCCGCTTCCGTATTATTTCAGCTCTGTTGAAATGCCTTCTTTAGGAATCAATTAATACCTGGAGTGTTTGCTACACTAAGAAGCACTCCACTATCTCAAACCTCTGCTATTTTCCACAATCATTTCAAAGGTATTACTAGTGTTACTCCCCAAATGGAAGCCCCTTGAGATCAGGACACAAGCTGTTATGTGGCACACAAGTTGGGTTAGAGACTGATTTTTTTTTTCACTTGACTCATGCATGCTCTACCCCTGACCATGAGAACATCTTGTTGGAAGAGAATTTCTCTGGAGGCCTATTTTAGAAAATTACAAATAAAGTAGTGAAGCAATTAAATCCAAACTGCTCACCCATAGGATGTGGGAGAGAATCTCTCCTTTCATCCAGAAATCTTGATTGTAGGATGATTTTTTGTTTTGGTGTGTCTGCAAAGTAAAAAATCCTCAAGCATTCATCACCCAGCAATTATATATAAATGTTGCAATTAAATTTTCTATTTTCCCAAGCTGATAAGTGTCAGGAGAAAAAAACCACATTAAATCCACTTAGGCAAGGTAGGTTTAAGAAAAAAAAAACACTTTAATGGACCAAAATTATGTCAACAACTCTCAGTTCCTGTTTGCAAGTAGAGACATCACGATTATTCCACTGGTTTTCTGATCGTTCAATGTATTGGGTTCCCTCACCTGTGCTAGACTCCAGGTCAGGTCCTTCTGCCTTGTGAGTAAACCTCAGTTAGATCAAAGCAGTCCACCTGCACTGAGGATCCAGAAGTTAGAGGCCTCCAACATCCTTGGCAAGTGACCAATGAAGACCTGATACTCGCTCTCTGTTGCTGAAAATGGAATGAAGAAATTTTAGGGCTTCACAAATTCCTTTCAAGAGAAACACCTGGGGGTGCCTGGGTGGCTCAGCCGGTTAAGTGTCCAACTTTGGTTCAGGTCATGATCTCACAGTCCGTGAGTTCGAGCCCCGCGTCGGGCTCTGTGCTGACAGCTCAGAGCCTAGAGCCTGCTTCAGATTCTGTGTCTCCCTCTCTCTCTGACCCTCCCCCATTCATGTTCTGTCTTTCTCTGTCTCAAAAGTAAACAAACATTAAAAAAAATTAAAAAAAAAAAAAAAGAGAAACACCTGGATCCACGCCTGGCCACTGACACTTCAGCACTCATCTGCAAATGAGAGCTGAATGAGCATACAATTTCCTAACCTGATTAGGTTTTATATTTGGTAGTTTTGCAAAAGGAAGGAAAACAGAAGCAGGAAATATAGAAACTGATAATCCAATGACACTTATTTGTGTCATTTGTTTATGTGCAACATAAACGAGACTTGCCATTATTTTGCCAAAGGGGTATAGACGTGTTTTCGTGAGTTTACTCAATAAAAAAATAATTTTTTTCTAGAATATTTTAGCTCTTGTGCATAAGCCCATTCACATAAAAAAATAAAGCTTGACATTCTCAGAGAAAATATTGACATATTTAGAGTGTTAGTAATGAAAATAATATTTATGGAGGAAGTACCACAAAGAACTTTACATTGAATTTTGCAATTAATCCTAACAATCAGTTGAAATAACTAATATTACCCTCCATTTTACAGAGGAGAAAACTGAGGCACAGACAGATGAAGTATCTCAGCCACAAGGATATAATTACTAAGTAGTGAAATTGAGGGGCACCTGGGTGGCTCAGTTGGTTAAGCGTCCAACTATTGATTTGGCTCAGGTCATGATCTCACAGTCATGAGATCAAACCCCACATCAGGCTCTACACTGAGCATAGAGCCTGCTTGGGATTCTCCTTCTCTCTCTCTGTTGCCCTCTGCCCCTTTCCCCTGCTCTCTTTCTCTAAACTAACTAACTAAATAAATAAATAAAATTTTTAAAAAAGTAGGAGTACTGGGATATGAACTCAGGAAACCTAAGTTCAGAGAATGTAAACATTCCATATATATGTATGTATTTTTTTATTTCATTTTTACTGCATCAACTGGTGCCCCAATGGCCTACTTTCATGAGACAATTGTGTTCCTAAAGTAGCAACCACTTTAAAATCACAAATCAGCATCATCCAGTATGTCTTCCAGGGGACACAACTGTTCTGTCAGATAGCACTCATTAGCAGAGCAATTAGGTCCAATACGTTTTGGAAACTTGGACATAGTTCAAACAGGCTGTTCTACTGCAGGACCCCTCAGAGCCTTTAACACATCAGTGTGCACTGCGTTTAAAATAAAATGCAAACTCCTCAGCATTGCCTACCAGACCCATCAAGATCTGGTTTCTACAGACCTTCCCAAAGCTGAGCCACTGAACTCATCATCTCCACCCCACTCTGTGCCAACCACGCTCCCCCACCTCTGCTTCTCCCACCAGCCAATCTCTCTGCTGCCTCAGCATCTTTCTTTGCACTTGCTGCCCCCCGCCCCCCATACTCTCCCAGCTTCTTACAGAGTTCTTTCTTCTTCTCGCCACTCAGGTATCAGCTGCAATATGGGCTCTTTCAGAAAGACTTTCCCACAGCCCCGTTTGAAACCCAGATGGCCCATCCCTGTTGTCTTCATCCTATTACCTCTTTTGTTTTCTTCACATACCTTGTTCATTTATCTACTTACTTGATTATCAGCCCTTTTCTAAATAAAATGTCCTGGAGATATGAGGACACAAGGCCCAGAAGGACAAGGATGCTATTTTATTCAGTGCTGGATCCTCACTAGTTAGCACAATCCTTGACACATACGGATGCCCAGTAAATGAGTGAATGAATACCCAAGAAGTGGACCCAATTCATTCCATTTCCTGAACAAATCCGACACCTCACCTTTTTAATATCTATCATATCTCACAGTGGGCTTGTGCACCACTGAACGCAGTTTGTGAAAAGCAAAACTAAGCCAAATAAAGTCTCACTATTATTTAAAATAAAGGAAGATTTAAATTACCTATCTCTGGCCTACCTTAAAATAGCTGTGCTTAAAATTAATATTGTGGGGTATTTCTAATGAAATGTTTAAATGCATCTAATTAGTATAATTATGTTCCATTAGATTAATTTAAATATGTCTAGCACTTTTTATGGTTTAAAGAATACAGGATTTTCCATCCTCAAAATACACCTCGGCCAAGTGATAGAAGCTCTTGAAGTGATGCAGATTTTAGATATAAATAGACTTACTGAAATTCCTGAATTCTCCAAGAATGATATACTAAAATGCATACTGTGGGTTGAATAATTGTGTCCCCACCCAAAAAGATGATAAAGTCCTAAGCCCTAATACTCATGAAAGTGATCTTTTTTGGAACTAGAATCTTTGCAGACAATCGAGTTAAGATGAGATTATTAGGGTGAACCCTGATCCAGTAAGACTGTGTCCTTATAAAAAGGGAGAATTTGGATACAAAGACAGACATGTACAGGCAGAAGATGATGTAAAGACACAGGGAGAAGATCATCTACAATTCAAGGAATACCTGAGGCTACCAGAAGCCAGGAAGGAAGCCTGGAACAGATCTTCCCTTATATCCCTTAGAAGGAAACAGCCCTGCCAAAACCTTAACCTTGAATTTCTAGCCTCCAGAAACACGAGATGATAAATTTATGTTGTTGAAGCCACCCAGTTGGTGGGTCTTTGTTACGGCAATCCTAGGCAACTAACACAATAAATTAGAACTAATTATAATAGATGAAGAGATTAATTAGAAAAATACCTGTTCAGGAAAAGGAAGATGGTATAGAAGGTGGCTGGGAGAGCCATCAGACTGCCATGCAGTTCTATCCCTTATGAACCAGAGAAGGATGGAAAAAAGGAAGGAAGGTATGTTGGCTAAATAGAAGAGCCTTAGACTGCATTTCAATTCCGAGAAAGTTACACAAAGCTGATGTGGAGTCCTTGAACAAAAGTTGCCCATCAGATAAGTCCCATGTTTCCCAGAAATGGGTCTGCCTTACCGTCTTTACCGTGCCCAGTCATTAGCTGGGAGCAGTCCATGGGAAGCATGGCTTTAGCACCAGTGCAGCAATAAATTTTAAGGCATGGCAGCTGGAACAGTCAGAGATCTGAGTGACACCACTGCCTCCACACTCTAGCCTTGCTGTTATCATGGAGGTCTTGCTAGAAGTTAAGCTGGAGAGATTTGGGAATCCTCCTATGAAGTAACCAGTTACATAGTGGTTAAGAGTTTGCCATTCCAATTAGAAGACCAGATCTTCTTGTTAGTTCTGCACTGCTACTTACCAGCTCTGTGGTCTCAGGCAGCTAATGATCTCTGAACCTCAGTTTCCTCTTCTGTAAAATGAGGAATAATAATATCTAACTCAAAGGTCATTGTGAGTTTTAATCAGATAATGTAAGTGCTCATCATAGTTTCTGGCATGCTATTACCAACAAATAACATTCAATGCATGGTTTTTAACTGTTATTATCATAAATATATTATCAATGTAGAAAACATTTTTGAGGTTTAGTTTGTGTATTTGTTTTGCCTGTCCCACACTGCTTAGCTTTAAAAAAAATAATAGAATTAGTCTTTCCTGTGGAGAACCCAAGTATTGATCAGTCCCTCACCACTTTCCCACATCTGGGATAATTGCAAATCCTAGAGAAAACCAATTAATGGGTTTCATTCCCTTGCCACCAGACAGCATGCTAATGTGTCCCTAAATTGGGTCCAGTAGTGGTCATTCCCTTTACCTACATTCCCAGGGAAGAGACTATTTTTACAAGGATTGCAAACTGTGGGATATGAAGTCCTAAATGTCTCTGCATGAGCTGAGTTCTTCTTGGCCCCACTACATCTATTTGTGGCATCCTCTCCCTTTTTCATTATCCTTTAGCCATATAGGCTTTCTTTCAGCTCTTGAGATGCCATAATACCTATCCCAATCAATGCCTTTGTCCAGAATGTTCTCTCCTCTTCCCTTTGCCACTTCTGCACTTGGTCATCTCATCCTCCAAAATTTGGCTTAGACATTCTTTCTTAGAGAGGACCTATATTTTCCCTGAGGTGTCTAAAGCATCACCAAGTCAACATGGCCAAACTCTAATCCATGCTCATCTTCCAAACCTGGCCCCCTAGCTCTGCAATGTTATCTAAGCTAAAATCACCATGCTTGACCTGAGAGTGATGATCATGCCTACCCTGTAGATGTAATGATTTGAGAGCAGAAGATGCAAAATCCTGGCTCCAGCTTGTACTAGACTTTCTTAAGTGAGTCAGCAATCTGCTTTTCTTCTTAAGCTAGTCTGGCCAGGGTTTTTATTTCTATAGCAAAAAGAGTCCAAGCTAATAAACTTATCATTATCATCATCATTATCTTCATCACCATCATTAATATATTTGTTGTTGTTGTTGTTAATATATTTGTATTTGGTGCTGGGTGGCTTAGTTGGTTAAGCAGCCAACTTTTGGTTCAGGGCATGATCTGGCGGTTCACCAGTTCAAGCTCTGGGTCAGCTGTGCTGACAGCTCAGAGCGGAGCCTGCTTTGGATTCTGTGTCTCCCTCTCTGTGCCCTCCCCCTGCTCATGGTCTCTCTGTTTCTCTCTCACTCAAAAATAAATAAGCATTAAAACAATTTTTAGTTAAAAATAATTAAAAAATAAAAAAATATATTTGTTATTGCACATATATGGAAAAAGGAGCAAACCCACCTCTCCAGGAGGTGTAAATGTGAATTCATTGACAAACAGTGGGGTAGGCTTGAGGACAATCAGAACTTCATCTAGATAAATGGGATTAGGAGCTAGAACATCAGAGGTGAGCTTTCTTGCTCAGGTTTCGACTGCCCTTAACCTTCAGCAATGCTCATTTTTCACATTCACCAAAACCATTTCACTAAACTTTGAGTACTCCATTCATCCATCCACCCAGGTGTCACTGGGAGTGATTTAGAAAGATTACAAATCTCTGTGCCTTTCCTTTGTCCTTAGAGGATAGACAAAATCGAGCCTGAGATCCCAAGGCAGCATGAACTGGGAACACTATGACCGTAAGTCTCATTTCTGTTGGGGGGATGAATATGGTGTAGGAAACCCTGGGTGGAAACCATGACCTGGGCTAAGCCTATGAGCACATTCAATTATACCAGCCACAGTGAGTGACACACTGATGGGCATGTAAATTTAGTTTGACCAGTCATCTTGAGAATCACAGAATATTTGCTGGGAAAGCTGAGGCAAAGACTCTCTCTTTTCTGCTGGGGATAAAAGACTGTGTGTGAAAACTCAGGAACACATGACAACCATCCTGGGACCCCAAAGTAAATCAGCCATGGGATAAGGTCAAGTCTGGAGAAAGAGGAGCAGAAATGGAGGAAAAAATACATGGCTGTCACATTGTTGTGTTACTAGATCAATCCTCACCTGGAGCCAGATACTTCTGGACTTTTTGGTTACTGGAATCAATAAATTTCCTTTAGAGTTTAAGCCTGTGTCATAGGGTTTTTTATAACTTGCAACTAAGGCATCGTAATAGATTTATTTTTATATACATATTTATTTCTGTGAGAAGAGTTAAAATTTCTCATATTCTCATGTTACCTGTGACCCCAAAGAAATATTTTAAAACTCTGAGCCAAAGAATTTCCAGGATTTCTTGCAATAGTAGCATTGTGTAACCTTCCAATTGATTTTGTTTTAAATTCCAAGCTTAGCTGATAATGCATAAAGCTACGCAATGTAAAAATATGTTTTCAAATAAAATTGGACTTTCCATTATAAAAAGAAACATTCTGGTTAGGAAAATATTTGAAAATATAAGAAAGAATAAAATAACAGAGAGACAGCCACTGTTGATATTTGGGGGATTATTTTTCTATGCATTTTTTACACATAATTTTATGGAAGTTTTCATGTGGTTCAGCTGATACCATATATACACTTTTTTTGGCCTTTTATCACTTGACACTGTGACATAAATATTTCTCCAGATTATTAGGAACCTTTGGTAAACACCCTTTTTAATGGCTGCATAACTTTCTATGGATCACTACAGTTTCCCTGATGTTAGACAGAATGAGGTTGTTGTTTTTGTGATCTTATTTCCCTTTTCTGAAAACGAACTCTTGCCTAAATGTAAAGGAAGGAGCGACAGTGGTGACAGTGTGTGGGAGCCAAGCTATGGGGAAATAGGAAAGGAGGCATGATCACACCAGCATTCTCCAGGTAGTACTTTCCTCTTCTCTGAGTATCATCATCATCTTTCTCTTGCTGCAGGGTATCTTTCTCTGGTTCTGAGGCCACACTGAAGTTTTAGCCATCAGTGGTTTTCAAGGTCTGTGCCCAATCACCTGGAGAAACTGTCTCTAGATAAATCATGACTTCGATGAGCGTGAGTCAGGTGCTCACCTTCAGTTCATTCAACTCTGCCAGGGTGGAGGGTAAGGGGTACAGCGTCACATTGTATAAAATGTCTGTTGGGAATCCACCACCATGGATTTGGACCTCACCCATATGGATCGGAAGAATAAGCAGAACCCAGTGGGGAAGAAAGAAAAACCAAAACAAAAAACATAAACCAGGGCTCATTAACTCATACTCTTAGAAAACACCCCCCCAACTATTCACCATAACAGATTATAAATATAACACCACCCTCCCTATACTCCTGATCCTTAACTTCTCCATTGTTCTTTGTGCTAAACCTTAACCTTTATAGAAGATTTCCCCAACAACTGAGAGTTTTCCTGCTAAGTCTCATGCAGTGCTTGGATGAGAAGTTACACTTTTCATATCCGTGGCTCTTCTTAATCATTTTATGCCCAATTTCTTCAAGGCCAGACTTAGCTGAGACTCCATGGGCTTCCTCATTGTTTATAATACAAAACACTTCCCTCCTGGATCTGCTCTGACAAACAGCTAAAAAGTCAGCTTATTCTGGTTACTGGATTCATTAGGCTTTGATGTCTCCTGCCTGCCCCAGCTACCCTACAGGTCTGGGGACGGGGAGGTGAAGGCAGAGCAGGCAGCTCAGGTAAGAGAAAAGGAGCAAGGATTTAAGTTACTCCTCTGGGCTCCACTGTGTGCCTTGTAAACATTCACTGAGAACTCTCTGAAGTTTACACTCTTTTGAAGGGCACAGTTAATAAATGCGTATCTCTAAGGAGACATAAAAGGGCTGATGTACCCTGTTGCTTGCTGATACAATCAGTCAGTAGCTACACACATCTCACATGTGTTAACTGTTCGTAGTCTGAGGGGCAATGATTGAAGAGCTTTTCTTCAACAGTCGTTCCCCCTCTTCCTACCCCCCCCCCCAATAAAGTAGGACCTGTACCAGGTGGCATAAGTTGACAGAAACAGAAATGTGACATGACCCAGATCCTAAAGAAGTTTGCAGTGAGCAAAAGGCTACAATAATGTACGAAGTGTGATCTGAATGTGGACAAAAGAGGTGGTAATTCTGACTGTGAGATCAGAGAGAATCATGGAGAAAGTGAAATTTACTCAAAGTCTGTTAAAAGTGGATATGATCTAGACAAGGGGAAAAGGGAGTGGGGTGATATTCCCATAATAACACACATAAAAATGAAAGAGTATAAAATAAATAGGGCTATTCAGAGACTACTGTGTATTCGAGAAGATTCCAGCAGAAGGTGCAAATGGTCCATTTAAAGGGAAAGCTGGAAAGGCAGATTAGGGTCAGGCACTGGCAGACCCTTAAAGTTGGGCTAAGGCGTTTGAGCTTCATCCTGTAGGCAGTGGTAAAGCCATAGGAGATTTTCCAGCCTCATTCTTACTGAAACATAACTCTGGAGGTAGTTAAAAGGAAGGACTGAGTGAGGGAGGAAAGACTGGAGGTCAAGAGAACAGTTGGGAGGTTGTGCTATGTTTAGGCAAGAATGCCTACGACCAGAGTTTTGGCAGCAACAAAAGAAAGAAGAAAACTGCCGCCAAAGCTTTGCACCCACAACACGCACTTGAAATAGTTCCCTTGTTCAAGTCCTAGGAAGCAGGGATTCATGTAGGCTGGATGTGTCTGAGAAAGAAGAGAGAACATAAGGAAAACTAAAGGTAAAATTCATTAAAACTGTATGAGGCAGCACTCTGCTAAGGATTTCTACACATCTGTAATTCAGGTGAACATGAAAGACATAAAATCTGAACAATGCAAAGGTAAGAGAGGAAGGAGGGGGCAAGATAAACTGCACATAGTCAAGATAATATTAGATTCAAACTTCAGTCTGAGTATATGGTTAGCAACTGCAAAGAAAAAAATGCCAAAAAAAAAAAAAAAGCCCCGCAGAACTCTTTTTCTTGCACATACAACATGTGTTAGCTTCTATGCTAAAGGCTTTACATGTGTAATCTTATTTAACCCTTCAAAGAATTCTACGAGATTTTTATTCCTCTTTTTCAAATAAGAACACTGAAATTCAGAGAAGTAAGGGCCAGGTCCAAGATCACACAGCTAGTAACAGAGTGGAATTTGAACACAATCTGGCTGGACTACAGCTCAATCATGTAACCTCTATACTACACTATCTCTGAGGGACTCCAAGCCCCTACAGCATACTTTAGAGCTGAGTTCAGGCTTGGACTTAGAAGAACAACAACTTATAGGCGCCTGGGTGGCTTAGTCGGTTGAGCATCTGACTTTGGCTCAGGTCATGATCTCGTGGTTCGTGAGTTCAAGCCCCGCGTCGGGCTCTGTGCTGATAGCTCAGAGCCTGGATCCTGCTTTGAATTGTGTCACCCTCTCTCTCTTTCTCCTTCTCTCTCTCTCAAAAATAAATAAACATTAAAAAATTAAAAAAAAAAAAAAAGAAGAACTTAGCCCTGGATAGGTTGTTAAATCTGGGGGTTGGTAGCTGGAGCCCAAATCCCCCTGAAGGCACAGGTCTAATCTAGTGCCAGGCTGCTGGAGGGAAGGAGAAAGGGAGAGTGGAAGGTGACCAAAAGCAAGAGAAATGAGGCACAGGATGAGTAGGTTACAACCACAGGGATACACACATAGCAGAAGAGTAGAAAATTACTATTTGTGGGGTGGATGGATGGATGGATGGATGGGTATGTTTATATATTTACTGGTTTGAAGACCTCTCATATTGCTGGCAAATTGTCTTCCACCCACTTGTGTTACTTTCAAACTATTCTTCTCTTTACAGTATTACTTATGAAAAGTTGAAAAAAGACTTTTGGGGAACAGACTCCCATAATTACTAGAACAAAGCATTGTAGAGATTCAGAAAAAGAGAGTACCTTGCAGCCAGCCCCTGAATGCCTGGATTCTAGGTGTAGCTAAGTGAAAATCTCCTAGTTACCTGTTGCACTCACCATTCTATCATTAAAGGGCTGCTATGGAAAAAATCAGTCTCGCAGCCTTCCAGAACGACATGTCCAGGGAAAACAGTAGTAGCCAAATACTTACATGGCTCTGTCACAAAGCTATAAATGTCATCGATGAATGCATTTCTGGTGATGCTACATATTCTGTATGTTCTGCACTTTGAGTAAAGCTTTTCTACCTAATACTCCTTTTATTTGTTAGAAGGGAGAGGTAGAAAGTAGAGTTGTGGCTCTACCACTGACTATATGATCTTGGGAAGTTGACCACCTCTCCACAATTCAGTTTTCTGAAGAAGAACAATAACAGTGCTTATATCTAGGATTATTCTGGAGATAAAGTGAAATGATACATGTTAATTACTTACCTTGGTGCCAAGAATATGGTCATATTCCATAAATGTTAACTGCTTTATAATTATTACTGTTATCATTCGTGACCCATTTACAATGGAGAATTCTCATGACCCATCCTCCAGCAGCAAAAGCAAAGAGGCAACGTGTTCTGTTTCATAATCATTAAGATATTTCTCTTCACAAAAGAAAAAAAAAAGAGGAACGGTATGTTTTCTTCCATCACTGCTTTATCTGAAATGAAGTTTTTATCAGGTATGTTATACCTGATAAATAAAATATAAAAAATAAAAGAAAATTTACCCCTCCACACAGCTATAAATTCAGGTGGGTGCTCGCAGTGTTAGCATGTTGTAGTCCTCGCAAGGTACCAAGTAGAATGCCCATCAGATAAACTGCCAGACACAGGTGGCCCAGAAGCAAGAGTGAGGAAGATTGTTCGGAGCAGATTAGAATTCCATCCCTCCAGTGGCCCATGGCTTCCCACCAGACAATACAATTGATTCTGGCATTATAATAACACTTCCTACCCTTAGCACAATACCCATGACTCAGGCTTTCTGTAGTTTTTAATGCCTTTTTCTTTTGGCTCAAGGTTATAATCCTTAGCTAAAAGAATGATGTCTCATTTCATGGCCAGTTCCTTTTGGATCTCAGAGTTTCTCAGAACTTAAGGCCAACTAACTGATCTGGCAGAGAGACTGCTTACAGGCTGGGGATAAGATTCCAAAGTGACAGGGCTAAGATGGTAATAGAGTCAGGATTCTGGACAGGGATTTATGAGACTGTCTAAATGCGGATCAGGAAGTGAGGGTGTAGGAACAGAGATTCTTGGCAGAGTATGAACTCTAGCATATTCATTCTGGAGAGGCTTCTGGGAATTTTGTTATTCCAAGTCGGCAAACTGGTAGCTTGGAAATCAAAATAAGCCCAAATGAGTTGTGTTTGATGTACATAGTCTAAGATTAATTTGAAGGAGATACGAACATTTAAAAATTGGGAAATTACAGATAAAGTCTGTATTTCTCGGCTTGCTATAAAGGATGTGAAGATTCTGATACTCCTGGGTCCAGCAGCAACGATCTGAATATCAGCTGCTCCTTCAAGGGTTCACGAGAGTCTTCATTCTCTCTGAACTCTGAACACCAGCACCTGTGGAGAACTGTCACTTACCACTGACACCGTGCAATAATATTTCCTGTCAACATGCTTCTATCAAAAGTAGAATACAAGATAAACCGAGAAAGCTAATTTTTTCAAAGAAGATGATAGGGAGCCCATTTATATCTAGATGTGAGGTCAATTTCTGTTTATTTAACATCCCAACAGAGTATGTCTTTGTGGAAAGAATACAATTTCAGACAGACATCACTTGGAAATAAACCTAGCCTGCTTTGGTCATGATTAACCTATCTGGTCCTTTTTGCCATCTGAATTTGTAGCCCGGGGATAATACAACCCCATGGTTGTACAGGAGGAGAAACTGAGGCACGGAGAAGTCCTAAGACTCAGGCACACAGACTTTAGAACATCCATGACCGCTCTGGCACAAGGACGTAAACTTGTGAAAAAATGGCTCACAAGGTCAAGTAGCAGGTGCCCAGGTGAATGGTTTGTGCTGAAGAAGACAGACAGTGGATGAAGCAGGTAGCAGAATTGGGCATAGGAGCAAGAGTTGATTTAAATCCTGAAGGGAGATGCATGTTGGACACTTCATGTGGAACACTGTAAAATCCTCTTGTTGGCTACCAGTCCTATGCAGGCTTCAATCAGCTTGTGCAGGTCCTGCACTGGGACTTGGCATTCACACATGCACAACCTAGGAGTGTAGGCGAACTGATAGTCCTTGGAATAGCCCTTGACCAAAGGGGACAGGAGCTGATTGTAAATGTGTTCCCTCTTTGTTCCCTCCAAGTATACACTTCTAAGACAACTTCATATGGTTTCTGAAAATGCCCTGCAATATCAAGTAACAGTTTCTTGTAATGGTGGCCAATTTGATGACATACCCTCTAACTTCTCTGGCTCCTCCCCCCAGTGTCTCAGTTATGGCTTCTGTAACAATAACACCGTGGACTGGGTGGCAACATTTACTTCAACAACATTTACTTCTCGCAGTTCCAGAGGCTGGGAAGTCCAAGAACAGGGCACCAGCACATATGGTGTCTAGTGAGGGCCCGCTTCTCAGTCTATAGACAGCTACCTTCTCACTGTGTCACCACATAGGGAAGAGAGAGTGTGGACAAGCACACAAGCTCTCTAGTGTCTCCCCTTCAAGGGCACCAGCGCCATTCATAACGGCTCTACCCTCATGACCTAATCACCTCCCAAAGTCCTCACCTCCAAACACCATCACATTGGGGAGTAGGCTTCAATGTATAAATTTGGGGAATACAAACATTCAGTACATAGAACCCAGCCACCCAAATCTTCATTCCTAACTAGAAACACATCACCAAATAAACAGCTCTCACAGAAACCTTTGCTTTAGACTTTACTTGGCTAAAATACAAGTTCAGTGGTAGTGGAAGGTAGATACTATTTCATATAGGAAGGCAGGTGGTATTCAGGGGACAGGACTGCATATCTCCAGTGCAAGGGTTTTAGGCAAAGGAATACCTGGGAAGAATTGATTTCCTCAGTATTACATCATACAAACCCTTGTGAGCTTTAATTAAAGGATATTAGAAATGCCGCAAGAATGCCCTGCTCAGTGGCTCAGTGCCGAGAGAAGTTGAAATACAGCTGTAAGCTTAAAAAAGCACAGGACCTAGGAAGGACGTTTGTTTTGTTTCTTTCTTGGTGTCAGCTTTCAAGTCAAAGTATTTGAGAGCTTTTCAATTGTATAAAACAGCCAAAATTTTTGGAACGCTGTCAAGATGTGTCCAAAAATTCAATGTCATTATTTGAGAAAGTTTTATAGTTTAAATCATTTCAGATGCTATTACCTGCTTTCACTTTTCATGCTAATTTTAATGAGTAAAGTCTAGACGTAATCCTTTCGGGATTCCCAAGGTAAGAATTAGGATTATTTCCTACGGTACTTGAGCAAGAAAACATGTGTGTGCAATATGCCATTAGACAAAGATAGTTCTGGTCTAGCACTCATTCCCTGGATGATCTTAGTCAGGAAATTGCCTTTCCCTCTGAGGCTTCAGTTTTCACACGTGTAACATGAAAGACCCTACCATATTGTTGGGAGGAAATCCGCACATTTTGTAGTTCAGCCCAAGGGTGCGAATCCCTTCTTTGTGAAACCCAGAATAGTAACTAAACATTCGACTTCAGCATGAACATCCCCAGTGACTTCCACTGCATGCTTTCCAAAAGAGCCCATTCAGGTTTTAGACGGTGCTAACCTGTTCTGATGTCCAACACACCAGTTTAAAATGTTCATGAATAGAGAAAAAACACCCCGTTCGTTTGTGTGCTTACGTGCTTGTTGTTTATCTGTCTGGTTTATAGCAGGCTTGCTGCAAGGATAATTCAATATGGCAAAGGAGGTGGCACAAGTCCTAGGCTGGGTTCACCAAGAGCATTAGTGATTTTCTTGCTGTCCCTGCTTTCAGTCTCATTTTAAGTTAGCTCTGAAACTTCCTCGCTGAAAGCTCTTGGATTTTGTACCTTAATTAATCCCCCTGGAAGACTCAGAAACATTTTTCCCCAAACGCAACATGACTCTTCAAAGTACTGGAAGTGGCATAACCTCATTGGTGGTAGACACACACCCAAAAATTCACCTCTGGCCCCACATGGACTGACTCTACCTACTTCTCTGCACTTCAGTCTACCATTTCACTTCTGGCATCAGCATAGTTGGGGCTGAGCATCAGTTATTTTAATCTCACAGACTTGGCTTCAGGATACTGCTTCCAAAACTCTTTTCGGAAGCAGGTGCATAGCAGAGAGTTCTGACCTGGCCCTCTCCTTGACTCCTGCCTGAGAAGATTGGGCATCAGGCACCAATCAATGCTGGCATTTCTGGGTCCTCTTGGTGTGGGTGCCATCTGATTAAGCATCTGTAGGTATCAGGACCTCGCTGACATCCAGATCTTTCCTTCTGGCTGGACTTCATTGGCCAAATGTGGCCTTTCAGTTCACATCTGTCCTCCAGGCTGGCCATACGCAGGATATTCGCATTTTGGCAGACAATAAAAGCACCCCCATTACAGCTGTCTCTGTGTGGTCCTGCACATCCAAGCTCTTAATTAGCTGACTTGCCTTAGGCTCATTATTCAGAATCTTGCCCCAGAACCCAGCAGTGCAGATTTTCCCATAGAAGTTTCACACATCTTTCATTAGTTTTATTCCTAGGTTCTTGATATTGTACTTACTCTTATAGTGGTATCATTTCTTTTATTTTGTTTTGTTTCTGGTGTATGGGAACTACAACTGGATTTCTACAGTAAAACTCATAACATGCTCTGCAATGATGCATATTTAGACATGAAGCTGTTGGTATTTGAGTCACCTCCATTCTCATAGGCTAAAGTTTGCATCTTCTGGGGGCAGGAGGGACACAGTTAGAAACTGGTCGCTTTTGCTTTAGGGCCACGTAGGACTGTCCTGGGTCCACACATAGTCAATTGCGTACAGCATAACTGTCATTTTTATTTTGTATTTTGTAGATGAATACAGAGGACTTGAAATATTTTGCTTTGCATTAACCTCACCAGAAATGAGTCCTCTCATTTTACTGATTCAATTTTTGGACCCCACTTATAACATTATGGTGTGATGTTGTCGTATATTGATTTCATTTCCAATCATCTTGCTAAATTTGTCTATTCTCTCTAATTTTCTATAGAATATAGATTTAAATTTTTGTATCAACTATAAATAAAGAAATTTTGTTTCTTCTTTTCTTTATGCCTCTTTTCACACTGATTTTATTTTATCTTTTCTCTTCTTTAAAGTCATTTATTTATAACAGATTTTCAGTAGATCAAGGACTGTTTTCATTAAAAACAAAAAAGAGTCTATTTTCTGGAAAAGCATGTTCTATTTTCAAATAAATAATATTAGGTACCCATGAAAGAAAATTATGTAATTAGTGTGCATTAAATGATGGCTTCAGAAAAGAAAGACTTCAAGACATTGTTTTCCTTAAAATTGAAGAAGTTACAAAGAAATGGAAAAACATTCCATGCTCATGGATTGGAAGAATAAATATTGTTAAAATGTCAATACTACCTAAAGCAATCTACAAATTCAAAGCAATCCCAATCAAAATTGCACCAGCATTCTTCTCAAAGCTAGAACAAACAATCCTAAAATTTGTATGGAACCACAAAAGACCCTGAATAGCCAAAGTAATATTGAAGAAGAAAATCAAAGCGGGAGGCATCACAATCCCAAACTTTAGCCTCTATTACAAAGCTGTAATCATCAAGACAGTATGGTACTGGCACAAAAACAGACATATAGACCAATGGAATAGAATAGAGACCCCATAATTGGACCCACAAATGTATGGCCAACTAATCTTTGACAAAGCAGGAAAGAATATCCAATGGAAGAAAGTCTCTTTAACAAATGGTGCTAGGAGAACTGGACATGCAGAAGAATGAAACTAGACTTTCTGACACCATACACAAAAATAAACTCAAAATGGATGAAGGACCTGAATGTGAGACAGGAAAACATCAAAACCCTTGGAAAAAGGGCAGGAAAAAAGGAAAAAGCAGGAAAAAAACCTCTCTGACCTCAGCCGCAGCAATTTCTTACTCGACACATCTCTAAAGGCAAGGGAATTAAAAGCAAAAATGAACTATTGGGACCTCATCAAGGTAAAAACCTTCTGCATTGCAAAGGAAACAACAAAACTAAAAGGCAACCGACAGAATGGGGAAAGATATTTGCAAATGACATATTGGATAAAGGGCTATTATCCAAAATCTATAAAGAACTCACCAAACTCCACACCTGGAAAACAAATAATCCACTGAAGAAATGAGCAAAGACATGAATAGACATTTTTCCAAAGAAGACATCCAGATGGCCAACAGCCACATGAAAAGATGCTCAACATCACTCCTCATCAGTGAAATACAAATCAAAACCACACTGAGATACCACCTCATGCCGGTCAGAGTGGCTAAAATGAACAAATCAGGAGATTATAGATGGTGGAGAGGATATGGAGAAAAGGGAATCCTCTTGGACTGTTGGTGGGAATGCAAACTGGTGCAGCCACTCTGGAAAACAGTGCGGAGGTTCCTCAAAAAATTAAAAATAGAACTACCCTATGACCCAGCAATAGCACTGCTAGGAATTTACCCAAGGGGTACAGGAGTGCTAACGCCTAGGGACACATGTACCCCAATGTTTATAGCAGCACTTTCAACAATAGCCAAATTATGGAAAGAGCTTAAATGTCCATCAACTGACGAATGGATAAAGAAGATGTGGTTTATATACACAATGGAATACTACTTGGCAATGAGAAAGAATGAAATCTGGCCATTTGCAGCAACGTGGATGGAACTGGAGGGTATTATGTTAAGTGAAATAAGTCATACAGAGAAAGACAAATATAATATGTTTCCACTCATACGTGGATCCTCAGAAACTTAACAGAAGATGATCGGGAGGGGAAGGGGGAATAAAAAGTTACAAAGGGAGGAAGCCAAACCATAAGAGACTCTTAAAAACAGAGAACAAACTGAGGGTTGATGGGCGGTGGGAGAGTGAGAAAAGTGGGTGATGGGCATTGAGGAGGGCACCTGTTGGGATGAGCACTGGGTGTTGTATGGAAACCAATTTGACCATAAATTATATTTTTAAAAAAAGACTTTGTTTTCTTAAAATACATACATGTAGTTTAATGTATTTTGATCATTTTAATATGATAGTGACAGGAACATAAATGCATAACATTGGCTTTCCAGATAAATAATGAGATGTGATTCTTTCAGCTTTTTGAGGTATAATTGACAAAATCATGATATGTTTAAATTGTGGTAATTTGATATATGTATACACTATCAAAAGATTCCTCCATTTAGTTAATTATTCTGTTCATCACCTCATTTTAAGTTCTATTCTCTGCAAATTTCAATTATACAATACAGCGCTATCAATTATAGTTTCCACGTCACACATTAGATCCTCAGACTTTATTCATGTCTTTTGGAGGTTAGGGGGGAAAGACTCTCAAGCAGGCTCCATGCTCAGTGTGGAGCTTGAGGCGGGGCTCAGTCCCATGACCCTGAGATCATGACCTAAGCCAAAATCAAGAGTTGGACGCTCAACCAACTGAACCACCCAGGCTCTCCTCAGACTTTATTCATCTTGAAACTGAAAGTTTGTATCATTTTACCAACCTCTCCTTTAATCTCCCCCCACCCCAACCCCCGCCCCGTGAGTCCCTGTAACCACTTTTCTACTCTCTGTTTCTAGGAGTTTGACTTTTCTTTAGATTTATGATATGAGTGATACCATGCAATATCTGTCTTCTCTGTCTGGTTTATTTTACATAGTTTAATGCCCTCAAAGTCTATCCATGTTATTGCAAAAGACAAGATTTCCTTCTTCTCATGGCTGAGTATATTCATATATACTCATATATATATATATATATATATATATATATATATATATATATATGTGTGTGTGTGTGTGTGTATGTGTATATATGTGTGTATATATATGTGTATATATGTGTGTGTGTGTGTGTATATATGTATATATGTGTATATATATATACACACATATATACACATATATACATATATATATTCACATCTTCTTTATCCATTCATCTGTTGATGAAAACAGGTTGTTTCTGTATCTTGACTGTTTGTTAATAATGCTACAGTAAACGTGGGAGTGCAGATCTCTCTTCAATATTCTATTTTTATTTCCTTCAGATATAGACTGAGAAGTGGGATTGCTGCATCATAAGATAGTTCTATCTGGAGTTCATTAAAGAAGAGAAGGGTTTGGAGTAGACATTCTCATCCAATATCAAAAGGAAAGTTACAATATTTCACCATTCAATACAATGTTTGCTTTAAGTTTTTTATAGATACCCTTTATCCAATGAAAAAAGTACATGTATTTTTTATTTGATATGAGTTTTCATTTTATGTGGATAATGAATTTCCCCAACACTTTTTTTGCATCTACTTAAATGACTGTACAATTAATCCTCTAATGTTCAACATAACCTAATATTCCTTGAATAAACAAAAGTTGGCTTTCACATAATATATAAATATTATCTGTAATATATATTATACATATCATAATGCTTGATTCAGCTTGCTGGTGTTTTCTTGGGATTTTTACATTTATAGTCATAGCCAAGATTAGTCTGATTCTCATAGTACATCATAAAATGAATTGGAGTGGATACTCTCTTTTCCTATATTCTAGAAGACTTGGTATAAAGCTGGAGTATTTTTTATTTAACATGGACAATATTCACTAGTGGGTCTGGAGGTTTCTGTGAGGGGAGGTTTTTAAAAACTTGTTATAGGATTTTCATATTTTCTTATATCTTCTGTGTCAGTTTAGTTTGTATTTGCCTAAGAATTTGTCCAATTATTCTGAAGTTTTGGCATAAAATTATTTTTAATACCTTCTTGTTATCTTTTAAAAATACCTGAAGACTCTGTAACAGTGTATCTTTTTTAAAATCCATGATATTGGTTATTTGTGTCCTTTCTTTTCTTGATCAGTTTTCTTGATCAGTATAACCAGGGGTTATACTCTTCAAAAAATCAAATTTTGGCTTTGTTGATTCTCACTATTGTCTATGTGTTTTCAATATCATCACCTTCTATTTTCTTCCTTCTACTTTCCTTGGATTTCACTATGTATTGCATTCTCTAGTTGTGCTGTATTTCCCTCTTTTTTTTGTTTCATCAGTTATAAAGAAAGGGTTGTTACACTTTGTTTAAACATAGATTTGTTCATTTCTCCTTAGAGTCTATTATTTTTTGCTTTAGATATTTTGAGGCCATATTATTAGAAGCTTGCAAATATATCTTTTCTGTTGAATGACATCTTTTACCAATTATGAAGTGACTTTATCTCTAATAACACTTTCATGCCTTAAATTCTGGTATGTCTGATATTAACATGGCCACACCAGCTTTGTTTTGACGAAGATTAACACAGTATATGATTTCCATCCCTTTGCTTTCCATTTTCTTCTGTATTCTTGTTTTAAATCTATCTTACAAACCTTACACAGGATTTTTTAAATGCCGACAGTTGGTTTCTATTAACTAGAGTTTCTAGTCCACTTACATTTATGTAACTAATGACATTTTTAAGTTTGATCGACTGTCTCATTTGGTGCTCTTTGCCATTCTGGTTCTGGTTGTGCTTTCTCTCCATTTTTGCCTTCTTTTGGAGTAATTACTATCACTCCCTTTTTTAAAACCCCTTTTAGTTCAGGGCATTATATCCTTGGTTTTTTTTAACTGGTACATTAGAAATTAGAACACCAATCTTTAGCTTATTAAAATCTAATATTAAACAATATCTTCATTCTCCTTCACAGACATTCAAGAAGCTTATTTACAATAATTTTGCATTTTATTATACAATTAATTCCATATTTTCTAATTTCACAAGATATTACTCTTATTTTGTACATTTCATGTATCTTTACCTCTTTATTGTTTATTTCTTCTTGCATCTCAGACTTTTCTTTATAGACCACTTTTTTTTTTATTGAAGTTTTTTCCCATAGACTTTCTTTTAGTGAGGACCTGATGGGAGCAAATGCATTCCATTCTTGAATGTTTAAAAAATTTTTCCTATGTTGCTTCCATTCTTGAAAGATGTTTTCTTTTGACATAGAATTCCAGACTAGTGATTTTTAAAGTCACATTGAAGATATTATTCCACTGGCTTCTAGCTTCTGTTTTATTGATAAAAAGGTGGCTTTCACTCTTGCATGGGGAAAGCAAACTATATCTCATGGTCAAATCCAATTCATAACCTGGTTTCATAAATAAATTTTTACTGTAATACATCCAGGCCCATTCATTTATGTATCACCTGTGGCTGCCCTCACACTACAATAACACATTTGAATAGTTGTGACAAACACCCTGTGGCCCTCTGAGCTCAAAACACATACTTGCTAGAAAAAGTTTGCTGACCCCTAATCAAGCAGGAACTCCCTTTGAAAGTAACTTACCCTTTCTGGCTTCTTTGGGAGATTTTTTTCTTTCATTTTCTCCACTTACTATAATATGCTTCTTTTTATTTATCGTGCTGGAAATTTTTTGTATATCATAAATCTGTTGATTCATATATGTTATTGGTGCTTAAAAATTCTTAATCATTATCTCAGTTATTTATCAGTGCAATGTCCTCCATCTGGGGAGGAAATTTGAGAATGGCTTGGCTGAGCAGTTCTGGCTTAGGCTGTCTCATAAGGCTGCTTTACACACACTCATCGGCTGTGGATATAGTTAACTGAAGGCTTGACTGGGACTAGAGGGTTCAATTCCAAAGTGACTCATTCACATGGCTGGTCAGTTGGTGTTGGCTGTTGGCAGGAAGCCTGAGTTCTCTTTACAAGGGCCTCTCCACACATCATAATGTCCCCGTGACATGGTCGCTTACTTCCTACAGAACAAGAATCCAGAAGAAAGAACCTGGCAGAAGCTTCTCTTTAAATGAATTAGCTTTGGAAGCTACACAGAATCATTTGCCCCACATTCATTAGAAGCAAGTCATTAAATCTAGCCCACAAACAAAGAAGAGGTAAATTAAGATCCAACTAGTTAAGGAAGGGGTGTCAAAGAATATGGACATATTTCAAAACCACATTACCCTTTACAGTCTTTTCCTCACTCATATTTTCTCTCACTCCACTTGCTCTGGGACTCAAATTAAATATAGGTTAAGTCTCCTCACTATATTTATATCTCTTACCTTCTCTTTTGCGTTTTTTGACTCTTTTTCTATGCTACACCATTAGTAACTTCTTCTGACCAGTTTTCCAGTTTTTTTATTCCACCACCAACTATGTCTGATCTGCTATTAACCCCACTCAGTTTTAAATTTCAGTCATTTTATTTCAAAAGTAAATTTTTTTGTTAATTCAAATATACATTGATTCTAGAAGTTCTATTTGCTTCATTTTCAAATCTACTAAATCACTTCTTATAATAGCTTATTCCTTGCAAATAACTTCAATTTTTCGTTATGTTTCTTTAAACATTATCAATAATGTTTTCAGATCTGTCTTTGTTAAGGCCAATAACTAAAATCTTTGTGGGTTTATTTCTTCTTTCTTGCTGATTTTTATCCCTAGAACCTACTTTTTTCATATGCCTGAATCTTTAACTGTAATAAACATTGTATTTAAAAATTGTTTTGTTCTGCCATGCACCTGAAGAAGAGGAAACAAGTCCAGGAACATCTTCAAACAATTTCAAAGTTTGAGACTCCCTCAAAGACTCAAAAGATTCAATCTCTAACTATAACTCCTCCAAAGAGCTTTCCTAGTCTTCTCTTTCCCACACATCCTTTGTGAGTTGCAGCTGAGTATGGTCAAAGGATTGATTAGACTCTCACCTTACAGGTGCCCTGGGTTTTTATGTCCACCTTATCTCACAGAATGACCAAATAACCTCCCTGAGAAAGCACAGTAAATAGACATTAGAGTCAAGACTTAAACCAAGATTTCTGTGTTCCCTTTATGCCATATCTGATCTCCAAAATCAATAACTGGTGATGTTAGACAGTGATGATGATGGTGTTGTCTTTCTTCTCATTTTCCCACAACACAACCTCCAGGGACAGAGTTTACTTAACAATGTCAAATCATGTAAGAACCTAGACATTCTGGCAAAAGACCAGCCCACAGATGTTGAAGGCAGAAGTGCTGTCTTTTACTATCTGGACTGTCAATGGTCAAAAGCAAAACCTTCAACTTGAATAATCTGAAAGGTGCTAGCCACTAGTGGGAGAGCAACTGTGTATTTTCAGTGTGAGTACTGCCTCTGTTGCAGAAATTTAACAGCACTGTCTATAAAATAACAGGGTATCTTTTCATGGCACATGTCAGCAGGGCATCTGATTGATACACTGCATTGTTTTCATTCACAGTTTTATGAGACCCACATTAAATATTAAAAACTGAGCTATATATTTGGAACAGTAATTAGTCTGAAGCAGCCTCTGTGCCTTATTCCCTGTTAAAGTTTTAAAGTAAACCAAGGATGATGAATATTTAATGTACTGTACCTCATTGTCATCTGATAATAAGATTTGTTATAGGGTTATAAAATGTTATGTTAGGTTCTTACAGCACATCATTAATATTGTAAAATGTAGCTGGCTCCCAGGCAGAGCTGCCTGACAAAAAAAAAAACAATAGAAAGTTAAGTGATATCAACCATTTCCTCCAAGGGCTTAGAAGACAATCAGCCAGGAGATGAAAAGAAGTATTTGAGAGTTAGATGCTTTCACCAAACATTAAAGAGAAAAGAAGGAAGAAGACAATAAGAAAAGTAAAACAGAACAAGGGAAAGGATGGAAGGGAAAGAGGAAGAAAATAAGGAAAACAAAAGCGAAAGGTAGTGAGGAGGTTAGTTGTGAGGAACATTCAAGGATCAGACGGAAGTTTAGATGAAATGAATGATGTAGAACTCTTCCACATTTAGATTCTAGGGCCATGCTGCCTCTGAAGAGATCAGAATATTCAGCCTTCAAGACATGTCTCTTTGGCCTACAGTTTATTTTGAGCTGAAGGCAATTGAGAAAGAGCAGACAAAGGAAGAGCTCTGTGTTCTCCCCTCTAGCTGCCTAAAAGCAAGCTATAAATTTCCCTTGTGAAGGTATCCCCCTTGCCCCATACCTGAAAGAGGAGATGAACCCCTGTCATCAAAGGTAGAGATGGACTAAGAGGAGGCTGCCTAAAGAAATCTTGCTAACTTACCCTTATTTATTATTAGTTCCCCCATATATTTCCTAGTCACCTTCCCACAATTTATCACTCTTAAATGCCCAACCCCCTTCCCTTTGTCTAGTCACATCCTTACAATTTATCTCCCTTTATTAAAATCGTGAGTGAGTCCACTAGACCAACCCATGGGAGGTGGGGTGGGGTGGGGGTTCTTTTCCCTAGAGCCCCATACACATAAAATTAAAAATAGTGACATCAATGAAAATTTTCTCTTTTCCCGCTCATCTTTCCTTTGTCAATTCAACTGGCAGTCTCCACGCACAAACCTAAGAGGGTAGAGGAAAAGTTTTTCCTCCCCTATACCTCACAATCAAAAACCTCTACAGCTTTAGGGATCTCCTAAGACCATTTAGTCTACCTAGTGGATTCTCCCAAAGAATCCAATAACGCTCCAGAAAAATTGTCTACATTGTAAACACTGAAAATAAAATAAGTATTATTTGGCAAAAGTCATAGTAAAACAAGATTAGAGTTTAGACACTGTTGTTTACTTAGCATCCATTCTTCTCACTCACAAAAACAGGACAAGATGTTAAAGATATCAAGCCAATTTAAATTAGGACCACAACTTTCGAAACCATTCGTGTTAGAAGGTACTATTGGCAATCACAACAGCATACGGGTTAGGACTGTGACCTTATAAGACAGATAAATTCATGTTTGATTTCTACCATACACTAGCTTGTAACTTTCTGGGCATCACTCTCATTATCTATACAGTTTGTGCTTAATAATAACTAGGATAATGCAAGTAATACACTTAACAAAGTAACTTGATAATTTAAACACCAATATATATGAATGTGATAATGAGCATGGTGAAGGAGGAAGAAGAGAGAAATCATCCAATTCACTCTTTTACAGAAAGATTACTGAGGGCCAGGGAGAGATTACTTATTAAAGACAGTATAGCCCACTATTGCTGAAACTGAAGGTCAAGTCAAAATCCCTTTTTCATTTTAAGTAATAGTATATAGCTCTTATAATGTATCCATTCCAGCAATAGGTGCCAAGGGATAAATACAAAAAGAAATATAAAACATGGTCTTTAATATCAAGGAACAAAATTTATCTATCAAAGACTGAAGGATTAATATAAAATTTATGCCATGAATTACATTTATTTGATGAAAATATTGTAAAAATTAAATATATCTTCCAAAAGTTTATGAGACTAAGAGGAAAATCCTTATGCTATAATGAAAAACAGAAAAGTAAAAAAATTAAAGTATATATAGATATAGAAGGAGAAAAAGAAAAAAGATCAGAATAAAATATGCCATAAAATAATGACAGAGATTTTCCTCTAAGCAGGGAGATTATGAGCAATTTTCTTCTTCATACTTTTTCTATACCCTCTTCATTTTCTACAAAGGCACATATTACTTTTTAGAATTATAAGAAAGGTAAGTTTTCTCTTGCCAAAGAAATATTATATGTAGTGTGAAAAGCTTCTCTTCATGATAGGAACTACAGCATATATAAAAGGTACCTACAAATAAAATTTTAAAGGTTTATAAGACTCACATGAATAAAAATAATCAACCAAGTATATTATTATACTGTATTAATTCCAATAGGATTTTTTCAGAACTTGACAGAGTTCTTCTAAACTTTATCTGGAAAAATAAAAAAATACTACTATTGTTATAAACAATCATTTAACTCTTAAAAAAGAGATACTTTTTCAGAGTTCTGACTGATCAGGCTGAAACAGATTGGCAGTGTCCAGTATTGGTAGTTTTGGTGAATGTGTAAACTGTCTTTCTATAAAACAATTTGACAATATGCATGAAAATTTCAAAGGGATATTCTCGCTGATCTTGTGATTCTCAGTGCCAGTAATTGAGGCGGATAATCACACAAGTATACAAAGAGGTTCAGAGAGGCAAAAATAAAACAAAAGACAGGTGATCTATAAATACAATGCATTCCCAATAAAAATTTCAACATGCTTTATGCAGAAATGGAAAAGTTCATTCTAAAATTATATACAGGGGTGCCTGGGTGGCTCAGTGAGTTGAGCTTCCAACTTCGGCTTGGGTCATGATCTCTCAGTCTGTGAGTTCGAGCCCCACTTCGGGCTCTGTGCTGACAGCTCGGAGACTGGAGCCTGCTTCGGATTCTGTGTCTCCCTCTCTCCCTGCCCCTCCCCTGCTCATGCTCTGTCTCTCTCTGTCTCAAATATAAATAAACATTAAAAAAATTTAAATGTATATAGAAATACAAATACTTTAGCATAATCAGTACAAATTTTAGCAAGAACAAAGTTGGAAGACTTGCACTATCAGATTACAAGACTTATGTGAAAGTGAAGACCACCCAAATGAGAATAAGAAAAATGTATTTATTTAGAGCTTGCTTTAGCAAGGGTGTCAGCCACCAACACTTGGATTTGGCAAAGATTCAAAAGCAGGCAAGGAAGACTGGAAAGCTTTATAGTGGAGAAAAAGGAAGGCTTTAGGTATTAGATTAAAGATTGTTGGCATGGATTATCTGGAAGTGCATGCTTTTTTGACAAAAGTGCCCAAGACACCCAATGGGGAAATGATAAACTTTCAACAATCAGTAATGAGACAATCGTGTATCAATATAGGGGGAAAATTAACCGTTAACTGACACCATTCAAAATAATTAACTTGACATAGATTGTAGAGCTAAAGACAAAAGTTAAAACTCTAAGATTTTTTTCAAAATAAACACTGAACAAAACCTGTCCCTTTTAGGTAGGTTAAGTTTTCCTATATAAAAGATAAAGTGCCTAATCCATAAAAAGAAAAAAACAATATTTGGGGTTTTATTAAGACTTGAAAGTTTTGTTCTTTGAAATTCACCATTAAGAAAACCCACAGACTAGGAGAACATAACTCTCTCCACATTTATCAGACAAAAGTCTTGCAGCAAGAACATGGATAGAGCTCTTCTAGTTTGACAATGTGTCCAACAACTCAATAATAGACGGGCAGAGATCTGAACAAATACTCCCAAAAGAATATAATGACACACAAAAGCCAAAGACACACAAAAAAGAAGCATTACTAACAATGAAGGAAATGCAAATTAAAATCACAAGGTAGTACCCTATCACAATAGCTTATATTAAAAAGTCTGACAATACCAAGTGCTGGTGAGGAGCTATTAGCAGGAATATAAAAATGGTACAACCACTTTTGATATCAGTTTGGCAGTCCCTTAAAGGTTAAACATCAGCCTGCTGCACAACCCAGACGTTCTATTCCTACATATTTGCCTAAGACAAGTGAAAATACATTCACACAAAGCACTGTGCATAAATGTTCATAGCCAATGTATTTGTAATTGCTAAAATTAGAGAAAGCTAAAATATCTTTCATCAGATGAGAAAAAAAAACTAAATGTGTTATTTCCATACACTGGAACATTTCTTAACAATAAAAAGGTAGCAAACATTTGACCCAGGTAACAACACGAATGAATCTCAAATTTATTATTCTGCACAAAGGAATGCATATTAAAAAATAGTACACTATCATTTCATTTATATAAAATTTCATTTATATACAATTCTAGTAACAGAAAGCAGATGAGTGGTTGCCTTCAGGTGGGATATGAAAGGATAGATTCCAAAGGAAGAAAATTGGGGGGGTGACAGAAATAGTATCTTAATGGTGGTGATATTTTATATCTGTCAAAATTCATCAAACTGTACATTTTAAATATGTACAGTATGCTGCATGCAATCTATCACTAAATAAAGTTTTAAAACATGAATAACGATGGCTAGAGATATACGGAGACCCTTACATCCCTTGCATGGGGAATAAGCATATATTTTTGTATGCTATATAACGTTTATAAAAAGAACAAATTGATGCTTTCACAACAAAAACTTTTAAATTCTAAAATAACTGTGGAACTAAATAAAACCCACATATCTCTTAGGCTATATATGCTCATAAATACTATGAAAAATGCCAGGTGAATCCTAAGACCAAAAGGAGTTATCAACTAAAAAAGAAACTTTGTACTTAAACCCAGAGCACAAATTAAAACTCTACTGAGAATACATATCTGCAAAGCCTTCATCATTAAAGAAATAATGAAAATAAAGGAAATGGAATTCATCTTTGAAAAGATAGAAAAACAAAATAACACAATCACACTAGGAAGCTGAAATTCATATGAATGAAAGGACTTGATGAAAACAAAAATTTTTAGGAAAAATAAACAAGCTGACTTCAGAAAAAAATAAATTCACATGCACACATACATAAATGATTGGGAAATAAAAGAGAAACCCTACAGGAGGCACAGGAGAGATTTAAAAAAATTATAGCAAGAAACTTGTTATGAGCAAATATATGACAATAAATTTGAAAACCTAGAGGGAAGAAAGTAGCCAATATAAATTACCATGGTTGACTCAAGAAATAATATATTTGACAATGTAATGTAGAGAAACTGATGTTCCATTTCAGAGTGGAAAGGATAGGATTTTTTCAAATGGCATTGGCACAATTGACTATCTTTGGGATGAAAACAAAATTGAACCCCTAACTTACATAACATAAATCTGAAGGAAAGATAGAGCAGTGGGGGAAAAAAGAGAAAAATAGAAATACTACAAAAGATATATAATAAGAAGTTGACTTTATGTACAATTTCATGGTAAAGCAGACTCTTATCCCAGACCAGGAAATAAGGTGTTTAAAAAAGTGTATTTAGCTATATAAAAGTTCAAATATTTACAGCAAAATATAACAAATTCCAATGCTGAGGATGAAAATTTAGTACTTCTAATATATATTTTTAAAAGTCTTTTAAACTGACAAGAAGGAAACTCCTCAAGAAGAAAATAGGTGAAGTTATGAATAGGAATTCACAGAAGGACAAATCCAAATAGCCAACAGAATATGGAAAAGGGCTTAAAATCAGTAGTCATCAGGAAAATATGAACAATATGAAAATCCAACAAAAAGTTATGATTTTATAAACATCAGATTGGAAAAGACCAATAAAACCATTGCCAGTGGGGATATGGGAAAGACAGGGTTATTCTGGCACATTTCTGGTAAAATGTAAATTGTTACTGGCTTTGTTGGAATACATTCTGCCAATAATTATTTTTTTAAAAAGTATGTATGTGTATATATATAAACACACACACACACACACACACACACACACACACACACACGTACACACCCAGCAATTCTTCTAGGAATTTATTCCATAAAAATGAAAGTCTCAGTATATGAAGATATATATTTTAAGGATGTTTAATGCAACGCTGTTTCTAGTGGCCAAAAAAAAAACCATACTGGATATAAATTTAATATCCATCAATTAGCAAAAGGCTAAGTTATAATAATTCATACCATGAAACAGTGTGCTGCCATGGTAAATTATCAATTAGAACTTCAACAAAAACAAAATGCAGAGAAGTATGTGTATCAGTTAAGAATGCATTTGACTACATACAAGGGAAAACCTGATGATCATGGCTTAAACAAATAGTGGTTTAAGAAATCCAGAGGCCAGCAGTTACTGGTTCTAATACAGCCACTCAAGTGTCATCAGGTACCCAGCCTCCTTTCTATCATGTCAGCACTAATATTCTGCTTTTTGTCCTCCTACTAGTCCCATCATGATCCAAACTTGGCATTGTCATTTCAAGCAACATTTCCACTTCCCAAGAAGAATGAAGGGAGAAGAATTAAAACTAGCAAAACTAAATTTATCCTATTTATTAGGAACTAAAACTCTTCTAGACATCTTGCAACAGATTTTCCCTTGAGTATAGCGGGCTAATACTAAGCTCTTGCCCTCCCCAGCCCCAGAGCCCTCTCCATTTCCAAGAGCAAGGACATCCGCTGTGAATTCAAAATGTAAGCATTGTAGCCTCCATTAGTACAGAAAGGACCAGGAAATGGTGTTTTATAATTTGCAAATCTTACAAAAATATATTATATTTTTGTAAACCAATGACAAAAGCTCTATGTGAATATTTCTATGTGTGTTTGTCTATGATGATACAAGCATGAAGAAAAATACACACACTTAGCTTTTAAGTGGGTTTCAAGACAGGTCACATGGAAAAGCCTTAAAGAGAGAGAGGAGAATCTAAAAAACATTATTAACTATACTGTGACATATGTGTGCATTTAAATAATAAATGTATTAGTAATTTTTCAATGTTCCAAGCATATCATTAGGTTAAAAATAGAAATTTCTATCACAGTACACATAATGAGGCACCATTTTTCTTTGTTAAAAAAATACCTAAGTTTGTGCCTAGAAAAATAATAGTACCCACTGTTCATTGAGTTCTTATGTGGTTCCACATACATGTATACAAGCGATAGACACCTTTCAATCCTAACAGTGCTAGAAGATAAGTAATGTTATTCCCACTTTAGAGTTGCAGAAACTAAGCCTTGGAGGAGTTCAGTGGCCTTCCCAGTGTCACCCAGTAGGTGCACGTAAGAACACAGGTAACAGTGCTGACCCCTGGGGGTGGCATAAGGGTGGGTGAGGGAGAGGGCAACAGAAGGCTTATTTGATTCCTTCTATTTACTCAGAATATTTTCACCATTTTATGATGAGTCCGTATTTGAAAACAAGTTCAGATTTTTTGTTTAATTTGACCTACACCTCACCATAAAAGTGAAGAATTTTACTTTCCTTTTCTGTCCCCTTCTGATATTTAAATTTATTTCCCCTACTTATTTCTCTACATCATTTTTTCTTTACCTTTATTTTGGCCTCTTAACATTGTTCAGTCTCTTCAGTTTTTCTCTCTCATCTTCAAAGTAAGATAAATTATATCCCCTACCCCTCACACATATGCACAAATCCGAGGGAGAACAGAAACCAAGCTCTCTTGTCAAGCTTACAGAGGATTACACATGTCAGAGAAATGCATTTTGATGTGAAACAGATCTGAATGCAAAGTTCTAGAGAACTGGACCATCAAACATTATTTGAGGAGGGCAATCAGACAATATGCCTGCGGTACCATCAGTCAGAATTTATTGTCATACATGTTTAAAAGGAAACAAAACTAAGATAGAGAATGTGGATACCTTCAAAGACCCTGTATTAAACAGGGATTGGAATGCTGCACTCCAGTGTCAAATCCCACAGCAGTAGGAGAAAAATTTGGACTCAGAGAGAGAAAATCTCTTCAGCCTCTTAAGTCACTAGATCCCTGCCTCCGCTTAGCTCCTGACTTTGAGCATGTTCCAAGCTCCAGTTGGAAATGGTGATAGGGAGTGGATTAGGCACAGTTGGGCTTTTACGCTTAAACCTTGAGCATTAACGGTTCAGCAAAGCAAGGTTTTCCCATTAGAGCTACCGTACTTCCAAGTCCAACTATTGATAAGCTCCTAAAGTTTAATGCATCTGTAAGAAATATGCATGTGTGCTGGCCACAAACTAGAGCACACATCTTAAAGTAGAATCAGGAGTCTAGGAAAACAGCCAAGTTGAGACTGCCTTGGCTAGACAAATAGTATTTCTCATATGTTGCTGGGCTTAACAGAATAAAATTTTCCCAACACCAACTTATCAAATATAGTAACAATGAGACATTTAAGGGAAGGAAGAGAGATCTTTTCAATTACCTATTTTTTTAAAAGACTCCACAAAAACAAATAAACAAAAAAGCAATGTTAATATCCTCCATTGTAGGAGAAACAATAATTTCTACAAAGCATTTTCACAAAGTCTGATCATTGAACTTCACACTCATTATTTTTGTCATAATAAATATATACAGACCTACTTATCCAAGTGGACTCTGTTTCAAAAGTCTTGTTATAACATCTTCCAAGATGGTGAGTGAGGTTTTACCCTACATTACATCATCTACAATCATATATTTTATCTGGAAGTTTACCTGGATCTTCAAAAGACCATGGGAAGTGAGACAGACGAAAGTGGTAACACTCCATGAAATAATTATCAAAATTATGCTTGATTAGTTTAAGGGGAAATCGACCAGGATTCTCCTAAAGGCTAACATTTCTCCATTGTTAGTAAATTACTCCTAGTAATTCTATTGTAGGTTCCCTCAGAGAGTAATGACTCTGGAGCAAGGGAGGGGGAGGGATTGAACATAGTGAGACATGGTGAGACAGTTGAATGGAATAAGGCAAAGGTAAGTGTAACAAGCATGTTCTGAAAACAGGTGATGAGAAATGTCCTTCCTTTTTGGAAGGAAATAATAATAATAGTAATAGCTACCAATCCTTAAGCACCCATCATGGGCCCATCCCTATGTCATGCTTTCTTTGTAACACTCACATGAACAACTTCTATTGCTTCCATTTTGAATATGAGAAAACTGGTCTGGAAAAACAAACTTGTTTTGGGTCACACAACTAGAAAGTAGCAGTGGCAAAATGGAATCTCTCTTCTGTCTGATTCTGAAGTCCTCACTTTTAATCACATAAGAGAAAGAGATGCTGCTTAATAAATGTATAAAGATGAACACAATAGCAAGCTTGTAAAAGGTATGTGCATGAGTAACAAGAGAGGGGAGAGATGAGGAATGGAAAGGAAGGGGAAGAAGGGAAGACAAGGGAAGAGAAAAAACAGGGCTTACCTGCATGGTGATAGGAAGTCAATCAGGCATGATGGAGACTATGTTAATTTTCAAGCTAAGATATCCCTACTTGTGCCCCTCAGTTGTTGAACTATTTCAGAATCCTCTTTCTACCTGTACCATATATATCATTTATGGTGTGTGTGTGTGTGTGTGTGTGTGTGTGTGTGTGTGTGTGTAATGCCATATATTTATCTGTCTCCACAGATAATTCAAAAACTTTGCTAATGAAAAGAAACAAGGAAAAGGAGCCTAGATGTGAGGTTCAAGTTCCAGCATATTCAAATTTGGATGGATTTTGACTTGTTAATTAAACGTGCCTGGGGAATACATCTCCAGAACCCAGACCAAAGTCTGTACAATTATGATCATTTACAACTCCAGTTTTATTATGACCCACTCTATTAATTCTCTTCCAAGTAAACATGGCACTAAACCACCATAGTCTGCCCATTCAATTCTCAGCACCCCATCAAGAGTATGAAAGAGAAACTGTGTCCAGAGGATCTGGCAATTTAAAATCTGTGAAACCAAGACTTTATGCAACATAATCTCTATATCAGTTGGGTCTTTATCTACAAACAACAGAACTGGTTCGGACTGCATTAAGCAAAATAGCTTTATTGAGGCTATAGGATTACTCAACGAATTAAAAGAACTACTCCAAAGCCAATCTTAGAAGAAAAGAGGAAGCAAGGATTCAATAGGCAGGATCTCATCAACAGTCAGAATGACAAAACTACAAAGAATCATCTCCCATCATCTTTTCAGTGTTTCACCATTGAATTCAATATTTAAAGTCCCCAAAGTGAGAACCAAGTTGGTCTTGTTTGGATCACACAGAGCCTTTGGCTAGGGAAGAGCAGGGCAATTTAATTGACAATTCCACCAAGAATCTACACAAAGGGGAAGAAACAATCACTGAAAAGAAAGCTAGCGAGAAAGTTTCCAAAAATGGAGAGGTGGGAAATGGATGCTGCGCAGAAGAAAAAATCCACTACGGCATCTCAGGGCTTTGATTTCCCTCAGGTTACTTCTATTGTTTGTTGGTTTGAGCTGGATTCTTTCATTCATATTGTCTCTTTTTCTATCTGAGAAGACAGGAAGGGAGGGAGAAAGGAAGAAGAAAAGAACTTTCAGAAAGAAGGATGGCTTTCAAAAGCATTCAGGGCAACCATTCTGACTGAAAATAATGAGCTTGTAACACAGGCAGTTTTTAAAGACTTCTGAAATGTTAAAGCAATAACAGAAATGTTTGTTTGGGCAACTTAAAACAGCTGTCTCCTAAGAGGACCGATTTTGATGAATGTAGGGCCCTTTATTCAGCTGACACCTTGATATGCAAATCTGGGAGGAGAGACAGAGCAGGGAGTGTGTAATAGAAGAGAAGGTGGAGTGCAGTGAGATGAGAATGTGGAATTGGAATTCAGAAAGTACGTTCAGTTAATTACAAATCCTAGACTGCACGGGGCATGGAAACTGAGACTGCTGCTTTGGGAAAGCCATTTGTGGTTTCTGTACTATGATCAAGCAGATACAGGTGATCAACAAAGCAAATCAAGATTAAAAAGCAAAATAGTAGGGCATACATGTAGAGAGTAATCTATGTGGAACTAGAGCGTGAACAAGATTAACCGAATATCTGTCATGGTATCTGATGGCCTTTCAAGTCCACTTTATGTCCTTCCTAAAGAATGGATAGATTTTTAGGTCTTGGGCTCAAAGACATACCCCTCATTTCTTATAATAAATATCTCTCAAAGTGAGCCAGATGGATTGATTTCTGGCTTACTGATATTATGATAGGAGAAGATAGGATGCAGTAGGCAGAGAGGGAAAGATTAGGGCCTGAGGTCCATGGGTGGGGAAAAAACCTATTTTGGAACAATGCTGGGGTGTCTGACCACAGCAAACCCCCACAGGTATAAGGTTTCTGTTAAGAATGTAACAGACCCCATCTACTCCCCCTCTGGTTACCCCTCAGGAATTTGACAAAGGACCTAAGGACAGCCATAGACCACCCCTCATACAATGGAAATGAGCCAATCAGGAATGGACAACCCAGCACCTAGAACTATCAACCCAATAAGGGTAGAACCTAGAAGGAACAAGGAGGAAGGGAAGGGGGAGGACTGACCAGAACCTTATAAAACAAGGACCCTTGCCTATAGTCCTCGGGCATCCACTTTCGAGTGTCCCCTCTCTGTAAAGAGAGCTTTCCTACTATCTTTCATTTCTAATCTTAGATTCTAACAAACTTTTGCCTGCTGCTCATTTTGTGTCCACCTCTTCATTCTTTGGAGCAGTGAGACAATGAATCCCAGGTCTTGTAAAAAATCCTGCAACAATATCAAAACAATTCCAGAATAAGACAGGTACCTTAATTAACCTTAGGAAGAAAGTTCAGGGCCTGCCCCTAAAAGTTCAATGAGGAATGCCAACAAAGTATAGCCTGGAAGCCAAGAGGTAGCATTAGAAAAAAGGAGGGAACCCTGCCATGGAAGCTTCAGCATCAGAAATCATGGGGATAGAGATGCAGGCAGTGAAGTGTCAGTCCAGACCTATTTGGCAACTCAGGAAAATAACAATTATAAGCAGAGATAAACTTGCAGCTCTGATGGGCATTCCATTGCTAGTCTCACAGCCTGTGTTAGGTGAATCTTAACTTTCCTACCAGCCTCCCTCAAAGGGTGAGAGACCTAAGTGATGAGAACAGTCATCATGACTTTTCACAGCTTATGAGTGGCGAGCGATTACTGTGATTAACAAGGACACTGGGTCCATTTGCATGATGAACTTGCAATTTTGGGCAGAGAGGAATTATGGTGATTAGCTATTCAGAGTGATTAAAAGTTCACTGGGTAAGGCAAAACCTCAACTGATGAGGGAAAAGTGACAGAGAGGAGCATGCCGTTTCAAGGGGGGAGGGTGGATGCTGATACAGAGCCACTAATATGAGGACCAGGGGATAGACATCAATTGTCATTAACTTGGTTGCATTTACAATGACCCATAATACACAGAGTTTTTCTGATAAAGAAAAAGGAGGAGCAAAAGAAATAATTAACAAAAGAACGTGGTCATGATTGGGGGAAGAGGGACTGAAATCTTCTTTATCCTGAGAAAATAGGATTAACTTTAAAACATTTCCATTAACTCTACCTTGGTCAGATTCAAGGATGGTTGAATCTAAAAATACAGATGTGTAGAAACAGTGTAGAGAAGACCTAGCACAGTGGTTAAAACTTGGACTCTGGGGCAGATAAGTCAAGGTTAATCATGTTATTGTACTTACCACCTGTGACCTTATGAGGTTCACTCCAAGAAACTCTCACCACTGAGCTGCTGAAGGCTTCAATGAGAAAACACTAAGAAAGTATTTAGAAATGTGCCTAGCACATCACACTCAAGAAATATTATTATCAATAACAACAAAATGATCTTGAAAACATTTTGTCCTTGTAGTTTCAAGGAATTAACCTACTTTCATGTGCCCTAGTGAAGTCACTACCATTTGGGCACACTTGTCAAATTTACACTTGATACAATACTGGTGAAAATGTTCTATGAAATGGATGACAGAACTGAAATTCCAAATGTTCTCACCTAGCTGAGATGATAAGCCAACTCTGACATAATGAAACTGAATTCTGTAACCCATTCTAAATCAGGCATCATATTGATTACTGGACATAAAAAGATGATAAAAAGTTGCCCCTGATCCCAATAAGCTCCAAGTATAGTTAGAGAGAAAGACACATACATCAACAAAGGTGATTTCCTTATATAAGCATAGTTGTAAGGCCATATCCAGAGGAAGGGTGTGTAATCCTCCATAGGATGGGAGGGAAGAAGAAACTGAGGGTGCATCATCTCCCCTGAATTTCAGGCAGAGGAAAGACAATGAACAAATAATGAAACATTAAATGGCATGGCATAGTTGAGAGGCTACAATAAAAAGAGAGAAGTCAGGAAGGAAAGGAGAAAAGAATGGGGAAATATAAGCTGGACAGACCTCAAGTGCTATGTTTAAGAGATGGAGTCTGTCTTGAATGGAGCCAGGGAGGAGTTACTAGCTTATTCATGAAACATTAGGCACTTATTATGTGCAAGACCTTTTTCTAGGCACTGAGAATATAGTGTGTAGCAGACAAAAGCCCCTGTGTCCTGGGTCTTTTTTTTTTTTTTATGGAAAAAGGAAATAGACAATAAGCATGTAAAGAAATAAGACATTTTTATTTTCAGGTAGTAGTAAGTGTTATCAGGTACGCTACAAAAAATGTATAGTAAGGTAATGGAATAGTGATGAAGATAATCATGCTACTGAGGCCCAAGTGGTCTAGGAGTAAGCACTTCTCTGAAGAGGTTGTCATTTGAGCACTAAATAAGAAGAGGAACCAAGTCAGGGAAAGATTTGGTGGCACAATAGTCCAAGGTACAGAAAAGACAAATTCAACAACTCACTATTTAAGACAGAAAAAGAAGCCATTGAGTTTGGAGCATGAGAAAAAAAGGAAAAAAAAGGAAAAGAAAAAAAGGAAAAAGGAGATATAACTAGAGAAGAAATTAGGAGCTAGATATCACTGGGCAGGAGCTGTCCATGGAAACCATAGCACTAGCCACCTCTGTGGGCATTTCTAAAACTCTGTTGGGATGGGTTTTGTTATTTGCAATGACAGAAACTCTCTCCTGTCATCAAGAGGGCACAGGCCAGAACTGCTGGGCTTTCTGTACCATACAAGAAAGTCCACACATCAAAGAGTTGTCATTCATTCTATATGACTTTCTAATGTCCCACTGGAAAATTGTTTAGAGAAAATACTGCTTATAATTTTCTAAGCCTAGAACCTAAATCCATTTTATATCATGACACAACTTACTTAAATGAAGATTTAATAACTCCTAAACTTTCTAGAAACACAAATACCTTAAAAATTGAGTGAACAGTGTATTTTATTTGTCCTGAACATTACCAAGAACATTTCAGGATATAATGTCACCAAGAGCAATGCTGCTTGAAGCATTTGAATCTCTAGTCAAAACACATATGTGTATCAATCTGCATTTGTCACTCACATATTCCAGGTGACTTCCCCTATAGAGGCACACATTTATTTTTTTATGTCTTCCACTTTAATTATGCCTATGCAGTACATATTGAAATACATATTGCATTATTTAAAAATTATTTTTCTAGCTTTCCTGGTGAATTATACCAAATATTTAAAATAGAACTAATATCAATGCTTCTCACGCTCCCCAAAAATATTGAGCAAGAGGCTACATTTTATGAAGCCAGGATTAGTCTGATACCAAAGCCAGAAAAGATTACTACTAGAAAACAAAACTACAGGAGAATATTCCTGATGAATATAGATACAAAAATTCCCAAGAAAATGCTAGCCAACTGAATTGCATGACACAATAAAAGGATCATGCACCACGATCATGTGAGATTTATCCCTGGGATGCAAAAATGGCTGAATATACTCAAATCAATCAATGTGATATATCACATTAATAGAATAAAAGAAAAGGAGCATATGATCATCTTAATAGATACAGAAAAGCATTTCATAAAATTCAACAGTCATTCATGATAAATAACAAATTAGGCATAGGAGCATATGTTAACATAACAAAGGCCACATATGACAAGCCCACAACTAACATAATACTCAATGGTGAAAGGTTGAAAGATTTTTTCTAAGATCAGAAACAAGACAAATGTGCCCACTCTCAATTACTCCTATGCCTCACGGTATGGAAGTCCCAGCTAGAGTAATCAGGCAAGAAAAAGGATAAAAGATATCAGAATTGTAAAAGAAGAAGAAAAATTTCTATTTGTGGATGACAATTATTTGATATACGGAAAATTTAAAGACAGCCAAAAAACTATTAAAGCTAATCAATGAATTTAGTAAAGTTTCATGATAAAAAAATCAACATACGCAAATCAGGAGCATTTCTAAATACTCCTAAAATTTATATGGTACCACAAAAGACCCCAAATATCCAAAGAAATTCTGAGAAAGAACAAAGCAGGAGGCATCACACTTTCAGATTGCAAGCTATACTATAAAGCTATAGTCATCACAACAGTATGGCACTGGCATAAAAACAAATAAATCAATGGAACAAATCAAGAACCCAGAAATCTAAGAATATATGGTCAACTATATTTGACAAGTTAGCAAAGATCATTCTAGTGAAGAAAAGACAATCTGTTGACTAAATGGTATGGGGATAATTAGATATTCACATGTAAAAGTATGAAACTAGACCCCTAAATTATACCACTGACAAAAAATAACTCAAAATGGATTAAAGACTTAAATGTAAGACCAAAATCATGAAACTCCCGATTGAAAACATAGAAGTAAAGCTCCTTGGAATGGGTCTTGGTAATGATTTTTTGGATATGATATCTAAAGCACAAGCAACAAAACAGAAAATAAACAAGTGGGACTACATCAAACTAAAAAGATTATGCTCAGCAAAACAAACCATCAACACAGTGAAAAGACAAGCTATAGAATAGACACAGTGTTTGCAATCCATATATCTGGTAGGGGGTTAACATCCAAAATATATAAAGGACTCATATAACGCAATAGCAATAAAAACTCCCAAGTCCCACCAATTAAAAAAATAAGCAAAGAACCTGAATAGACATTTTTCCAAAGAAGATACATAAAAGGCAAAAAGGGACACAAAAAGATGCCCAACATCACTAGTCATTAAGGAAATGCAAATCAAAGCCACAATGAGATATCACTTTACACCTGTTAGAATGCCATCATCCAAAAGGGAAGAGGTAACAAATGCTAGCATGGATGTGGAGAAAAGGGAGCCCTATACACTGTTAGTGGGATTGTAAATTGGCACAACCACTATGGAAAACAGTTTGAAGGGTCCTCAAGAAATTAAAAATTGAACTACCACATGACCCAGCAATTCCATTTTTAGGAACATATCCAAAGGAAATAAAAACACTAACTTGAAAAGATATTTGCACCATGTTCATAACAGTATTATCTACAATAGTCAAAACATGGAAATAACCTAAATGTCCATCAAATAAATGGATAAAAAAAGTTGTGGTATATATATAATGGAATATTATTCAGTCACAAAAAATTAGGAAATCCTACAGTTTACAGCAACTTGGGTAAACCTTGAAGCCATTTTGTTAAATGAAATAAGTCAGACAGAGAACAATAATGTATGATCTCACTTATATGTGGAATCTTAAAAAACAAAACCCCAAAACCGTAGAAAAAGAGACGACATTTATGGTATCAAAGGCAGAAGGTGTAGGGAGGGAGAATTGGAGGAAGGTGGTCAAAAGGTGGAAACTTCCAGTTAGAAAATAGGAAAGTACTAGGGATGTGATATACAACCTGATGACTAGAGTTAACAAAGCTCTCTGATATATAAGAAAGTTGTTAAGGGCATAAACCCTAAGAGTTCTGATCACAAAGTGAAAAGTTCTTTCTTTTCTTCTTTTCATTTATCTATATGAGATTATGGATATTAGCTGAACTTATTGTGATAATCAGTTCACAATGTATGTAAATCAAACCATTATGCTGTATGCCTTAAACTTATACAGTGACGTATGCCAATTATTTGTCAATAAAACTGGGAAAAAGTTTCATTGTAATCATATAAAGTTAAGACATTAATTCTATTTTTTAAAAAACTGTTATCAGATAGCTTATATTATCTGTAGATTTATTACAAGAGAGCGAAAAGGAGGATTAAAAATAATTGCTTATAAAATGGAGTCTCTGAATCTGGTAGAGATGGAGACCAATGCAGGACCTCATAAGCTCCGTGGATTTTAAGCCCAGTGAGAAGTTTGGAGAGTATTAAACAGAGAGTGTTGGGATCTGACTTGCAGTTTTAAAAGCTTAAATCTGCATTTGTAGAAACCTGATTATAGAAGGCAAGAAGAAAATCAGAGACAAGTGAGAAGTCTGATACAGGGGTCAAGGCAAGCAATGGCGGAGGCCTAGACTAAGATGCTAAGAACAGAGTTGGTGCAAGTTCGTCTGTCTACTTAGAACCCTTTCAGTATTTGAAGGAAATTATCATATCAATCCATACCACTTTCCTCTTTCTGCTAAATGTGCCCAGACCCTTCCATTGTTTCCTTCATGACAGTTCCTAGACTTCTCTCCACCTTGTTAACATTGCTATCTTTGTTGATATCCTCTGAAAAACTTCTAGTTTGGAACTATCCCTCTTAAAGTAGACTTCCCAGAATTGAGGGAAATTCTTCAAATTGGATTTGACTGATTTTCTGGAAACTTAAACAACTGGCACATGTGACTTTTCTATCCTGTTGTCTACTACAGAGTGAGCTAGTATGTTCTGTACCTGCATTGCACGGTTTATTTACATTCAGCTTGTGGTGAAATATGGCTTCCATTCCTAACTTTGACATTCTTTGAGCCTTTACACTTGCCTTTACATTTCTAAGAATATTACCCTGATTAGTTTTGATTGCTCTCTATCCTTTACCCCTAGAAACCAATATCATATCATGAAGTGGAAATAGAAAGAGTAGCCCTCTACACATTAAAAAAAAAAAACTAAAAAAAAATTTTTTTAAAGGAAGCACAGAACAAATTCCAGGTGAGTAGTCCAAACAGCAGGTGTTACAGTGTTTGCCACTTTTTTCATGACCTCCAAGTTGTATAGGTAGAGCTTTTCCTCAAAGTTACTTTCTCTTAGACAGCTGTGTTTGTTCTGTCACCAACCATATCTATTTAGCAATAAAAACATCTTCCTTTAGTGTATCCAGTTGTACTTCTGCAAGATAGAGTGCTTTGTGAAGTTATGACTTCTTCATCACTGGAAGTAGGTAAACAATGAGTAAATTATCTCTGTTTAAATATGTTAAACAGAAAATTCAGGTTAGTAGCAACTGCAAGACTGTAGATTTACTAGAAGATACTTGGGATCCCTTCTAATTCTGAAATTCTACCAATTGCATGATTCTTATAGGCTTGTCAACTGTTCTTCCAATTACCCTACTTCTCTTACTTGGCACGTGGAAGTTAGCTCAATGAAACCTACTGTTCCAGCTATCTATTTCGGCATAACAAAGCATCCCCAAATCCCATACCATAGTGACATAAAGTAACAATCATTTTATTATGCTCATGGATTCTTCAGGTTAGGAATTGGGACAAGAAATAATACAATTGCTTTGTTTCTGCTCCCCAGTGTCTGAGCCTCTGTTGGGAAGACGTACATGGCTGGGGTGACAAATAGGAGATAGCTGGGGGCTGGAATCATCTGGGAGCTTCCTCACTCATGTATTTGACACCTGGACTAGGATGACACAGAAGCCAGTTTCAGCTGAAGCTGTTGACCAGAGCATCAGGAGACTACTTCATGGGGCCTAGGCTTCCTCACGATATGGTGGATTAAGAGTAGTCAAAGTTCTTACATGGCTTAAGACTACAAGAGCAAGATGGAAACTACATAGTCTTTTATGACCTACCCTTGAAAGTCATCTAGCATCATTTTTTTATAGGTTGGATCTACCCAGATTTAAGGAAAGGGGACATAGACCCCTCCTCTCAATGGGAAAAATGTCAAAGACTTTGCAGCTGCTTTTTAAAGCTGTCACATTTCCTATGGTGTTTATTATTAAATTTTAGATAATAACAACCAAAATCCTTTTTTTCCCTAAATTTCCTCATTCTGATTGAAGTCAAAGTTGCACCTGTGTAGCTTACAGACACTGGGGCTTCTAAGCACAATAGGGAAGAAAATAGTGAACCAAAGCTTCCAGTGGATATGACAGAGATTTTTCTGGAGCCAAGAGCACATATGCCTTTGGAGTGGAACAAAGACTGACATTCTTGACACCTGCTGCTTCCTTTATAGACCCTAGGAGCTCCAAGATTAAACTCTGCAGTACTCCAAACCCTGGGAGAAAAAGCCTTGCTCAGACTCAATTTATTGGACACTGACCTTTAATCCACTGAAATTTGTATGTGTTCTACAAGTCTCTCAATGCTCTGTTTTGGCTAATTGGTTACCTAGACATGTCCTCATCCTCACCTGGGGACTATAAACATGCCTGAGCCTGGGAGAAAAGGTACAGAGAAAGAGATGACTCTGCTTCCCACAGAGACCCATCAAGTTAAACTTCTGAGCACAAAGGAATGGAAGGAAAGCTACCTCAGCAAGGGAATTGAAATGCTAGAAGAAGCACTTCCCTCATGGCTGAGTGCACTGCTGTTCTGTGCACCAAATACCAACTAATTATTCCTTGCCGCACATCAGCAAATGCTGATCTGATTAAAATCATAAATCAGTCCTGTATTTCTGTGGGAAGGGTGTGGAATTGGGTGTGTTCATTAATATGTACAACATCATCAAAGATGAAGGCTTTGGTCAAGTCATGGGCTTTCTCTACATTGAGCTCAAGATGCCAGAGTTCTGAGTTCAGAGACGTTGACCTCTCACTGCCAACCCCAAACCTTTGAAATCAAAGACAGATTAAGTCAACATTCTCACCTTTCATAGCATAGGTCTGCTATGAGAGGATTGCCTGTAATCCTGGGCAGGCAAAAGATATGAGAA
Organism: Panthera pardus; assembly: GCF_024362965.1. NCBI lineage: Eukaryota > Metazoa > Chordata > Mammalia > Carnivora > Felidae > Panthera > Panthera pardus. Next base: position 47,190,422 of record NW_026526765.1, on the reverse strand, counting down.
TGCTATATGGTGATTGACCAGTCTTCCTGATGGTAATTAATTAGAGTTAACTAAGTCAACCAAGCACTTACCATGCAAGTGCCAAACGACTTTACATGTATTATCTAGTTTCATTCTTGTAACAATCCCATTTATGCATACAGAGACTGAGATTCAGTGAAATGAAGCAACCTATCCCAAATTATAGTGGAACTAATGGCGCCAAATTTGAGCTAAAACAGTCTATGTCTAGGCCTAAGACTAAATTTAGCAACTAGGTAATACTGCATCTGCTCATGAGTGAAACACCTTCTAGGCGCTCCCTGGGCAACCAGGAAGGGCTGGAGAAGATGATGCCTGATCTGAGTTGAGCCTTCAGGGTAAGGAGAAAATAACTAGGCAGAGAAAGGGGAAGGTGGTACTGCAGGGAGAACAATGAAGGCACAGAAACAACGTGTACAAGGGCCTGAAGGTGCTGAGAGCCAAGCTCAAGTCTCCTTAAAACCAGGGGTCACGTTTTCTTGCTCAGCATGGAAGCCCTTGGTGTCTGCCACACAACAGTCACATGAAGAACCAAGAGAGCAGAGCAGTCACAAGCATGGAGTCTGGAGTCAGAATGCTAGTGTTGAGCTATAGGACTTCAAAGAGTTTGCTCCACCTCTACGAGTTTTGTTTTTCCCATGTGTGAAAAATGGGAGATGGTAAGAGAATCAGCCTTCCAGGGTTGCTGTGAGGGAGGATGAGAAAAGATCATGTAAATAAAACACATGCATAGTCTAGTGCAGCCATAGTCAGAGCTCAAGAAACAGCCACAATGGTGATTTATTATTAAGCCCTCAGGAAGTGTCTTCGAAGGAAAAGAATGAATGATGTTGGCATGACTTATTAGAGGGCAGAGACTATTTCAGTGTGACTATGGAGGGTGGGGAGCACGTGGTGCAAAGTAAAGTTGATGCCAAACTGGACGTCCTCACTTTGCCTTCCACTCTTACTGACAGTCCATGATCTTAATGGTGATGGTGATGAGAAGAAAGGTACCGCCTTGCCTTATACTGCAGTTTGCACTTTACAACATACCTACACAATCATTATTTTATTCAACTTTCAAACAAATATATGACAAACGCATGATGTGTGTGCTTTGTTCCCATTTTGTACAAATCTGCAGAATCTCAGAGAGCACAAGGATCTGTAGAAAGTGAACGGGCTGATTAAGTAACAGAAAACAAAGCCCAGGTATTCTGACTCCTGGCTCTTTATCTCTCCAACATGGATGAGAGAGCTAGTGAGGACACTCAGGGATTTCCTCATTAGCAGAGAACACATTTGAAAGGCTTGCTGGCTATTCAACAAATTTCTTTTCTTTTCCTCCTGGAATATACGTTTTCTACATTCACTATATATTTTTAAAGTATCTTTTTAAAATGTTTTTTGGTCACAAGGGCTTATCATTTTCTGTGTTTTGTTTATTTTAATAATAATCTTTCTCCCTTAAAAATCCATTCAAAATGTTTAAGTCTTTGAGGTAAAGACATTTTAACAAAAATATACCAGCCTGATCTTTAAACAACAACAACAACAACAACAAATTTTGAAATTCCATCAGCTTGGTGAATAGAAATCATCTCTTCTTGCTCTGTTCTGGTGAACATAAATGTATTTTATATGTACATTTACTATATCACTCCATTTCCCTTGTAGTGAGGTATCACCATGCCACAGAGCTCTGGTCAGTGCATCGTGGGCAAAAGTAATTTGTTGCACTTTGAAGTCTGATCCAAGAGATCTTCCTCTCTTTCCCCTTGAGCTTGCTCTCCTTGAGCAGCAACATTAGAAGTTAAAGATGGCAGATCTCCAACACACAAGGAACTTGGATCCCTTAGTCACAGTTTTGGATGAAATTGCCAATTGCTCTAGAACACTCATTTTGGAAATTATATGAGCAAGAAATACATTTCTATTATGCCAATCCACTGAGACTTATCTGTTTCAATAGTTAGCATTACCCAACTAAGGAGTATGAAAAAAAATTACAAACCTAGACACTATTTAAGACTATCTACAGAATTACCAGACCCTATACTTCAATGAATCTTTGCTTCTTTATTAGAATTACATCATGTCCCAATCTGAAAAGCAGGTGGTAATAAATTAGAGTTGCAAAACTATAAATCCATTTTGAGCAGGCATCCTATCTGCCTTTGCACCTCTAGTATCTCACACAATACCAGATATGGGGTAAGTGTTCAGTAAAGGACAATATGTAGATGGTAAAGAACCAATGTAACTCCATCATCTACAGAGATGACAGTTGACTGGGATTTGAATGATTAGATTCTCCAAAAGGAAAAGGGTAATTTCCCACAGAAGGCATCCTATGGAACAGAAGATCTACCATGACTTGCTGACAGTTAAGGTGGTAAGAGACATGATTCATGCATTCTTCAAAGCTACTTACTGAGTACTTGTTATATCTCTGGCACTATTCCAGGGAATAAGGGTACAACAAAAAAATAAAATAGATAAGGCCTCTGTTTTCATGGCTCTTACGGTTAAAGAGTAGTAGAGTTACCAAACTAGAAGATGCCTCTTTGGCAAAAAGATTATTGAGAGCTGATTATTTCTGAGAAACAGCAGACACAGGAGAAACTGAAAACAGTAGAAATTACCCTTCTATAAGGGAAATTTACATTTATAAAGGACATTTCCATTTGTAAGTGTGTTTCCCTTTTTCTGTATCAGGAAGAAAACTATAACTCTAATTCACAAGAAACTCTTATCAATAGAGAAGGCATAGAGGTGAATCTGCATAACAACCTTATCCTTTTTCACTGTGCTTTTCATGTAACCTCCATAATTGGCCTTGCCTCCATCCGCACCACCCCACCAGAATTTTCTTTTGTTTTAGGTTTGAGATGGTATTTGAACTGGTGTCTTGGGCCATCTCTGAGAGTTACTCAGTTTTTCGGGGTATCTCCCATGTACACATGGGATATACATGTTAATCAATGTATTTGTTTTCATCTTTTCAATTTGTCTTTTGTTACAAAAGTTCTCAACCAAGAACTCAGAGGGTAAAGGGAAATTATTTTTCCACCTTTACACATTCTAGTAAATTTACATATATGTTGAAACCCTTGCACACAAACCTGGGTCCCCTAGTCAGCTAGGTGCTCAATCATCTGGGTCGATATTATAAGAATGAGTATATGCCAAGTTAGCAAAGTTATAAAGAAATACATTATGATAATAATTCACTCTCTGAAAACATAAGAACACCTGCTCTAAAGTTGTAAAGAAAGGAAATCATCAACTGAAAGCTTGAGAACAAATTAACCAGATCCATACTCAAGAAGTTAAACCACGCAGGGAAAAGAAAAGCACAGCAACAAAAGTAAGTGGTAAAGATAATACTCTGTTGCTGATCTTATAATTGGTGAAGGTATCAATCCACTTTATTTCTAAACACCTATTTTATAAAAGTTAATCATATAATTTGGCTACAGCAACAGCAGCAATGGCAGATGTGCTGTCCAACTGACCAGGTTAAGAAAAATAAAGGCAGATGGTTTTAGATTAAAGTCTGGATGGCGACACTGCCATTAGAGAATAGACGTTCTGTCACCAGGCCAAGGTTCTTCTATTTACTTTACTCTCTAAATTATCTGCCACCTGGTGGTCCAGGGAATCATTTAGAAGCTTAGTCATGGGCAGTTAATAAAAACTTATTAATGTGGATTCAGTGATTTCATTTAACAAATATTTATTGAGGGCCTACTATGTACACATAGGCTCTAGGTGCTGGGGAATACAGCAGCTACCAAGACAGTAAGCAAATAAGACAACTAGATTTTGTTAAGTGCTATCAGGAAAATAAAACAGGTAATGGGGGAAGGTGAAAGAAAGCACTATAGAGCTAAGAGAAAGCCTCTGGGAGGAAGCCACACTTGAGACAAGAGGAAAAAGGTGATGTATTAATGTTCTATTGCTGCATAACAACAAACTGTCACAAACTTAGCAGCTTAAAACAACAAAAATGTACTATTTCAGTGTTCCTGTGAATTAGGAGTTCAGGTACAGATTAGTTGAGTCCTCTGCTCGGGATCTTGCATGCTGAAGCAAAGGTGTTGGCATGAGTTGTGATCTTATCTGAGGCTTGGGGTTCTCTTTGAAGCTCACTAGTAGTCAGCAGGATTCATTTCCTTGTGGCTGTGTTGTGACCATGGTCCCTCTCTTCTTGCTAGGTGTTGGCTGGGGACCACTCTTAGTTCCTACACATGATTATACCTTGATATGTAATTACCTTCTTTCATACATGCTTTCTATTAAGCCAACAGGAGAGTGTCTCCCAAACATCTGACCTTCTTTTAAAGTGCTTACATGATTAGGTCAGGCCCACCTAGCAGTCTCTTTTTGATTAACTCAAGTCAACTCATTAGTAACATAATCACAGGAGTGATACAGCATCATATTCACTGGTTCTAGTCATGGTTAAGAGGGACATGTACAGAGGCACCTGGGTGGCTAAATTGGTTAAGCATCTGACTCTTGATTTCAGCTCAGGTCACAATCTCACAGTCTGTGAGTTTGAGTCCCACATTGGGCTCACAATGACAGTGCAAAGCCTACTTGTGATTCTCTCTCTCTCTCTCTCTCTCTCTGCCCCTCCCCCACTCACATTCATTCTCTCTCTCTCAAAATAAATAATCTTAAAAAAATAAATAAGAGGAGCATGTACACTAGAAGTGGGGGAATCTTGGGGGCCTTTTAAAATTCTACCTACCACAGATGAAAACCAGCCATGCAAAATCAGGTGAAAGTCTTTCCAGTCAAGATCACCAGAAAGTGCACAGAACAAACTTGATATTTTCAGGAAAGATAAAGTAAGTTGGTCTACTGAAGTATGGTCGAGGTGGGGAGAAGATGAGGGAGGAGGTATCTATAGGAGCCAGACCATCTAGGGCTTTGGTGGACTTGTTAACAAGTCTGTATTCCATTTTATGTGTAAAGGGAAGCATACTAACATTAACTGAGCATGATATTAGGCTCATCAGTGGCGTAAAGATCAATGGATCCAATGTCAAGAGAAATGGGACATATTAATTTGCTTTGGCTACCTCTCATTTTGAGAAATGAGAGCCTATGCTCTGACATCCCATTTTTTCTAGGCCCCTATTAAAAAGACTATTCAGGTGAAAGTAAAAACAAAATTAATGTAATCACTTTCTGGTGTTGGCTGACCTAATTAGAAAGGAATTTGGTCTGCTTCTTTCAAGTATCTTTCAATACTCTGAATGCACCCTTGGGTCACTTCATAAATTCTATAAATAACAATAGTTACATTAATAATATGGGGACATTTCCAGAAGCAATATACACTTTGTCCTTTGGTCAGGGGAGGATTCATAATTACTGTTTTTAGAAATTTCCAGCAATGCAGATTTTCAAAGATAATACTGAGGCAAGAGTTTATTGTTTAGAAATGCTAGCTCATCACAGTCATTTTTTTTCTTCTTTCCAAGTTGAGGTTGAAAGGGAAATCCAAGTTGAATTAAACAACCTATAGAAATGTCACCATGTCCTAATCAACCGAGGAGTCAGAAGTATAACTGCTTTTTTAGTTTCTTCGATTGAAAGTACTAGCAGGATTTATGTGAGGCTTCCCTTTGAGACTATGATTAGTACAACAGAAAAAATTTTTAAGAAATGATAGAATGTAAAACTTGAAGACCCAATGAGGACCATTATATAACTCCCACTTTTTGTTGTTGTTGTGTGTACTCTTTAGTGTAATTTCCTAAGTCTCATTTGGACCAAGATTTGGATTATCAATAAAATAAGACAGTATAAGATCCTCCTTTCTCAACATCCTTGTATTGTTTCCATGACTGAGCCCTCAAATTGTAAAGATCATATTACATTATTTTCCTCTCAGGAAATAAGAGAAATTTATTCAGTGAAGCAATCTAAAAATAACTCATTGGAGAGCCAGTGGCTTCCATGGTTACCAAAAGACCCTGTTGATTCTTTGCTCTAACAGGCAAGCACAATTGGGGAATCATTTGAATTGAAAACAACACATACCCAAAATAGCATGAAGGACCCTAGAACAGGACTGTGGAGCCCTGCATTCTGGTATGTGCAATCTTCTCCTTCATGGCCTCATAAAAAAGCACATGCCAGGAAGAAAGGAATATACTTCTGAAAACGAAATGAAACTTGACCCTAAATCAATCTCTTGATTCTGGGAATCCCTGCCATGCTGTTAATGCTCTGACAATGTCCCACAAGGTTCATGACATACATTTCAAAATACTACTTCTGCAAATAACAACTGATTGTATATTTAATTTCTACTAAGGGCATTAAAGGAAAGTTAGATTTTTTCCTTTAAGTAAAATTATATCACATGACTTTACATGAAAGTTACAAATAATGTGTGTAACATAATATCATCTTATGATGGTTGGGATAATGGGAATGGAATAATGCGTATTGCATATGCATATACATATATATGTTTGAAAAATACATGCTCATATTTTTATACATTTATGTATTCCTTCATACATATGAAGTCTTCTAAGATTCTGATACCCCATTCCAACTGTTTCCAGAAGCAGGGATCTAAGAAAAATCTATTTTTTTTAATTTTTTTTAACGTTTATTTATTTTTGAGACAGAGAGAGACAGAGCATGAATGGGGGAGGGTCAGAGAGAGGGAGACACAGAATCCGAAGGAGGCTCCAGGCTCTGAGCCATCAGCCCAGAGCCTGACGCAGGGCTCAAACTCAGGGACCGCAAGATCGTGACCTGAGTTGAAGTCAGACGCTTAACCGACTGAGCCACCCAGGTGCCCCGAAAAATCTATTTTTGAAAAAAGAATTTCATATTTTCATCATAGATTCCAAGGTCTAGCATACTTTAAACATGTTTATTGAAATTTGAAAAAAGCACACAACAAAATACATTAGAATTGCCTAACACATTAACTAAACTGAGTAGAGTACCAAAGATATAAATTTAATTCATTATTCACCAGCCATTTAGAATGGAGGTATAGACATTTAGATAGGACATAAATTGATTCAAAAATTATTTAATTAGCTTCAATATTTTTTGCACCAAAGGTGGTCTTACATTTAGCAATATCCAGCATGCAGCTGCCATGTGCTAACCAGTATTAGAGGTATAAGGCTGTGACTACGAGCAACATGTACAATGAAGCTTATAATCTAATAGGAAAGAAGGAGAAAACCAAGATGATTCTAGACTCTAACCAGTTTGTAACAATTAAGGAAACTGAAGTGGTTTGATAGAAAGTAGGGCAGGAGTAGATGGAAGGTTACTTTACATAGTGTGGTCAGGAAGTCTTGTCTAAGGAAATTGTGAGCTCTGACTTACAGTAAGTAGGAGAAGACAGCCATGAAGAGACTCATGTGGAGACTACATGGGGGAGAGAAAACAACAAATGCAAAAACTTGGAGGGAACAAATATCCAGGCTTGACAGAGAAGCAGGAAGTAAGCCAGGGTGCTTAGAGCAGAAAAAAAAAAAAAAAAGAAAAAGAAAGAAAAAACAAAAACCAAAACCAAAAAACAAGCAACGCAGGATGAGTTGCAAAGAAGGTCTGAATGGGTGATAGTAAGGAGCTTAGATTTCACTCTAAGTCACTAGGGAAAGCCATTAGAATTTAAACAAAGCAGTAATAGGCTCAGAAATGAATTTTTAAAAGATGACTCTGATTGCATGGACAAAGGACTGTATAAACCAAGAGAATGAGCAAGGTGACTACTTAGGGGGTCTTTGCAGTAATCGAGTGGGACATGATGTTGGCTTGGTGAGGGTGATGGCAGAGAGTGAGGAAACACAAAGGATGTTCCTAACATATTAATGTAGGACAGGCTGGAAAATGGTAAGCCTAAAGTCTTCTATTTTCAGATATGTGGGTGTGAGTTAAGATGTATCCTATTTATGAGTGGGCTGTATTCTAAAAGCTTGTTTATCATTAATCTCAATCTCAAGCCACATTTTCCCACAGGTACAGTATTAGTATCTGCTGTTGATTCATTTTAAACGATGAATCAGTCTAATATTTATACTGGTGATGGGCAGAAAATCCACAAAGTTCTGCCTTTTTCCCATTATCTGACCTAATCTCCAAGAAGAATGGCTTCAAATCATCACATGCTGCCTAATGGATTTTTAATGTGTTTTTTTGTCTTTTTTTCTGTTGCCCAACTATTTATTTAAAATATCAATTTTATCCCCTATATTTCTCTAATAGAAAATAATCCTGGTAATATATAATATTAAGGTATTTAGGCTCTCCAAAAAGGAATATTGAACTGTTTAATGGTCTTATAAATCTTGGTTTACCAAGGATCTATCCCCAGAGTAGAAGGTACCAGAAACCTTTACTTGCAAAAGGGTAGCATCTGAGAAGAAGTTAGGGGGAAAAAGATATTTGGACTCACAAAACTTAAGGAAATGATTCCTTCTCTGAAAGAGTGTAACAGGACATGATGTTCACAATGAGACTGGTGAAATCTCTTAAGAATATTTCTCAAGCTTAAATGTTCAGGAACTTCCAATTTGGGCTATGGTGGACTAGAGGGAATGGATTTACTCTCTTGACTTAAACCATAAATATAGACAAAATATATCAGCCAACAATATTAAGACATTAAACAGGCAGCACAGGACAGTAATCACTACAGGAAGGAAAACAAACTAGGAGAGTCCTATGATGCCCTGACAATCATACCTAGAAAGAGTTTTGATCCCACAGTGTGGGAAGAGAGAATTCAAACAGCCCAGTTGAGAAAAAAGAGTTGAGAATTTAGGAAGCCACGGTGCTGAGAATTTGCCAAGCAGAGTAACTAGAGAGGAGAAAGCTGCACAAAGAACTCCAGAGATCTGCACAGGTTTTCACTCAAGTCTTCAGCTGAGTGCTGATTAGAGCATACATTTAAGAAAACTACCAGAACCTGAAGAAAGGAAACAGAATAATCCCCGGAGCTCATAGAGACTGGGTCATAGTTTATGTTGCCACCAGCCAGAATGGGAAAAACCTTGTAATCATGGGGCATCAGAGTTCTCAGAAGGGCATGGACTCTGAAGATGTAGAACAAAATTAGCCCTCAACTAAAAGATACTCTGGTCCCACCCTGAAAAGCTTATTAAAAACAAGCCTTAAATGGTCAGACTATTTCTAAATAAATTGTGTCTCAAAACAAAGTGCATTAATATTTAAAGAAATACAAAATTTATACCAACAAGGTAAAACCCACAGGTAGACAAGTAAGCAGGAAAATAGAACATATAATGAGAAAAAGAATCAACTAATAGATATAGACTCAGAAGTTACACAGATGTTGGAACTAGCAGATAAGGACATTTAAAAAGTTATTATAAATCTCTTCCATATGTTGTAGAAGGAAGAAGAAAGCATAAGCATGTTAAAGAGACATGGAATATGTACCTTTTTAAAATAGATTCAAGTTGAGGGACACCTGGATGGCTCAGTCAGTTGGGTATCCAACTCTAGGTTTTGGCTCAGGTCATGATCTCATGGTTTATGAGTTCAAGCCCCACATTGGGCTCCAGGCTTGGGATTCTCTCTCTCAGAAATAAATAAACTTGAAAAAAGATTCAAGTTTAAACTTCTAAAGATATAAAATGCAATGACTGAGATGAAAAATATACATAATAGGATTAACAATGGATTAGATAATGTTGAAGAAAACATTAGTGATTTTGAAGACATAGAAATGAAATGTATCCAAAATAAAACCCAGGGTAAAAATGAAACAGCATCAGTGAGCTGTAGAAAAACTATACAAGCTTAACACACATATAATTGAGGTTCTTGAAGGAGAGGAGAAAGATGTTGAAAGAATATTTGTTGAAATAATAGCTGAAACATTTCCAAATGTGTTAATCCCAAAAGCCCAATGAATTCCAAGCTCAAGAAAATGGAAAGGTAACTATACCAAGGTACTTCATAATCAAATTGCTTAAAATAAGTGATAAGGAACAAATCTTTAAAAAGTCATAAAGAAATTTCATTGTGAATACTAATTACTTGCTCATTCGTTAATGCAGGTTCTGACTCAGTAGGTATGGGTGGGATCTGAGATTCTGCATTTCTTAAAAATTCTAACAAGTTGATTCCAATGCTGCTAGTATAATAACCACACTTTTGAGAAGCATATTTCTAAGATTCCAATGCTTAAACTATTTTGTTTTTCTAAGTTAATCCAAGGTACCAAAAGACTCACAACTGAAAGAGATAGGATAGATCCAAGGAAGCATAACAATGTCTGGGATTCCAGCCAGTTTCATACCAGTTATACATTAGAGAACTACATCAACATCTAGCCTTTTAAAATTTACCTTAAATTCCTGTTGCCAAGTATAGAAGGTGTTTCTTGTTTGCTGTTTGTTTCTTTGGCTGTTTAGCAACCATTTCTTCTTGTTTGGTGATTTTATTCTGATTTCTTTTTGAAGCTTACCCCCTTATCCCCTCCCAGATTTGTGCTTTGAGTGGAGATTCCCTACAAACTCCTAGGATAGAACCTATAGTCCAGTACTAGCTAATTAACACACTGTATTTCAAAAGGGAGATTGCTCTTCTACTTGAACTCAGAAGAACACAGGCTAGATCTACTAAATTAGCTTGCCTCCTTTGGACAAGGGAGTAAGGATGAGTCCAAACAGAAGAAGCAGAGCCAAGAGGAAAGAGAAAAATTAGAGTCTAGAGTGTCATGTTAATCTTAAATCATGACATTACTGAAATTAGACAAATTCCTGGGCTCTCCAGGTACATAAGACAATAAATAGTCCCATTTTTTTAAAGCAAGTTTTACTAATATTCTCATTTTATTATACAGAAAGAGTGCTAAGAGAAACAAGAAGCAGAAGTTAAATAAGCTTCTGTGACCTAGGCCAGGAATCTAATAAAAATTTATAGCATAATTTCTATTAATGATCACAGGTTTCAAATCAGATCTCAGAATTCTTGGAGACTTCTCTCTCCCACTTGCTGTTATGACATTTGTGAATAGAGGAAGAATTAGATTCTGCCTGGGTGGGTCAGAGTGGTTTGTCAAAGAGTCCCTAAAATTGTGCATCTAGTCCGAAATTCAGTAATTCATGTCTCAGAATATTCCTAAAAGTAAATATAAAAATAAATCTGCTGAATAAAGTGAAATAGAAGGATAAACACCATGTACATAAACATCTTCACTTAGAATGAGGCCACTCATTAACCAAGACAATGGGTAGCTGATTTGTGCTTACCTTCTTTCTTTTGTTAATAGGAAAAAATTTACACTGAAATGAAATTGGAGTTCTAGATATAGTCAGGAAAAAAACCATTTAATTAAACATATGCATTACTGCTAACAAGACCATAGGATACATACAATGGAAGGAGTGTTCAGGAAAGTTATTTTTCCACACTCTGGGCCTCAAGTTCCATATATTAGGCCAGAGACTAGGCTAGATCATCTTTCCTTTTAGTTCTAAGTTTCTATGATTCTATTGAGAAATAATAGCTAATTAACTTTACAAAGGCCTGAAACAATTGAGACCTAATATGAATCATAAAGCTGAATAGTTTAGCATGAGGCAAATTCAAACAAATAAAAAATATTTTAATTTGTTGACAACTACATCCCATGCTAGGCTTCTGACCATCCAAAAAGCATGCTGTTCACACAATCACTTCCTTGTTACTCCAATATATTAGAAAGCTTCGGAAAACATTTGGCTAAAGTCTGGATTTCTGTTAGAATAGAGACATTTCTGGGGTCTTCTGAGAAAGACCTTCAAAGAAAGAAAGGTAAAAATGGTACTCCAAGGATATTGGCCTTTGGTGATACCTAAAAACAAGGAAAGACAAGACTCCAAGTAAAGATAGCAACAGAAACCTCTCTACCTGCTTTGTTTACTATGTGGTTTACCACTGAGATGGGAGGGGTGGTCTTTAAGGAGACTGGTGAAAGAAATATAAAGTTATGACTTACAAAATTTTTATTTAAGTATCTCTCTCTAAGTCATGCTTATAAGTGAATATTACCTAGTTCCCTGACATGGTGAGCACCAGTTTACTCAATAATAAAATAGCTCATCTTTGCTGGTTTCTACCTTCTTTTCAGTAATCCTGAACACTAAAGGTCCAAAATGACTAGAAAGTAGGTCTTGGTCATTGTAAAGATATAGCTGCTTTAAAATAAAACCAAATGTGTGCCTTTTAAACAAAGCATATTTTTAATTCTGGTTCCCACAAATCAATCCTGGAATCCAGTAGTATTCTACAGAATTTATAAGCAAAATATATATATATAATTCCTTCTTGTATTCCTAAGCAATAGCTCTCCTGAGGAAACACACTGCCAAGATTCTGAAGAGCCATTGTTGTCCATGTTTCTTATTCATTCCAGACTCCCTTTGTCTTGGTTTCTGGAGTCAGAGCCTGGCTTCTCTCTTTTCCCTCACACACAAAGAAAAGATGCACTGAGACCAGAGTGACCAGTGTTCTGACAATTTGGGCATATGCCGTGAAGCTTTCCAGAACTTAAAAAAAAATTGCGGAAGGGCAATCAAATCTCCACCACTACCCAAACTCAATCAATAGTAAGCCATGGGAGATGGATTAGTGGATCAAACACCTGTCTATAGCTTTCAGCCTTTCTAGAATCATGGGAGATAATCACAGTGTTACATGTTCCTTAGGCAAATAAACACAACCCCCAGGAGTTGACACTGAGGGCTCTTCTGATGGAGACCACAAAAATCCAATCTTGCCTCATCTAACAGCAAGCAGCGTAACAAACATCCTATCTTAAGCCTCCAAACAATATAGATTTATTACTGCTTGAATCCTATGGACCAAACCTCTAATCCTCCATCAGGTAATCCCAGTTTTCGCAAATGATGTGGTTCCATTTTGTATACACTCAGAGGATTTCCTGTCAGTAGCTCTGAGATTCTTCCTGTTAAGGAGGACAGGGTGGTATCTTATTTAGTGCTAGAGATGCTGCTTCTCCTCACTTGTATTTTGTATATGTGTGTGTAGTTGGGATGGAGCTATTATCTCATTCATTTTTTTATTCATTCTACAAAGGTACTTGGAGACTTACTGTGTGTCAGGTACATGTGGGACATGGAAATGCATGGGTGACTATGGCAGTCACCTGTCTCTGTACTCAGGGAACTTACAGATCAAGGTGGAAGAGGAGGGTAAGTAAGTCAATAAGCAACTCAACAAACAGTGATAAAGAGAATGAGAGGAGTAATGGCAGGGAGTAATAAGAGCTTATACAGGCACACCCTACCAGGTTTGGGAAAGTTGGAATGATTTCCCAAAGAAGGTGGCATCTGAACAAAAACCTGAAGGGTAGGAGGAGCTGAACAGGAGATAATGAAAGAGAAGATTTTACAGGCAAAAGGAATAATAGTAGGTGCAAAGTCCAAGAGGAAGAAATAACATAGTACAATGGGAAACTGCAAATAGCTCAGTCTGGATAGGGGAAGGAATGTGAGACTGGGGTATAGAAAGAGATGTGGCTTGAGAAGCCATAGGACTCAGAACATAATGAACCTCTGGAGCACATTGAGGAGATGACCTTTGTTCTTAGGAAAAATTTCTTTACAATCACCCTTAAGAACAGAGGAAATATATCTGGCTTAGTTAATGCAAATACAATCCATTCAGTCAGGGAATTAAGGACCCTGTGCTAAGGATCAGCACAATATTGTGTATAAACAGAAAATATGTGGAGGAGACTGGACTACAGAAGCTTCATAAGCTTTTGTTCCAAGGATAAAATGAGCCAGGAGCAGAGGTGACATCTAGTCTCTCAGTGCTGTGGTCTTGGAGGGCAGATACTACACATGCCCCACCGTCAGTGCCTTAATCATGAGCCTCCAACATCACCCCACCTCTGCCTGATTACAATAGGAAGAGGTACATGCAAATGAAGTCAACAGGAATGATGGGCATGGCTCACTCCTCGTTGAGTGAGGCTTTCTGTAAGAATATGGAAAGGGATTGATGTTACAACAAAGAAAGAACAAGAGAATGGATCTGCGATTGAACGTGGGTTCTGCATACCTGTGGTCTTCCCTAGTAGCCATGCTGTAGCTCATAAAACAATGTTTCAGCCTCCACGTTGCCTCAAGGCAGGAAATCACAGAGGAATCAGATGAGTCAGTTTACAGTAGGTAATGTGATGTCTCAGTTTTACAGGTGAAGAAGCCTAGGATGAATTAACCTGTTCAAGTTATGTAGCTAATAAATAAGGTCTGGAGTCAGGATTCCAACCCCGAGATGTTTGAATGCCAAGCACATGCTCTCACCCATTACGGTGTATCACAGATAATTTTTTCCCAGTAAACACAAAACAGTGCACAGGTGATCTGTACAAGGGTCACCTCCTTGAAAGTATGTACAAGCAAGCTGCAGATGACCACTCTTGAAGCATAGCCTTTATTAATGCTAATTGAGATATGGCACGAACCATATTAGATTATGTCTTGCTCTTCTGCTACTTAGAATAAACTCAAATTCCCAACCATAGCCTACCATTTGCTCTCAGCACCTGGCCTCACTTGCATCTCCAACCTTATTTTATACCCTCTCCCTGACTCCAGATACACTAGCTTCATCCTAGAACTTTTCACACTAGGGCCTCAAACATGCAGGGCACTGCCTGGAGAGCACTTCTATACTTCACCTGGCTCACTCCTCCTCCTTTTTCCAGGCCTATGCTATAAAGACCATCTCCTCAGAAGAGCCTGCAGTGGCAACCCTGACCTGCATCCACCATTATTCTTGAACACTGTCCCAATAGCTCCATGATATCCATCTCAATTACACTATATTTTGTATTATTTCTTTGACTCCCATTCTACACTGCAGGCTTTAGAAGGACAGCATCCATATGTTTCTATCCATGCCTAGAACAATATTCAGAACATAGCAAGGGCTAAATATTTTTTGAATGGATAATGAATTTTTGAGTGAAATGGATTCATGTGATGAATCCCTTATACAGCCTTATACAATTGCAAAATCCAGTATTCAAACCTTTCCAGACTTCTCTTGTCACAAGAATATTTATTCTCTGCATATACCACAGACTATTCCCTGCTAGAATCACTGGACACCATTGACCATGAGCTCAGGGCTGAGTCAGCAAATGTCACCCAGAGTACATACTTTTATCTTAGGGCTGCAGGAAACCAAAAATTCCAATCCTCTCACACCTACTTGCCAATAAACACATTCTGAGAGATGAAATCTCTCAGAGCTCTGGGAGATGATGTTCCAAACTGCTGCTATTTGGATTGGCTACAGGTAACCCCATGAAAGAAACGGACTCTGGTCCCTGAAGTAGCTACAATAAACATTATCTGTGTGCAATGAAGGGAATATTGACTGAAAGGGATGAATCTTTTGTTGAGAGTAAAATTGATTCTCTAAAAAATAAACAGTTATTGGCAGAGAGCCTGCTGGTGGCTTATTTGAAAAGGAATTTTACAAAATTATTTTTAACAAAGAGCTCTACTTTCTTAGGGTGAATGTGACTAAAGTTTGTGGAAAATGATAGAAAACCTTAATATGCATTTAAGCCAAAACCAAGATGGATATTCTTAGTCAAAAAGTATGTGTAACTAATGCTTGGGGTTCTATAGGTCTATAGAGTTAGGTTAGTCTTTCAAAATACAAAGAACTTCAACCTGTAGGCATAGGTAGGAGTGAACTGGTTGCTACCTGGGATGCACTGATGGAAGTGGGGCATGAAACCTCAGGTACATGAGAAAATCTACTACAACCTGAACCACTAACCCCCAACTCAGGATTTGGAATTGATGTTGCCCCCAAGCTATGGGATAGAACCTGGAGGCAAAACCTCTTGAAGGCAACCCCTTCCTTCAGTCACCCCTTGTGCTAAGAACATTTCCGTATACAGGGTAGATGCCAAACAAGGTGTGCAATGGATGGATGAATAAATGTGCTTTGATATGAACATTAAAGCCTGATGATACAGAGAATTGGTGCTGTTTTTTTCTTCCTATGCAAAGGTAATTTCTGGATTTTGAAAAAGTACTGCCATAACTATATACAGAACACATTTACAAAAGAATAGTGCTATCACAATTTATAGAACATTCTTAATATTTGTAATTTTTTTTCAGTTTATTTATTTTTAAGAGAGAGAGAGAGAACACTAGCGAGGAAGGGGCAGAGAGAGAGAGAGGGAGACACAGAATACAAAGCAGGCTCCAGGCTCTGAGCTGTCAGTGCAGAGCCCAACCTGGGGACTGAATCCATAAACCGTTGAGTTCATGAAGTCGAACACTTAACCAACCAACTGAGCCACTCAGGCGCCCCTACAGAGCATTTTTAAAGACCTTTAGATAGGTTAGGACTGAAAAAGCCTCAGGTTCCCTTTGAGTTGGAAGAATGGGGCAGGTGACAGACGACAACAGAGGAGAGCTGTCATTCTCTCCTCTTGAGAACCCATTAGAAGGCTTTCATCAGACGATTACCACTGGAGAATTTTAAGAAAGTCTTCTCAGCTGAAATTTATAAAGTATTACTATTTTGTATTCAAAGCACATTTACACATATTGTTTTCTTTTAAGTTTATTAAGCTATTTCTGACCTATAAAAATGAGAATTCCTATCTTGCAGGACAATTTTGAAAAGAAAGCAGTATAATGTTTGTACAAGAGTTGGCTTTTTGCCTGACCTATAGAAAGCATGCAATAAATGGTGGCTTCTATTATCATGACTAATACTATTACTATTGCTGTTCCAGACTAGGTTTCCTGAGACAGAGATTAGCATTCAGGGTCTTTATTAGGGAGTACTCTCATAATCAACACGTGTGGAAGGGGGGTAAAGGAAACTGATCTGGCAGATGGAGAAACTAAATTGCAACTAATCCCAACAAAGGTCTTGGTCAGACCCAAAGAGAGCTCTGGACCAGATTGACTCCTCAGAATTGTCTCTGACTGTGGTGAGGAAGCTTGGCCTTTACACCCCTACTGATCAGCCAGGCAGGCTTTGGACAAGTCCTGAAGTTTTCCTCGGCTGAGGCCATCCCCAAAGACAGCTCCAAGCTGAGGGCCATCTTCGCGAAGCCCTTCCAGAAGCTGAAGGAGTAACTCATTCATTCCTGAGGAGACGTCTAGGCACATCACAGACCTTATGCCAATTAGTAAATAAGAGGAGTGCTTCAGAGGGCTTCTATGACTTGTCCAAGGCTACAGTTAAGTAGATAGCACTGCTAGGAATAAAGGTTAAGTCTTCTGACTCTAATTCAGGCCTCTTCAGAGGGCCAGGATTCTTCTGAATCTTTTGGTATTTCTATCCTTTATTGTGCCAGGCACTGCTCTGCCTCCTCTAAGCCTACACAGATCAAGGAACATCTGCTAAACACGGTTCCTGTGTCTTTTCCTAAGGATCTCGTGGTTGAGTTTACTCGAGAAAAATTAAAAAGGAGCTCCTTCAAGCTACACGTACCCTTAAAAAGGTTTTCGTATTCTCACCCTGCTTCCCCTTTTTTTGAAACAAGTACTTGTACACACACACACACACACACACACACACACACACACACACACAACACAGACCCTCAAAGGGTCTGTTTAAGTGAAGATTTTATCCAGAGATATACCACATTAGAGACTCTAAGGATAAGGCTCTGTAATCAGCCTTTTTCAAAAGCACCTCAGATGAGGTTCAAGCATACTGAAGTCTGCAAACCACTGTTATAAATTAACCATATTGCTGGTCTCAAGTTATGATCACATTTTTTCTTTGTGCTAGAAACTGATCCCAAAAGCAATTAGTTGAATCAGAAGTTGTCAAGTTAGAAAGCATCTTGGAGATTATTAAGTCTCCATTTTTAAGAAGAAAAAAATCAGGGCCAATGAGGGAGGGTGACTTTCCTAGGGTAAGAGAACAGGTTGATGGACAGAGCCAAGCTCCCACTTGGGGGCAAGCCTTCTTATTGCTCTAACAAGCTTCAAAAAGGAGTTCTGAACCACTTTCCAGCAATGAAAACAACAATTTAGAAAATGTTCCAGGACTATTCTCCATGACATTGTAATAGAGAACACCTCATTAATTTGGGTCTGTAATAAATATCTTCCATTGCCTATAACTCCCCAACTTATGTATCTTATGACTAGAGACACTGGAAGTCTACTTATTGGAACTTGGTTTACCCAATGGGAAGAGAAGACTTGAAAGCAATCTATGACAAAAGGAATAGTATTTCCTTCTATATTTTGTTACAAATGGACCTTAAAAATCTAATCTATTTTTATTGAGAAGTGAGCTTGTGTTCCCAAATCTGTTTCTTATAGAGGACGGGGAGAAAAGAGGGACATTGCACTTCAGAGTATGATCACATTTCTGGTTATTTTTGTATTTGAAATCACTCAGGCTTTGACTAATAGCACTCAGAGTAACAATGATGATGATGATGATGATAGAAAATCAACATACAGTTTTCTCTTTATTAGTTCCCACACTCAGTGACTCAAATAAACATAAAATATGAATGATATGGCTGATTTTTGGCATCTGTGGTTCTCCAAGTCCCCAAATGGCCCGTTGTTAATTCCATTTATAGCAAATGGAGGGCATAAATAAACTCTTAATTTGGGTACCTATGAAAATATGGCAGGCTGGCACACCAGCACAGCCAAAAATCTGCTTTAACTGGTGTTCTTGTCCATTAATTCCATTAAAAGTTGCTAAACTCAGAGCCCAGCTTAGCTTCAGATACACAAGGCTTCTGAGCCTGTTTAGGGAGGCAATCTGGGATGGTGGGAAATCCTAGCCAAAAAGTCAGGAGGCTAAGGGCTCTATTTCTGACTTCCACCAACACATGGTGTATGTTTAGAAAACACTTTTCTCTCCTAGTGCCTCGAGCGTTGTGTTAATGGCTGAGTAGTTTTACACTCAAGCCTTGCTTCCTGGAACTGTTCATAATATCTAAGGCAAGAGGAACTTTAGAATGTCACATAGACCATACCTCTGCCTCCAAGCTACCCTGACTTCTCATCAGCCTGGGAAAAAGAGCTTATTTCCTTTCTACTTAAAAAAAAATGACCACAAATATAGCCTCAGGAGTGATGTGACCATAGACATGAGATCAAGGTATTGGTCATCTCTGACACTCACTAATTATTTGTTAGCCACAAGTCCCTGCTCTTCCCGGGGTCAGTCTAGACAGAAGTCAGCGGAATATTATGTAACATGAGGTTCCTCAATCATGAATCTGATCATAAATGGCTTCTCTCTTGCCACTAAAAATATTTCCATTTAGAAACATATCAGATTCAAAATAGATGCTTCCAGAGAAGTAGTGAAGGACTAGCAGTCGTTCACACTTCAGCACAGATTTCAGAGTGTCAATCATGTCAATGAGAGTTGTGTGCCATCAATAGGAATTAATCCTAACTTAGGAAATAAGGTGGAATTTAACCAGAGGATCTGGGGGTAATTCATAGACTTGAAGGAAGAGTCAATTAACCAAAAGTTGGAGAATACTGGCAACAAGCTGGTCAAAGTTCCCAACCCCAGGAGAGAGAACCCACATGATCAGTGTTGGCCCACTGTTCGCTCACTGCCCTCCCCTACCCAGGGCCAGGGGCTGGAACCCTATGCAGCCTCAACGGAACTCAAGGAGCCAAGCAAAAAGTAGTTCCCCAAAAGAATTAATGCTGGACAAGCAAAAGCAATATGCCCCCACCCATGCAAACATCAGAAAACATGTGTGTTTACTTGTGATGATTTTTCCTACACAAAATTCATGCATTTTATTATATAAGGACTTATTACGAATCTAGAGAGATTACATCTCACTTTGGGGAGGGAAGAAAGAAAGGAGATGCAGTAAACATATCCTTTAGCTAAGTCTCCTAGAAATACACTGAAGATTTTCAGACTTTTAGGAAAAGAAGTACAATGTTCATCCATGGTACTTACAAATGTCTTTAGCTCTTACCACAATTACTCTATGACTTGCTTAGAAAATTAGTAGATGATATGAATTGGACTATTTCTTGCTAGATGATGAATGACATAATCTAATCAGACATTAAGTTCACCAAAGGAGGAGCATATCTTATATACCAAGGCAAAAACTTTTCAAGGAATCTTGAGAAAAGATACAACGTATATGAAAGCACTTTAAAAACTATAAGCCAGTGTTACAGCTATAAGATCCTTTACTTCTGTACTATATAACTTATTATTTGGAGTAGCACAAGGAAGGGAGTACCAAGTAGTTCTCAGCAGTGGCTAAGAGAACCCACAAACCATTGGCTAAATACATTGCCTCTCTTCTTCTGGTAAGGTACTCATGGAAGGTATGTAAGTTAGGGCTCCAAGTGCATTCTTCTGATAACTGATATGACAAAGAGAGAAAATATAGCCATCCCATATTTGTATATGAGCTTCCAAAAAAGACAGGTTTTTAGACTAACTAAAACAAAAATTTTATTAAAGACAGCATATTCAAGGTGACCCATTTAACTTTGCATTCTGGTAGGTTTTCTGAATACAAGAAAGAGAAAGATGCAAAGTGTCTGACTGGGAATCTTGCAAAACTCTTGGTTTTATACACACACACACACACAATTTGTGTTTTTCATTGTTATTGTGTTTGCTATGTGTGTAAAACACTTTTCCAAATTATATCACTAAATCCTTGTAACAACATGGTTAAGTAAGTATTACTTATATTCTGTTGCCAGATAGGAAAACAGAGCTGGGAGAGGTTAAATAATTTGCCTGGGGTTCTATAGCTACTACATGCTGCAATTTGAACCCAAGTTTGCCCAACTCCCTTTGATCCAATCCATCACTCTGCCATGTGAATTTCATCTATCATGTGTGACATGGTATAAAATCAGAGAAAACACCTGCTATAGGAACTCAGTGAATTCTGAGAGGAAAGAAATGTGTAGAGCCCCATTTGAAGATATGCTATTCAACTGCTGGCCCTCCCTTTTCACTAGATACTGGCTAGGGATCTTCAGCTATGCTGGGGCAGCTGACCTCCAGGGACAGGCTGTCAGGGTTATGAAAAAACAGGGGGCCAAAGTGACTTCAGCATCTCCTACAGAGGGGTGGAGCACTTCCTGCTGACATGAGTGGAAACAAGCCATGGTGATCACTGGTCCGATTAGAGTGAACTTCAGGATATGTCCAGGACTCATGAAGAGACTGCTGAAAGATACATGCCAGGGCTGCTACAGCCATCATGTCAAGAGGAAGAGCTGGTATGAGAAGAGAGCAAGTGATAAAATGGGCTAAGAGACAGGAAGGAAAAATAAATACCTGGTGAGTTGTTTATGCTCTTGTATCCAGCTGGGCTGAAAGCGCATTCTTCCATCAGTACTTCTCAGTTAAAGGAGCCAATTAAGACCCTTTTTGCCTGAAAAACAGTCAAATTCTTTTGTTGTTTCCAACCAAAACAATACTAACTCTCTCAATGTAAAAATGACTCTGAAAGGCTGAAGTTCTTGCCAAAGATCACGATGGCTTTTAACGGATGAGTGGGTTCATGAACTTAGATCCCCTGACCCCAGCTCAGTGGGGATTGTACTATACTCCATGCCACTTACCTGTTGGTGTCAATAAAAATGCCTTCCTCCCTTTCAAACAGAAGGGGTTTAAATACTTTCTGACCTGGAATCACCTACACAGTGGGCCAGACCCTCACTCATTGTGTTCTCATCTGCTCAGGACAAGAGAGCCACTGGACGTAATTTCTAAATGTGCTGTCTCAGTGTCCTTAATGATCTCTCTGACATGCCGTAACGACCCTGGGAGCAAGTGCTGTGCAACCAGCTGTCCTCCTCAGTGTGGCTTCTATGCATGGCCACAGACAGCTTCTAAATTTAAGCTGCAGTGCCTTTTAATTGGGTGGTTAAGTGTTGTTTCCCGCCCACTCTTGCTACTAGCTTAGCCTCAGGCTACTAATTACCAGCAGGACAGGTCACTTGTCATGTCTGCACCAACTCCATCATTTCTGACATCCTCACACAATGACAGGCTCGCCCTTTTCCTTTTAGCAAATCTGGGTTAGCCAGTGTTTGGCTTCATTTTCACGAATGCAGGATACCCAGTATTCCTATCTCCGCCTCAAATTATTTAGTTGGAGTTTTCTGCAGCTAAAATGCATCTGTTTGCTCAACATATATTTATTTATTCAGGGTTTTCTCTGTGCCTGGTCCCCTGCTAGGCCTGAGTGTACAAAAGAGAGTTAAACAGATAAGGTCTTGCCTTCATGGAGCCTACTGTCCAGCGAGAGTGATGAACAAAGACCAAGTAAAGACTCAAACAAATGGTGGTCAGGCCAAAAAGGGAGAAGGAAAAAATGCTATGAAGAGGAGAACCTTCATAGGGAACCTAATTTAGATGGGAGAGAGAAGATAAGGAAGGCCTCTGAGGAAATGATAATTAAGCGGAGACCTGAATGAAGAGAAGGTACCTTTCAGGGAGCAGTGATGAGCAGGAAATTCTACACAGTAACACCAGCAGCAGAGAAGACCAGAGGCCAGAAGGCCACTGATAGATTCCAAGAAATGAAAGGGTGGGCTGTAGCAAGCAAGGGAGAGTGACCAAAACATGAAGGGTAGGAAGGGGACTAAAGTCCATCTTAAGAAATTAGGTTTTATTCTTCATGTGACAAAAGCCATTGGAGATTTCATGCAATTTACTGCACATTTATTTTTCATCCATACATTTATTCTGCAGTCAGTCAACGGTTTATTGAACAACTACCACATATCAGGCACCATTCTAGGCACCAAGAATACCTCAACACACACATAAACCAAAATTCCTGCCTTTATGGAGCTTATCCTAGATAGGCAGTCTATCAGAGAGGTTTTACTTGTTCCACCTTTATAAAAAGATCACTTTGGTTCTCTCTGAAGAACGGAAGAAGGGAGGTGAGGCAGCTGTTGTATGATATTTGCAAAAGACGTGGAGAAGTGTGATGGCTTCCTGTTCTTCCTGTTGTAGGGCAGTACTCCTAATGCCCCACTAGAAAAGCATTTTGTGACAGTTTTTGGCTACAGTGGTATTGGCTCTGCGTGGCCCCATTATTTCAGCGCTGAGTGGTCAAAAGCAATATTTTGAGAAGCCTGGCTAAAGTTGAACTGCAGTCTATTGCCTAGAAATGACCAGTGCTGGGCAGCGCATTTGAGACCCTTTGAAGCAAGAAGCTATGACACATAGGCTGTGAATTGAATAAGCTTTTGTACTAAAAGAAAAATACATGGTTGATTATTCAGTCTACTCTGATAAGGCATTCCTTTCTCCTGGCAATGCAACTATCTGTCCATGATTTTCCTTCTCTTTCCATCCCTTCACCTTCACACACACACACACACACACACACACACACACACACACACACACACAGTCTTTTAAGGCAAAACAAATGCAAATTGGGAAACAAGGCCACAGCACCAGAACAAGCCAATGAAGCTTTTCTCAAGGTGTAAGATCCAAGAATCCTCTGTATCAGGAGCACTGAAGAGTCATTAAATGTCCAGATTATCTGTGTGTCCAATTTCTACCTGTTGTCTCAAGACTTTCATGTTCTAAATATACAAGACTGAAGCTAAGAAATCTTAATTTTTCACATAGCATCCAGGGATTTTTTTACTTCAATTCTCTCATCATAAGAACTTATCCAACTAAAGGTAAACCACACAATTTAAGTGCCTACTCATTTCTCCATGATTAGGGGAATATTACATGACCTCTAAAAATCCTTTAATTCACTGAGTTTCAATGAGAGACAGGATGTCATGTTGCTTAAGATGCTTGTGGTGAGCCAGATCTAAGTTCAAATGACAAATTATTTAATCTCTTCAAACCTTAGTTTTCTTCATCTGGAAATGGAGACAATACCACATTCTTTATTTGTTATATAAGAGTCTTACCTGAAGCAACAAGGCAAAGTCCTTAGAATAGATCTGGCACATGCTAGGTGCTTCAGTATATGGTGATAATAATGATTGTTCCATGATTTTCTTCGTCTTTATCTTTGCTACTATTCAGACCTGGAAAGGCATTAGAGAAGTAAGCAATGAAAATAATTTCAGAAAAATAGATACTTGTTCTTTCCTAAAAGAGAATTTTTAGTCACCTAATCACTATTCTCGGAAAAATTCTTTAGCTGAGAACACACAAATGGCAGCCTGAATCCCTTATGTAAGTATAGAAATAGTTATTCCCACAAGGAATAGAAGCAAAACTCCCACACTATAGTCCTCCCATGCTCACTCAAGGCTGCAAGAGTTGGGCTTGTCAGAAACACCTCCTTGATCTATCTCTAGAGATCTTTCTAACCTAAAGTTAATTTGTTAACACTTGAGGGGGGCAGAGGGGCATCACCAGAATTTAGTTCTGTTTTATACAAGAAATCCTAAAGCCTAATAAATGCAGGATCCTTCAGAGAAAAATTACAAACATATAGACAAAATTTCCAAATGGCAGAAAAGGAACCTAAGGCTTAGAAATGTAAAATATACTTTTCAGGATTGGTGATCATGATAAACCAAAAGACGACTTCTCATCACTGCTCCCTATTGTTATGGCTGTCTCTTTGCAATAACTCAAACTTATTATTTTTAAAGTTTTTATTTAAATTCCAGTTAGTTAACTACAGAGTAATATTAGTTTCAGATATACAATATAATGAGTTAACCCTTCCTTACAACACCTGGTGCCCATCTCAACAAGTGCACTCCTAATCCCCAGCAGCTATCTTACCCAGCTCCCCATCTAACTCCCCTCTGGCAACATCAGCATGCTCTCTGTAGTTAACAGTCTGTTTCTTGGTTTGCCCCCCTCCTTTTTTCCCTTTTGCTTGTTTGTTTTATTTTTTAAATTCCACATATGAGTGAAATCATATGGTATTATTTGTCTTTCTCTGACTTAGTATAATACTCTGTAGATCCATCCACATCATTGAAAATGGCAAGATCTCATTATTTTTTATGGCTATGTAATATTCCATCATATATATCCATTGTGTGTGTGTGTGTGTGTGTGTGTGGATAGACCACATCGGTTTTTTTTTTTTAAGTTTATTTATTTTTAGAGAGAGAGAGTGTGTGTGTGAGCTGGGGAGGAGCAGAGAGAGGGGGAGAGAGAGAATCCCAAGCAGACTCCATGCTATCAGTGCAGAGCCCAATGCAGGGCTCAAACTCACAAGCCATGAGATCATGACCTGAGCCAAAATCAAGAGTCAGATGCTTAACTGACAGAGCTACCCAGATCCCCCATCTTCTTTTTTTTTTTAATTTAAATTTGAGTTACTTAACACCCAGTGCAATATTGGTTTCAGTAGAATTCAGTGATTCATCACTTACACACAACACACAGCACTCATTGCAACAAGTGCCCTCCATAGTACCCAACACCCATCTAACCCATCCCCTACCCACCTCCCTCCATTAAGAGTTTGTTCTCTACCATTAAGAGTCTTTTGTGGTTTGCTTCTCTCTCTTCTCTCCCCCACCCACCTTCCCATATGTTCATCTATTTTGTTTCTTAAATTCCACATATGAGTGAAATCAAATGGTAATTGTCTTTCTCTGATTGAGAAATAAATAATATATTCTAGCTCCATCCATGTAATTGCAAATGGCAAGATTTCATTCTTTTTTATGACTAATATTCCATTGTATACATATATACATATATATATTCACTCATATATATATATACACATATATATTCACTCATATATATATATATACACACATATGTATGTGTGTATATATATATGTGTGTGTATATATATATATATATATATATATATGTGTGTGTATATATACGTGTGTGTGTATATACACACACACACACACACACATACACACATCTTCTTTATCCATTCCTTTGGGCTCTCTCTCCATAGTTCGGCTATTGTTGATAATGCTGCCATAAACATTGGTGTGCATGTATCCCTTTGAATCTGTATTTTTGTATCCTTTAGGTAAATACCTAATAGTGCAATTGCTGGATCATAGAGTAGTTCTATTTTTAGTTCTTGAGAAATCTCCTTACTGTTCTCCAGAGTGGCTTCACCAGTTTACATTTCCACCAACAGTACAAGAGTATTCTCCTTTTTCAGCGTCCTCACCAACACCTGTTGTTTCTTGTGTGGTTGATTTTAGCCATTCTGACAGGTATGAGATGATATCTTATTGTAGTTTTGATTTGCATTTCCTTGATGATCAGAGATGCTTAGCGTCTTTTCTTGTGTCTGTTGGCCATCTGGATGTCTTCTTTGGAGAAATGTCTATTCATGTCTTCCACACATTTTTAATTGGATTATCAATTTTGGGGGTGCTGTGTTTTATAAGCTCTTTATAAATGTTGGGTATTTATTATTTTTGTATGTGATTCTCCCAATATAATTTTCAGTTGTTCTGAGTTGGGAATTCAAGGGGGGAGGGTAAAATGAAATGTGAATTGTTTGGATGGAGGGATGAAAAGAGAAATGAAGACGTGGTTTCCAAACAGGTCTTCAATCCATGAAAGCAGAAATGCTACACATAGAGTAAATAAATGTCAATATGAACATCTGTTAATGAATGATACCACTTCCAAGAGAGAATAATGACATGATAGGGCTTCTCTTTTGAATATTTGAGGTTACTTAGATCTAGGGAGATTGTGTTTCTATTTGTAATGGCTGTTGCCTTTGCCCAGAACTACCGTTGTACTTCCCATCACACCATCTCATTCTAGCCAGGGACCCTAAAACTCTGACTGAAAATACAGAGTGTAATCCTGATAAAGCCAACCATTGGCTTGGCCACAGAGTTTGGTCCAGGGTTAGATCTGTGACCCTAGCCAATATCAGAGCACATCCCAGGAATTGTCTAAAGGGAAGAATCCATTTTCCTCTCTATTAATAAAACTATGAGGGGTTTCCTGGGTGGCTCAGTTGGTTAAGCATCCAACTGTGCCTCAGGTCATGATCTCACAGTTCCTGAGTTCAAGCCCCACATCAGGCTTTGTGCTGACAGCTCAGAGTCAGGAACCTGCTTCACATTCTGCGTCCCTCTCTTTCCCCCTTTCCCATTCACATTGTCTCTCTCGCTCTCTCTCTCTCTCTCTCTCTCACTCTCAAAAGTAAATAAACATTGAAAAAAAATGTTTTTAAACAAATAAATCTATTTGAGCTCAATAGCTCAAAGCTATTTGAGCTGCATGGTACCATATCTCTCAACATGACATATCATGAGGAAATGAAGCTGGTGCCTTGGAGAAAATCTGACATGTCAAGGAAGTATGAATCTAAATCCCATAAGGTTCTGAGCTCCAGGCCCTGGTCTGTAGTTCTTCCTTTAATTCAGATTTTTCTTAAACTCAAAGAACTTGGGTCTCTATCACTTGGAATCCAATGAATTCCCATATAGTTCTATTGGGGCTTGAGATTACAAAACCCAGTAAACCAGATAATGTCTTAAGATTGGCCCCCCAAATTCATGGGAAAAATGTGTTTCTTTAAAACTTCACTCATTGGGGTGCCTGGGTGGCTCAGTCGGTTGAGCGTCCGACTTCGGCTCGGGTCATGATCTCGTGGTCCGTGGGTTTGAGCCCCGCGTCGGGCTCTGTGCTGACAGCTCAGAGCCTGGAGCCTGTTTCGGATTCTGTGTCTCCCTCTTTCTCTGACCCTCCCCTGTTTATGCTCTTTCTCTCTCTCTGTCTCAAAAATAAATAAAATGTTAAAAAAAATTTTAAAAAAAACTTCACTCATTAAAACGACAATGCCATTTATAATAGCAGGGAAAAAAAACCTACTACTTAGGGTTAAATTTTACAAAAGACATACAAGACCAAGACCTGTCTCCTGAAAAACTACAAAACCTTGCTAAGAGAAATTAAGAAGACCTAAATAAATGGATAGATATACAGTGTTTAAGGATGGAAACATTCAATATTA
Organism: Panthera pardus; assembly: GCF_024362965.1. Taxonomy (NCBI): domain Eukaryota; kingdom Metazoa; phylum Chordata; class Mammalia; order Carnivora; family Felidae; genus Panthera; species Panthera pardus. Next base: position 47,162,428 of record NW_026526765.1, on the reverse strand, counting down.
CTAAGTATCAATTCTTCTCAACTTGTATGTATAGATTTAACACAAGCTCAGGCAAAACTCAGCAAAATATTTGGGGAAACTGGTAAGTTTATTTCAAAATTTATGCGGACCTAGAGTAGTCAGACAACCTTGAAAATAAAAACAAAGTTGGAAGACTTGTACTACTTGATTTTAAGATATATTATAAAGCTGTGATGATGTCTCAACCTCAGCACTATTGACATTCGGTGCTGAATGATTCTTTGTTGTAGTGGATCCATGTACTACAGGATATTTAGCAGGGTTACTGAGTTCTACCCACTGTAAATGTGTAATATCCCTACCCCCGTTGTGACGAGCAGAAGTGATTCCAGACATTGCCAAATGCTCCCAGGGAAAAAAATCACCCCCCATTCAAAGCCATTGAGCTACAGCAATCAAAATAGTGAGGTATTGGCATGGGGGGCGGGGCAAAGAAATCAGTAGAACACAATAGAATCAAGAAAGAAACCCACACATATGTGATCAATTAATTTTTTACTATAGTCCAAAGGTAGTCCAATGGAAAAAAGATAAACTTTTTGACAAATGGCAATGTAACAATTTGATATCAATACACAAACAGAAGACAAATTCAATTCATACCTCATACCATATATAAAAATTAATTCAAAATTAACTCTATGTCTACTGTAATATGAAACCTCTAGATTCTAGAAAATTTCTAGAAGAAAATATACATGAAAATGTTGGTGACCCTGGATTAGGCAAAGATTTTTTTTTTGTTATGACACTAAAAGTAGGGGTATAAAGGAACAAATTGATAAATTCAATGTAATCAAAATTAAACTCTCTGTTCTTCAAAATATACTATTATAAAAAGATGAAAAACAGAGTTTCAAAGTTTTTTTGAAATCACATATCTGGTAAAGGACTTACATGTAGAAAGTAAAAAGAACTTACAAAAACAATCAGAAAATAACTCAGAGATAAAGGATTTGAACAAATATTTAAAGAAGATATATGGATGGCAAATAAACATGTGAAAAGATTCTCAACATCATTATTTATTAGGGAATTCAAATTAAAACCACAATGAAATACCACTACATACCTATTAGACTGGCTAAACTTAGAAAGAAGCACTATATTAAGTGTTGGGGAGCAAATGCAGGAACTCATATACACTGGGGTAGGGAGTATAAGATGGCAAATCACTTTGGAAAACAACTGGGCAGTTTCTTAAAAAGTTAAATGATCACTATTCTTGCATTATGGCTGCCATAACTAAGTACCAGCAACTGGGTGTCTTAACAACAGAAATTTATTGTTTCACAGTTCTAGAGGATAGAAGTAGGAGATCAAGGTGGAGGCAGTGTTGATTCCTTCTGAGGGCTGTGAGGGAGAATCTGTCCGAGCCTCTCTCCTAGCTTCTAGTGGCTTGCTGGCAATCTTTGGCATTCCTTGGCTTGTAGAAGCATCACCCCAACCTCCGCATCCATCTTCACATGGTATTCTTCCTGTGTGTGTGTGTGTGTGTGTGTGTGTGTGTGTGTGTGTGTGTGTGTGTCTGTGTCCAAGTCTTCCCCTTTTCATAAGGACCCCAGTTATACTGGATAAAGTCCCTCCTCATGGCTTCATTCTAACTTGATTACCTATATAAAGATCCTAACTTAAAATAAGATCACATTCTGAAAACGTTAGAACTTCAACAATATCTTTTTGGGGGGACACAATTCAACCTGTAGTACCTACCATAGGATGCAGCCACTCCCTTCCTAGGTATTTAACCAAAAGAAATGAAAGTATATATCATATGTTCAGAGCAGCCTTATTCATAATGCCAAAAACTGGAAACAAGCCAAAGGTCAATCAACAAATGAAAAAAACAATTTGTGGCATATCTATATAATAAAATACTACTCCAGAAAAAAGGTAAATTAACTATTGATCCACACAATTATACAGATGAATCTCAGAATAATTATGCTGAGTGATAGAAGTCAGAGAGGAATTACATCTTTTGTGATTCCATTTAAGTAAACTCAAAGAAATGCATAATAATTTATAGTGACAGGAAGCAGGTCAGTGGTTGCCTAGTGATGGGGGATTAGGAAACCTGAGAGGGAGAGATTATAAAGGGAACAAGAAAATTTTCAGGTGACAGATTTGTTCACTATTTGACTGTGGTGATATTTTCACAGTATATATCAATACTTATCAAACTGTACACTTTATATATGCGCAGTTTATGTCAGTTATATCTCAACAGAGGTGTTTAAAAAAAAACAGTTGGTGCATAAAGCAGGGTACCTGGTAGTATAAACAATAAGAAACTGTCATGCTAACCTGATGATGATTGAAAAGGCAGTTGAGACATCTTCAAGAAATGTTCTTCCATCATATAAAGGCAGGAGACTGATGTTTCCACAGTAGCTACGGTCTCAGAACCCCATCTAAGACACCATAAAAGGAAACGCTACCATCTGAAGGAGGCCCTGTGCTTTAGGCTGGAGGAAGATTACTTGCAAACTCTGACTATCCCACATAATTGAAATGGAAATGGGAAAGGCTGTGGAGAGAGAGCTTTCAGGCTGATTGGTCCTGCCAAAGCCAAATCAACTCATTTATTCAACATGCATATCCTGAGCTCAAACAAGTGCCTCAAGCTTTGGATGTAGTGATGAATGAGATGTGCTCCCTATCTATAAGGAGCTCCTAACCTGGTAGGGAAAAGGCAGAGGCTGCACATTCTCAACTTACCAGAATACCCTTTGATTAAGGCTCTGTGAGTGATGCATGCTAAGTGCTAAGGGAGCCCCAAAGAGGGAGGGGATGAGCCTGTCAATTCTAACTGATTCTGTACACAATTTACCAGAACATAAATCCATCTCGTAAAGTACATAACTTGCCAGTCTAGGTCAGACTTAGACCACCTAAGTCAAAGTTTTATATCTGACAGTGATTTGTACCAAAGGGTGTGGGGAAGAAACAGTTAACTTCCTTGGTGCTAGCATGAAATTTTGGGACTATTCCCCATACATTCTAGGGTTCTTATATTCTGTGTCTGAAAACTTAAATTTTGCTATGCTACTTGGAGTCTAGAATACCGTGTACAAAAAGATATAATTAGAGTCTATAGAATCAATAGCAGTCTGGATAAGATTAATTTGAACTTGATACATCAATTTGGTGAAGTCCATCAATTAAACCAATGTTTGACAACTTTGCAGGCAAAACAAGCATTTGATTTGCTATCTTTCTTTTTCTATAAGTGGTTGCTGCTTCATGTAGTACAGTAGAAGAGAACCTGGGTATTTAAACAAAAGCCTAAGAGGCAGCAAAGTAAGTGAATGGAGGACAAGGGCTGGAATCAGAGACTCTCTCATCATGTTGTGTGACACTTAATAAGTTAATAAGCTTCTGTGAAATTTAAATCCCTTTTTGATAAAAGGGGTAGTAAGAGTACCTACATTAGAGAGTTCATCTGAAAATTTAATGAGCCAGTATGTGTGTGGTCCCTGGTTGAGGGCATTTAAAATATTATTGCCCCTGTTATTGTTTACGTTCTAGATCTGTCACTTGCTTTCTAAGTATGCCTCCTTTGGAAAGCCCTTTCACCCTTTTTGAGCTTTCACTCACTGGTCTATAAGCTGGCAACAATTAGAGCTGTCCTATCAAATTCGTTTAAGAAGTAGTTACACTTGATAGGTGTGTGCCAGCCACTAAGGCTGTAGAGATGATTGAGACATGATTCCTGTTCTTTGGGAGTTTCAGTCTGGCAAGGAATATGGACAAGCAAACAAATAATAACAATACAGTAGGTACGTGCTAACATAAGTGATATATAGGCTGTTATGGATGCTCATAGAAGGGTCTCTTTATCTAGCAGGGGTCAGGACAGGTCTTATAAATAGAAGTTAGCCACAAAACGAATTTTGGCAGAGTAAATAGATATCCGAAGCCTGAAAGAAGCAGTTGGTGATTTAGCAAATAACAAGACTTTAGTCTGGTTAGAGCGTAGAATCTCAGAAAAGGACAGAGAAAAGAAATACTGAAGCGGTAAATAAATGCCTTACCAGAAGGGCCTCTTAAACTGTTGACGAAGTTTGGACATTATCTTTTAAAATATATATATATATTTATTTATTTTGAGAGAGTGCACAAGCAAAGGAGGGGCAAAGAAAGAAGGAGGTAGAGAAAATCCCAAGCAGGCTCCATGCTGTCAGTGCAGGGCCCAATGCAGGATTCAAATCCACAAACTGTGAGATCATGACCTGAGCTGAAATCAAGAGTCAGATGCTTAACCAATGGAGCCACCTGGGCGTCCCAAGAAGTTTGGGCATTATCTTGAAGTATCCTGAATACAAAGCTGGTATTACAAACAAATGTTAAGATCTAAGTGAAAACACTCTGAATTATAAAGCTCTATTCAAATGTTGCTACTAAGACAGTAGCCCATCTCTTCATTTTTCCTACCTCCCTAACATACACACACACACACACACACACACGGGGGGGGGGGGGAAGAGAAAGAGAGAGAGAGAGAGAGAAACACCTGTCATATGATGGGTTGCAATTATTAGTGTGAAGTTTCATGCTTGCTCACCATCTGCAAGAATCCCAGGAAGCAAGTGAAATTACCATCACTGCCGAGCAGCGATAGCTAATGTCCATGGTTCTACTCTTACCAATTTTGTATCAGAAGCCAAAAATCTCCCTGAGATGCTGGTCTCCTGTCTCCAGATTTGCTTTCCTTTGTGGTGAAGCAGGTTTTCCCAGATCACTGAATGTGCTTTGTCAAAGGAAGAGAAGACACATTCAATGTCAAATGGAGACCACAATGCTTTTCCTTGGGTGTGTTTCTGTGTGAGAGAGGTGAGGTCAAATCTCTCAAAAATCCAAAAGGAAATGGAACCAATGAAGCTCCTAGATGAAAATAAATGATGCCAATTTTTAAAAATAAAAACATACCCTTAGAACTTTTGTTGTCAATCTTTAATAAACCTTGCTGTCAGATGGGCATGTAGCCTCAAAGCCCTAGGGAGCTGCCAACTAATGGTTTATATTGTCACCAATATGTTACAAAAGGCTCATGCATTTAGTTAAAAAGTAAAAATGAGGAATTTGGGAAGGTGCCAGAGATGCAAATTGGAAAGGATTCAACAGCAGAAGAAATGAGTCTATGATGCATACCAGGGGTGAAATATATGTGCACCATTTTTAATTGTTCTTTGGGCTGAAAATTGAGGTCTCTACCTCTGAGATCCTTCACAAGAATTACTTAGAGGAAAGCCATAAAGTTTTTCCATGTATAAGAAAATAAGTACGCTATCAAGAAACTTCAAAAAGGCAATTATTATAGGAAGATCAGCCCATTGTGTGAAATCACACCTGTGCTTTCCTCTTCTGGAAAGAAATTGCTGGAGAACTTGCCTAGTTAATCTTGGAAGAGAGACTACTCTCATCTTCTGGAACCTATTCTAAGTTAGCCCTCAACACTTTGATAATCACAGTTGTTTAGTTGATTCACTTAAAAATGTTCATCTCCCTGAAGTTCCTAAGGTCAGTTAATAATATATTCCTAAAAATTGTTGGAACTTTATTGGAACCAATTTATTAGTGTATAGAACAATTAGGATAATAAATAATTTGATAATTATTAGAATTTATAATTAGAACTAATTATAGTAGGTATCTATAAATAAAAGAAGCAAATAATAAATTTAAGTCTAAAAAATGAAATTGAAATATATTGCATCAGATTCTGGAGCTACAGCACACACCCAGAGGAACACAAGTCTAAGAAAACTAACTTTAACTACATGAATTCTTATAGAAAGCTTTTCTTGTCCAGTTCAACAGGGTATAATCTCAGGGAACAGCAGTACTAGTAAGGGGCTGTTAGAGAAATCTCTGCCAAAATTCCTAGCATGGTGTGCATATCTGCAAGTAACTGATCAAATGCCTTTGTTTATTTCAAATTTCCAAGTTTCTGCCTTAGAAACACTTAACTTCTAATTTCTAAGGCCTTTCTATAGAATGTTTTCAGAAGTATAAAGACATTCACTGGTTTACACAAAGCTAGGTTGAAAGGCCTAGTCAATTCGCAATTTTTCTCACAGGTAATGTAGGTTCAGGCTTAACAAGTTTGTATGAGGAGAAATAGAATGAATACACTTGATGCAATAAGTTAGGGGAAAGACCACCAAATATTCAGCCAAATGTAATATTGGAATACCTGCTTCAGAGTGAATCCTGGAAGATGGAATTCTAATCAAAGATGTTATACCATGTTCCAACTGTCAAGATAACATTAATTTCACTATGCCTTCATATAAATGGTCAAGTGCAAGAACATTACAAGTTTATATTTGTTATCATTCAGAGGACAAGTCCTGAACTAAATGTTAGGAAAAATACAAACTGGTAAGACACTGGTACTGTCCCTAAGATGATTTCCATCTCCCTGACAAAATAAGATTTTAAATATCAAAGCAAATGGAAAAATACATAATCTAGCACATAATGAAGGGCTAAATTGTAAAAAAAAAAAAAATTATGAATTTATTCTACATTTGTTGAATGGCTATGTGAGAAGGACTACACAAGCTACTGAATGCATATAATGAATTACACTTATTCTCTGTCCTCAAGAAAACTCACAGAAACAAGTACAATTTCACAAATTGTCTTCCATACACCCTAAAATTTCCCAAACCACTTTGACCATTGAATGCTGTTTCCCAGATTTGTGCTCTTAAGAACAACTTGGGAAATGCTGGCTTTAATCCAATGGTGTAGAATTCAAATAAGGGAAATTTAGTTACAATATGAAAAATCTTTCTGGATAAAATTAATTTCAATCAAAGTATTGGATGATGTGTAGGCCTTGGACTGGTGGACAGATTCAAGGTGGGGAGACCTCATAAACAAGGTATGTGTACAAGGTATGTGATAGATGATAGCTAAAATGACTGGATCACCTGGACCATAGGCCTTTAGACTGAGTAGTGGAAAATTAAAGTTGAGTGAGTTTAGACCAATACTAGAGGATCTGAAAACACAATTGAAGACTTTATTCTTGATTAAGAAAGTGACATGGAGAAAGCCCTATCTTTAGGTAATCTAGCTATGCTATTTTAGTGCATCCTGCACATGAAGAAAAAATCTGAAATGTACTCAGAATAACAGGACTGAACCTCTCTGTCTCAACCCAGAAGAATGGATTGCTGTGATTATGGTAACAAAAAGGAAAAAAAAAAAGTGTTCTCTGCATATCAAGGCATGCTAAAACTAGACAAAAACAAAAGATTTAGAAAATTGTAATTTGTTTTCCAAAAGCAGAATCAATCTGGGGCATTAGAAAGGAAACCAATCAAAAGAGCCAGAAAGCACTGGACTTTGATCTTTGAGGTCCTATGAAAGGCAACAAGATGTAACTGCAAAAACTTCTTCAGTCGTGAACTTGGGCCAGGTGGGTTCTAACCACACTGCTTCCATTTACAACGTGTTCTATTTTCATATAAAATATTGGGTTATATATAGTCACTCATACTCATAGTCACTCATACAATGTGTGAGCTTTAAGACATTTTACAGGTTTTATTTTTATACTTTAATCTTTCAACTAATATTTTGTAAGCATCTGTTATGTATCAAGGACTGAACTAGTCACTGGAGCTTCAGCACTGAACAAGATAGACATGATTGCAGTCCCCATGGAGCTCATATAACTACACAAAAATGTTATTAATGTACAGAAAACTAAGACTACATTCCTTGCACCATGTTTATAGATCAGCCCACCATGACAGATCTAATATCTTCAGTGGGGTACTTCATAAATGGCAGGATTGAGAAGGATGTATTAACATAATGTAGATACTAACTAGAATTTTGAAGAAAGTGTGTAATCACCAATTTGTATTAAAATCAGCAACTGGGGCACCTGGGTGGCTCAGACAGTTAAGTGTCCGACTTTGGCTCAGGTCATGATCTCACATTTCTTGGGTTCAAGCCCCACATCAGGCTCTGTGTTGACAGCTGGGAGCCTGGAGCCTGCTTCGGATTCTGTGTCTCCCTCTCTCTCAGCCCCTCCCCCACTTGCCCTCTGTGTCTCTCTCTCTCAAGAATAAATAAAACGTTAAAAAAAATATTAAAAAAATAAATAAGTAAAAGCAGCAACTGACTTTGTTACTATTCAGAGGACTTGATAATAATCATCACGAGCACTCAGAAACAGAATGCCAGAGTTGGAAAGGTTCAGGAAGATCTAATCATCCTATCTTATGCTTTTACAGATAAAGGAACTAAGATCAAAAGAGGAAAATGATTTGTTGAAAGACCCATAGCTAGTCAGAGGCAAAAAAAGGGACAGAGATCAAGTTGCTCTCTATATCAGCCCTCTGCTTTTTCAAATACCCCAGGAAGAACACCATTTGTTAACAGTGAAAAAAGCTGGAAATTTTGTGGCAGGCTATGATATTTATCTGCATTATCATTTCAGTTGGAGAATTATCCATCCACACCTCCAATTTCATTACAGTTTTGATCATCTCACATGGTCTGAGATTCAGCCAGACTTTCTTGCCTCTTAAGAAGTAGGGGAGGTCTCAGAACATAGGCCTTGCCAATCAGAATGCTTCATCCTCTCTTAGACACACCAATTGGTCAGAGATGGGCAAGCTACTTCAGATAATGTCCTCCTTAGGATTTTTGCCAGATTATCAGGAATGATGCTTCTTTTCTGCTAGAATCATGAACCCTACAAATTCTGAAAGTCTGGAGCTCTTACAGCAATCTTCTTTGCCATGAGGATTAAGCCATCTGGGAACAAGCAAGAAAAGCAAAACCAAGATATTTAAAGGTTGAGCAAGAAATTTCATGACTGAGTCACTTGGATCCAGCACTGCCTGAAGCTTGACCTCTCCCAGGCTTTTCTATAAAATGAGCTAATCAATTCCTATTTTTAAATCTAGTTGTTTATTCACTTACAACTCTTTAAGAAGTACCATATAAATATTCTAAGCATTTCCTTCTAGAATAAACCTATTATCATCTCTAACTTGAAATGTTTCTGTAGTACCATTAAAAAAGCAAACATAAAATTGATGGCCAAACCCAGTCTCTAAGATTTCTAATATGAAGTGCTAAGGATGATCTATTAGCAATTGTTTTAAAAATTTTCAAGGGAAGGCAGCATACTGTGGTAGAGATAAGATCAGTGCTTTGGAGACATATAGCCTTGGGTTATAAGTTCTACCACTTACTGTCGCCTTGGAGCCCAAGTGGTCTCGGGGCACTGCTAGCTGTGTGGCCTTAGGAAAATTGCCCAGTTTCTCTGTTTCTCATGTCATGAGGTCCAAATAATATTATGTATATGAGGTACCTTGCACACTGCCTACCACACAGTAAACGTCAAATAAATAATAACTATTACTGCTGATATTGTTATTTATTGTTGTTGTTAGTAGTAGTGGTGATAATTACTAACCACATGCAGTTATTGTGTCAAGCATTCAAGATGCAAAATGGAATAAGGCATAATCCTTTCCCTTCAAGGATCTAACAACAACTGTTCAGAACATTGATAGGTGTCAAATAAAAGATACCAACCACAAACATTCTAGAATAGAGGAATGAGGGAGATAACCATGAACTTGAGTGGTTGGGGAAGATCCCTTTTCCTGAAAATTATATAATAAGTAAAATGTATTATTGTTCCTATTCCTACCAACAAACATACATGGAAGCAAATCTAAAAGTATAGAACATAAGAAGTGAAAGAAATCTAAATGATGAGTCAGCCAAACTCCCCATTTTACAGATGGAGAAACTAGAACCCCCTAAGAAAAAAGGCTTGCCCAGATCACAAAATTAGCCATCAAAAACGTGAGGATGAGAAAGAAATGTGAAGTTTCTGGAGTTTGAGGCTCCTCTGTGTTCACTCTGAGAGGAGTAGCTAACCCATTTCTGTGTGTAATTTACTGAAGACTAACTTCCACCTCAGTTCCTATCAGCTTGAGTACTCTATTACTTCCTGTGGTCTCTGCTGTTGTCATTAGTTAATGCCCTAAATTGACCTGAATTCAACATCTTTAGCGTACTCACTAGTTTTAAAAGTTTCAATTGGCAGATTGTTGAAAGACATATCGTTTTTTCTCATGATTGTATCAATCTCGATCTCCAATTTTTCCTCTGTAACTAAGATCAGGAACAGGAAGTAAAATTATTCTCTTGCTTTGATATTGATCTTGCTCCCCCTGGTGAGGATCTGCTTCAGGCAGAGGAGTCCAGCCCCCCCTGGATCTAAGATCCCAATTCCTGCCTGCTTAGACAGCTCCATAGACTTGAAACAGAATTCCTAGTACCATATTAGCATCTCAGCCAAGAGGATAGCCATGTTCTGATTTAACGCTCAATTTTTTCCCTGGGGTTTAAAATCTTCTTAGTTCTAAACTTTTAAATGCGTACTCAACTTATTTTTAATAAACATGCACTATCTATTAATTTTCCAACCTTTCAACAGTGATACATTCAGAAACATCAAGCTTGGAATGTTTTTCAAGACAGCCTTTGTCCCTGATCCAATCCCACTTCACATTTATAAGGATCTGCTCTATAAAGTTAAACTTGCCAGCCAGGGATTCAAATTTATTTTCTGAAACTTTGGAGAATCTCTATCTTCACTGACACACCACAGGAAATTTTACATTTTTTTCCACTCTTTGATAGCCTCCTAGCTCTCTGCTGTTCTGTCACCAGCTGGATTATAGTCCGCTAATGGTGGTGGATTCCAAAGAGACAGAAGGCTGTTTTCAATCCATTTGTTATTTTAATGACAAAGAATCACCCCATAAGCCTTGTTAAAACCTCATTTAATCTAGAAAAAATTAGAGGTACCAAGACACTTAGGCAGGAACATGGTAATATCAACATCCATCAAAGCAGAAATAATGGAGTGGAAGGAGGCCTAAAAAGGTGGTCCTGGGAGGCATACAACCATCCCAGAATGAATCAGCAAGAGCTTTTAGCATTAGTCACCACATCATTTACCCTTCATTTCATCAAAAATGTAAAAGCATGCATACTTTTTCTCAAACTTCAGAGTATAAATCTTGAGAAAAACCATGTGTGCAGTCAAAACACAGGCAAAATTATAGATCTTTCTTGACTTATGATGGTGTTATGTCCTGATAAACCCACCATAAATTGAAACTATCCCAAGTCAAAAATTCTTCTAATATACAACTAAATACCAAACATCCCAGCTTAGCCTAGCCCGCTTGAATTTGCTCAGAACACTTCCATTAGCCTACAGTTGGGCAAAATCATGTAACACAAGGCCTATTTTATAATAGTGTTGATTATCTCAGGTAATTTATTCAGTACAGTAATACTGTACTGAAAGTGAAAAACAGAATGGTTGTATGGGTACAGAATGATCTTAGGCATATTAATTGTTTAGCCTCATGATCACATGGCTGCCTGAGAGCTGAAGCTCACTGCCCCTACCCAGCACCAGGAGAGAATATTGTACCACACCCCACTAGCCTGGGAAGAGAGCAAACTTCAAAATTCCTAATATTGCATGTGTATTACATTTGCACCATCATAAAGTCAAAAGAATGTCTAAGTCAAACCATTGTAAGTCAGAGGCCATCTATATAAAACAATAACTCATGCAGGGATTTTAGAGATTATCTGTTGCACTTTAAAAATATATAACCTAAATCCCAGAATGGAGAAGTGCCCAGGGCTCTCCCTAAGAGTCTTTTTAATTTTTTTTTTCAACGTTTTTTATTTATTTTGGGACAGAGAGAGACAGAGCATGAACGGGGGAGGGTCAGAGAGAGAGGGAGACACAGAGTCGGAAACAGGCTCCAGGCTCCGAGCCATCAGCCCAGAGCCTGACGCGGGGCTCGAACTCACGGACCGCGAAATCGTGACCTGGCTGAAGTCGGAGGCTTAACCGACTGCGCCACCCAGGCGCCCCCCTAAGAGTCTTTTTAAATGGCCTCACTGCCATCTGAAATATGATTTGCCAATATCCATCATTCTAGTCTTGGCTCTGTCATTTATTAATTAGCCACATGATACTAGACAATCTGCTGAACCTGTTCATGCTTTAGTTCCATCTACAAAATGGGGATAACATAGAGTACCTACCTCATCATGTCACTGTAAAGATTAAATGAGATATGTACATGAAGAACTAACATAACTTACTTAATAGTAAGCATGTGATAAATGATAGGCATCATGGTATCATTTATGTTATAAAATTCTAGTGCAGTGCACCTGCATAAATAAGTCAATCCAGATGCCTCTCCACTAACTGTGTTTTGCAGCCTCTTTCCCTCTCTTTCTTTCATAGATGTGTCTATGGGCACAGAGTTAAGAGATCCAGATTTCAGTCTCAGCTCTGCCACTCTCTCTCTGTTGGGGAGCCTTGAGAAGTTGAATCACCAACGTAGGCCTCAGTGTCCTCCTCTATAAGATGAAGTAGGATCAAGTGACACCTATGATCCTAAACATCATTCCTACAGAATGGATTTTAGAACCTAGACCATTGGACAGCTGCCTAGGCTGTTCCCAGAATGTCTAGCCTGTGGGGGAAAGCTTCTAGGAATACTCAGCCACACAGTATCTCTGGGGGACTGGAGGAAGGTAGAGTTCTCAGCTCAGCTCTCCAATCCAACATCACTTCTCAAGAGTTACTCTGAAAACCACCAACAAGTACCCATGCTTTGATAAACCCTGGGCCTGTTCAAAGACTTCTCTTCCAAAGTTTCTTCTCTATCAGCCTGCCATGGACCTTTACACTTCCCCCTTTACCCTCATCAAACATCATGGAGCTTCTGAACTACTTTCAAGGAAACCTAATTATTGAGGAGTGGGGGAGGTGTGCTAAAGAGGCCCAATCCAGACATTTTTACTCTGAAAGACCTTTGTTTTCATTAAATGACTGTCGCCAAGAGTGAGGTCTGTGAATGAAATTCAGAGCAGTTCTCTCCATAGGATGGTCTCTGAAACACTATCAGATTTTATTTTTTAAATGGGTATGGAAAGTTTCCTATACATCAGGTTTACCTAGAACTTTACCTAGATTATCTCACAGAATCTCTAGCACAATCTTGGGAGGTAGGTACTTTATTATCACAGTTGTTAAATGAGGAAAGCGGGGCACAGCCTTACTGTGATCGAGCCTGTAATTTTCTAACAACTATTATCTATCTGGCCACTGCAACTAAAAGCTAATCTGCTAGTTATAGTTATCTTATGTGGTTTTGATACAATTTTTTTTTTTCCTTTTTAGGCAGTGTTTGATTACTCTGCTATGGGTTTTAATTGAGCCTTCTTCATGTCTATATAGTAGATGCATAAAATCATCAAATACTATTGACAAATCTCAACAGGAATATTGATTTTTCCTACAGTTCTTCCTTGACATGTTATTACTAACAATTCAGACTTATGCATGTTAAAATAAATTGACGTGGCATGTGCTGCTAAATACAATCTGAGTGATCTCTGATTGTCCAATTTTATATCCTCAGATGAAAGATACTGTTGGGGGGGTGAGAAACAGGGAACTATTTGTCATTTTTGTCAGCAGCTTGAGACTGTACAAATGCAAAGTTTTTCTTTTTTTTTTAAATGTCTTTTTCAAAAATAAATTTCCTTTAGATTTAAGTGCATTGGTTCCTGTATCAAGGTTTTCCAGAGAAATAGAATATACATATAATTATATGTACATATAATGTATTAATATATACATATATATGTGTGTGTATGTGTGCATATATATACATATATATACATGTATATATATTTGTGTGTATATATATATATATATATATATAGAGAGAGAGAGAGAGAGAGAGAGAGAGAGAGAGAGAGAGAGAGAGAGAGAGAGAAATGTATGTATATATCTATATTGCCAGCCTGAGTCCAAAGGCTTGAGAATCAGGAGCACTGATGGTGTAAGTCCTAGTCCATGAGTAGGAGAAAACCAATGTCCCAGCCAGCAGAGTCAGGCAGAAAGAGCAAATTCTCCCTTCCTCCACCTGTTTGTTCTATTCATACCCTCAAGGAATTGGGTCAAACCTACCCTCATTGGTGAGAACAATCTGCTTTACTCAGTCTAGTGATTCAAATGCTATTTTCATCTGGAAACTTCCTTGCAGACAGAAATGTTTAACCAAATATCTGCAATTCCAGGACCCAGTCATGTTGACTCATAAAATTAACCATCACACCTTACAGTTTCTGTAAATTAAATAACACTGTTTAGAAGACAAATTGTATATAACAAAGTGGTAAAAAAAAATGGATATTTTTTTCTCTCAAATCATTTAGGAATGTGGACCACCTTGGGTCATAGGAGTTCCATATATTTGTCTTTCTTCTTTTCATCTATAAAACTTCTTAAGGCTAGAAATCATTTTATACAAACTCTCTTTCCCTCAAAACTTAAACTAGTTCTTAGAACATAGGAGATGCAGTAAAATGAATGTAGAAAAATATATAGTCATTAAGCATTTGAAGAGAATTGTGAGATCAGCTCATTCATAGTGAATTGTAACTCATAAGCAAAAGCATTTATGAGGACCCACTATGTGCAGTTTTGGTACTTTGTGGCTAAATGATCAAATGTAGTGAATATACCCCTTCCCAGAGGTATTCATACAGATCTTCAGCTCAGACCAAATTAATAGCAACTGTGGCCAACATCTTAATTTTTCCCTTGCTAAATTACTATGGAGATGAATTTTATCAACTTAATCCACCCAGCTTAAACTAATTCTTCATTAAAGCGTAATTTTCTCCCACAGGGAAACTTCTAAATCCAGCAGATATAAGCATGAGCACCCCTGGTTTGTTTTAATTATTTTTCTTAAATGAGAAGCTGAGCACATTTTGCCAAGGATTAAATCACCTCAGGTCTCACAAATTTGGTATTCTTGAACTAAATCCATGGTCTCATGTTGCAATTCTTTTGCAAAAGGAAGAAAGCCACTTCATGTCACTATGGGAAAAGCATTTAAATGGCCAGAGCAAAAGGCTTAGACAAGTCCACATCTCCTAACATTTCTGCTAAATTTGGTGTTAATATCCTAAAAGGATGTGGATTACATTTCTCCTTAAATCTTTCAAAGTCCTTCAAATTAGCAAGAAATTATTTTGAAACGTTTAAACACTCAACAGAATGAGAAGACAGGCCACAAACTGGAAGAAAATACTTCTAAAAAAAAAAAAACTCAACGAGAAAATGAACAACCCAGTTTAAAATGAGCCAACAAACTAGACACCTCACCAAAGAAGATATGCACATGATAAATAGGCATATAAAAAGATGCTCAAATAATATGTCATTAAAGAACTGCAAGGGGAAACAATGACCTACCACTAGACATCTATTAGAATGGCAAGAATCCAAAACACCAACGCCACCAAATGCTAGATAGGATGTGGAGCAACAGGAACTCTCACTCATTACTGAGGGGAATGCAAAATGGTACAGCCAGTTTGGAAGACAGTTTGGCAGTTTCTCGCAAAATTAAACATACTCTTACCATATATTCCAGCAACTATGCTCCTTGGTATTTACCCAAATGAGATGAAAACTTAGGTCCACACAATCATTTATCCACGACATCTGTGACAGCTTTATTTATAATTGGAAAAATTAGTAATAACCAAGGTGTCCTTCAGTAGGTGAATGGGCAAATAAATTGTGGTACATCCAGATAATGGGATGTTTAGTGCAAACAAGAAATGAGCTATCAAACCACAAAGACATGGATGAACATTAAATCCATAATACTAAGTGAAAGAAGACAATCTGAAAAGGCTACATATTGTATGATTCCAGCTGTATGACATTCTGGAAAGGCAAAACTGTGGAGACAGTAAAAAGATCAGGGGTTGCCAACAGGGGAGAAAGAAGAATGAATAGGTGACACACAGAGGATTTTTACTGCAGGGAAACTTACGTATGATACTAAAATGGTGGACATACATCATTATACATTTGTCAAAACCCAGAGAATCTACAACACCAAGAGTGAAACTTAATGTAAATGACTTTGGGTGATAATAATGTGTCACTGCAGTCTCACCAGTTGTAACAAATATACTACTCTGGTGGGGAATGTTATGCATGAGTGGAGACAAGGAATGGATGGGGAACTGTCTATACTTTCTTCTCAATTTTGCTACAAATATAAAACTGCTCTAAAAGAAGTATATTTTAAAAAATTAAAATTCTTGCTAATCCTCAAAATCTATTGTCCTAATGTATCCAAGCCCCAATGTTTTTATTTTTAATGTATCTGCTTATTCTTTTTTTTTTTAGTTTATTTATTTATTTATTTTGAGAGAGAAAGAGCAAGAGAAAGTGAGCAGGGGAGGGGCAGAGAAAGAGAGGGAGACAGAGAGAATCTCAAGCAGACTCTGCACTCAGTGCAGAGCCCAACACAGGCTAGAACCCACGAACCATGAGATCCTGGTCTGAGCTGAAACCAAGAGCTGGACACTCAATCAAGTGAGCCACCTAGGCACCCCAATATATCTGCTTATTCTTAATCACAAAAAAAATCCACCGTCCTTTTGGAACTATTTTTCAAAATGTATTTTTTAAGTGTCTGCTCTTTAATCCAGCAATCCACTTGAAGCTATCAATCCCAAAGAAATACTTTTACACACATACACACACACAAAGAAACATACACAAAGGTGTCTCCTGCAACATTGCATATAGCATAAAATTTTTTTTATTTGTGTTTTATTTAATAATTTAAAAACCAAAATATCCATCAATAGGAGAAGAGCTAAATACGTTACATCAATACTATGCAATAATATGGAATGAAATGAAATTATGTGAGATCGCATAAGACATCCAAGGTATATTGTGTCATTAAAAAGGTACCTAATTAATAAATATTCTACAACTTCATACTGGTAAGGAACTATATGCACTAAGCAAATCTATATAGTTTGATAGTTACCCGTATATATGAAATGAATTGAAAACGTGTTGGAAAAATAAACCCCAAACTGGTATTGGTTTTTTACCTCTAGAAAAAGGAGTAACATTTGAAGGAAGTTATACCAAAGTAGACCTTTATTTTATCTTCATTTTTAGTGGTTTTTATAATAAGATATTCATGTATTACTAATATAAGTTAAAATAAAATTTAAATCTATTCTCCTTTATAGTTTGCTAGAAATCATTTAAATTCTATAGTGTTGACTGTAGTCTTAGTGTTCAGAATGAGGGGATATAGACTCAAACTATAATTTTACTTTTTCCAGCTTTATTGGGGTATACTTGACAAAAAAGTAGATATGTTTAAGGTGTATACCATATTTTGATTACATACCCACTGTGGAAAGATTACCACAATCAAGCTAATTAACATATTTGTCCTCTCACATAGTTACCTTTTTATGTGTGTGTAGTAAGTACTCTTAATGATCTACTTTCAGCAAACTTCAAGTATACAATAGAGTATTATTAACTACAGTCACCATGCTGTATATTAGATCTCCAAGATCTATTCATCTTTCATAACTGAAACTTTGGACACTTTGACCTTTGATCTCCCCATTTCTCCCACCCCAAGTCCCTGGAAACCACTACTCTACTCTCTGCTCCTACGAGTTCAACTTATTTAGATTCCACCCTTAAGTGTTATTATGCTGTATGTGTCTTTCTGTGTCTGGCTTATTTCACTTAGCATAATGTCCTGCATAAACTATAATTTTAAAACAGCATCAGAAAGATGGAAAAACTGGGTTGGGAGGAAAGCATCCTTATTAAAATGCTAAAAAAATTTAATAACCATGATAGGAACATTGACCTCTAATAAAGCGTATGTCTCATCATTGAATTATTCCCACTTTTACATGTGTGATCAAGCGTGAAAGTTTGCTTTCAATTTACTTCACAAGAGCTTCTCCATATCCTTTACCCCAAACTACACAGTGCATTAAAGCAATAAAATAAATCATATTCCACATAATTCAGCATCTGAGGCACACCTAAAGAGTCAATTCAACAAAGGAGATCTTAAGAATAAGAGAAACAGTCTTCCTATCTCTGAGAGACAACACAGGCACTCAATCCAAAAAAAAAGCAATCCTTTTCTTCGAAGCTCAGAAACAAAGTTTAGACTGCATTTTCCTTTGAGTTTCAGAAATGTTACCCCAACCATGTTAGAATGCAGACACCTGGTCACCTTTTTTTTACAGTGTGAAAAACTTCAAGATAATTTGATGGGCGCCTGCTTTGAGATTTCAGCTAGTGCTATTAGAATTCTATAGGAAGATGACACTGAGTTAAGGGCAACTTCTTGGAAACATGTTGTTCGATTATTATTCGGTCACCAAATCTGGATTAAATGGCATAGGTAAAGTTAGAACAAGATATGAACATACCTGGAGTCCATCCTAGGCTTACCTTTTCAGATTCATTCTTTTCTTTTCTTTTCTTTTCTTTTCTATCTATTGAGAGAGAGACAGAGAGAGAGAGAAGGTGGGAGTAGGGGAAGGGGAGAAGGAGAAGGAGAAGGAGAAGGAGAAGGAGAAGGAGAAGGAGAAGGAGAAGGAGAAGGAGAAGGAGAAGGAGAGGGAGAGGGAGAGGGAGAGGGAGAGGGAGAGGGAGAGGGAGAGGGAGAGGGAGAGGGAGAGGGAGAGGGGAGAGGGGAGAGGGAGAGGGAGAGGGAGAGGGAAGAGGGAGAGGGAGAAGGGAGAGGGAGAGGGAGAGGGAGAGGGAGAGGGAGAGGGGAGAGGGAGAGGGAGAGGGAGAGGGGAGAGGGAGAGGGAGAGGGAAGAGGGAGAGGGAGAGGGAGAGGGAGAGGGAAGAGGGAGAGGGAGAGGGAGAGGGAGAGGGAGAGGGAGAGGGAGAGGGAGAGGGAGAGGGAGAGGGAGAGGGAAGAGGGAGAGGGAGAGGGAGAAAGAGAATCTCAAGCAGAATCCACACCCAAGGTAGAGCCCCATGCAGGGCTGGATCTCAGGACTCTAAGATCAGATCATGACCTGAGCTGAAATCAAGAGTTGAACACTTAACCAACTGAGCCACCCAGGCACCCTTCACCTTTTCATGTTCTTATAGGAGAACCTGAAATATCATTTGTACATAATATCATTTGTACAAAATCACTTTGTATCAGTTCAGCATAAATACCCCAAAAATGAGGCATATCCAGAGATATGAGCTTTGAAAGATCTCATCAAATAGCATCCCATTCATTTGATGGCCTTGTTAGCTTTGGAAAAAATAAGTTTGATGTACTTAGACAAAAACAAATTCAGGGGATTCTATATATTCTATACAGAACAATAGTTCTCAGTCAGGGGCATTTGCCCCTTGGGAACATTTAACAATGCCTAGAAGCTTTTTTTGTCATAACTGAAGCAAGAAATTGCTAATGGCATCTAGTGGATAGAGACCAGAGATTTTGCTGAACTTCCCATGATGCACAAAACAGTCCTCGAAACAGAATTATCTGGTCCAAAATGTCAACAGTGTCAAGTATTCCAAGTTAACATTTTTCCTTTCACTGCACAAGTCAATGTCTTCAAAGAGTTGTGCATAGTCTTTTTATCTTTGCCTCTTCACATCCCACTCACCCCCAATCTGGACTCTGCTCCCCTCATCCTAACACATCAACTCTCACTGAAGATTCCAATGAGCTGCTTTCACCCAAACCAACTTCTCATCTTGTTTGACCACTTCCTTGGAAGACTTTTTCCACTTGCTTCCAGAATCCTAAATGCTCCTGGTTTTCCTATTTTCTTTCTTCCCAGACTCATTAGTTAGCTTTATCCTCTTTATGCCCTTACATATTAGAGTTCCAAGATTCACTTTTAAGCCCTCTCTTTAAGTTTTCTCAAGGATTCATTCCCTATTGCTGCTGTACCAAATTACCAGAGACTTAGTGGCTTAAAACATCATAAACGTATTATGTTACAAATTTATTATCTCACTGGACTAAAATCAAAGTTTCAGCAGGACTGTCTTTCTGGAAACTCAAGGGGAAAATCCATTTTGTTGACTTTTCCAGCTTCCAGAGCTGCCCCTGTTCGTTGACGAGAGACTCCTTCCATTTTAAAAGCCAACAGTGACTGGTCAAGTCTTTCTCATATCACATTACTCTGAGACTGACTCTTCTGCCGCTCTCTTCCACATTTATCCACCCTTGAGATCTTATTAGGATCACCTAAAAAATCTAAGATAATCTCCCTACTGTACAGTCAGCTGAATAACAACCTTAATTCCATCTGCTATCTTTTTTTTTATTTTAAGTTTTAGTTAGTGTACAGTGCAATATTAGTTTCAGGAGAATTCAGTGATTCATCACTTACATACAACACCCAGTGCTCCTCACAAGTGTCCTCCTTAATACCCTTCACCCATCTAGCCCATCTGCTATCTTAATTCCCCTTTGCAATGTGAGATAACATATCCATAAGTTTGGGGAATTAGAACATGGACATCTCTGGGAGGCCATTATTCTGTCTATCACAATAATTTGCCTTCAATTACCATCCATTTGCACAGAGACGACTCCAAATTTTATGCTTTGTATCTCTGGTCTAGATTAGTCTTCTAAACTCTAGATCTACATACTCAGGTGTTGAAGAAAAACCTCCAGCCCCAAACCAAACTCATAAGTTTCCTCCCCAAAGATGGTCCTTTATCAGTGTTCCCAGGTTCAGTGAATGGTATTAAGAGGCATTCAGTTATGCAGGCTAGAAACATGGATGCTGGTCATTTTTAATAGCAACTTTTTAAAATCCACTACCAAGTCCTATTACTTTCTAAATATCTCATGAATTTCTCTACTTCTTACCATCTTCACCCTCCCTACCACCCCTCTAATTCAACAGACTGTTACCTCATCAGAACTATTAGAACACTCTCCTAACTAGTTCATCCTCACCTGCTTTGAGCCCTCCAGTCTCCACTCTTCATATGGCAGAATGACCTTTTTGGAACTTATATCTGATCAGGTCATTTTTCTGCTAAAATTCTCTAATGGCCTCCTGTTTTCTAGGTGCAAACACAAAACACTTGAATACAGCACTCAAGGCTCTGCCAGGTGTGGCTCCTGAGCGCCTCTCCAGCCTAAGGTAACACACTACATTGCTCTTCTCCCAGCCTGACAAAGCACTCATTTCTCTCTCTCCACAGGACCTTGGCACACATTGTTCTCTGCCTAGATTGTTTCATTTCTCTCTTATTGTATTTAACTTCTACTCATCCCTAGCTCACAAATTAACCATTGCCTCATCAGGGAAGCATTCCCTCATCTCCCTTGTTCAAGCCTTAAAACACCATGCCTCTCTTTTATGACACTTAGCATAATTGCAATTTCAAATTGCTTTGTGATATTTTTAAATTAGTTCTCTGTACAATAATTTGATTGCCTGTCTCATGATAGCAGAACAGTGTCTGTGCTTACCCTGAATCCTAGTGCCTAGTCTAGGTCTTGGCCCAATGTTGGTACTCAATGACTATTTATTAACTGGATAAATAAGTGACTGAATCCAGAGTAAGATGTCTATTACTAGACACAGTCACAGGAATGAGCAGTGGGTCATCTTACTGTTTGTTCATTCAATACTGTTTTACTAAACATTCCTTTGTTTCAAATACTAGCAACCTATTTTATTTGCCAGTTAGAATCTCTAGCTATACAAACAAAAATTTAACAATTGTACCGTAAGGTCAAGAGGAAAGGAAAATGCTCTTCTGGTATCCCTTGATTTCTCCTCTAGATATCATTTTCTTCCCCTGAGATAAATTTGAACTGCTCTACAGGAATGTGGCTTGACTCTCTGTCCTTAGCATCATTGGCAACAATTCTCAAAGCTGCCAATGGCAATTGTGGACACTCATTGGAAATGACAGCAGGTTTCAACATGGCATTGACTTGCATGATGTTTTTCTAATGCTTGAGGAATTTGGTCATGTGTCAAAGTTGCTCATGTTAAATGATCTATTACGTGCCATGATCTCCAGAAAGGTCATCTGTCACATTGCAGGCCAGAAGTGTCACCTCTCTTTAATGTGATAAGAAGCCAAATTCCCAACCTAACTGGAGAGACATTGGCAAAAGCTGAGAGTCTCAGTTCACACCCACAATTGCACAAATGAAAGCTCCCCACTTAAACCAGCACTTAAACTAAACATAACAGTTCAACATTCTATGACTTAATAGCAATTGGATTTTAATAGTTATAGTATTATTGGCTTGAGGTAACCTTATAATGAATATAAATTAATACCTGTAATGAGTATTGTTCTGACTAAAATGAGTGAAACCTACTTAGGTGGGGGAGGGAATGGGATGCTAGAAAATAAAAGGAAGAAATGGCAATATTAAACTGCATTTTGCCAAACAAGGAAGATTTTAACCACAGAAAAGTCCGAGAATTCATTTACAGCTATAACTGCACGATATTTGTAAGGAACTCAAGTGAACCTTAAATTGGCTGAAGATAACATCATGCACGGCAAAATCTAGCTTGAAAGAAAACTGACACCTCAGTTAAACTGAAATCAAGTTTAGTGAAGTGTTCCTGAGGAGAGGGTATTTGGACTCTTCAGAAATGCACCCAAATAGTTATCACTAGACTAACCAAATGGCAATTATAAGAATTATAAGGGAAAATACTACAATTTCAGTATCTGTGCTAAAAATTTACATGTGTGCCTTATACCTGACACATTTTGATATCACAAGAGATCAGTTGGGTTCGTGCTGAGCCTTTGTCTCAAGACACTTAAAAGTAAAAGAGGGGTGCCTGGATGGCTCAGTTGGTCAAGTATCTGACTTCAGCTCAGGTCATGATCTCCTGGTTTGTGAGTTTGAACCCTATCTTGGGTTCTGTGCTGACAGCTTGGAGCCTGTAGCCTGCTTGGGATTCTGGGTTTCCTTCTCTCTCTGCCCCTCCCCCATTCGCATGCGGAGGGTGGGGTGGTGGTGGTGCTCTTGGGCTCACATTCTATCTCTCAAAAATAAACACAAAAAAATTTTTAAAAAGGAAAAGAGAAAGTGTGTGCTTTATGCTGACATTTTATCCTTGATTTATATAACCCTTACATGTTTTCCTTTAATACAGTCCAAGAAATTTTACCAATAACCTAGAAGGCTGTTAAGATGATTTCTATGGCTGAGATATCAGATACACCCCGTAGAAAACTCACTAGTGTAGAAAATTTTTAAATGGACGAGGGTCTCTCAGAGACTCAAATCTTCTTCTCCTTTAGACAAGTACTTGGGAAGACAAAGCAGTTAAGTTATTTCTCCAAAACACAGAGTTGCTGCCTAAGCTGCCTAGCACTAGTCTCCACACTTAAAGTTCTGTGCCTTTCCAATGTATCATAACACCTCACAAAGCACTAAATTCTTTCAGACATGTGAAATCTTTATAGTCTTTTGCTCAACCAATATGACTGCCTCCTTACACTTAAATGAGACATTAAAAGACCCAAACAGCATGAATCATTAAAAAGAATTGATAAATTGACTTTAAATTTAGAACTTGGGTACCACAAAAGATACCATAAACAAAATAAAAGACAACCTATGGATAAGAAGACATCAATATTGGACATAACTGAAAAAGGACTAGTTTCAAGAATATACAAAGAGCTTCTGTAATTCAAAAAAAAAATGAATAACAGGGAAAAGAATGGATGGACAATGTATAAAGAAGAAATTCATAGACCAAGAAACCCAAATGGACAATAAATAAAAGATGTTCAACTACACTAGAAATTAGGAAGATGTAAATGACAACAATGAGACAGCATCAAATTGACAGAAAAAGTTATAATCTGACAATATTAAGTACTAGGCATACTGCAGAGTTATGAGAACTGTCAATTCTGTTAATAAGAATTTAAATTGCTACACTGACTTTGGACAACCATTGACAGTATCTAATAAAGTTGAAAATGCTCAGACCCTAAAATCCAGCAACTTTCTTCTAGACCAGGAAAGAAGAGGAGATGTTGACTACCCAGGAGACACCTGGCAATGTCTAGAGACATTGTTGCTTGTCACATGTGGAGGTGCAAGGGCAGGGAAGGAGGAGGGAAGGGATACTATTGCAATCTGGTGGGTAGAAGGTAGGAATACTGCTAAACATCCTACAGGTCATTCTTATCCCTAAAGAATTAACTGGCTCAAAATGTCAGTAGTGCTGATGTTGGGAAATTGTAGTGAGTTGAATGGTGGCACCCCCAAATTTGCCTACCTGGAACCTGTGAACATGAAAAGGGGTTCACATTATTTAGGAAAGGGGGTTTTGCATATATAATTAATTTAAGGATCTCAACATTGAATCATCCTGGATTATCCAAGTGGGCCAAAAATTTAATGACAAATGTCCCTGTAAGAAGAAAAGACACAAAAGACCAGAGATGCAGAGAAGAAGGCCATGTGTCAGATACAGAGATTGGAGTCAACAGCCACAGGCCAAGGAGTACCAACAGCCACCAGAAGCTGGAAGAGACAAGAAATGAAACACCCTCTAGAGCTTCTGGAGGAAGTGACTGACAACTTCGATTTTGGGCTCTGTACTGCAGACCTATAACAGAAAATATTCTATTTTTATAAGCTGCCCAGTTTATGATAATTTTCTGTGGTAGCCCAAAGAAATTAATATACTGTCCTAGACATATAGTTAAGAGATTCACTTGCATATGTATGGGAGGGAAAATGTATAGGTTGGTTATTGAAGTTCATTATAGCAAAAAACATTTGAAACAGTCTGAATTTTTATCAAGAAGAAAATTGAAAAATGTGCTAAAGTATATTCAGAAGGATATATATGGAATGATACCACTTATATGAAGTTTTAAAATCGGCAAAGCAATATTATATAATATTTATGGATATCTAAGTCTGCAGCAAAAGTATAGTGCAGGTGATAAACACTGAATCCACAATAGTAATTACTCATGTTATGGATATGAAGAAAAAAGAGAGAGAAGAGGGCACAGGAAGCTCCATTTTTTCACCTGAAATATTTAGTGTCTTTAGTTAAACAGATCTGATGAACATCTGGCCTGATATCAGGATATAACAAAGCTTGGTATTTGGTATGTTACAAATAGTCTCCATTCTTGTTTATTTTTAATCATTTATGGTAAGTTAACTACTGAATATTTTTAAGCCATGGAAATGTATGCCATGTGAAATAAATGAAGATGATGTTACAGGTGTCAGGGGAGTAATGAAGGGAGAATTAGATTATGAGGAAACAGGATGCAGGTGGAGCTTTGGATTCAACACAGAGATGGAGCCCTAATGAGCTAGCCAATCATAGCACAGATGCTTGCTTTTCTAATGTTTTCTTCAGGGATTCTCCCTCCTTACCTCCCCATCTCCCTCTTCTAGTTCTTTTGTCATTTGATTTCAGTTGAGGACATTCTTCTATGACCTCCACCCTAATCGTTCCTCTGTTATTCTGGTTCACGATCAAATCTGTGATAATTATAAAAGAGGGTAAAATGAGGATGGAGTCCTCAATCTTTGTTTTTTGATCTCGACAGCCAACTTGGAGATTTGCATCAGTGAGTTATATTCTGCTAACCAAACTTCCCAGATTTGGAGGAAATGCAGCTACGATATTCTTCAAGGGACCTCTGAGTATAACAACAGAACTGTATTATCCATGCTTCTGGGTCCTGACTCTGCAGTTCCTCTAGGAATGCAAGACCAGCTGAGCAACACAATGAATTTTATGGGTCTGGCATAGCTTGTGATTACATACAAAGCCCAAGTCCAGTTTGTGATTATGGACTTCGTCAAAGCACACCAAAAGAAGAGTTAGGGAAAGTATCTAACAGAAAAAAAAATTAATAAATAAATAAACTATGTTTCTGGTATGTGGGGTAGACTGGCAGTTTGGAGGTGTTTTGAGGAAATGGAAATATGCAGCTTGCCTAATAGCCTAAAATACACAGGCAATTGGTCATCTCTTCTTTCATATACCTTCTCATGGCAAAGACTGGATTTTGGTAACTGAATGATTGGCTTGAAATAATTAAGGAGAAAGCACTCTAACATCTGTTCCTTTGGCCATAAAATTATTATAAAAGGAACCCCTTCACTCATGAATTTTTATATTAAATGAAGCACTTCCCAATGTGAGATAGAAACAGCCCTATTCTTTAAAAAGAAAAACAACCTCTAAATTTCCATTTTTGCAGCTCATTATCTTTCTTTGTCCACCACATATAATCTGTTCCAAGATTTCAAATTAGGAAACTATTCATAGTATTAGTCTTAGTAACCTTAATGTTAACCCCAAAGTTTCTGGAGAAGTGCTATCTTTGGTCTTTGCATATAATCTGTTCTTTCCTCAAGATGTACTTGGTAGAATAGAAATGAAATACTTATGCAGTTATATGTTTACTGTGTATCCACCTAGCTAGACTGGAAGCTCCTTGAAGGGAGAGATACTGACTGCCTTATTCACCACTGTGTATTAATGCCTACCATAAAGTTGGCTCCAAACTAGGTGCTCCTAATGGACTGAATTATGTCTCCCCCAAAATTCATATATTCTAAATGTAACCCCCAATATGACTGTATTTGGAGATAGAGCCTTTGAAGAGGTAATTAAAATTCAGGGAAGTCATAAGGATGAAACTCTAATCCTATAGGACTGAGGATCCTATAAGAAGAGATACCAGAGCTCATCCTCTTTTTATTCTTGCACAGACTAGAGACCATATGTGGACAGATCAAGAATATGGCAGTTGATAAGCATGGAAGAGAGGTCTCACCAAAAACCAACCCCGACAGCACCTTCATCTTGGACTTCGTGCCTCCCCAACCATGAAAAAATAAATTTATGTTTTTTAAGCCACCTCGTCTTGTTACAACAGCTTGAGGTAACTAAGATATTGCTCCATAAGGTTTTGCAAAATAAATGGTGTGATGATGGAAATGATTACAGTAAATTACAGGCTGATAGAACATAAATACTAAGTGTGGGAAGGTATAAGCCACTGAACTAATGTTAAGGAACTCAGATTTAGTTCTTCAAATACACAAAAACAATTCTTATCCACAGATCAAAGGTATTTAAATTACATCTAACAAAACTATATGCAGAACAAATTTCATTCTTTATTCTATTACTTTAAGTGGAAATATGTATTTCATTTTTAAAACATTCTTGACCTTCTTAGTCCATTTTTATAATTTATGTGATTATTAAATAACGATTCAAAATTTCCATACAATCCAACAAATGTTGAGTAATTCCATGTCCAAAGTACCTTGATTGCCAGAGGCCTGTATCCACTTGAACACAGAGCCGAAGAGGGAATCACTAATATTCCTTTAGGACATAAGGCATTTCTTCTTGCCCGAATACATATGTATCACTCCCTTCCCAAACTTCATATGTATTATGTTTCTCTTATCTTTTCCCAATGTGCCCCTATTTATTTGCTTCATTGTACTTATCATAATTAGAAATTCTAGATATGTGTATATTTTAATCTGATTCTCACTGAACAGAGAGTAAGCTCCATGAGGAAAGCAATTACATCCAATTTTACCCTAGCATGGTATTCTCTGTGCCTGGCACCATGCTCATCATATAATGGTCACTTTGGTAAATAAATCCATTTTAGTGGAATAAATTTTTTACCCTTTTTACCAAATCCCAAGGGCAAATAAAAACCCATGACTTCATTTTAGTATCTAAAATCAGCCCAGTAAGCTCAGATACCTCTAGAAGACCATTTTGGAATTATTTGCACACCTTTAGAGTTCTGTACGACAACCAGAGGCAACACAAAAACATTTTCTCTTGCCAGAGCTGAATGAATCCATCAAAGAAAATAAATGTTGCCAATGATTTCCAAACACTCTTCGGGGCGGTTGTCAAAAAGAGGATAAAACTGACCTTGCCAAGTGGACCAGTCATTCTCTCTGAATCAGCTCCCAACATGGTTCACTTAGCACCCAGGAACTGTTCTCCAAAAGTCCAGGAAACAAATACACTGGCATGATGAATGTGAACATGTTTGCTTTTGCTATTCATCCTGACTCACAGTGACTGATGTGTGGTGCTATGAGTGATAATGAAAAATCTCAAAAATCCAATCGTTGGTACCTATAATGAGCTAAGCCCCCTGAAATTGTATCTGAGCCAAGATCTTGCCAACATGCTCAGGTAATGGAGGTTATTATCCAATCATTTATATTTCTGGAAAGGAGGCCTTTGAACGATAAGTTGGGAGTGTTCATAGTCTTTAAAATTAAGTTTCTCAGAAAACACATTGCAAAAGAGAAGTGGATGATATAAATTTTAAGTTGGTTTAAACTTTAATAACTCTACATTCTTATCTTCTAGTCATTTACTCTGTGTATATGGGGAAGTACATTACACTCAGTGGACCTACGAACCAGCAAGGAATAACTTGGGGAGGTGCATTAAGCCTTTGAGGCCATTAGGATAACATTCTGTTCAATGGAGAAGGTCATTTACTTATAACAAGGATCCAACATGCCTCTCACAGATGAGCCATCTAATCTGAGCTCACCCACATGAGCCTGCCCAATGTGCATTTTCCTAGATCAATTTCCCTGTAGGTTTTCCTTTATTTGTCCTATTTTATTTCTCCCATTTTATAGTCACATTGTCTAATTTAAACTTAATTAAAACTTTCAATTAGAAAAAAAAAAAGATAGTTGTGGAGATCTCCCAGGAAACACTTCATTAATGGGAACTACTTAATAAGCAAAATATCTCACTGTGCAGACTAGACCCAAAACTGTGGCCTCAAAGATCCAGCAGTTCTTTCCCAAATCCTGGCTCAAGTTGGCCAGTGGTAACTAAATTCCTCAAGGTTACAAAGTTTGGGGCCTAAGATCAGAGCTTTGGCTTGAGATGGAGGAGAGTATTGGGTTCACCTGATGACTGTGACTGATTTAGGTGTGAACCATGATTCAAACGAGAGCAAACAAAGCCAAACCCATAAAATAACTTTCTCTGGAAAAAAAAGAACTTTCTCTGGACCTACTGAGCAAGATGCTCTATCTCCTCTGTGATTTTTAAACTGCGAAGATGTAATTCTAGAACTTCTAGAAGTCTAGGAAGCCAACAAAGAGGAAGGCAGAGTCTGAAAGTCCAAGAGACAAATTCTTGAAAACGTTATTTAAACACTTGATCCATCTGTGTCTGAAGCCAAAAAACAAAAAACCAAACAAGCACCCTTCCCCACTTTTTTTTTTTTTTTTGCCTCAGACCTACTGAATCAGAATCTGCATTTCAACAAGATCCCTAGATGATTTGTATGTCCATTACATTTCACAAGCATTGGCTTGACCCATTTTGAGTTGAATTCTATCATTTGTAGCTAAAGTACCCTTAATAAATGTAGGTAGGTTGTATTATTATCCGTATTTTAACAAAATTGAATGCCAAGACTTAGAGAAGTATACCTGTTCAAGACAATGGGCTTAAAACTTGGCCTGCTTGGCTCCAAAGCACATGTCCTGAACTACTGGGCCATAACATCCTGACTCTGTTTGACAATGTTATCACGTGAGTCCAAAATCTGATGTGGGAGGCCAGCAGGCTGAAGACTCAAGAAAAAAGTTGCAGCTCAAGTCTAAAAGCAGTCTGCTGGCAGAATTCCTTCTTTGGGGAAGGTCAGTCCTTGTTTTACTAAGCCCTTCAACTGATTGGATAAAGCCCACCCATATTATGAAGTATAATCTGTTTTACTCAGACGCTACTAAGTTAAACATTAAGCTCATGCCAAAAAAACACTTTCACAGAAACACCCAAAATAATGTTTGACCAAATATCTGGGCATTGTGGCTCAGCCAATGTGACACATAAAATTAATCACCACAATTAATTTTATGGATTGATGAAGGCAATATATATGCCTCATTGTCTGGAGCCTGGCAGCTTCGATCATCTAAGAAAAGTGCAGCATTAGGCTCAACCTGAAGATTGAGCAACCTCAACTTCTTGCCCTCGCACAAGGTCATGCTTCAGAGAGTTTTGAATACCTACAGTTTGGCCTGGAAACTCAGCCAGTCCAGCCACAGCTCCTCTTGCTCAGGGGCTTCCCAGGTGGTGGCATGAGTGTTCTTATAAAGACAAGCAAGGGCTAAAAAGGTGGCTGGTCATCAGAAACACAAAGGGCAGCCTGAGATGACAAGGTTAGCCATGTGGGATCTCTGTTCCTGGTTTTCTGTCCTAAAGGGGATATAGCCACCCTAAACAGAAAATGAAGACTGTATAAAACCAGACTCATATAGAGTACTTCGCCAGACTCCTACCTCTTCTTGATTCGCCTTTTTGTTTAACATCATTGTTTATTTTGTGGTTTGGATGTCACACACTTCAAAGAAACATTTGGGTTTCTCTGCATCACCCTTTAGCTTACCACCTTGGTTTTATTCAAATGAATTTGCCTTTATGCTTTTAGAATAAGAATCTATCATGTTCTCCTTATTTTTATTCCTGCCATTAAGTTTGTTCTATTTTCCTAAGATATTTCTCCCATATTTTCTCTAATGTTCTATTTCCAAATAGACACACTCTGGGAAACCCATAGGTTACCTATCGCATAAGATAAAAATCCCTGTGTTAGAAGGCACTCTTGACTTACTGGAATTATGGCCTCACCTGACTTACCACATCTATCTGCTATTTTATGAGAAGGCATAGAGTTTTATGTCCACTGTTTCCAGTGCAAAACACAGACTGTGCAAAGTACAACATGCCATAAGCCAGAAGGGTATTATGTTAAGCACAATTATGTCTTCTAGGCCTTCAAAGATACCTTTTAGTGATATCCTCTAGTGGGAGCTGCAAGCCTGACATCTCTAAGGAACCAGAGGACTGCTAAGAACTAGGGATACCCCCTGGTCACGCAGTGGACAGCCCATGGTTGGGTTCCAAACCTGTGACACCAAGTGGGCAGTAAGTCCACTTATTAACAGGTTGACCCAAGTCCTGCCTTCCACAGATTCACAGGGGAATCCACTTGAGGATTTCTTCCTCTAATGAGAAGGATCAAATAAAACTCTCAATCAGGAGCTAACCTTAAAAGAAAAAAAAAAAAAGGCAGGGGGGCTTTACTGCAAGATCAATGGCAGGATCCATATTAGGCTTCTTGGACTTAGAATATTAGTGCAGACTCATCTATAATATTCCTGAAATGCAAAAAAAAAAAAAAAAAAAACAACTGAGTTTCTCTGGCTCTCCACTTCTCAGTACATCACCAGGTTATAGTCTCAAGAAGTAACTTTAAGCTACCTAAAATGAAGATCTCAACAAGACCCCTGCTTTAAACTCTCAAAGATTCCTAACTGCCCTTAGGATTAATAATAAAAACATTAATACCAAGGCTGACTTTGTTTGCTTTGTACCAGGCACCACCCTACATGCTCTACCTTTACCTGTCCTTTACCTTCCCTTGTAACCCACCTCATACTCTGTCTCACACCCATGTTGAACTTCACCTCCTCAAAATGCCAGGCTCCCTTCCCTCTGAGGCTTTCTGGTATGATATGCTCTTTCATCTGCTATCACTCTTCCCCAACTCTGCCCCAGCCAACTCTTCCCCTAATCATATCAGCTGAAATATCATGTCCCTATGGAGCATCTGTACCATGCCCCTGCAGAGTTACTTCCCCTTTTTATAAACTTGCAAGGGATCTTCAAGTCTTGTTTTCTAAGGCTTATCACATGTACAATTCCTGTTCAGTGTCTGTCTTCTCCACCAAATTATGAGCTCTACAAGGAAAGAATGGCATTGGTTTTCTCACCAATGTACCTCCAATAAATCACCCATTGCTTTGCACACAGTATACCCTCAGCAATGTTTGATGAATGAATATGTGAGAACACTCCCCTCATGACAGAAGACAAAATATTTTCTAAGACATTATTTCTAATGTCTTACTAGTTCCCCCAAATGTGGCAGCCTTTTGAAGGCTTCCCTCAAGAAGTTTTAATGCCCAATATGCCACCTGCCAATCACTTAACAGTGAGCCATCTAAATGCACTTTCCACTGGCCCAAAGGCAGTGATACCTTCCCATCCTCCTGGACTCAGGCGCCTCACACCAGTCTTCCCAGTGAAAACCCTCAAGAAGGCTCCACATGTGACCACAATGCCATCAAAACCAACTTGTCAAAGCCCTGATGCTATTAAATGATAACATGTGAGATACATCTCAGTGTGAAACTATCAACATACTATCCCAAATTTTTATTGAGGACATACCTGCTATGTGCCAAACATTAATGATAATGATTATAACAATGATGATGATAATAATGACATCACAATTAATTCTTGAGCACCAGATCATACTAACCCCCAAAGGATACTAATCTACCAGGTCGGTGTAGTTTTATATGATTGGAGAACCATAGACATCAGAATTACCTGGTGTTTATTTAAAACGTAGGTTTCTGATATGTACCCCACAGAGACTGGAATGAGAATCTCTCAGAGTGAGGTCCATAAAGCTCCCCCTTAATGCACCTTAAATTTTGGGAAGCATCTCACTAGTTTTTTCACAAACTGTCTTGAATTTACTGTCTTAGCTTGTTAAATGAACCCTTCTCAGGTCACCATATCATTAAAAATGGATTCTAGACCACTCTAAGAGGGATCATCTCCCCTCATTTTAGTTCCTAGAACCCATCTCCAACCCCAGTTGGTCTGATAAGGATAAGGAACTGAGGGGTTCTCACACACATGTGTAGTAATATTTATATATTCAAAGCCAAATATCTTTTAATTGTTTACTTTGAAATAGTTATAGATTCACAGGAAGTTGCAAAAAAAAAAAAATGTCAGGACAGACCAGTGTACCTTTCACCCAGTCCCCACCAATGTTAATATCTTGTGTAACTATAGCATAATATCGAAAACACGTGGTAATTGACCTTACTCAGATACATGCAGTCATTTATGTGTGTGTGGTTCTATGTAATTTTATCACTATGTAGATTTGTGGAACTACCATTAAAATCAAGATATAATCACCACAAAGTTCCCTCGTGCTATCCATGAGGATAGCCACATCCTTGTCTCCCATTCTTCACTCTTGGCAAGCCCTAATCTTTGCTCTGTCTCTATAATTTTGTTATTTTAAGAATGTTTTATAAATGGAATCATACAGTATGTAGCCTTTTGTAATTGGCTTTTTCATTAACATAATTCCCTTGAGGTTCATCCAAGGCATATTGAGTTGTTTTGAATATCTATACTTCATTTCTTTTTATTTCTGAGAAGTTTTCCATGGTATGGATAAACCATAGCTTTTTTAACCATTCAACCACTGAAAGATATCTTGGTAGTGTTCAGGTTTGGGCTGAATAACACTGCCATGAATATTCAGGTCCAATTTTCTTGTAAACATAATTTTAATCTCTCTGGAATAAATGTACACAAGTGTAATTGCTGAATCGTATTGTAAATCCATTTTTAAAGAAAACTGACACACTTTTCTAGAATGACTGTACTATTTTTACATTCTCAACAACATCTAAGTAATCCAGTTTCTCTACCTCCCTACCAACCTTTGGTATTATCATAATTGTGTCATCTGCAGAAAGAGATGGGTTTTTCCTTCTCAATCTATTTGGGCTTTTGTTTCTTTTTCTCACCACTTCACTGGAAAGGACTTCCAGTAGTATGTTCAAGTAACCCACAAGAAATTAGGAGAAACAGAGGGAAGAAAACAGAAAACAAATGAACACCTGAGCCCTAACATATTAATTACTTTAACTGTAAGTGGTTCAAATACATTAATTCAAAGACAAAGACTGCCAGAATGGATAAACATTCATGACCCAATTATGCTGTCTGTGAGAAACCCACTTCAAAAATAATAACATAGGTAAGCCAAAAGCAAAAGGATGGAAAAAAGACATCATGAAAACATTTCTTAAAGCAGAAGTGGCTACATTCATATGACAAGGTAGACTTCAGAGCATAGACAATTACAAGATGTAGAGAGGGATATTACATAATGATTAAAAGGTCAACCCCCCAAGAAGTCATAGCAATGCTAAATGTGGATGTACCACATGACAGGATTGCAAAAACATGAAGCAAAAACTGATAGAGCTGAAAGGTGAAATGGGCAAATACATCATTACAGCTGAGGACTTCTACATCCTACTCTCAACAACTAATGCAAGTATTAGGCAGAATACAGCAGGGACACAGAAGAATTTAACAACACCAACAGGATCTAATTGACACATAAAGAACATTCCTCCCAATGAGAGCATACTTTTTCCCCCTTTGGGTTGAAATTATTATACTAGTTAGGTTGTAATATTATAGTCCATTATCTAAGAAATTTGCGTAGGAGATAAAAATCAGACTAGATGACAAAGATCCTTTCTGAAGCAAGGCTTCTTTGACTTTATGCCACAGTTTGTTTGGTGTTTGGGTTTGGAAGATGCCTCTGAGGGAGAATGAGAAATGAGGCTCACGAGGTTATTGATATGGGAATTTTCCCTAGAGCATCAACAGGAATCACTGGCCCTTTTTTTAAAAAATAAGTTTTTTAGTTGAGTATAGTTGAAATACAATGTTATATTAGTTTCAAACACAACTTAGTGATTTGACAATTTGACACGTTTATGCGTTATGCTGTGTTCACCACAAATATGATACACATTCTTTTCAAGTGCCCATATTCTTCAAGAATCCCATGTCCTGGGACATAAAACAAACCCTAGAAAATTTAAAAGCATTTAAATCACAAAGAGTATGTTCTCTTACCATGATGAAATCAAACTAGAAATCAATTACAGAAAGGCAAGCAAATCTTCAAACATGTAGAAATTCAGGATGTTTTAAAACCTCCCCTACCACATCACTCCTCCCACATCACCTTGATAGATTATTGATAATTTAAAATTGTTCCGTCCTATATTTATCCACATATTGGTCTTACAACATCTGACGACATTAAGCAAAAGAAGAAAAAGCACACAAAAGTGGAATTACGTATCCAACTTCAAAATCTTCTTCTTACCCTCTTGTTTTAGAAGTGGAGGGGGCACTGATGACCCCCCCAAAACTGTAGCCTCTGTCTGAGCTATGCCTGCAGACTCCTACATAATTTAGGATTTTCGATTTATTCAGCTG
The DNA here is from genome assembly GCF_024362965.1 of Panthera pardus. Taxonomy (NCBI): domain Eukaryota; kingdom Metazoa; phylum Chordata; class Mammalia; order Carnivora; family Felidae; genus Panthera; species Panthera pardus. Next base: position 47,127,256 of record NW_026526765.1, on the reverse strand, counting down.
AGATTTTAGGTGTCAGGGGTAAACCTTCCCCTCTCCTCAACTGCCTACCGCCTTCTGACAGCACACAACTTTAAGGCACACAAAGCCAGGGAGGAATGGGTCCACTGGGCACTAGTGTGGTGATCTGTAATCAGGTGTGATTTCAGTAGAAAATTACATTCTTCCCTTTTTCAGAGGCAAGAAGTAGTGCATGAATCCAGCAGAATGGTTCACTCCTGCCCCTTGAAACACTGGGCCTGGTTAGTCAAGGCTTCAATTTGTTCTACTCAAATTAAAGGGCCGCTGAGTGACTTTAATCAAAACACTGATGGACAGCGAAAGAGCCCAGACAGCAGTGCCCTTTTCGTTCGAGGCTCAGAGCTAAAGGAGAGAAGCCAGGGAAAACAAGACTGTGGTGTTTACAGTGGTGAGACTGACAAAGCAGGGCAGGTAGGGCTTCAGTTGTTTCTCCTGGCATATACTGAAACGGTGTAGAGGCAGTCAAACACACTGCAGTCGCAAAGTAGAGAGCTCCCATTTTGTTTGCAAACACAGATGGTGCCTCTATCCTTGGCTTCTTTCATCAGTCTTTATGTCCCTTTGGCTCTTGTATGGAAAACAGCTATCTGGTTCTAGCTAACAGTTAGGCTTTGATGCAAAAACAAGCGCTATTTCTGCTATTTAAATACATTATTCTGCCTTCAGGGTGCCTGGGTGGCTCAGTCAAAGGGTTAAGTGTCCAACTTTGACTCAGGTCATGATCTCGCAGCTAGTGAGTTCAAGCCCCCCCATTGGGCTCTCAGGGCAAAACCTACTTTGGATCTTCTGTCTCCCCCTTTCTCTGCCCCTGCCCCACTAGTGCTCTCCCTCTCTCTCAAAAATAAACAAACATTTAAACATATTATTCTGACCTTCCATGGCTCCCTGGTACTACTCTTGGAATAAAGTTACAATCCCTCATGGGTTGCCTATGACTATTCTTCATCTCTTACCATGCTTCTCCTCAGTTCTACACTGCTGTCAGAATGAACTTCTGTCAGTTCTTTTACTACATCATGTTATCTTCACCAGTGGGCTTTGCCTATTTTGTTCTATTTAGCACACACTTCTGCCTCTCTCCCTGGCCAACTCTAACCCACACTATAAGTGATGAGCGCAAGGTTTTGGTGGCCATGTTACATAGCATAAGCACCGTAGGTAACAAGCCTGCCTCTCAAATGCTAACTCAGAGACAGAGAGCATTAAAAAAAAAAACCTAGGAAGGGAAAACCATTGCAGAATATTCTCCAATATTAAAAACCTAATGGGGCGCGTTGGTGGCTCAGTTGGTTAAATGTCAACTCTTCGTATCAGCTCAGGTCATGATCCCATGGTTCATGAGTTCAAGCCCCACATCGGGCTCTGTGCTGATAGTGCAGAGCCTGCTTGCGATTCTCTGTCTCCTTCTCTCTGCCCTGCCCCCACACTCCCTATCTCTCTCTCAAAATAAATAAATAAACAAACTTTAAAAAAGAATTTATGATGGGGCATCTGGGTAACTCAGTTGGTAAGGCATCCAACTTTGGCTCAGGTCACGATCTGTCACAGTTCGTGGGTTTGAGCCCCACGTCAGCTCTGTGCTGACATCTCAGAGCCTCGACCCTGCTGCGGATTTTGTCTCCCTCTCTCTCTCTGCCCCTCCCCTGCTCATGCTCTCTCTTTCTCTCAAAAATGAATAAACGTTAGGAAAAAAATTTTAATAAAAAAATAAAAAAGAATTTATTTAAAAAAAAAACCCTAAGAGCAGAAAACATGAATAGACACTTCTCTAAAGAAGACATCCGGATGGCCAACAGGCACATGAAAAGATGTTCAACGTCGCTCCTTATCAGGGAAATACAAATCAAAACCACACTCAGATACCACCTCACGCCAGTCAGAGTGGCCAAAATGAAGAAATCAGGAGACTATAGATGCTGGAGAGGATGTGGAGAAACAGGAACCCTCTTGCACTGTTGGTGGGAATGCAAATTGGTGCAGCCGCTCTGGAAAGCAGTGTGGAGGTTCCTCAGAAAATTAAAAATAGACCTACCCTATGACCCAGCAATAGCACTGCTAGGAATTTATCCAAGGGATACAGGAGTACTGATGCATAGGGGCACCTGTACCCCAATGTTTATAGCGGCACTCTCAACAATAGCCAAATTATGGAAAGAGCCTAAATGTCCATCAACTGATGAATGGATAAAGAAATTGTGGTTTATATACACAATGGAATACTACGTGGCAATGAGAAAAAATGAAATATGGCCTTTTGTAGCAACATGGATGGAACTGGAGAGTGTGATGCTAAGTGAAATAAGCCATACAGAGAAAGACAGATACCATATGGTTTCACTCTTATGTGGATCCTGAGAAACATAACAGAAACCCATGGGGGAGGGGAAGGAAAAAAAAAAAAAAAAAAAAAAAGAGGTTAGAGTGGGAGAGAGCCAAAGCATAAGAGACTGTTAAAAACTGAGAACAAACTGAGGGTTGATGGGGGGTGGGAGGGAGGGCAGGGTGGGAGGGAGGGCAGGGTGGGTGATGGGTATTGAGGAGGGCACCTTTTGGGATGAGCACTGGGTGTTGTATGGAAACCAATTTGACAGTAAATTTAATATATTAAAAAATAAAAAAAAAAATAAAAAAACCCTAAGAAATGAATTTTAGGCTTTGGATTTAGTGCTTTTAGTGGCATCCAATGGATTAGGTTACAAAGAGGATTGAGGTACAGTAAGTTGTGCACTGGGCTAGATCATTCTAGGATATTTTCTAATGCAGAGTCTAATATTCCAAGCCTCTTCAACATTTTCCAAATTTTAGTTTCACTAACTGCACATACTCTAAAGAATTACATTTAAGCTGACCTTTATCAACAAGCCAGTCCACCCCATTGCAATCAAACTGCATTCTGAGTGGTTTCATGGCAACATCTGTGGCCACCAGGCAGATGAAAAGGTACAGGATAATCTATGCCACCACCCCCACTCCCATCCCCACAAATGAACTCAGGGGAGAAGACAGCCTCAGAGCTTTGAGGGTGGTTCTTATCAGGATGAGACTGGAACATCAAGATTTTCTGGTGGAGAGAAGAATCAGAGAGCTGGCTATTTTTTTCCCCCACAACCTAGGACTCAAGACTTCCCTTTTGTACTTCATCTCCCCAGTGGCAAAATGTGGGAAAGGCCCCAGATAAACTTCATATTTCCTCCCAGCCCCAACATTCTGTGACTAAACTGTTAATGTGATCCAGTAACTTGCCTTTCATCTGTGCGCCCAGAAAAGTTAAACCAAAGAGAAACTACCAGAAGAATATCTAAGCTAAGATATAATTTGTCTTTGGGTAGACGGAAAGTTACTGTTCAAAGAACAATTTTCAATTTTCTCCCCAAGTAGCTTTCCCCAAGAGCCATGCTTATGTTTCATTAAGGCTTTGGGTCAGATGCAGACAGGAGAGAAGTTATTCCTTGCTTGCCCAAGCTATGATGTACTTTACACCAAACCTTAAGAAGGTATAGACCCTAAGCTCTCCAGATGGTTTACCATCTTATCTAAAATTAAATAAATCAACTAAGTAAAGCTTATGCTCTGTAAAAATTCCATGTTAGCACACAAGTAAAGATGGAAGCAAAACCATTTACAAATAGATTATTAAGCCAGAAAATCTGCAGCCATCAAAGAGAAACAATGTTTTCAAGTTATTCAAGCTCAGCATCACATTGGCTAAAAGGCTACTAGCCAGTGTCTGTACTCACTACCTCCTACTTTTAATGATGCATTTGGATCTTCCTGTTGCTTTGGAGTATGTAAATGAACATCACTCAATTTGCATTTCTACCACTGAGACACTGAGATATCTGTAGGTGTATCAGAAGAAAGATACTTTGATAGATTGTGTAGATTAGCTCTACTTCTCCACATAAGTGTCCATGAGGGAATCATCTAAATTTGTAACAGTACTGCCTGGGATCACCTTAATCATCTCTTCCCATGCAAAGATGAAAATCACCTGAGAAATTAGAATAAGTTGAGAAAGAAGAAAAAAGGGATTGGGGGAAAATATCCAAACGCAGCCAGGATGCACATATAGTCTCCTGTTTATTTTAATTGAATGGTTTGTGTCTTCAGGCCACCTCATTATTCTCCCCAGAGCAGAAATATTGAATGAAGGCACAAACCTCATTAACCTTTGAATGCTGAAATCAATAATCTGCAATATATCTAAGCTAATTTGTTGCCAATACATGTCTCAAAATGCTATGTTTTGTAGCTGAGGACATCGAGGGATGCGGTAAGAACTACCTTGTCCCCATCAAGATGATATCTTGGGTTTGCCTTGTTGGTTTATAGAACCTTCTAATGTGAAATAAGTTAGTGACATTTACATAGAACATGGTTTTCCAGTGGGGTTAATTATCTGTTCTTTTAGCTGAGAACACATTGGACCTTTTCTTTTTCCATGACTCTAATAAATGACATGAATAAAGACAGACAGGTGTTTGCCTGGCATTCCTTCTCATAAGCCTGCCCTGAAAAGTAGAGTCACGGCCCATACTGAGGAAGTAGGAAGAGGTTCCTTGAGCCACAAACTGGCTTTATTCACTTAGTGACTAACACATAGTAGGCATCCAAAAATATTTGTTGACAAAATGGATAATGACCCTGACCTTTGAGAGTCAACCTTTACTTGCTAAATATATATGCTATATGTGTGTTACATGTGTTTTACACCTGTGTATATACACGTGTTTGCACGTATGTATACACACATCTCTCACACACACATACACACAGTATTTATAAAATGTCTCAGTAAGAGAATAGGACACTTGTCTGTTTATTTTGCAAAAGAAAAGAATGGGACAATAAAGTATTTATCGGTTACAGAGAAATGATTGAGAAACAGAATGACAGAAAACGAAAAGGACCAGGAGTCTGTGCAGCTGCAAAAACTCCAGGAGAGCAGCCTCTTTATGTGTTCACCACTAAGTCCCCGGTGCCTATGACAAAGCAGGTGCTCAGCAAGTGTGTGATGGTTACATGGATAGATGCATGGGTAAAGAGAATGAGTGAACAGTCAGCATGAGTAGGAGAAAGAGGAGAGCAGGTGTGAGTTTTCTGTGAATGGTCTCTATAGAGAATAGAGAGTACCTAGACACTAAAACAACAAGACCACCCCCATGCACACAAAACATGGGACCAGCCATTCAAATGGTTGTGTCCCATGCTTTTGGATGATCCTCTCTCAGCCAGGAGAAGACTTTTGTGTTTGGTGCAGTGCATCCAAACCACAATGTCCCTAAGTGAAAGAGGAGGTCCCTATCATGCTGTCTCATCTCACTGACATCTCCTCTCCTACATCAAATTGAAACACTTCATGTATCTCAAAGCACTACTGGGCCCTCTGACAACCAGACTCTACTGAAGTGCTCCAAAGAGGAGAAGCCGCCCCACAGCTTTAGCATCAAAGGGAGGGCTAAATACGCCCTCTAATGCAGTACATGAGGGTCCAATTGCTGCCATTTAACCAGATGCTGCTTACACTGTCGGTTTTGCCCCCAGCCCACTGGAGCTGCTGTCCATTAAGCTTTGTTATTTATTGAGCCAAAATCTGTTCCCAAGGGAAGCAGAAAAGATAGAGATTGTTACATGAATTTCAGATTTCCACCACGTAGTATACCATTGCTCAGGTACACCTGTTCAGTGAAGAACCTTTAAAAGACTATTTCTCAAAAATGACACCATGGCTATATGCATAGCCATCACCTGATGGCAATTAATAATTCAGATGCCCAGGTTCCACTGTCAGTGATTCAGGTAATAGGTCTACAGTAGGGCCAAGAAATCTGCACTTAACAAGTACTCTAGAGGAGCACCTGGGTGGCTCAGTCAGTTAAGCAGCAGACTTAGGCTCAGGTCACAATCTCGCAGTTCCATGAGTTCAAGCCCCGCATTCGGCTCTATGCTGACAGCTCAGAGCCTGGAGCCTACTCCAGATTCTGTGTCTCCCTCTCTGTCTGCCCCTCCCCCACTCATGCTCTGTCTCTCTCAAAAAATAAATAAATTTTTAAAAAAATTTAAAACAAGCACTCTAGAAAAATCACAAGCTCATTAAAGTTAGAGACTCCTTGATTCAAAAACAAATATCTTTCACTCTTGCTCCATAAGAATCTCATACACATCTCATACACATACATAAGAATTTCATACAAAGTTTTCAAGGACTTTGGAAGGAAGAATCTTCTCGGGATAGCGTAGTCAAGAAAAAGCTTTAAGTCAACATGTATTTGTTGTGTATCTGCTGTTTGATGGGCAGTACAAGGTGGTAGATAAGCTGTGTCCTCTGGAGTGAGGCTGCCTGAATTTGAACCCCAGCTCTGCCACTTACTGGCCACGTGAACTTGGGCATGTTAATCTTTTCACACCTTACTTCCATTTGTCAGATGAGGATGATATCCAAAGCACCTGACTCACAGGGTTGTTAGGATCAAGTTAAGACATGTGGAGTATTCAGAACAGAGCACGGCCCAAGTGCCCACTAAAAGCTTATTATTACTACTATGTCATGGGAACTAGGGGTAATCTGGGAAAAGAGAGACACATCCCTACCCTCTTCATGCTTAGAAACAATAGGAAAATAGCACAATCCCAGTTTAACAATGTGTTAACTAAATACAAGTATGAGTGCACAGAGGAAATTACCAGAAAGTAAAAAAACATGGTCCTAACAAGAGTCTGTCAGGATAGAGTCACCTGAGGCAGAACATACTTGGCAAAAGCCATGGGGTAGCAAGAACTGGGTCCTGGGAGTCACAAGCTCAAGATTCTAGTAACTTTCCTACCTCTACACAAAATGACAGTCAATTGAGGCAGATTCTTCCTCTTTCTGAAGCTCAGTTGCCTCACATATAAAATAAGGGACTTAGCAATTGCCGCTGTGGCAGAGTTGCAGGACACTAATGGGCAAGCTCTGCAGGGACTGGGGCACCAGAGCTGAGCTGTGAGAGCCAGGGGCTCCATCCGGGAGAAAGGGCAAAGGAGGTAAGGTGAGGAGAAAGGGGGCATCGCAGGATCAAAACCTGTCTTCCTCTTGCCAACGTCCTCCTCAGCTTAGCACTACGGATAGAGTGCTTTGGGTCAAAGGTATTCTTCTCAGAAATTGCACTTCTTAGAAAGGGTCCCTCCCCCACCTCACTTAAGGTAAGTAGAATCAGGCTTATTGTTTGGGTCTGTGCAAACAGAGAAATGCATGCCTTCACACTGCCATTAGTAATGGAACATTAGTTGAGAATCAAAGGGAGGTAAAGGAGAGATGAAGGGGAAGGGGGTTCAAAGATGGCACAAGTGTGGGCGTGTTGGGGGAGGAATACAAGGAGATGAATCAGCTGGAATCCGAGTCATGTCAGAACTTGAGAACTGCAATCCAGTAGTTCCCTCACAGCTGTGCTCTCTCTGCCTCCCCTCCCCCCAACCCCTCCACTTGGACTCTAATTACATCACTGAAGCTCTCAGCAGCTTCATCACCCCTCATGTATTTCCTGAGTAGCAATAATAGATGAATGACAAGAACTAGCAACCTACCTCCAAGGTGAAGACTGGAAACTGCCTCCATGTAAGTGAGAAAAATTTTTAGATTAACCTGTCCACATACATGAACTCTTTTTTTCCTTCCTGTTATAAACATTACCTCAAGCTGGAAAATGAAAAGGGAGGGTAGAAAGAGGGAGTATTAAAACCCACCACCTTTTAGAGATGGAGATCCATGACCTGCACAGAGTCACAGGGTAAGGAGACGACAGGGCTGCAAGTGGTACACAAGTCACCTGTCAACTAGTCCTAGTGAGACACAGTCACAAGGACACGAAGAAGCACTTCATATTTTAACAGTTACATAGATATTACAGTATGTATTAGTAAAATTAGCATATTGCCTCCATGATTTGGGAACATCACTGCTTGGGGCAGAGCTAAGTATCTCTATTTATAATGCGAATCAATTTAAGGGACAATATTAGGTACATAATGGAACCATTGATATGTGTGTAACTGATGGCTCCTGACCAGATCTTAAATTACTAGACCACATTTCTAGCCCTTCAGGGATGGGGTAGGGAGGGAGGGCAGGAAGTACCAACAAATCCATCCGGCTTGCAAACCTCCACAATGTCCTCTGAAAAGTCAAACAACTCACCCTGCGGTGCCTCCCCCCTTCCCAGAGTAAGCCAGGGAAATGAGAGTTGGGCGTTCAAAAGACTCAGACAAGCATAATATTATATATACACTTGACATCCATCTCCTGAATGAAACCTCATTGTTCTTGTGTAACAAAAAGTAAATATTTACTGTGAGGCAGGAGAAGTAGGGAATGATCAGCATTCAGGTCATCAATCACTGTGAGCTGTGCTCCCATTTTAATAACCTCGTAAGGGAGGGCAGGCAAGGACAGCAATGACTGGCCAGGAGATAAGAGTTTGTCAGAGGAGTCAAATCACTCCAAACGCAAGAATATAAGTTATTGCTTATGCGTTGCTCATGCGTGCAGGTGGTGAAGTTCCCTAAGGATGGGTGTGTGAAGTTGAGGCAGGGAAGTAGAGTGGTTAGGAATGCAATCTCTGTAGCTGGAGTACTGCTCCTCTACTCACCAGCTTCAGGAGCTTGGACAAGACAGTCTCAGCTACATCAATCAAGGAAGATCCACCTCATAGCATTGCTGTGAGGATTAAATGAATCAATATGGGTAAAGTATTTATTTATTTACTTTTTTAAAACTCAGCTCCATGCCCAGCATGGAGTCCAATGCAGGACTTGAACTCACGATCCTGAGATCAAGACCTGAGCTGAGATAGAGAGTCAGATGCTTAACCTACTGAGCCACCCAGGTGCCCCAGACAAAGTTTAACAATAGAAGGAGCATGGAATGTGCTCAATACATTTCTCTAGGGGTGTCAGGAGACAGAAACCTCTCTTGGCTGCAAGAAGATGGCTTGGGGGTAGTACCCAATCTGCTACTATGGTGCATTCCTCTGTCCAGGAATTTCATCAACTGATTTAGAATGCATGTACTTGTCCAAGCCCTCACAGCCAGTGAGGGGCGGAGCTAGGATGGGAGCCCAAGCCTTCTGGCTCCCAGGTCCTTGACCTTAATCATTATTATGCGTGACGCCTGTCTTAAGAGAACAAGCAATCACATGCATTTTTTTTTTTACCCCTTTCTTTTCCTTCTCTTCACCTGTCTACCAGGTACAGGAAGTGACTAATTCTCCCTGGAAAAGCAGAAGTGCCCAAGTAAGAAAAAGAGCACCAAACAAAGATTGGAAAATTTATACCCTTGTTTCAAGTGGAATGGTTGAAGGACCTGGATGGAAATGATTAAGCTTGGAGGGAGGAATATTTGGACAGAGAATATACCTTTGTATGCTGAGAAGAGCCATGGGGAAGGAAGAACAGCCTGTTTGCCCATGATGCAAGATAGAGCCCTACTTCCATTGAGGGAGAGGTTATGGGGAGATAGGTAAGAGTCCAGTTTCAGAAAAAACTTTGCAGGGGCTATCACGTAGTGGCTAAAAACTTAAATTCAAGCAGACAAATCCCAGACCCCACCCCCTTACTATTTGTGTGACCTTGGACAAGTTACATAAACTCTCTCACTAAGCCCTCATTTCTTTATCTAATACAGAGGAGGGCTTAGCAGTACCCACCCCATAAGGCCAATGTCAGGTGTAAATGAGATAAGGCATGTTAAAAAGCTTTGCACAGTGACTGGCTTATCATAGGCCCTCAAGACATGTTGGCTATAAAGCTGGCCTAGATTAAGAGTGAATGTAAATATTGCTCTAGGTAAAGATAACTCATTCTTTATATTTTATTCCTCTCTAGAGATTTGGCACGTTTAAAATATTTTCGGAAGATCATTCATCCATCCACCCACTCATTCATTGAGCAGAGGTCTGCTGAACACCGACTAGGTGTGAAGCTGTGAGGAGAGAGTGTGAACATGAGTGAAACAGTCCACTTGCTTCCCAATGAAGGAGGCAAGCATGAAAACCATCGCTCAATTAATTAACCGCAGTTAGGCGCTGTTAGGATTAACTCTGGAGCTGCCATCAGAACACTTACAGGGAATGATCTAGACTCAGGGAGAACATGAGGAACTTGCCTGGAAGTGAGTTTTGAGCTAAGTCACTTCAATGTGATTTTGTGATTAGTGGCCCAACAAAGCCTTGGGTGAGTCACAGAAGGGAATTAGCAGTCGTGTCTGACCCAGAAAAGCTTCACAAACGATGGCATTTGAGCTGCATCATGAAGGATGGAGAGTATTTTCCCAGGAAGAGAAAGGAAAAAAGCCTTTTTGTCATACAGGACTTTATAAAGACTTGGAGAGACTCTCAGATCAGAGGCTCAGATACTATTACTTTTGTTATGAGTGAAAAGCTACTAGCAAAAATAAAAGGTAACATCTATTCTTTAGAGATTTGCACTGCAGTGTTATTTATCAAGGAAAAGTAGAAATAACCATAACAATCACTGTCCAATGGCTGAGGAATTTTAAGCTAAATTAAGTCCAACCAGAATTTTCTATATAATACTACAAGTATATTAACTGTCATATTCTTCAAGAGTCTGTAATAACATGGGAAATCTTACTTAAAATACTAAGGGAAAATAGGGAGACATAAAATCTCAGTTACAGTGTGAGTACAACCATATTATTTAAACCTCCCAAAATCATACTTTTGGAGACGATGAATATATTTATGCCATTGATTGTGGTGATGGTTTCACACGTTACTTATCTCTACATTCATTAGTTTGTATACTTTAAAGTTTAACTTTTTGTATGTCATGCATGCCTCAATAAAGTAGCTTTAAAATGCAAATAAAAATACAAAATTGTTGATTGTGAGAAATGAAAATGAAAGTAAATACAGAAAAAATTTATATCAGGTCTTTTCAGATATGGAAAATCTGGTATTTTTCAACTTATACGTACTAAGTTTTCTTTAAGAAGAATGTGTTATTATTTTTGTTGATAATAGTAATACCTTTTCCTCTCTTCCCTTTTATAAGAAGTTCTTTTGATCAACTTTGCTGACAGGAAAATCCCCCAGCCGATATCATTTCCTCTGCTGACGTAAAGCCTGGCAGTCACCTATTATTCACTCCTTAGCACTGGAAGATTTCTTTAGAAAAAAAAAGAAATGATCTTTGAAGGATCACCAGTTAAACCACTCAGTCCTGAAGTGGTTTAGGTGACCAGCTGTACTCCACTGGCATGACACCGCAGGGGTAGCGCACAGGACAAATGGGTTCTGACAAAAGTTCATTTTGAAGAATAAGGAGAGAAAAAAAAAAGTACGTGAAATGATCCAGGGTAATAAACCTCCAGGGGAACAGGGGGGGGGGAGAGAGGGGGGGGGAGAGAGAGAGAGGGGGGAGGGGGGGGGAGAGAGAGAGGGGGAAGAGAGAGAGAGGGGGGGAGAGAAAGAGAGAGAGGGGGAGAGAAAGAGAGAGGGGGAGAGAAAGAGAGAGAGAGAGAGAGAGAGAGAGAGAGAGAACATCAACAAAGACAAAATAAAAAGAAACAGAACATACATTCCATTAGTTTGGCCATCTTGGCTCAAGTTGCCCAACACTACAAAGATTCTTCAGCCCTTGTAGTCATGTGTTGGCCTGTGTGACTGTCTCTTGGTGTTTCTTCTTCTGTGTGTTCCTTCTTGGTTTTCCCACAGGTTAAATGCAGGTAGTGACTGAATTTCCTTAGCAAAGAACTGATTTACAACCAGTAGTGTTTGGAAGTCTTTGCAACCATGAACTCTGCCGGGCCAGGATGAGAGCAAACAGGCCATGAAGGGGTCAGCTGTCAGGCAAGGTGGGAGATCAAACAATCACCAGCACAGAAACGTCTCTCATTTTCAGCTTGTGATGGTTTTCTGAGCCAGGGCTTCAAGTCCTGCTCTGACCACAATGAGGTTGACAAGATCTGCTCACAATCAAGGTCAATAAAATTCACTAGTAGTTTGTCACCCCTAGTAAAAGAAAGTCAATCATTGAAAGAGATGGAACCTTATGAAACTGACGGTGAGACTGGCAGGAACCATTCTGACTCTGAGTGATATTGCTAAGGTCCACTTATGGATGTGCTTGACAAGGTCAACCTTTGTAGTAAGCAATCACCTACACACCACCGCATATCTTCATGGCCTGTCTGCTTCCTATTTTAGAATACCTTGGTGGAATATGGTCTGTGCAAGTACCTGTTTGAGATGCTCATGTGTGTGCAGCTGCACATTCATATGCATTTCATTTTTAATTTTTTTTAACATTTATTTTTGAGACAGAGAGAAAGCATGAACAGGGGAGGGTCAGAGAAAGAGGGAGACACAGAATCTGAAACAGGCTCCAGGCTCTGAGCTGTCAGCACAGAGCCCGACACGGGGCTCGAACCCACAGACCGCAAGATCACGACCTGAGCCGAAGTCGGACGCTTAACCGACTGAGCCACCCAGGCGCCCCATATGCATTTCAATTGAACACATTGGTTTACCCCACACAGTGCTATGCATTGTACAGGAAAAAAAAAAAAGTGCTTTCTGGATATCCCCCCTTAGATTTCCCATGTCAGAGTCAACATTGCAAAAGTGGAACTCAACTTCTGACCAAACCTCTTCCTCACGCCCCAACACACACGAGGACTAGGGGTCTCTTTCTGTGAATGACATCAGCATTCATCCCGTTGCACAACCCAGAAACCTGAAAGCGATCTTCCTCTGCTCCCTCTCCCTCATGCCCCACATCCCATACATTCAAATCCTGCATATTTACGCTCAATCCCTTTGTCTCCTCCTTAATCACTCCCACCTTAGCTCAGATCTTGTCAGTGATCACCTGATGGGACTCACAGACTCCAAATTCTCTATACAATAGCCAAAGGAATACTTCTGCAACACAGATCTCATTGTTCTACTTTTTACTCCTGTTCAGAGCCTTTCACTAGGCTCCTATTGTGCTCAGGGTAATGTACCAAGCCCACGGTTCACAAGGCTCTTCATGAATAGTTTTTATATCCTCTGCCATATCTCAAAGCACCCCCCTCTTTTCTCCAGCCACCCTGGGCATCTTTCAGATTCTTTAAAACACCAAGCTCTCTTATGCCTCAAGGTTTTTGCATATGCTGTTTCCTCTTCCTAGAAACTTCTTGCTTATATATCTGTATAATTCCTTTGAAGAAAGCCTTTCTTTGACTTCAGAAACTGAGTAAGATATGTGCTCCCATAGTATCACTCCTGACTGCAAATCCATGTTTGTTTGTTTTTTTGTTTTTCCTAACAGGCAGTAAATTGGGTTCCTGTATCTTTAATGCATTAAAACAAACCTAGGAAGGCACTAAATATTTGTTGAATGAATAAAGTAAACAAATGAAAATTGCACGGTGTCACAGAATAAAGAGGAAAAAGACAATCTACCTACCATCCTGCCAAATCCTTGGTGAAACTAATGTTGATATTCCCTCTTACTTCCCAGTACATTTGGCCTCATCTGGCTTCACATAAAATGGCTGTGCCATCATTTCACTAATTTTTTGTCACCTCCACTTTCCAAGTTAGAGACTAAGTAATCAAGCTTGGTGCTTTCTTGAGCTAGATGGAATAGCAAAGCATTTTCTAGTCCAAAATTATACTGCAAACTGCGTTTGTCTTCTGGGTTTGGGGCCATGGAGAGGCTAGCTTGGAAGGACTCTGGATGGACCAGTGGCTTTCCAGGTATGGTCCCTGGAATGTCCACAGTGACATCAAAATAAGAACTGAGAGTAAGCACTGAGAAACATTCATATCAAGTTAACATTGCCTCAATATTTTGATTGTGTTTTGCAGAAGTATCAGTCTCTAACAAACGAAAATTAACAGGAAAAAAAAAAACCTGATCCTTCACTAGAAGTAATTTGGGAAGCACTGGGATAAATAAAACTAGGAATGAATTCACCAGGAATGTCTTCCATTAGTTCTCTCAGCCTCTTATTAGAATCTGTGTTCCACAGTTAGTCATGCTCATAATAACAGCAGTTCTATAAGGGCCTTATTTAGCCAATTTAAGATAACTCAAAGAATCAAAAATATTGATGGCATAAGAAGAACAAGTCTCCTTCAGAAATGTAATTATCCAAGGCTACTCTGCCTAATGATCTAATGTCATGTAGTGACACTCATGATAGTTAATTGCTATGAAACACCACTATGTATGTGCCAGGCCATTTAAATTATTCATGTGCATTATTTAATTCTCAGAATTCTTTGGAGTGGTATTACTGTAATCTTCATTTTAAGGATGGGGAGTCAGGACCAGAAAGTTTAAATTGCCTGAGGTCACACAACTAGCAATTAGTGACAACTAGATTGGAGATTTAATCCCAAATCTTTACTAAGAGCCAGGAATCTGAGTCTTTAAAGCTGAAACCAATACTGTCCCTCTGTCTTCCATATCCCTTATTTTAGTCCCTTTTATTTTAATACATATAACTGATTTTTATCATTCACAAGAAACATCAAAGCCAAAAATATTAAACTTGGGTTGGGCATACCTGAATGCCAGACCCATATCTATTAGTAAATACCAACATGATATAAAATAAATTGAACTCAAATTTTATCACATATAAAATGGAGATAGCCATGTTGATACCATCTACCTACCTCACAAAGTTTTTGAGAAGTATTAAAATGAAATGATGAATAGGGCACCTGGGTGACTCTTTTGGTTAAGCATCTGACTTCATCTTAGGTCATGATCCCACAGTTCATGAGCTGGAGCCCCGTATGGGACTTTGTGCTGACAGCACAGGGCCTTCTTGGGATTCTCTGTCTCCCTCTCTCTCTCTGATCCTCCCCCATTCTTTCTCTCTCTCAAAGTAAATAAAAAAATTGATGAATGTAAAAAAAAAAATTTGGAAATTGTTAAGCACTGGTGCCTCATACATGCCATTATGTTATTAACTTGGAAAACTGAGATTTGACTATGTTTACCTCAGAGAAGATGCAGAATTATTAGATTATTACAGTGTTCTTATGAAATAGACAATAATGTGGGCTATTTATATAAACAATACCAGCTAAGTACCTTTATCAGCCCACAAGAATACAGTGATGTTTTAGGAGGAACAGGAAATATATTCCCTACCCTTAAAGAGCTTACTACTTTGTTGAGTGTACTTACATACACTGAAAATACAGAAAGCAATGTAAGTGACCAAGTGCTGAATGACACAGCACAGACACTGAAGGAGAAAAATCACCGAGAAGCGGAATGAGTAGGAAGGACTTCAAGAAAGAGCAAGCCTTGATGGAATCATACAGTAACTCAATGCCAAGCTAGGAAGAGAACTTAGATGCCAGCTCCCACCTTCTGCACATGGGGAAAGTGAAACCCAGACAGGGGAAATGACATGACCGAGATCTCGTACGTAGGTGGAAAAGTCAGGCTCATCTGATCACAGTGCTTTCTCTTCATCACGTCTGCAATTCTGTTTTTCAAGAGAGTCATGTTTACACAAAGTAGTGGGGACTTTGAGACAGGTTGGCAGATCCATGGCAGGCCTATTTCCAGATTTTACAAAGAGGCACTTACTAAGCAAGCACCTTCTCGTCTTAAGCCAGAAGCCAGCCCTGCTGGCTTAAAATAGGTAGTAATAAAAGTAAGAATTAAAACTTCATGTGTCTGTTAGTCATCTGGATATCTTCTTTGGAAAAGTGTCTATTCATGTCATCTGCCCATTTCTTCACTGGATTATTTGTTTTCGGAGTGTTGCATTTGGTAAGTTCTTTATAGATTTTGGATATTAACCCTTTATCCAAAATGTCATTTGCAAATACCTTCTCCCATTCCATTGGTTGCCTTTTAGATTTGTTGATTGTTTCCTTTGCTGTGCAGAAGCTTTTTATCTTGATGAGGTCCCAATAGTTCATTTTTGCTTTTATTTCCCTTGTCTTTGGAGACGTGTCGTGTAAGAAGTTTCCTTCTCACATTTAGGTCTTTCATCCATTTTGAGTTTATTTTTGTATATGGTGTAAGAAAGTGGTCCAGGTTCATTCTTCTGCATGTTTCTGTCCAGTTCTCCCAGCACTACTTGCTAAAGAGGCTGTCTTTTTTCCATCGGATACTCTTTCCCGCTTTGTCAAAGATTAGTGAGCCATACATTTGTGGGTCCAATTTTTGGTTCTCTATTCTATTCCATTGGTCTATGTGTCTTTTCTTGTGTCAATACCATACTGTCTTCATGATTACAGCTTTATAGTACAGGCTAAAGTCAGGGATTGTTATGCCTCCCACTTTGGTTTTCTTTTTCAACATTCCTTTGGCTATTCAAGATCTTTTGTGGTTCCATACAAATTTTAGGATTATTTGTTCTAGCTCTGAGAAGAATGCCAGTGCTATTTTGATTGGGATTGCATTGAATGTGTAGATTGCTTTGGGTACTATCAATATTTTAACATTATTTGCTTTTCCAACCCATAAGTATGGAATGTTTTTCCATTTCTCTGTGTCTTTTTCAATTTCTTTCATATGTTTTCTATAGTTTTCAGCACATATATCTTTTACCTCTTTGGTTAGGTTTATTCCTAGGTATTTTGGGGCCAACAGACACTTGAAAAGATGCTCAACATCACTCATCATCAGGGAAATACAAATCAAAACCACACTGAGATACCACCTCACATCAGTCAGCATGGCTAAAATTAACAATCCAGGAAACAACAGATGTTGGCAAGGATGTGGAGAAAAGGGAACCCTCCTGCACTGTTGGTGGGAATGCAAACTAGTGCAGCCACTCTGGAAAACACTGTGGAGGTTCTTCAAAGAATTAAAAATAGAATTACCCTACAACCCAGCAATAGCACTACTAGGAATTTATCCAAAGGATACAGGAGTGCTGATTCATAGGGGCACATTTACCTCAATGTTTACAGCAGCACTATCAACAAAAGCCAAATTTGAGCCCAAATGTCCATCAACTGATGACTGGATAAAGAAAATGTGGTATGTATGTATGTGTGTGTGTGTGTGTGTGTGTGTGTGTGTATAATGTATGTATATGTGTACATATACATGTACAATGGAATACTATTCAGCAATGAAAAAGAATGACGTCTTGCCATTTGCAACAACATGGATGGAACCAGAGTGTATTATGCTAAACAAAATAAGTCAGCCAGAGAAAGACAGATATCATAGGTTTTCACTCATATGTGGAATGTGAGAAACTTAACAGAAGACCAGGGGGAAGGAAAGGGGAAAAAATAGTTACAGAGAGGGAGGCAAACCATAAGAGACTCTTAAACACAGAGAACTGAGAGTTGATGGGGAGTTGGGGGTGAGGGGAAAATGGGTGATGGGCATTGAGGAAGACACCTGTTGGGTTGGGCACTGGGTGTTATATGTGAATAATGAATCATGGGAATCTACTCCCAAAGCCGAGAGCACACTGTGTACACTATATGTTAGCTAACTTGACAATACATCATATTTAAAAAAAAAAAAAAAAAAAAAGAATGAAAACTTCAAATGCCCTACCTGCTGAAACACTGTCTTTTGGGACAAATTGTATCTCATGGGAGTCTATAAAAGCACCAAATGTCTCCAGGGGCTCCTGACAAAGAACATATGGGGGCCATCCATATACAATTTACGACTGTTCCAAACAGTATTCCACCCTCAACCCACCCACCTCCGATATCCAAACAGCAACTCACCACAAAAATGGGCTTTCAGGACGATTAGCTGAACTGTCTAAATCTGGACAGAAGACGACATTTGCGAACAGAATCTGGGAAAACGTGGTCAAACCAAGGGCAGAGGGACTACAGACACACCTAAAACTTGTACCATCACAGGTCTGGATGGTGCTTCTCAAGGTGAAGCTGAGGCTATTTTAAGGCAGACCTGAGATTACAGAGGGAAAGAAATGGGATGTGCTTTGAGCCCCAAGGCATTACCTCTGGTTCCACATTGGCTTTCCAACATTTGAGCAGTTTAGGAATGAGGAAATAAATGGCTACAGGATGCCCTCCAGCTATACTGTGAATCCTTGCCCATGGATAACCCCTTGCTTCTCTGCCCAGGCCACTGGAGGCAGGAGAGTGTCCAGAGACAATGCACTCATCTTTCCAGGGTGGTCTGGCCAAATGGGCAAAACGTTGACAAATCAGAACCCTAATTTCTGCTGGGGTTTCATCATGTCAGGAGTGTGCTGCTTATAAAAATGTTCCCACCAGATACAGTCAAGATGTATCTCCTCAGGCAAGGGAAACAAAAGCAAAAATTAACCACTGGTACTATACCAAAATAAAAATATTTTGCACAGCAGAGGAAACCATAAACAAAATGACAATGCAATCTGCTAAATGGAAGAAGATACTTACAAATGATGTATCTGTTAAGGGGTTAATATCCAAAATATCATATGTTCTTTGTCAGGAGCCCCTGGAGACATTTTGTGCTTTTACAGAGTCCCATGAGATACAATTTGTCCGAAAGACAGTGTTTCAGCAGGTAGGGCATTTGAAGTTTTCATTCTTTTTTTTTTTAATATGATTTACTGTCAAGTCAACACCAAACCCCCAAACAATCCAGTTAAACCAATGGGCAGAGGACAGTGAATAGATATTTTTCCAAAGATGACATACAAATGGCCAACATACCCATGAAAAGATGCTAAATATCACTCATCATCAGGGAAATGCAAATCAAAATGAAAATAAGATATTGCCTCATACCTGTCAGAATGGCTAAAATCGAAAACACAAGAAACAAGTGTTGGCAAAAATGTGGAGGAAAAGCAACATTTATGCACTGTCGGTGAGAATGTAAACTGATACAGCCACTACGGAAGAGAGTAGGGAGGTTTCTCAAAAAATTAAAAATAGAAATACCCTATGTCCCAGTAATCACACTATGGGGTATTTACCCAAAGAAAACAAAATCGCTAACTTGAAAAAAATATATGCACCCCTACGTTTATTGCAGCATTATTTACAGTAGCCAAATTATGGAAGCAGCTCAAGTGTCCAGAGAAAGATGAACAGATAAAGATGGAATATTACTCCGACATAAAAAAGAGATCTTACCATTTGCAACACAGATACAACTAAAGTATATAATGCTAAGTAAAATAAGTCAGACAGAGAAAGACAAATACCATACGATTTCACTCATATGTGAAATTTAAGAAATAAAACAAATGAACAAAGAAAAAAAGAGAGAGACAAGACTCTTAAACACAGAGAACAAACCTATGGTTGCCCGAGGGGAGGTTGGTGGAGAGATGGGTGAAACAAATGAAGAAGATTATGAGTGGTTATGGTGATGAGCACTGAGTAATGCTGAGGGCACTGAGCAATGAATTGTTGAATCTTTATACTGTAAAGCTGAAACTAATGTAGCACTGTGTGTTAATTATACTTCAGTGAAAAGAAGGAGGAGGAGGAAGAGGAAAAAAATAAAGTGATTGCCCAATGCTGTGATCCTGCTCTTTCCCAAGCACCATGTTACTGTATACAAATACATTGCCAGGAGAGAGGAGAAATAAAAGAATGTCATTGTTTTTCAGGCTTTCTGGCCACTGCAGCAAATCTGTGCCTAGTATGACAGAGGATGTCATTCTTTTGTTTCTCAATTGAAATGGAAAAAAAAAAAAAACTCAAGATAAGGATATAGTTAATTTTTACTAAACACCTCAGGTTCTTAGTAGCTCACCTCTGTTAGGCTGACAGCCTTGCCAACTTAAGTTCAAATGGTCCAAGTCATGACATTTTCTACATCAGTTTCATTGCCTTTGGTTGTGCAGTGCAATGCTAGGCTTCCCACTTTCCTGGCCCTTTTACTGTTACTAGCTTGGATCTGAGCCTTATTTCTGACTATGGTCTTAGATACTTAGGTCAGAAAGCTAATTGTGTTTCCTTTCTCTGGAAAATTCCTGTTGGTGGGTAGTAACTTTCTTGAGAACACTGCTACTTTCAGTTTCAATAGGAAAGAATGTTGTGATGGATTAATAATGTCTTCCACAGGCTTGGTGTAGGAAACAGGGATGACAGTATGCACATATGGGTGAGAAAAAAATCCTTTTTCCTCCACCCATCTTAGGTTCTCTGGCTGGGGTCCTATAAATTAGACAAATTAGACAAAAGACAGATTAACAAGAGAAAAGCAAACCCAAGTTTATTAACAGGTGCACTGTGCTTACACATGGGAGCATTCTGTGATGAATAACTCAAAGGGGTAGGTAGAACTTGGGCTTATGTAACATCTTAACAAAAGAACAATAAATTTTTAGAGAAGGGCCAAGACAAAGGAAAAGGAGTTTGAACTTCCAGGGCTTGCAAATTATGGGAAGGCAAATATATGGGGGAACTAAAGGTAAATAAGGGCTGGTTTTAGCAAGGTTATGTACATTCCTCTTGTGCTGTAGATGGGTTGATAAGGGTCTAGAGTTGTCTCCAGTGATCAACTTCTATCCTTTCTAGCACAAAGGAGAGGAGGTACACCTTTACATATTTATGTCCTGCCTTTAGGCAAATAGGAGGAAGGCAGAGAACTTTTCCTCTATCTGCTTCTTCTCAATAGTCTTCAGCTTACAATAATCCTTATGTCAAAATGGTGACATATTCTGTTCCCCTTCAAATGATATACACCTGCCATCCCATGATGGAGACCTCCTCCTGTCTTACATGCTCAAGAGCATGGTCACTGCAACAACAAGCTTTCAGAACAACTATTACCAGCACAATAAAGGTACAGTGCGTAGGTCTAAGCATGAGGAATTTAAGACTATATACATATCTAGTAACTGCTATATAGTAAATTCTTAATATTTTGATATATGAATGAGAGAAAGGGGGGAATACATATACAGACAATATATAGGTCATGAGTCATGTACAAAGAGAAAAAATAGTACTCTAGTATTGGAGAACATGCTTTCTTAGTGAGCACCTAGTATTTCTTTCCAGTTACTGGATCCACTCCCTCCTTCCCTGAATCCTTTTCTCCTTCACTACTGTGAATGATATTAGCAGAGGTGATAATATCAGATTTCTTTCTCTGCACTTCCTTGTAACATTTGCCCTTCCCGTTTTATCAATTGGAACGCTTTGACTCCAAGTAACAGAATGCCCAAGTAGCCCAAATTAAACAATAAGGGATTTCTTATCTCATATTTACATTAAATAATATTTGTTAGAAAGATGGAGTTAAGATCTTGTAGGTTAATTAACCCAGTGGCTCATCAGCATCATTAGGGACCAAAACTCTTTCCATCTTAACTAAGGAAACCTTTTCCAGAACCCTCCAGCAGATGTCCTTTTGTATATCATTGGTTGGGATTGTTTCACCTGTCTATGCTTAAACCAGTCACTGGCAAGGGGATTTCGGGGCCATGACTAGCTTGGACGTGGCTTAGGCTTTGAGTCATTATAGGACACAGGTAAATCTCCCTCCTGCAGCCACGCATCGAAGAAAAAGTTCTCAGGCACTTAGAACGAGCGGACGTGCAGAGCTGCCTCTGCCAGTGAAACAGCAGCAGCAGCAAACTGCACAGGGTCTTTATTTCATGTTGACCAGGTAAAAACATCAAAGAATGTCAAAGCATGGGAGGAAAATACAAAGAGCCTCCAGACACAGACCAAACATCTGGTGTTTACGGGAAAGCACGCAGGGAAGATGCACAGTTTCAGGGGCTGCTAGGCAATTACAGTGAGTCTGTTCCCTAACTGGCTTCTGGGACATCATGGGGCTCTGTTCTCATGGTGCTAACGCATTCGACAGCCTTGAGACCAGAATATCACTGATGTATCAGCAATTACCCCATTCACTTTCCCAGGGCTTATAACACACTCTCTAGAAATAACTCCACACCCTCCTCCCTAAATTGAGGCTTTGCCATCAAAGGAGAATGGGAAATTGCTGTTGGGTAGGTAATACTCCTCAAATGGCAGAGAAATTCACTGCTACAGAGGAGAGGTGACAGAACAGAAAAAAATGTTCTTATCTTTTGGCTCTTAAAATTTTAAAAGCCAAGCTGGTCATATGCAAAATATTTTGAAGAATAGAAAGTGAATGAGAGGAAAAGCTCCCATACATCCTGAGACTAGATAAAGATGACCTGAGTCAAGTGGAGAGGGGAATGATAAAGGGGAGCACAGGAGGTTCAGATGCAAATGGGCTCTCAGACTCTCCACCTTACCTCTGCTTCTTCCCACCTCTACCTCAGCCCAGGCAAAATCTCATCAGAAAGGACTACAGGATGTAGTCTTGTAACGGAGGCAGAGTTCCACAACCTCCAGTGCTATGGGAGGGTTACCCCCATCCCACTAAGCACCTCAAAGCCACAGGAACATGGGCCAGTGAGGCTGTGGCCTAGAAGAGGCTATGTGGTAAGAACAAGGGAGGAACTCAAGGTCAGAAGGTACACAGGCATCCCAACAGTGCCTAAATCATGATGGTGTACTCCCAATGCTTTATGAATACATTAGCACTCTAGGAATACTCCACTGGCTCAGTTATAAAATCCTACAGAAAGAGGAGAGACCTCAAACTCACTAAAATTAAACTTTACTCCCTTTACCCTCAGGCACAAAACACAACGTAAATTTTCTTAGCTTAGATCCCCCAGCACAACGAGGACACAAAACACAAAGTAAATTCACTTACATTATGTCTCTTGCACATGAGTTGGTGGATGAGATATGTGCCTACTTCAGATACATTTTCTGCTGACTTTCACAGCTATTCTCCAACCAATTTTTAAAATAAGTTTTGGCTAGCCTGAAATTCACACGCTTAGAGACCAAACCAGCCTACCCCTCTAAAACTCCCTGACAATCCAATCTAAAG
This sequence comes from Panthera pardus, assembly GCF_024362965.1. Classification (NCBI taxonomy): domain Eukaryota; kingdom Metazoa; phylum Chordata; class Mammalia; order Carnivora; family Felidae; genus Panthera; species Panthera pardus. The sequence continues at coordinate 47,104,378 of NW_026526765.1, read as the reverse complement.
TAGGTTTTCTCCCCAGTATTCTCTCAGCAAACCTTATTCTTTTCTACATAGTCCTCTCACACTTCGCAATGATACACCTACTTGCTTGTTGAATGTTTCTCTTTCTGGTCCCTCCACTATGTTGCAAGCTCTACAAGGGGCTCTTTTAATCATGAATTAGCAGAATGCCTAATATAGAGGAGTTGTCCATAAATACTTGTCAACTAAATAAATAAGGACTCAACCACAAGACCTGTGCTTGTGGGCACTGTATCAGATTGTAAATGTGATTTTCCTAACAACTCTTTGAGGTTAAGATCATTTAAAAAAAGAAGAAGAGAAAAAAATAGTTCACAGATGATAAAGTGGAAACCCACATGTTAGATTATTTAATCATCTGCATGGTGCCAGGAACCATAGATCTCTGGACTCCTGATGGTATGTTTTTCTCAGTGCACTGAAGTTGAGTACTTTCTAAATCTGGTATCACCTGAGACTCAAGAAGTGAAGTTTTACCTGAGACCACCAGCCAGAAGATAAGTGAGTGGGTTTTTGTTTAGATTCTAGTTGGTTACACTGCCATGAATTTCTAAACAAGCCATAGTGTTCTTTTCTAACATTTCCAGAATGCTTAAACAGCCTGTGATTTCAAGATACTCTTTCTACGAACTCAGGTGGTCAACAGCCCAGGAGACACTGACATTCTATTCTGTATATATTCTATCCTGTACCTCCTGCTGGGAAAAATTGTCAGTCCCAGCCTGGGTGACTACCCTTTGGAGTATGTGTAAAAGACCACAACAAACTTCTCATGAGAATAAAAGGCAATGTTGCAGAAGAAGAAAATAATGTGAATTCCTGCTGCTCTTGAATTAATTAGAAATGTATTTTTCTTTCAAAAAAAACCCAGAACATCTTGTTCTTTGCAATTGCTAAAAAGTTCTTTTTCATTTAAAAGGTTAAGTAAAGCTGCTTACATGCTCTTACATTTTTTTTGGAAAGAGCATACTGTTTCTTCAAACTTGGGAAAGACACCATTCAATGTTTCCAGACTGGTCCAAGGTCATGTATCTTCTTTGTAGTCTTATCCTTTAAGCTTTTATTTAAATTCCAGTGAGTTAATATACAGTGTAATATTAGTTTCAGGTGTACTACATAGTGATTCAACCTACCATATGACACCCTGTGCTCATGATAGCAAGTGCACTCCTAAATCCCCATCACCTACTTAACCCACTCTGCCACCCACCTCCCCAAGGCAACCATCAGTTTGTTCTCTACAGTTAAGAGTCTGTTTTTTGGCTTGCCTCTCTATCTTTTTTATCATGTTCCCTTTGCTCTTGTTTCTTAAATTACACTCGAGTGAAATCATATGGTATTTGTCTTCCTGATTTATTTCACCTAGCACAGCACTCTCTAACTCTGTCCATGTTGTTGCAAGTGGCAAGACTACATTATTTTTTATGGCTGAGTAATATTCCATTGTGTATATGTATATGTATATATAGACACACGTACATGCATACACCACATCTACTTTATCCATTCAACAGTCCATGGACACTTCAGCTGTTTCCATAGTTTGGCTATTGTAGATAATGTTGCTATAAACGTTGGGGTGTGGGGATTCCTTTGAATTAGTATTTTTGTATTCTGTGGGTAAATACCTAGCAGTGCAATTGCTGGATCATAGGGTAGTTCTATTTTTAACTTTTTGAGGAAACTCCATACTATTTACCACAGTGGCTGCACCAGTTTGCATCCCCAACAGTACAAGAGGTATATTCTTATCCTTAATAATTCTTTATTTTATTATCATTGTTTGGAAAGCTACCTTATAAGATTGGCATTTAGGATTCTTCAGTATTTGATTTGGCTTCTTAATGTGTAGGACTCTTTTTTTTTTTTTTTTTTTTTTTTTTTTTACAGTCTTCATCTAGGGAGCCACTGTACTATTATTGGGATCTTTTAACTGAAATTTTGGGTTATACAAATTGCTTCCAATAACTGGCCTAAATCCAATTCTAGCAGTATCAGAGCTCCAAATTTTAATTTTTTAAAGAATAAATTGTTAATCTTTCCAAAATTTAAAAATAAAACCACAGCAACCAAAGTTTTAAAAAATCTTAAACTTGTACAATTTTAAAAAATATTCCATGGTATAAAATTGATATTCTTGAAGCCATCTACATGACTATGTGTTGTCATGATCATAAAAACAGTGATGAATTAGTTTTACTGTGTTAAAAAGCAAAACAAAACCAAAAACACCTCTTCCTCCTCCTCCCATCGAGAATCATACATTTTTTTAAAAAGGAAAAAAAAAAAACCTATGAGTTATGTAAATGCACAGAGGACTGTGGGGTCGATGAAGAACATTCTGCAAAGCTGAGCCATATGTCCATGCATCAGGAAGAGAGAAATCTACAGAATGCTTAGAAAAATGACAATTATAGTTCTAGAAGGCTAGGAGAAAATTCTAAACTTGGAAAAATCTGAAAGGTAATGGTAACTAGATTTACAAGCAAGACCAAAGCAGAGTCAAGTTATAGAGGTAAAGGGCAAAGCAATCAGAGGGCAGCCATGGATAAGACCTAGGAAAGGCAGCAGAGACTATCAGAAATAGTGGCTCAAAGATAAGCAAGTCAAATATTGTAACCCTAGAATGTGGGAGATTACAAAGCTAAGTAACATCACTCTGCATACAGGAGAGATAGTAAAGAACTGGACACCCTCAACATATTCTGAAGAAAGCAGGGATGGCATCAGAGGTCAGAGAATGACACCTACTCATGATGAAGGAGATGGCTTCAATGACAAGTCAGTTTGGGCCAAAAATCAGAAGGTGGACAATGAGAACTATACTTATTTCCTCTAACCTAGATGATCCATCCCATGTTTTCAAGTAAAAGCTCTATCCATCCACCAGAGCCTCTAAAAGTCTTCCCAGATCCCATTGGTCAAATTGATCTCACCACTTTTCAAACTAGGACTATAGTGTATCTTGTATTACAGTTGATTCTGCATTACTGATTCACCTACATTTATCCTTCCAGAGTTTTCTTCCTTGCAGCAATAGTAATTTGGGGGAGGGGGGGGGAGTAGTTTCAAGGAAAGATTCGCATAAATTGATTTATACTGTTTGCAATCCTCCCAGTGGAAGAGACAACAAATGTGGTCCATATCCAAAATGCTTTTGAAAATGAGGCTTTCCCTGTTGTCCAAAACCCAATCTCTGACCCAAATTACCTTCATGGTTACCATACTTTCAGACCCAATAAGGATACTGTGTATAGATAATAACAACACACCTGTATTTTTCTTCATCCTTCATCAAAACAGCAGTTGGGGCGCCTGGGTGGCTCAGTCGGTTAAGCGTCCGACTTCAACTCAGGTCACGATCTTGCGGTCTGTGAGTTTGAGCCCCGCGTCAGGCTCTGGGCTGATGGCTCAGAGCCTGGAGCCTGCTTCAGATTCTGTCTCTCCCTCTCTCTCTGCCCCTCCCCCATTCATGCTCTGTCTCTGTCTCAAAAATAAATAAACGTTAAAAAAAAATTTTTTTTAAGAAAAAAAAAAAAAAACAGCAGTAAAGGGCATTCAACTATTAAGCCTAGAGTATAATCACCACCACTATGTCCTAAAATTACAAACACAGTCCTGACTGCCTCAAAGTTCTTCCCAACCCATTGTTTCGGGAGCACTGAACTGACATTTCTCTGGGGGATATGAAAAATAAACAAGCCAACCTCATGGTTTCTACCATCTTAAAAATGTACATGGGATTATCCCAGTATGCTATGATTTTGCTTTAAATGATTACATCTCACAGGATTCCTCGGTCTTAATTATCTATAGCATAAAGAAGATGTAAAGAAGAATATCTTCTTCACCTTCAAGAAGAGATTTATTCCTACCATGCCCTTTAAAACATAAATCAATAAGCATATTTTAACCTCAAATAAGATCATAAGAAAAATTAGTTTCATTTCAAAGAGATACACAAATCATACATGACTCTCATGGGGAATTTAAGGTAGATATTAGGCACTTCCTTGATATAATTAGGCCAACAGTGTGGTCCTCTTGTTTTGTCCTCTGGTACCTTGACTCCTTCATGCCATCAGCATAACTTCTAAGCCTACATTTTTTTAATTATATCAAATGTGTCATACTATTGTTGATATTTTAGAAGACTTCCATAGGGGAAAAAAAAGAAAATAAAAATCACCTATAATCTTACCTTGCTGATATCATTATCTTAATATTTTCTTTTTGATGTTTATTTTTCCAGGATTGTTATCATCAGGAATGTTTTGGTAATTCCACACAAATTATCTTTTTAAACTTGTGGAACAAGTTTGGCTGGCTAGACTTGCTACCATTACTTCAACATCATGATTATTCTTATTCATTTTTTCATAAAGGTTCTTTGCACAGTGTTTCAGTTCATAATTATTTCACGTTTATGAAATACTACCCATCAAGTCAGTGGTTTGTTTACTATGCAGATGTTCTGACTAATTCACTGACAGCACTAGACGGAGCATTTAGCAGACCAGAATCTTCATCCCAGCTCTCAGATTATTTAGCTGTGTGACTGGAGCAAGTCACTTCTCATGCCAGCACCATTACCATCATGTGGAATCTTAGTTTCTTCATCTATAAATTAATGGGGTTGAATTAAATTGTCTCCAAGTAACTTTCCATTGTCTTGGTCTAAAATTCAATGGCCCATGGGCTAAGTAACAGCTGGCTGAGAGACACAGTTGTTAAGAATAACTGTGCACTACAAGTAACATAAGATTTTTTGACATTTGAAATTTAATCAATATAATTCACTATATCAATAATCTAAAAAGGAAAAATTACAGGATAAAGAAGAGACAAAATTCAATACCCCTTCATGAAAGACAAAAAGAAAAAGCTCTGAGAAAAGCTAGATATTCCCTCAACTTTCTCAAACAATCAGATATCTCGAAGAGGTAGATACCGGTTTCATTGACTTCCTCCATTGCCTATTTTCTATTTCATTGATTTCTGCTGGTTATTATTTCCTTTCTTCCATTTACTTAGGATTTTGTTTGTTCTTCTAGATCTATTCCCTTATGTGGAAGCTGAACAGTTGATATAAGATCTTTCTTTTCTAATAAAATCATTTAGGACTACAAATTTTTCTCTAAGTACTTCTTTACAAGCATTCTACAACTTTCGATATATTGTACTCTATTATGTTTTTTCTCTACAAAATACTTGCTCATTTCCCTTTAGGCTTCTGTTTTGGCCCATGTTATTTAGAAGTATGTGATACTGTTTCCAAATACTTGGGAATTTCCCAGATATCTATTATTGGATTCTAATTTAACTCTATTCGGGTTAAAGAACGTACTTTGTATAATTTTAATCTTTTTTTAAGTAGTAATACTTGCTTAATATCCCAGAATAAGGTCTAATTTGGTAAAGGTTCTATGGGCCCTAGGAAAAGAGATACATATTCTGCTGTTTGGAGTGAAATAGTCCATAAATACCAATCTTGTCAAAACTGCTTAGAGTACTTTTTTCAAGTTATTTTTTTTAAGATTTTGTTTTTAAGTAATCTCTACACCCAACATGGGGCTCAGACTCACAACCCTGAGATCAAGAGTTGCATGCTTCACTGACTGAGCCAGCCAGGAGCCCCTAGAGTACTTTTTTCTTACTGATTTCAGTCTATTTGGTCTACCAAGTATTGAGACAGGTATTTAAATCTCAAATTATCATTGTGAGTTGTCTGTTGCTCCTTGCAGTTCTAAGAGTTTTTGTTTCATGTATTTTTTAGCTCCATTATTAAGTGCATAAGAATTTAGAATTCTTATGTCCTTTTTTATTGCGGTATAACTGACAGATTGCATTATATTAGTTTTAGGTGTACAGTGCAATTATTCAATATTTGTATGTATTGTGAAATGATCATCACAGTAAATCTAGTTAACATCCATCATCCTAGGTAGTTACAATTTTTTTCTTGTGATAACCTTAAGATCTACTCCCTTAGCAACTTTCAAGTATGCAAATACAGTATTATTACCTATAGTCACCATGCTGTATGTTATATCTCCTGACTTACTTATTTTATAAATGGAAGTTTGTATCTTTTGATCCCCTTCACCAACTTTACGTACCTCCGCACCCCCCACTTTTGGCAATTATAATTTGTTCTCTGAATCTAAGAGCTTGGTTTAGGTTTAGATTCCACATATAAGTGAGGTCACATGGTATTTGTCTTTCTCGGACTTATTTCACTTAGACTAATACCCTCAAGATCCAACCCTGTTGTCACAAATGGCAAGATTTCATTCTTTTTATGGCTTAAATATTCCACTGTGTGTATTCATATATGTACATCACAAACATATAGATATACACTACTTTCTTCATCCATTTATTTATCAGTGGACACTTAGGTTGTTTCTATGTCTTTGTTATGATGAATAATTATAAATAATGATGAACTAAAATTGTTATGACTTCTTGAGAAATTGATTCCCCTATCATTATGAAATTACCTTATTTAATCCTGATGGTATTTCTTGTTCTGAAATCTACTTTATCTGATATTAACATAGCCATTCCAGCTTCCTTTGGATTGTTGTCTTTTAGCAGACCTTTTTCTGCCTTTTTAACTTTTAACCTATTTGTGACTTTAAAGTTGTTGTTGTTACGGGAACCTCTTGCACTGTTGGTGGGAATGCAAACTGGTGCAGCTGCTCTGGAAAACAGGGTGAAGTTTCCTCAAAAGATTAAAAAATAGCACTGTGAGGAATTTACCCAAGGGATACAGGAGTACTGATGCATAGGGGCACTTGTACCCCAATGTTTTTAGCAGCACTCTCAACAATAGCTAAATTATGGAAAGAGCCTAAATCAGTCCATCAACTGACGAATGGATAAAGAAATTGTGGTTTATATACACAATGGAATACTATGTGGCAATGAGAAAGAATGAAATATGGCCTTTTGTAGCAACATGGATGGAACTGGAGAGTGTTATGCTAAGTGAAATAAGTCATACAGAGAAGGACAGATTCCATATGTTTTCACTCCTATGTGGATCCTGAGAAACTTAACAGAAGACCATGGGGGAGGGGAAGGAGAAAAAAATGGTTAGAGAGGGAGGGAGCCAAAACATAAGAGACTCCTAAAAACTGAGAACAAACTGAGGGTTTATGGGGGGTGGGAGGGAGGGCTGGGTGGGTGATGGGTACTGAGGAGGGCACCTGTTGGGATGAGCACTGGGCGTTGTATGGAAACCAATTTGACAATAAATTTCATAATAAAAAAAATTTTTTAAAGGGAAAAAAATAAAGTTGTTGTTTTTTTGTAAACAGCATATAATTAAATCCTGTGGGTTTTCCAATCCAATCTAACCATCTCTACTTTTTAATTGGGATATTTAGACCACTTACAATTAATGTGATATTTCTTAGGTAATAGATTATTTTCTATTTGTGCCACCTGGTTTTTTTTTCCTAATTTTATTTAAATCCAAGTTAGTTAACATATTGTGTATTAAATGTTTCAGGAGTAGAATTTAATGATTCATCACTTCCATATAAGACCCACTGCTCATCTCAACAAGTACCCTCCTTTTTAAAAATTTTTTAAATGTTTATTTTTGAGAAAGAGAGAAAGCACAAATGGGGGAGGGGCAGAGAGAGAAGGAGACATAGAATCTGAAGCAGGCTACAGGCTCTGAGCTGCCAGCACAGAGCCTGATGCGGGGCTTGAACTCACGAACTGTGAGATCAGGACCTGAGCCCAAGTTGGACACTTAACAGACTGAGCCACCCAGGCGCCCCATAACAAGTGCCCTCCTTAATGCCCATCACCCATTTAGCCCATCCCCCCACCCAATACCCCTACAGCAACCCTCAGTTTGTTCTCTGTATTTAAGAGTCTTTTATGGTTTGCCTCTCTGTTTTTATCTTATTTTTCTTTCCTTTCCCCTATGTTCATCTGTTGTGTTTCTTAAATTCCACATATGAGTGAAATCATATGATATTTGTCTTTATCTGACTTATTTTGCTTAGGATAATACACTCTAGTTCCATCCATATTGTTGCAAATGGCAAGGTTTCATTCTTTTTGATCAAGTAACATTCCATACATATTTGTTTAGTTTTGTGTTGTTTTAGGTGGGATGAAAATCCAGTCTGTTACTCTATGTTGCCCTGAAGTAGAATTTCCTGATATCTTCCATAGAAGCTTTATTCTTTTTTAAAAATGTCTCCAATGTTTATTTTTGAGAGAGAGAAAGTGTGCACACACAAGTAGGGGAGAGGCAGAGGGAGGGGGGAACAGAGGATCCAAAGCAGGCCTGGACTGACAGCAGTGAGCTAGATGCAGGGCTCAAACTCGCTAACCATGAGATCAGGACCTGAAATGGTCAGATGCTTAACTGTCTGAGCCACAAAGGCAGCCCAAAACTTTATTTTTAATGGCCAAAATCTAGAAACCACCTCAATAACTTTCGACTGGTGAATAGATAAACAAATCATGGTATATTCATATAATGAAATACTACTCAATAATAAAAAGAACGAGCTTCTGATATACACAAAAATATGGATAAATGTACTATGCTAACTGAACAAAAATGCCAAAACTATGTAATATAAGATTCCATTTATATGAAATTCTAGAAAAAGCAAAGTTAAAGTGACAGAAATAAGAGCAATGGTTGTCAGGCACCAGGAGTGATGGAAATGGATTGAATATAAAAGGATGCAAGATAATTTTCAGGATGATGAAAAGTTAGTTCAGCTCAAGTCATGATCTCAGAGTTTCTGAAATCAAGCCCTGCCATGGGCTCCTCACTGACAGCATAGAACCTGCTTGGAATTCTCTCTCCCCCCTCTCTCTCTGTGTCCCTCCCCTGCTCTCTCCCTCTCTCCTCAAAATAGATAAAATAAACTGAAAAAAAAAAGCAATAATCAGTTAAGATGGAGGAAAGTTTTCTTTTTCATTAGAAATATAAATTTATTAGCTCTAGTTGGGTGTTATTGAATGCCATCAAAAATAGCACTTCAGCACTGATTCAGAACTGTAGGGTGCACTATCAGCATAATTAAAATAAAAGAATCTGAGCCATTTCCCCATCTTGCTTCCTTATTATTGTCTAATTGTTCAGAATGTCTGTCTGTTATGGAGACAAAGCAATTAAGCCCAGCAAGTAGCAACAATGAGGATTATAAAGCGGGGGCCTGCTTCATTAGCAACTTGGATATCAGCATAGAAAACATTAAAGAAAGAAACGCAATTGAAATTGGAAATAATTAGATGGCACCACTTGCTTAGCTGGGGAAGATACGCTATCTGCATTTGCAGGCTTTTTTCACTTCATGGGTTTTTCACCTGGGCTCTTCAAATTGAGTTACATAAACATCAGGGTATCATAGCTGAAGCACCAAAGGGCCTGGTGAGCAGAGATCCTTTTCAGATTGTGGCACCTGTCTGTTGGAAATCCAAAAGAAATTTGTTTTAACCGTCAACTGGTCCAGGAAGAAGACAGACGAGGGGTCAATGCTTCTGTTAAACATAAATCACCAAAATAAAAATCTCCTATTCCTTTCCTGCTCTATTTCTCATAAATACAGATCTGTGTTCCAAAAATCCAACATCTACTCTTAGAACATGTATTAAAAATAGCAATCATCTTTAATACATTTACGATGCAAAAGGTTATGTAACAAACCTAAAGAATCACAAACACTTTTGTACCTGGAATTGACCATGGTCTCAAAAGCCTTTTGATTAAAAACTGAAGCTCAGAGAAGAGACTGGCAGGCCCTGGGTTAAAGCAGGTAGAAGAATCATGAGGAGAATTACAGTTCCCTGGATTTCAATATAATGACCTTAGCCACTATATACCATACTCATACTGTGTGGTAGACACTATGTGGTAGACAACGTAAGTCGTCTCATTTCATCCCATGAGGTAGAGCAATATGGTTTTTATGAATAAGCAAAGTGGTTCTCAGAGAGGTTATACAATTTGCTCTATTGTGAAATAAAGCAGATTCGAACCTAGTTGCATCGGATTACAAAAGCTACCCTTGTTACAATAAGCACTCCCACTTCCCTGTGCCAAGGAGGAAACATCCATCAAGTAGTGGCTCCTATTTTTCCTTTAACCAAACCAGAAGCAAGAGAGAACAGTGGCATAGATGTCAAAATTAGTCAAGGATCAGTCAACTACAGCCCACCATCTGTTGTTGTTGTTGTTTTTTAATGAGGCATGAACTAAGAGGGGTTATATATTTTTAAATGGTTGAAAAACAATAAAACATAAAAAATATTTTGTGGCACATCAAAGTTATATGAAACTCAAATTTCAGTACTCATAAGTAAAGTTTATTGGAGTACAACCACACTCATTCATTTGTGTATTGTCTATGGTTGCTTTTGCTCTTCCGTGGCAGAGGTGAAGCGTTGACAAGATACCGTGTGGCTTACAAAGCCAAAAATATTTACCGTCTAACCCTTTGCATAAAAAAATTTGCCAACTCCTACCCTAGACCCCACCTAGTTCAACTGATGAAGAAATGTTTCCATGATCAATGCTCTGCACTTCTAGGAAGAGGAAAGAGAAAGAGCAGATCACATATGAAGAGGAAGGGAAGGAGAAAAATGTCATCCTTCATCAATTTGTCTACAGGTATGTGTCCCTCAAAAAGGGGAGAGCAGAGAGGAGAGCCATGATGGTGAACCTACTGAAATCCTCCATCTTGTCAAAGGAGATCCTCTGACAACATCTTCATGGTGGCCGGTGGCTATCAGATGGTGACTCTCACACTACAATAGTCTCCTTTGTAGGCCACAGGCTTTGCCAATAAAATGAGCTAAGTGGGATAGCAAAATCTCACTTCCCTTTATACCAACAAAACACAAAGGAAATACAGTAATAATGCTGGGCAACAAACTTTCTTATGCTCCCCCTGGAAACCACATAAGTTCAGTCCCCTGTGAATGTGTCAAAGAAAGGTGAATTCAGCTGCACATGAAAGTGATTTGTCCACCGGTGGTAATGCAAATCTCCCAAATGCTGAACTCAATGACCTATTCCCAAATACAAGCCCATGGAATGACTCACTTACTGTGGAAATGAATTAACCCTTTCAAAAATCCACCAGGATTTTTTCACAAATCAGCTTGGGCCATTTTCATTTCACATCGAACATTTTAGAATGGCTTTTGTAAATATACTTAGTTTTCCCATGTAGGCTGTCTTTGGGAAATTATGGTGATCCACTGATACCAACACTCCAGTCAAAAATTGGCATCCTGGTTCATATGCTCATCAGTCTGTATTAACTAGAGAAATAATCACTGTTGCTTTAAGTCTGAAATCATTAAGATTTTAAGGACCAGACCTTGGACCACATTAAATTCACCAAAAGCAAACTTGTGATTCGAATCCAGGAATTGTGTCTTCCCTGGCAAAACCCTCTCTGAAATTGTGTATTCAACACAAAGGTACTTTGCATATGCAAATTTAACATATGTAAATTCAATAATATGTGCTGAGAGAAAGAGACACAGAACTATTTATATAGTATGTATAATCCCATGGACATTCCACTAAACACATGTACCCTCCACACTTAAGAATAGGAGACCTGAATATGCTATTTCATCAGTCTTCATTGCCACCCCTATCTTAAAATGTGAGCATCTCATTATGTTGAGTGTGTTTCTAGTATGTAAAGAAACACGTTCTTCAAACTAGATGGTGTCCAGATACTTGATCTGGTACTTACCTAAAAAAAAAAAACCAGTGACAAGTGCCAGCACTAGAGGTAACACAAGCTATACTAGACGTCTTGAGTGATGGCAAGCCAGTCTGTAAAATCACTACTTCAAACTTGTTTTCAAAGAAAATTCTGACTAAAATGCAGTCTTTGCTTTCGGCACTCATTCTGGTTTCTAACCTTCATGTGAGGTATCACTTCACTATGGATGACTTTACTTGGAAAATGTGCAAATTCAAAGTGCATCCAACTAAACAAATTCAATGTCATAGAGGGATAGGAATGGAGGACTTCATTCTGTTTTAACAAGAACAATGATTCCCCTTAGAGTGGCACTTTCCATAGTGTGTTCTGTGAAACACCCACTGTTAATAAGCATTCCTTCAAAACAGATTTCTGCAATTTGAAAGGTTTAACGAATATCACATATTTTATTCTCTTCTTAAAAGTCATGATGCACATAAGCATTGCTGTGGAATGAATTATGTCTCTCCCTCGCATCAATTTATATGTTGAAGCTCTAACCCCAAACCTGATAGTATTTTGAGATGGGGCCTTGAGTCATCAGGGTGGAGACTTCATGATGGAATGAGTTTTCCTTAAAACAAACAGGAAGGAGTTTTCTCTCTACCTCTCCGTTCACTAATAAGGACACAGCAAGAAGGTGGTCATCTGCAAACCAGGAAGAGAGTTCTCACCAGAACCCACCCACACTGCACCCTCATCTTTAACTTCCAGCCTCCAGAACTGTGATAAATGTCTGTTGTTTAAACCACCCAGTCTATGTTATTTTGTTATGGCAACCTGAGCATGCCAAGACAAAGAGGCTGAAAAATCTGGCAATAAAGACATCAATTTAACTTTATAGAACCAGCATTTTTCACATGCAGTTAGGAGGAGGTCTCAGCTATTTATGTCCTACCCTTACTCCTCCATAATCCCCAACAGTAGAGAGTTCTAATCTAGTTGATCATATCTGGGGTAGATTGGTCAGAAGACAGGGTGTATCTATATACACAGGTATATAGAAGTGAGGAACCTGCCCCCCAGGCCTATCTCCTAGGACACGATTTCTTAAATATGAACATGCATACAAGGCACATGGAAATCTTGTTTAAAATGCACATTCTGATTGAGTAGTTTTTGTATGAGGCCCCAGAGTCCACATTTCTAATGAATTTTTAGGTGATTCTGATTGTTGATGATCTATGGACCAGACTTTGAAGGTTATGTTGCTAGGAACAAACCCAAACATCTTGCTCCCTGTCTTCTCATCTCTTTATCATAAGAGTTTTTCTGTCTTCAGCAGCCAACTGGAAATTAGGAGGCAGAAAGGCCTTGCATAGGCTAAGCCTTGAGACTGAGCTGACTGATCCAACCCAGCTGTGCAGGATACCCCCCATGGGGGTACCATACACTAGCTTAAGTAAAATTAGTTTTAAATCCCATTTTCTTTGCTTCTGGTATGTGAGGTTCCTTCTTTAACCCTATGGTAAAAGTGGGAATTGACAAAACAGGATTTATGTATTCTCAGTTCTCTTAGCCATAATGCCATCTTAACATGATCAAAATTCCACTGTGCCCTTTACATGATACTTGCTTGATGATGAATCACTATTTACATGGTACATCTTCTAGCAGCAGACTATGGTGAGAAAAATAGAGTTTCTGGTGTTTGGAAGTCTGTTTCTCTACTAGTTTAGGGCATGTGTAAGTTGGTCATCTTCCAGCTGATTGAGGATAAGTCTGAAGAAATTTCCTCTCAAATTTTCCCAAGCTCTGTCTCTATTTACGTCTGGCAACTCACATCCCACAATATCAAGGAGTATAATTTGGAGTTTGGAGTTCCATCTTTTTCTCACTAGGAAATGGGGGCATGTGCCAGATCTGCACATAAGCAACAGGTAGCCAAGATCTTCAATCTACCAGGTTAACAATTGCAAAGAGAGCAGTACAGGGCCCTCTTTGTCATAGCCCAGAGTAAGAAACTGACCTCCTGGGACATGTTAGCTTAGCTGGGGCAAAAGTGGGCTCTATCCAATGCCCAAATGCTGAGGAACAATTGAGCATATTTGAGAAATTAAATTACCAAAACAAACAGAAGGATCTTCTTTATTTGCACCTGGCAGTTAGAAAATAGTTTCTCTTTCCAATTTTTTTCTGTTCATGAATAAATTATCTTTGCTATTAGATGATGGTGGTAATTTCCACTGTGGATGAGGGGGAAAGGTAGGTCAGATGGCTGCTCAAACTGCCTTGTAATACCTGAAGCATAGATGTCTAGAAAGATGAGTCTTAAGTATCTCCGATTTTTCATCCAAAAAGGCAGACAACTATTGATCATAGCTTATTAGATATAAAGAACAACATTCCAAAGGGGGATTTGATTAATCCTGCATTTTGGTTTCCAGATTAAAAGCAAAAAAAGGGGGTGGGGATTAAAAAAAGTTTTAATGTGTATTACACTATTTGGGCTACATGAATTCTTGGATTCAATAACAAGAACGAATTTTGGATATATTGGACTGGGTCGCAGGAATTTCTAATTTTGTGGTCTCCCAAAGGTTATCCTTAACATAAAGGTTTGTTCTTGTCCAGTCATATTGCATACATGCACTGTCATCAACCATAGCTTTCAGAAAGGGAAATTGAATGGGTCAAGGTGAAGGTCTTACTCAGCTTGAGTTAGAGAGCCAAACATAGAAACCAAGAAGTGTGGTTCTGTCTTAGAACTCTGTAACTAGCAGAGTGGTTAAAAACAGATTTATCTCACTAATAGTCTCCTGGGTCATAAAGGTGAGGTATGTGTTTACAGAGCTTAAAGACGGTAAGAATATTTTCACTGTCAATTTGATAACTTAGAAAAGTGGGTACACTATCATCCATTTTCTATTCAGAAGTGATTTGAAGGAAAATTATGGAAGCATAACAGGAAAAAGAAGCTCTTAATAATAACCCCATATTTATGGTATCTCTTCACTACATACAAAGATAACCTGTGGCATTTTTCTAGAGATTAATACTTTTATAGTATTTAACATCAAGGACATATTTACCCATTTAATAATCTATAAGCTTATAAGAGTAGATAATAGAAGGTCCAGTTTTAGAAACAATGCACATTTTTTTAAAAAATGTGAAATTGTTTTTATGTATTATTTTTCCAATTATAAAAATAACTGGCTACGTTGAGGAATTTGGAAGCTAACCCACTATCCAAAGAAAGGGAAGGAACATTCTGTTGCACTTCCCTTTTCTATAGCTGTGTATGTCCATGCTACTATAGGTACATGAGGTCATACCCTATATTGGGTTATTTCTTTCTTCCTTTTATTTTACATTAAAATTTGAACAGATTCTTAGGAAGATGAAGTAAGCAAACATATCTCTATTACTCTCCTCAAGTAGACCTAAAAGCTGGGACTTGATGTAGAAAACACATGTAAAAATGATTCTAAAAGGTAGAGAGAAAACAGACCAGCTAAGGACCTCAGGAAACAAGAAACGATATGCTACTGAGTTCCCCAGTTGTTTGTTTCATATATTCCAGACTCAGAGGTAAAAATGCCACAACATGGGAACCCTAACAGGCTTAATTAAACAGAATTAAAAGTCCCCAGCAAAAGCCAGCTCTTTTAAGCCAAAGATCAGGAAAGGGTCAGTCGAGCAAGACAGAAAACTTTTAGATAATAACCACTCTACTCCTGCCAACCACCACAGAAAAAAAACTTTTACTAAAACTCTGTTCATGTGATCAAGTAGCCTAGACCTCCACCCTTTGTAGGCTGTAATAAGGATGTCCAGTCTACCACCCTCACTGTGTTGGTATCAGCAAAGACTGAGCAATAAGCTGGAACTTTGATCCTCAATGGACAGGAACAATCACCTGTGATTGCATCAGTGAAGACTATGTGGGAAGCCCAGACTCCAACCCTTATCCAGCATTAACAAGATCCCCACCACCACCACCTCCTCCTCCAATGGCATAATGTCAAGGGAAGTCTAACAGAGAGTGAGGACTTTAACTACTTCCCAGTCTGTCAGTGGAGGCCATGTAAGAACCAAGAACAAGGCACTCCTACCCTTCCCCAGGAAAGGAGGTACCAGTAGAGATCTAATGGGAAGCCAGAAATCATCCCCCTGCCCAGCAGCAATGAGGAGAACCCTTCCTGGAAGTAAAAAAAAAAAAAAAGTCAAATGGCAAACTTTAATTTCCACCCCACCTGACAATATAATGCAGTGCCCACCCCTTCCTCTACCACAGATGTCAGGAAAAGGCTGGATAAAACAGAAGGTTTAAAAAAGATTCAGAGTTTCATAACATAATACCCAACATGTCCAGGTTTCTATAAAAAAAATCACTCATGAGGTGGAGCCAAGATGGCAGAACAGCATGGAAGCTTTTTTTTTTTTTTTTGCATCTCACATCCATGAAATACAGCCAGATGAACGCTAAACCATCCTGAACACCTAGAAAACTTACTTGAGGACTAACACAATAATCTGCACAACCTGAACCACAGAAGTTAGCAGGTACGCAGTGCAGAGAGGTGAACTGGGGGAGAGAGAAGCTGCAGAGGGCAGGGAAAAGTTTTTGCTTGTGGAGGGTGGGGGGAGAGTCAGGGAAAAGCACCCCCTCCAAAAGCAGCTGGAGAGAAAGTGGAAACATGGAAAAAGCCGCAGGGACTGAACTAAAAAGGGAGAAAGGAGGGGTGCCTGGGTGGCTCAGTTGGCTAAGCGGCTGACTTCACTCAGGTCATGATCTCATGGTTCTTGAGTTTGAGCCCCGGGTCAGGCAATGTTCTGACAGCTCGGAGCCTGGAGCCTGTTTCAGATTCTGTGTCTCCCTCTCTCTCTGTTCCTCCCCCCACTCGCACTCTGTCTCACTCTCAAAAATAAAGATTAAAAAAATAAAAAAACTAAAAAATAAAAATAAAAAGGGAGAGAGGATAAAGGAGAGGGTTTAAATTCCATTATGACTCTCAAAACAGGGGGAGTGCAGAGTCTGAAACTCCGCAGCTCAATTCCTGGCAGTGCTCTAGTGGGAAGGGCGAATCCCCAGGAGTAGAGTGGGGTCCAGGAGGTTCTCCAGCCACACAGGAAGAAGCGGCACCACTGTTGGAAGGACATTTGGTATAAGCTATGTAGACACCCAGTCCCAGCAGACCCCAGAGAACAACCACATTCACTGGTGCTGGAAGAAGGTTATTAAGGGTGAAACCTGGTGCCAGATGTGTGTTGTGATTTTCCATAATCCCTGAAACGCTGCTGCTACATGATCGTGTGAACATTTTTGGGGGTGGGCTGGAGCCCAGCCACAGTCTCCATATCAGCAGCAGCATGGTCCCACAAAAGTTTCTGGGTGTGGCTGACACCATAAGACCCTCCCCCAGAGGATCTGAGTGGGTCAAAGCCACAGGCCCTCAAAAGTGAGGGGTCGGGAAACACAGCCACATCTGAGATAAAACTCAGGAGAGAGGTGTCGCCTGACAACCTGACAGCTTGGTCATAGTGTAAAAGTGGGGAGTAGACAGAAGCTGAAGACAAAGGATGGGTGCACAATTGCTTGTTAGGGAGAGCACAGAGTCCAGATACTAGAGACTGGGTAACTGGATGATGCCATTTTCACCCCTCCTGTGCATGCACATACACACCTACAAGCGCCACAACAATCCACCCCAGTAAGCAAAGCAGCACCATCTAGTGGAGAATGGAGCCATTACACTAAGCACTGCCCAACTGGGCCAACCTTGCTCTTCAGGAACACCACAAATCTCTCTGACTGCTTAGTTTATGGACTACAAAGTGCTTCATTGTTTGACTTCTAGGAGAAACCAATGTAATTTCAATCATATTCCAGTTGGTTCATTGGTCCATCTATTCAATTTTCTTTTAATTTTTTAGTTTTCATTTCTTTTCTTTTTCTTGAATACGCAGAGAAAAAAATTATTTTTATTTTCAATTTTTGTTAAAAATAGTTTTTTTCTACTATATTTTTACTTTTTTGTAAATTTTTAAAATTCTATTTTATGTCCATCATTTCATTTTATTCTATTTCATTGTATTCATTTTCTCAAACTTTCAAACATTTTCATTTTCCCCCTTTTTTCTCTAATATATCCAGCTCCTTTAAATAAGCAGAACAAAACACACCTAGAATCTAGCATCATTTATTTGATTTTGTGTGTGTTGTTTTTAATTTTTTAATTTTAATTTTTTTACCTTATCAATTCCTTATCTCCTTTCAAAATGACGAAACAAAGGAATTCACCCCAAAAGAAAGAGGAGGAAGAAACGACAGCCAGGGACTTAATTAACACAGATACAAGCAAGATGTCTGAACCAGAATTTAGAATCACAATAATAAGAACACAAGATGGGGTCGAAAAGAGATTAAAATCCCTCTCTGCAGATATAAAAGAAGGAAAACCTAGTCAGGATGAAATAAAAAATGCTATTACTGAGCTGCAATCTCAAATGCATGCCACAGTGGCAAAGATGGATGAGGTAGAACAGTGAATCAGCGATACAGAGGACAAATATATGGAGAATAATGAAGCAGAATAAAAGGAGGAGACTAAGGCAAAAGAGCACAATTTAAGAATTAGAGAAACCAGTGAATCATTAAAAAGGAACAACATCAGAATCATAGGGGTCCCAGAAGAGGAAGAGAGAGAAAAGAGGTAGAATGGTTATGTGAGTAAATCATAGTGGAAAATTTCCTAACCTGAGTAAAGACACAGACATCAAAATCCAGGAAGCACAGAGGACTCCCATAAGATTCAACAAAAACCGACCATCAGTAAGGCATGTGAATTTAGTCAAATTCACAAAATACTCAGGCAAGGAAAGAATCATGAAGGCAGCAAGGGAAAACAGTCCTTAACCTACAAGGGAAGATAGATCAGGTTCACAGCAGACCTATCCACAGAAACTTGGCAGGCAGAAAGGAATGGCAGGATATATTCAATGTGCTGAATTATAAAAATATGAAGCCAAGAATTCTTTATCCAGCAAGGCTGTCATTCAAAATAGAAGGAGCGATTAAAAGTTTCCCAGACAAACAAAAATTAAAGAAGTTCATAACCACTAAACCAGCCCTGCAAGACATTTTAAGGGGGACTCTCTGAGGAGAGAAAAGATGAAAGAAGAAAAAGAGGAGAAAGAAGAGAGAGAGAGAGAGAGAAAGAAAGAAAGAAAGAAAGAAAGAAAGAAAGAAAGAAAGAAAGAAAGAAAGAAAGAAAAAGAAAGGAAGGAAGGAAGGAAGGAAGGAAGGAAGGAAGGAAGGAAACATACACACATACATACATATGAAAAGCAACACAGACTAGAAAGGACCAGAGAATAGCACCGGAAAGTCGAACTTGACAAAAAACATGTCAATAAACTCATATCTTTCAGTACTCACTCTAAAGGTCAATAGATTAAATGCTCCAATCAAAAGAAATAAGGTAACAGAATGGATAAGAAAACAAGATCCATCTATATGCTGTTTACAAGAGACCCACTTTAGACCTAAAGACACCTTCAGATGGAAAGTAAGGGGATGGAGAACCATCTATCATGCTAATGGTCAATAAAAGAAAGCTGGAGCAGCCATAGTTAATCAGACAATCTAGACTTCAAAATAAAGACTGTAACAAGAGGTGAAGAAGGGCATTATATCATAATTAAGGGGTCTGTCCACCAAGAAGACCTAACAATTGTAAATTTTATGCTCCAAATCTGGAACACCCAAACACATAAATCAATTAATCACAAACATAAAGAAACTCATTAATAATAACTTAACAGTAGCGGACTTCAACACCCCACTTACAACAATGGACACATGATCTAAACAGAAAATCAACATGGAAGCAATGGCTTTGAATGACACACTCAACAAGATGGACTATATTCAGAACATTTCATCCTAAAGCAGTGGAAATACATTCTTCTCCAGTGCTCATGGAATTTTCTCCAGAAGAGATCACATACTAGGACACAAATCAACCCTCAACAAGTATAAGAAGATGGAGATCATACTGTGCATATTTTCAGACCACAACACTATGAAACTTGAAATCAACCACAAGAAAAATCTGGAAAATTGGCAAATACTTGTAGACTAAAGAAAACCCTACTAAAGAATGAATGGGCCAACCAAGAAGTTAAAGAGGAAATTTAAAAAGTACATGAAAGCCAGTGAAAATGATAACACCATAGCCCAAAACCTCTGGGATGCAGCAAAGGTGGTCATAAGAGGAAAGTATGTAGCAATCCAGGCCTCCCTAAAGAAGGCAGAAAGGTCTCAGATATACAACCTAACCTTATACCTTAAAGAGTTGGAAAAAGGACAGAAAATAAAACCCAAAACCAGCAGAAGAAAGGAAATAATAAAGATTAGAGCAGAGATCAACGCTATCAAAACCAAAACCAAAACCAAAACAAAAACAAAAACAGTAGAACAGATCAATGAAACCAGAAGCTGGTTCTGTGAAAGAATTAGCAAAATTGATAAACCACTAGCCAGCTGGATCAAAAAGAAAAAGGAAAGGACCCAAATCAATAAAATCAAGAATGAGAGAGGAGAGATCACTACCAACACTGCAGAAATACAAACAATAATAAGAGAATATTATGAGCAATTATATGCCAATAAGATGGGCAATCTGGAAGAAATGGACAAATTCCTAGAAACAAATAAACTACCAAAAGTGAAACAGGAAGAAATAGAAAATTTGAACATACCATAACCAGTAAAGAAATCAAATTAGTAATCAAAAATCTTCCAAAAACCAAGAGTCCAGGGCCGGATGGCTTTCCAGGTGAATTCAACCAAACATTCAAGGAAGAGTTAACACCTATTCTCTTGAAGCTGTTCCAAAAGATAGAAACGGAAGAAAACTTCCAAGCTATTTCTATGAAGCCAGAATTACCTTGATTCCAAAACCAGACAAAGACCCCACTAAAAAGGAGAACTATAGACCAATTTCCCTGATGAACATGGATGCAAAAATTCTCAACAAGGTATTAGCCAACTGTACCCAACAATACATTAAAAAAATTATTCACCACGGCAAGTGGGATTTTTACCTGGGATTCAGGGATGGTTCAATATTTGCAAAACAATCAATGTGATTCATCACATCAATAAAAGAAAGGAGAAGAAACACATGACCCTCTCAATAGATGTAGAGAAAGCATTTGACAAAATACAGCATCCTTTCTTGATAAAAACTCCTAAGAATGTGGGGATGGAAGGATCATACCTCGAGATCATAAAAGCCATATATGAAAGACCCAACACTAATGTCATCCTCAATGTGGAAAAACTGAGAGCTTTCCCCCTAAGGGAAGGACAAGACAGGGATGCCCACTTTCACCACTATTATTCAACATAGTATTGGAAGTCTTAGCGTCAGCCATCAGACAACAAAAAGAAATAAAAGGCATCCAAATCAGCCAGGAGGAGGTCAAACTTTCACTCTTCACAGATGACATGATACTGTATATAGAAAACTCAAAGATTCCACCAAAAAACTGCTAGAACTGATCCATGAATTCTACAGTCACAGGATATAAAATCAATGCACAGAAATTGGCTGCATTCCTATACACCAACAATGAAGCAAAAGAAAGAGAAATCAAAGAATCGATCCCGTTTACAATTGCACCAAAACCCATAAAATACCTAGGAATAAATCTAACCACAGAGGTGAAAAATCTATACACTGAAAACTATAGAAGGCTTATGAAAGAAATTTAAGACATAAAAAAAAATGGAAAAACATTCCATGCTCCTGATAGGAAGATATTGTTAAAATGTTGATACTACTCAAAACAATCTACATATTAAATGCAATCCCTATCAAAATAACACCAGCATTCTTGACAGAGCTAGAACAAACAATCCTAAAATTTGTATGGAACCAGAAAAGACCCTGAATACCCAAAGTGATCTTGAAAAAGAAAACCAAAGCAGGAGGCATCACAATCCTGGGCTTCAAACTGTTTTACAAAGCTGTAATCACCAAGACAGTATGGTACTGGCACAATAACAAACATTCAGATCAATGGAACAGAACAGAGAACCCAGAAATGGACCTACAAACGTATGGCCAACTAATCTTTGACAAAGCAGGAAAGAATATCCAATGGAATAAAGACAGTCTCTTCAGCAAGTGGTGCTGGGAAAACTGGACAGCGACATGCAGAAGAATGAACCTGGACCACGTTCTTACACCATACACAAAAATAAACTCAAAATGGATGAAAGACATTAATGTAAGACAGGAATCCATCAAAATCCTTGAGGAGAAAGCAGGCAAAAACCTCTTTGACCTTGGCCTCAGAAACTTCTTACTCAACATGTCTCCGGAGGCAAGGGAAACAAAAGCAAAAATGAACTCTTGAGACCTCATCAAAATAAAAAGTTCCTGCACTGTGGAGGAAACAATCATCAAAGCTAAAATGCAACTGAAGAAATGGGAGAAGATATTTGCAAACGACATATCAGGTAAATGGTTAGTATCCAAAATCTATAAAGAACTTATCAAACTCAACACCCCCCCAAAAAAAAAAAATAATAATCCAGGGAAGAAATGGGAAAAAGACATGAAGAGACACTTCTCCAAAGAAGACATCCTGATGGCCAACCAACACATGAAAAAATGCTCAACATCACTCATCATCAGGAAAATACAAATCGAAACCACAATGAGATACCACCTCACACCTGTCAGAATGGCTAACATTAACAACTTGGGCAACAAGAGATGGTAGTGAGGATGTGGAGAAAGAGGATCTCTCTTGCACTGCTGGTGGGAATGCAAGCTGTTGCAGCCACTGGAAAACACTATGGAGGTTCCTCAAAAAATTAAAATAGAACTGCCCTATGACCTAGCAGTTTCACTACTAGGTATTTATCTAAGGGATATAGGTATATATGGTGTGTGTGTGTGTGTGTGTGTGTGTGTGTGTGTGTGTGTGTGTATACACACATACATACATACATACAATGGAGTATTACTCGTCAATCAAAAAGAACAAAATCTTGCCATTCACAACTACATAGATGGAACTAGAGGGTATTATGCTAAGTGAAATTAGTCAGAGAAAAACAAATATCATAGGACTTCACTCATATGAGGACTTTAAGATACAAAACAGATGAACATGAGGGAAGGGAAGCAAAAATAACATTAAAACATGGAGAAGAACAAAACATAAGAGACTTAAATATTGAGAACAAACAGAGGGTTACTGGAGGGGTTGTTGGAGGGGGGATGGGCTAAATGGATAAGGGACATTAAGGAATCTACTCCTAAAATCAATGTTGCACTATATGCTAACTTAGATGTAAATTTAAAAAATAAATTAAAAATTTTTTTAAATCACTCATCATATAAGAAGCAGGAAGATCTCAAAATAAATGAAAAAAAAAGATAATAATTGGATACCAATACCAAGATCACAGGTATTTCAGAATTACCTGACAAGATTTTAAAGTAGACATTATAGAAATGCCTCAACAAGCCATTATGGACAAACTTGAAGCAAATGAAAAAATAGAAAGCTTCAGCAAAGACATAATAAACCTCAAAGAAATAGAAGATATCCAGAAGAACCAAATGGAAATTTTAGAACTAAAAAGTTAAACTGATAACAAAAATTACAGTGGATAGTCGTAATAGCAGAATAAAGGGGAAAGAGGAGATAAACGATGGATGACAGAACAAAAGAAATGTAATCTGAATAACAGGAAATAGCCAAAGGAAAAAAATATCAACAGCACCTCAAGGATCTGTGGGACATTAAGAAAAAAAAGGCAACTTTAATGAAATAGGGAGTCTGGGAAGAAGAGACAGACAGCACTGAAAAAGTATTCTAAGAAATAAGGATTAAAACCTCTAAGGATGGCGAAAGACATAGACCTACAAATTTAATAGTCTATACCAAGACCAACCAAGATCAACTCCAAAAATTCATGTGAGCACACTTAAAGCCACACTTCTGAAAACTCAAGACAAAAATACTTGAAAGCATCAAGACAGAAAGGACACTTTACTGAGAAGATAAAAAGAGTTCAAAGAACAGCAGATAATTCATCAGAAAACATGGAGGCCAGAAAGAAGTACCAAATGTTCACTTTTTTTCAGTTGTATATTTTGAAAATTTTTTAATATTTATTTATTTTTGAGAGAGCACAAGCAGAGGAAAAGCAGAAAGAAAGGGGGACAAACAATGCTAAGCAGGCTCCAGGCTCTGAGCCGTCAGCACAGAACCCAACAAAAGTCTCACACTCACAAACTGCAAGATCATGACCTGAGCCAAAGTCAGATTCTTAACCAACTGAGCCACCCATGTACACCCAGTTGTAATGTATTTATTGGTCAAATGTTTTATGCCTGCTTGGTATAGACTATATTAATAAAGAAGGTAAACTATTTTATTGCAATATAATGTACATGTTATATTAGTTTTGAATACACAATATAATGATTCAAAAATTCTATACGTTACTCACTGTTCATCATGGTATTTAATACTTTTCACCTGTTTCACCCCACTCATCTCCCCACTGGTAACCACTAGTTTGTTCTCTGAGTCTGTTTTTTTTTTTTTTTTCTTTATTCATTTGTTTTGTTTCTTAAACTCCACATATAAGTGGAATCATATGCTATTTCTAACGTATTTCACTTAGTACTATATCTTCTAGATCCATCCATGTTGATACAAATAGCAATATTTAATTCTTTTTATGGCTGTGTAGTATTCCATAGTGTGTGTGTGTGTGTAACCATTTACCTATGGATGGACACTTGTGTTGCTTCTCTATCTTGGCTATTTTAAATAATGCTGCAATACACATAGGGGTTCATGTATCTGTTTGAATTAGTGTTTTTATTTTCTTTAGGTAAATACCCACTAGTGGAATTACTGGATCATATGGTAATTCTCTGAAGGAGCATATTTTTAAAGTGCTAAAATGAAATATTTGTCAATCCAGTGAAAATATTCTTCAGGAATGAAAGTAAAATCAAGACATTCTCAGATGAAAAAAAAAAATTAAGAGAATTTGTTACCCCCTCCCCCTTCAAACTCTAAAGGCCGTTCTCTAAAGAGAAAAGAAACAATAAAAGACAGAAACTTGGAATATCAGGAAAGTAAAAAAGAACACAGTAAGCAAAAATATAGATAAATACAATAGTCTCTCTTTACTCTCTAGAATTTTCTAAATTATATTTCACAGTTACTAGCCAAAATCATAATACTGTCTGATATGATTATAAATGTATATGCAGGAAGTATTTAAGACAATGATATTATATAGACAGAGAAAGTAAAAGAACATGAAAGAAAATAATGTTTCTATACTCCAACTGATAAGATGATGGCACTAGTAGATATTGATGTTATATACATATTTTTTATATATATTTATATAATATAATGTAATATCTAGAGCAACCACCAAAATGGTTATACAAAGACATACCACTCAAGAACATTTTAGAGAATCAAAATGGAATTGTAAAATATGCTTAAGCAACACACAGAGAGGCAGGGGGAAAAGAACAAAAAAAGCAGAGACAACAGAAACAAACAAAAAAAGACAGATTTAAACTCCAATTTACCAGTACTTACATTAAAAGTAAATGATCAAAATATAGCAGCTAAAAGACTAAGATTAGCAGATTGGATTAAAAAACATGACCCAACTATATGCTGTCTACAAAAAATCACTTCAAATATAACAGTATAGGCAGTTTAAAAGTAAAGGACAGAAAACGATTATCACACCAGTATTATTTAAAATAAAGTAGGAGTAGCTACATCATGTAAATTGACTTCAAAACAAGGAAAATTATCAGAAATGTGAACGAATTTTATCATTCTATAATGATAAAAAGGTCAGTTCACCAAAATGACCTAGATGAGTCATAATCCTAAGTGAGTATGCTGCAAATAGCAGCGCTGCAAAATACATGAAGCAAAAACTGACAGAACTGAAAGGAGAACTTTATAAATACAAAATTGTAGTTGGAGACCTCAACAATCCTCAATTTATGGAACAATTAGATAGAAAATCAGTAAAGATATAGAAGAACTCAAAACATCATCAATCGATAGAATCTAATCTATGTTTATATAACACTCTGCCAGAATACATTTTTTTTTCAGTTCCTACAAAACATACACCATTTCTTTATTTGACTGTGACTAATCTGTTATTTAATCCTTTTGTTTAGTTCTTCTCAGGCAGAACGTACATTCTAAAAGTTGCAAATTGATGACCCATGTAACCACCATCCAGGTCAAGCACATAACCAGCACCCAAGAAGACCTCCTTATGTTCCTTTCTATCGCTACCCCCTCACTTCCTCCTTTGGGAATTACCATCCTGACTTCTAAAATGACAGATTAGTTATACCTGTTTTTAAATTTTATTTAAGTGGAATAACAGTAGATATTCTTTTAGTTCTGGCTTTTTTGTCCCATTTGTTATTAGGTTTATGGGATTCATTAATGTTAGTTTAAGTAGCAGTATATATTGGTTAATATTTACTGCTGTAGAGTACTACAATGTAAGTAGTACAATATTTTGATCCACTCTACTGTTGATGGACATTTAGGCTGTTTGCAGTTTGGGACTATTACAAATAGCTATGGACATTCTTGTATACAGCTTGTAATTTTATTATTTCTTGTATGTATGTATGTATGTATGTATGTATGTATGTGTATGTATGTATGTATGTTATTTACCTAAATTGTTATATATTGTGTTTATACATTCACATTTGATATTTACCTAAAGTGGAATTCCTGATTTATACATTAAGCATATACTCAACTTGAGTAGATAATAGAAAATTGTTTTCTAAAAGGGTTGTACCAATTTATACTCTTACCAGCAATGCATAAGCGTTCCTGATTGCCACATGTTTGTCAACACCTGGTAATGTCCATCTATTTTCTAAGCCTTTTTTTGTGTTTCATCATGGTATTATTTTGTATCTCCCTATTACTAGTAGAGTGAAGCACCTTTTCATATGCTTATCAGCTCTTTGAATAATCCCAATTGTTAAGTTCCTATTATATTGCCCATTTTTAAAAATTAGGTTGTCTGTCATTTACTCCATAATTTCTAAGTTTTTTAAAAGTATATAGTCTTAACTCAGGCCCTTTTCACTTGTATTTGTTGGAACTATATCTTGCCATTCACTCTTTTCACGCTCCTAAGATGTTCTTCTGATAAACAAAAATTACTCCTTTTAAGGTGCTCCAATTTCTCTTTTCCCTTCGTGGGTAGGAATCTTTTTATGTCTTATTTAAGAAAACTTGTCCTACTTCAAGGTCATAAAGAAACTACCTTCCTGTCTAGAAGGTAGACAGCCACCTTCTATTAGCTGTCTATGGACAGCTAATAGACTCAAAGTCACTATTTAAAACCATCCTTTTCCCCACTGCTCTATAGTACTACTTTTGTCATAAATCAACTATCCATGTGTTTATCTGTTTCCAGATTCCTTATTCTATTCCATTGGCCTATTTGCCTATCTTGGCACAAACATCACAGTATCTTAATTGTAAGTTTTCATATGTAGTAAAGCTTACAACTCAGTTCATTTTCAAGATTGTTTTCATCATTCTTACTCTGTTGTATTTACCTATATGTTTTACAATTAGTTTGACAATGCCCACCACCCCTAAAGAGAAAATCCTGCTACCCTCACTTCTCCTTCTACTTCCTCTTCTTTTCCTGAACAATTTAATCTTGACATCTTTAAGCATAACAGAAGAATGTAGGCATCCACAGTGGATGAGATAAGCAAGCTTTGGAGAAGGAGTCAGAGCCTAAGCAGGGTGATCAAGGAGTCCATACTTCTTAAAAATTATTATTAAAGACAATTTTTAAAGCAGTTTTAGTTTTACAATAAATTGAGGGAAAGGTACAGAGATTTCCCAGATATGCCCTGCCCACACATATGTAGTCTCCACTATCAATATCACTCACCAGGATGTTACTTTTTTTTAACCAAGGATGAACCTACATTAACACATCATAGTCACCCAAAGTCCACAGTTTACCTAAGAGTTCACTCTTTGTGTTGTACATTCAATGGGTTTGGACAAATATATAATAATATGGATCAACCATTATAATATCCAAAGTAGTTTTAACTTCCTAAAAATCCTGTTTTTCCTATTCATCTCTAACCCCATTCCCACCACCCATACCTGGAAACCACTGATCTTTTTATTGTCTTCATAGTTTTACCTTCTCAAAAATCTCATACAGCTAAAAAAAAATAATACAATATATAACCTTCTCAGATTGGCTTATTTCACTTAGCAATGTGCTAAGTTTCCTCCAAGCCTTTTCATGACTTGATAGCTCATTTCTTTATAGCAATGAATAATATTCCATTGTCTGGATGTACTAAAACTTATTTATCCAGTCATCTGCTAAAAGACATCTTTGTTGCTTCCAGGTTTTGGCAATTATGAACAAGGCCACTGTAAACTCTATGTATATGTTTCTGTATGGACATGGTTCTCAACTCCTTTGGGTCAATACCAAGGAACACAACTGCTGGATCCTCTGGTAAGATTATGTTTAATTTTATAAGTCTGGTGGTCCTTTCATCTTATGAAATATGCACTGTGTGCCTGATGTCAATTCCCTCCTTGCTTTGTCCATTTGTAAAGTCAAAACTGACTTTAAAGGCCAACCTCGGTCATTGTGTACCAAGGTGCTTACCTCTGTCATTTCATAATTCTTTCTTTTTTTATGAGTTTTAATTTTCTAGGTTATAGGGTAAGAGTAGGCTTAGTTTTATATCACAGTGCCAAACTATCTTCCAAAGTGGCTGCAACATTTTGCATTCCCATCAGCAATGAAGGAGACTTCCTGATGCTCCACATCCTCATCAGCATTTGGCATTGCTAGTGTTCTAGATTTTGACTATTTTAATAGTGTGTGTAGTGGTATCTCCTTGTTTTAGTTTGCATTTTCCTGATGACATATGATGTGGAGCATCTTTTTATATGCTTGCCATGTGTATTCCTTTGGTGAGGTGTCTGTTAAGGTCTGTGACCTTTTTTTCATTTAGGTTGTTCATTTTCTTATTGTTGATTTTTGGGTCTTTTTATATCTTGGATAAAGTCCTTTACCAAACGTGTCTCCTGCAAATATTTTCTCCCAGTCTGTGGCTTCTTATCTTCTAATTTTCTTGATATTATCTTTGGCAGAGCAGAAGTTCTTAATTTTAGTAAAGTCTGGTTTCTCAATTATTTCTTTCATAGATCATTTCTTTTGGTGCTGCTATCCAAATCCCCATTCCAAACTGAGCAGGCCAATGATTATGGTAGCTCATTAGAAACTTATTTTTCAGCCAGTGCTTCAAGTATGACAAACTACTTCAGCAACTCCCTTCAACAATGAATGGACATTTTTCCCAATCTACCCACTCACTAGAATCTAATTTTATTCAAAGTATGAGATCCTACAACCCTCCTAGGATATAACTTATCTTCTATGACATGTAGATATTAAAATCTAAGCCCCATGTTTAGAGACCAGAAATCCCACCTCCAGTCCTACCCCAGAGCAGTGAATGCTTCTCCTTGACATTCTCTGTTTCAATATCCTCTCCATTTCTGCCCCCTAAAGACTTCTGCTACATTCTTACAAGTGCAGCTATGCATTTAAATATATTTAAGCATTGTCCTATTTCTCCCAGCAGTTCTAGGGGTTTTATGGCAGTTTTGAAATTATTGTACACATATTATGAGGATGGGAACTCCTTTATTTAGCCTTTCTTAGCCTCAGTTTCCTCATCTGACTGAATTAGCAAACTAAAATGTGTTAAGTATGTGGCATGCAGATGACCTCTTAAAGGAAACTACTTTTTTTTTTTACTACACCATAATTATTCAACTTGTGGCTGACAATATTTGCTTGCTACTTCTATTATAGATAACACTATACTGGGTACACATGAGTATAACTCTTTGTCATTCATGATTTTGTCCTCAGGTTAAATGCCAAGAAAAATCATTTCTAGATCTATTTTTATATTTTTAAGACTCCTAATATTTATTTTCAAGTCACCCTCCAAACAAGATTTACAAAGATGCATTCCCACCACTAATGTGTTACAGTGCCCATTTTATCCTATACTGTCACTAACACTGGCTAATGTAATTTTCAAAATATTTTCCAAGATGACAGGTAAAAATGGTACTCTGTTTAAACATTGGCAATCCTTTGATTGCTAACATAAGGACTAAGCATGAAAAATATTTATAAAAGGTATAGATTATAGAATTCCAATAAAGGAAGACCTTCTCTGTGACCCAAGAGTATACTTAATTTCATAACAAGGCAATACATGAAAGTTGGAAGCAAGGTTTAACAGATGTGAAGAGAACTCTGATGGTTGCAGGAAGAAGAGAAAGTTTAGAAAGTAAGATCAAGGTAATGCCAATTCCTGGCACATGAGCCTCCATTCTCCCTTCCCCATACTCATCAGACAGGCTTCCCACTGAGCTGGGAAGCAACCTCAGTACTCAGTATAGTATTCCAGGCACCAATTGATTATAGCTAGTTCTTAAGATAAATTCTCTTTACTCTCGTTGATTTAGTAGATTATAATTTTAGGTTATGACATGAATAAAAGGTGTACAATATTTAATGCTATTTTGTATTTGAGCCAATGCAATTTGCAGCTGAATGCAAATGCTATTCTTTATAGGATTTATTTACCCAGTACAGAGACAGCCTCATGATCATTGCTGGAAAGTCCTTTCCTCTCAGGGCAGGACAAAAGGAAAGTGATAGTACCTTAAGTCCAGAAGATAATCTAAAATAGAAGTACCTGAGTTGCTCAGATAGAGAGTGGGCTTCCAGTGGAAAGAATAATGCAATCAGATGATCAAAAAAACACCTGACCTTTAGCAAAGGCTATTCCCTTTGTGAAAACAAGAGAAGCGGGTCAGGGAGTGAACATCTGCTTCTGCTGTCTTCCTCTTTGGCCTGTGAAGCCTCAGGTCAAAGTCACCAGAGCACATCAACCTGAAATGCTCTCAGGGAAAAAAAATGAGCATGTTCCAAATAAATTCCAGACAGTGAAGGCTCGAAATGTATCAGCACCTTATTTTTCACCTCAGCACAAAGGTGAGCTCTCCACATAGGTGAGCTCTCCAGAGAGAAATACTGACACAAAGATGTCAATCCAGCAGCCCTGGAAAGAAGTTTCTTCTTAGTCTGGGGCTCAGTTTTTTTGATGGAGATATGGATTTGTTAGTTAGCCATTACAAAGGGAAAACCCAGATCACTGTCCTTACACCAATCTGACTGCATCCAAGTCTCCCTCCTTCATGTGTTTCTCACCTTAGGGGGTTACTACAAGGATTGTCTGCTGATGTAGTATTAGAACAGTCAATATAATGACTTATAGATCACAAAATTCAACTACCATCAAGGGAACATAAACAAATATATTTATAATCCTCCTCCATCCAACCGATTTATATGATTAGCTCAGCCTATATTTTGTGGTCCTTTGAGCCAATTGGGTCCTTCTTATCATTTGTTTTCTCCCCAACAATGGCAGTGTTCCTTTTCCTTCTGAGTAAATACCTTTATTATAGTATATACACTCTCTCTCATGATACTTTGTCACATATGAGCACACGTACATCACTCTTTGTCCTGTATGGATCCTGCTTCTTCTTATGTCCCACTGCCAGCCAGAACAAGACCATAATTCCTTCAACTGGGATTGGGAGAGGTTTTACACACCAAGGGCAAAGAATGGGCACAGAGATGCTCAAGATGAGGAAGGGTCTGCCCTCAAGATCCATTAAAGATAATAAAAACTTGGTTCTGCAAAAATTAATACCTGGTAGCACAACTCCTCTATTTACTGTACTCAAGAATCGCTGTCTCCTTCTCCACCCTTGTGTTTAATTTTTAAACACCCTTTCTATTCTTAGCGTCCGTTGCCTTCCAATGCTAGTCTCCAGGAAAGAGAAAGAAAAACATATCCAGTCATACACATGCTCTTCCCCAAGCTAGAATGCTCTCACCCTTTTCTGGCTAACAAACTCCTCCTTACCCTTTTCTCACTCCTCTGTGAAAATGTGGACTTCCTTGGGAGACCTAGGCATTCCTCCCTAATGTTACTTCTGAACTCTGCTAGAGCAATTCTGTCCATGTTTCCCATTTGTGCCACATGTCTACCTTTCCTCTGCATTGTGAGATCATTGTGGGACCCTTGCTTCTGATCTTGTTTTCTCCATCATTTAGTTCACTGTTGGGTATCTGGATATCATGTGATAAATGTTGTTGAATGACTGGATGGGTTAATCCTCATGATGATAGTTTGCCATTATGCCAGTTAAGAATCTTAAAACATGAAGGCTGAAAAGAACCACATAGCTCTTATGGTTCAATTTCCTCTTTTTAAAGATGAGGCCTACAGAGAAGTGATATAATTAAGGCTACCTACTGAGAAGATCACATGGCCTACCACCATTTAAAGTCACAGCCTTGTCCTCCTTCCACTAAACATTTTTTTTTCATTCATTCATGGAAGATACACTGAACATATCCACTGTGACATGTCCTGCAGATACTACAGTGAAAAGGGCAGAGATGGATTTTCTTCACACAGTTTACAGTCTTGGAGAAATACAGCTGAGTAATCAGGTAATTAGGCCAGGATTAGGAAGGGGCAACTAAGATGTTTCATTCAAATCAGAATCAAATCCTGGCTTTATTTAAAATATTGACATTTTGGGCTGAGTGGCTCAGTCGGTTGAGTGTCTGACTTCAGCTCAGGTCATGATCTCACAGTCTGTGGGTTTGAGCCCTGTGTCAGCCTCTGTGCTGTCAGTTCAGAGCCTGGAGCCTGCTTTGGATTCTGTGTCTCCCTCTCTCTCTCTGCCCCTCTCCCACTCATGCTCTGTCTCTGTCTCTGAAAAAATGAATAAATGTTTAAAAAAATTTTTAATGTTGACATTTCGTTCTTGAAGGATTTTTGGTACTAATTTCAATTTTTTAAATGTTGCATTCAAATATGATTTATCTTGATTCTTGAGTTTTTTGGTGCCTCCCTACGTTTTGTTCCTGAGGCAAGTACCTCACTCACCTTGCTCTAGGTTCTGGCCTTGTCACTCACCAAGAATTAAAAAGAGTAAGGAAGCAAATGACCAAGCCTCCATGGCACACGTCTTTAGACAAACCTTTATGATTTTGTGCAGTTTACAGTCTATTTCTGAATGGGAGGAGATTTTATACTTTGGAGCATGGACTCATTAATTCATTGTCTAATTGTTCAGATACATATACTTCCCCACTTATAAAGTCATCTCTTAAAATGTGCCAATTTATTAGATTTTTGTGTTCCTCAACTAATTATGCAAAATCATTTCATTTTAAGTAAATTATCTTAACTGTTGGCAGTGTAGCTGATGAATATCCACCCTGATATTTGTTTCACAAGGAAGACACTACTGGGGTTGGTGTAAGACATTTTTACCAAGTAAAATAGAACTTTTGATCCTATTTTACTACCAATGCTATTTCTTTGAGGTCCGATGCTGTTTTTTATCAATGATGATGACAACATGTAAGAAAATGAAACTAAGCAAAAAATAAATAAAAATTTAAAAAGAAAAGGAAACTAAGCAACGTCAAGTTACTATAATGCATAGGAAATATTAACAAATACCAATGAAAACACACTGAATCTGTAGATCATGACTAGTGGCTTAAATCCCAAAGGTAAACATGCCATGCTAAAGCTGCATACAGGTGTCCCCTGTTTCTAAACTGACTCTTTGATACAGAAGTTAGAGCTAAAGGCATAATGCCAGATTTACCTGTCTATGCTAGCGCCATCACTGGCCTGCAGAATTACCCTGGGCAAGCAATCTGACCTCTCCATGTGTCAATCACACAGCTAGGCAGCTGTTACACAGCTACCTTCCTAGAAACTTGTTGGAAAGAAGAGTCTATAACCCCTCTCCCCCGGCCAAAAAAAAAAAAAAAAAAGAAAGGAGAAAAAGACTTTCTTAAAAAGAACTGAAAGTATCAGGCTGAAGAACTTAAAGAGGACCCATCTGGACCCATCTTGCAGGTTGGAGGATACTACTGCATGATCAACCTTCAACACAACAGAGAATTTAAAGGCGATTTAAAGCAGTTGACCCACATCAACATTAAAATAATTTTTTGAAAAATTCAAGTAAGAAAATAAAACTTGTTTTTATGTTAATGGTGTTAATGGTTGATCTCATTTCATGTGTTAAACCTCATGGGAGAGTGGCATTAATTCTTTGTCAAAACGATGCCCATGTGAAAATATCAGCAATCCAGCTACTGGCTGTAAGACATTAGACAAGTTATTTAAGCATCTGTGTCTGTTTCATCTCATAGCACCACCAATCTTGTTTTGTTTTTTTTTTTTTCCTGAGGATTGAAGATCATGCCCATGTAAAGCACTAAGAACAATGCCAGGTACATTGGAAGCACGGAGTAAATTTGAGTGAGGATGAAGAGGAGAAAGAAGAGCAAAAGCCAGCATGACTAGATGTTTGAACGAATAATGGGTATTTATACACTCCAAGTACTATATGCTAAAGAAAAGGAAAAAAGAACAAGAAAGAAATAAGGGAAGGATAAAGACAGACACCAAGAAAAATATATGCTCCCCTATCCTTGGGGATCAGGCCATTTATTTGTGCTTCTAAATCCCTATGTATCTTAACCCCTGGTCGCTTCTCCTTACACACAAAATGGCTATTCAGACACACTGCCCTTTAATCCCAGGCTCAAGACTGCAATGTAGATGTCATTATTTTCAACTTGTCCTCCTATTCCATGTCAACCCATCCATAAACCAAGTTAGGCTTTTCCCTCCTCTATCAGCTGCTCATAAAGGGTATAAGCTGAGGGGTATAAGCTGAGGTTGAGGTCCCAGTGCAGCAGTGGTGGATGACAGTGATTTCTGATCTACCTGCGTATGAACCCTGCTTGTACCCTCTAGTCCTACTTGAGCTCAATCCCAAATATACCACTTCTATCTTATGTTGTCTTCCTGGGCCCTCTCAACCTTAATATTTTTTGATAAGTTTGGCAGCTCAAGATGGGCAGTTTCAGACACATAGTATCTTGGTATAACCCATGTTGCTTTATCTCTACCAGGGTGCAGGAACATGGCAGGAACAGTTTTTTAGAAGGTGTGTAAACTTGTGTCACTCTGGCTCTCCAAGGAGCCTGTGTTTTGCCTCTCCCACCGTAACTTGTTGTAAGTTCGACATGACAGCTTTTTCCATACCTCTAATACCCTAGGGTCTTCAGGTTATCCAGCCCAAATAATAGATTGCTTACACTATGCTCTGGTTCTGCTACAGAGCCTTTTCCTGCTCTGGGCCCCACTCAAAACTGACAGCATTTTGCATCATTTCATATATGGGTTGGAGAAATTTCTCTGGTGTGGGAGAGGTTGCTTTCCCCCAAGAGACCTGCTTGATATTTAGTTTCTTTCCAAGTGGTGGGAAGTGCTAGATAAAATAATTTTTCTTTTCCTTTGAAAGTAATGGCCTAGGTTGGTCTGACTGACTACTAGACTCTTAAATATTCTACCGACATGAAGTTTTCAGAATCTTTATAGGGTTTATCATCCATTCTGCAGAGAACATGTGTCTTACCAAAGCCTTTAGCATGCTAGCCACTTCTTATTTGTTGGGCTTTATTAGCACAATAAAACCAGTACAGTAGATTACTATGATGTTCTGCCTGATGTCCAAATGTTCCGGATATCTTCAGAGGACATGAGAGCTAACACAGCTCTGAGACAAAACTGAAGATGCATATTGCTGACCACTGCATGTGAATCTAAACTCTTTTTTTTATTGGAATAAAAAATAATGCATTTGCCAAATCAATGGCCACATGTTGAGGTTATGTTGATCTACTCTGGAAGAGATACCACATCTGGAACAACAACCACCATTAGGTCTTCTACATGGTGATTGCATGAAGATTTTTTTAACTATCCAGGGTACATGGGGTTTCTTCAGGGGTTAGTGCATTGAAATGGTTGAAGATATGAGGACCAACACTCTATCATCTTTTAGATCCTTCAAAGTGACAGTAAAGTCAGCCATGACCATTCCGCTTCTGGAATGCAATAACGTCTTTGACTTACTGTATTTTTGGTCAGGGCGAAAGTGGGTTTAGAGTTGCAGAGAGTACACTGGCATTCTCCAAGTGAAAGTAACAGCCCTTATCTCAGAGGCTGAAGAACCAGTGTAGGGGAGTGACAGTAACTAAGTAGGTTCATTCCAATTTTGCATTCGGAGAGAAGGGAATAAACTACCAGGTGGGCTCATTAGTCAAACAGATCTGCTGTAAACTGGACCTTGGCCAGGAATCCATTTGTTACCTGCATCTCACATACCTCCACTCTGACAGTCTCATGTTATTCTCCAGATATCACTATCAACTCAAGTACTATATATAAAGGTCCTCAGAAAGTTTGGCATTCCCCTTTCACCAGTGCACAGTTACCAGAGGAAGTGGCCGAAAGTCTCTTCTGGGTAAAGACTGGGGGAATCATTCCCAAGTATACTTGCCAAGGTGTTCCAGGGTCCTTTCTCCCGGAAACCCAGGCTTCTCTTCCATTAATGGGCTCTCAATCTAAAAAAAAAAAACTCGATCAAATCTGAAAAACAGTCAAATGATCAAGACTTTTTACTGAGGCATCTGTCCTTAGATTCCTGAGATTTCTTGTAATGATACCTTGTTGACTGAAGAGTATACGTGTTGGTAGACCATCTAATTTAACTCCAGGGACCCTGTATTCCACTAACCATATCCTAACTGTGGATCAGGCCTCTGTATTGCCACTCTGACCCTGCCACTCTTTATGATAGCTGCATCCACCTCGCTTCTGACAGATGCACTACACCACCTGGTTTCTATTTTTCAGGGCCCTAGCATTCCCATGGCTATGAGGGAACCTAATTCTATAACATCATGTTGCACAATCAGACTTGGCTTTAGAAAAAGGCCATCTTCATCCCTATCATAATCTCAGCTACTTATGCTGTGGCTAAGAATTCATCCAGAGAGGTAGGAAACAGGAGAAAGTATTTTTCTGTGTAAAAAAGTCAGTAGGATTTTATGGCATTCTTTGCTCCCCCCATTCTCCCTTATTACCTAGCTGCCCCAAGAGAGATTAATATTTAATGGCTTTATCTACTTTATTAGGGAGGAAGAAAGGCCCTCATGTGAGATCTGGAGAACCCATGGACCAAAGT
This sequence comes from Panthera pardus, assembly GCF_024362965.1. Taxonomy (NCBI): domain Eukaryota; kingdom Metazoa; phylum Chordata; class Mammalia; order Carnivora; family Felidae; genus Panthera; species Panthera pardus. The sequence goes on along the minus strand of NW_026526765.1, from coordinate 47,067,287 downwards.
TAAATTCTTAACTAAGCTACCTAGAGTTTTTGGCTATGAACCCACTGGCACTGAGATCGAGCTGTCCATCCTCAAAGGGCAGGAGGAAAATATACATAAGAGTGTTCTCTTGGGTACCAGACATTTACACAGAGGAGAGAGAGTAAGAACCTACCCTCAGCTTTCTCCAAATTCTGGCCCCAAGTGCTGACTGAGATGATAGTAGAGAACAGGGTCAATCACATATTCCCGGGGAATGATGGAGGAGATACAAAAGGTCAGAGGATAAAAAAAAAAAAAAAAGCATCATCTGCTTCACAGAAAAAACAAACTATCTATTCCATTATGCAGAGCCACTGAAGAACCTACCACTGGCTCCCAAGAAAAGCTATCGGCTATGATTGCTCACTAAGCCCAAGTGAAAGTCAATTTTAAACATTCATCAAGGGCAAAAGATAGAAGAAACCAATGCCAATCTTCTAAGTGTTTTCTTGTCCTTTACTACCTCTCTACCCTTACCTCCACTGGACTAGCTAGGGAGAGATCCATTGGTTAGTGAGAGGGTAAGTGAAAGGTTCAGAGTGGTGACAAGGTGGAGAAATAGAAGCCTACAGGCCCCCACGCTCATCTTTCCTGCTGGAAGTGGCCAGGCCAGCCAGGCTAGTGCTGAGGGAGGGGAGAAAAGTTGACTTTGAAGTTCCAAGCCCTTCCTATTCCACAGGACAAGACCTACTAATCTTAGAACTGAGACTTCTTGGTTACCTAAAAGGTCTAGTGACTTTTTTATAATCTAAGAGCATGAAGATAAGCTACAGAACCTGCCTGATCACACTCAGGGGCCTGGAAAGATCTATCAGCACTGGATTATGTGCCTGTTTGTGCACAGGCACACTAGAGCAAAGGAAGGTGAACAGGAGAGTGTGTGCAGAATAAAGTTGTTTTTTGACTGTGCTTTATGAGTTCCACTCACTTAACATATCAATTACATATAGCTTAACATTTTTATTTCTTAAAATTGACTTTAGAGGAAATATATTTTGTAGCTGCTATCTTGAGCTCGCTACAACTGTTTCTTTCTATCTTCTGGGAGGGAGACCTTCAATTACTGGGAAACGTTTATTGATTTCTTCCTCTAGGATATGGAGTGGATTTTCAGCTGTGTGAGACCACCATTCTCTGATGTTATTTTTTTTTTCTTGCAGCTGCTTTTGAAAAAAAACAAATTCTATTGAATTGTATACTTTATACATCTCAGAGCTCTGGATTTATTATCCATCAAACACTGTGTAACTTGTTTTGAAATATTTCCCATAGCTTTTTCGTGGGCTTTCCAGTCCTGGGAGGGAAAACAGCATGAAGTTCTGGAGTTTTCAATTCCCCCTTCTAATGTGTAGGTAACAGAGACAGGATGACTTTGATAAAACATGATGACTCTTTTATGTCATAATAAAATTGTTAAGTCTTTACAGAAATCCTCACACTAGGGGCTTTTCTCCTCCCTAATAATAGAAGAGCAGATAAATAAAGCCATTAAACAAGCTTCCTCTTTGTGCACCAAGAGCTGAAAAGCCTCAGGGATGATGGGAGGGGAGGAGTAGAGGACGATGCAGACTTCTTTAGGACAGCTAGATTTCATTACCTCTATTTTACCCAAGAGTCAATTAATGGAAAGGTGAACCGACTTAACCCCTTTTTTATCCCAGTGCACAATGCAAGGCCTGCACACAGTAAATGCTCAGTATCCACTTGTTCAGTAAACGACAGCTCTAATTATAGAACTGGTACCAAGATACCAGCAAGAGTACCAGAGTGCTACATCGGTCATGCTGAGCAAAACCAGAAAGTTAAAATAATCTTTCTAAATCATTACATCACAGTCCCTAAAACATGTTTTTTTCATAACATTTATTATATGAAATTCTCTTGCTCATTTTATATTTCATATGTATCATTTTATATCATACAGACATACACCTAGCTCAAAGGTTAGCATCTCCAGCAAGTACTGCCGCCCACACATGCACACACATTTCCTTTTCCTTTTATCTATATTGAATCTGTAGGAACAGTCTACCTAGCTAGCCAAACTTTTTTTTTTAAGTTTATATATTTATTTTTAGAGAGACAGAGACAGCAGGAGTGGGGGAGGGGTAAAGAGAGAAGGAGAGAAGGAGAGAAGGAGAGAGAGAGAGAGAGAGAGAGAGAATATCCCACGCAGTCTCTGCACTATCAGCACAAAGCCTGACTTGTGGCTCGAACTCATGAAACTGTGAGATTATGACCTGAGTTGAAATTGAGAGTCAGATACTTAGTTGATTGAGCCACCGAGGCACCCTACCAAACTTATCTTCTAATATTAACTCAGTTTCCCTAAAAACACAGATTCAAGGGCTGGGGTGGAGAGGTGGTCAAATGGATGTGAAGGACAGAAGTAGGACAGGGAAGTTGCTATGCAAAGTATGTAATACCAAGTCTAGCCTTGGGTTGAGTGGGTATGTTGGGAGTTCTCTGAGGCATTCATCACATCAGAGAGAGTTTTCCCCTTGAAGCTATATCAGTCAGTCACTGGCTGTTCCTTGGAGACAGGTCAAGTCTCCAGAGAAGGTTCCACTAGCCACAACAGTTGCAGCTACAGGGGGATAGGTACACACACCAGAAGGGAAAAAGGATCTGTACAGAGCCAAAACAGTCTATGACCATTCTACATATACTATTAAATCTACAGGATCATCAAGTCTTTGAGAGCAGTTGCTGGTCTTGTTGATCTTTTAACTTTCTATATCCCTAAGCACAGGGCCTGGGGGAGCTGAGATCCACTCTTCCTCCTTCTCTCAGGCTGTTAGGGGGGCGGGAAATCTTTGAGATACCAGTATAGCTTCCTATAGGAGCACATAGCCTCTGACAATTTTAGTTGCCCTGTGAAAACTCAGGAAACTGAGTTCCTCAGTGTACTGCACCAAGGAATGTTTGTGGCCCCAGAGCTGAATTCTCTTATCACTCAACACTATAAGGAGTAAGGAATGAATCAGACACCAGTGGTTTCAAATGGGAAATCTCAGCCCCTCTTGGTGAGCAGCCAACATTGTCTCAGCCATCTTCACTGGCCAGCTGGGGAGAGATTTATTCACAGGAAAATCCAAGACTTCCTGGAAAGCTTCTGTGTTCAGAAGCTTCCTGACTAGTTCTCTCCAACATTGCTCACAGGAGTATAAATGGGAAGAACCACTGTGGAAAGCATTTCAGCAACAATAAATAGAGCCAATGTTGACTAAATACTACTCTGTGCCAGAAACCATTCTAAGTGCATCACACATGGACTCATTTCATGTTCAGAACAACCCTATGAACTAGGTGTTACTATCATTCTTGTTTTCATATGAAGAGTTATGAAAGTGTACCCTTTGATCCAGTAATTTAAATTTTAAGAATTCCTCCCTTAGGAAACATTTAATACCAAAGACCTTTACCCACAAAGAAATTCACCAAAGGGATATTTATCATAGAAAAAAAAAAAGGAAATATTTCATGTCCAAAGAAAGAGAAATACTGAACAACATAATTTTATATAATCATTAAAATCATGTGTATGAGGATTCATAATAAAAATGAACACAATCTTCCTAGTTTAAGTGGCATCAAAAAATATGTTCTCCTCAGAATGATCACAACAATGCAAATTTAGAACCGTACACAGAAGGTTTTCTAGGTCAAAATGGCACACTGTATATGCAACATTTTTTTCACTGTAATAGTAAGTCTTGGTGGCCTTTAAAACCTCCTATTATACTGAGGAGGGCACCTGTTGGGATGAGCACTGGGTGTTGTATAGAAACCAACTTGACAATAAATTTCATATTAAAAAAAACCTCTTATAAAAAATAAAGTAGTGAGAGGCCAAGTTGGTGGAGCAGCATGGAAGATTTTTTGCATCTCATCCCTGAAGTGCAGCTAGATCAACACCAAACCATCTTGCACACCTAGAAAACTGATCTGAGGTTTAATTCAACAATCTGTATAACTCTAACCACAGAACTTGGCAGGTATGCAGCATGGAGAGGTGAACCAAGGGAGAGAGAAGCCACAGAAGGTAGGGAGCCATTTTTGCTTGTACAGAGAAGATGGAAATGGGGGGAAAGTACAGGAAAATCACTCCCCCCAAAAGCAGCTGGAGAGAAAGAGAAAGAGTGGAAACACCTATAAGGGAATTAACAAGAAAGGGAGAAAGGAGAAATGAGAGGGTTTTGATACCATTAAGACTCTATGAACAGGGGAGTGCAGAGTCTTAAACTCCCCAGCTTGATAGCTGGTAGAACTCTGGTGGGAAGAGTGAATCTCCAGGAGCAGACAGCCTGGGACAAGAGGTCCTGGAGTCACACGGGGAGAGATGGCTCCCCCTGCTTGGAGGACATGTGGTAGAGGCTCTGTGGCCTCCCCACAGGCAAAGGTCCCAGTGGACCCCAGAAGAACAGCCATGTTGCTAATGTTGGAATAAGAACATTAGGGAAAGTTGAAGCCTGGCGCCAGATGTGTGTGGTGATTTACCAAAATCCCTGAAACACTGCTGCTACACGACAACATACACTCTTTCTGGGATAGGATGGCATCTGGCTGCAGTCTCTGGGCATCTACAGTGGTGTGGTCATAGAAACATTCCTGGGGGTGGGCCAGGCCCTGGCCATTGCTTGGCGAGACCCTCCCCCAGAGGGTCTGAGTGAGTCAAAGCCACAGGGACCTCAGAAGTGAGGGGTTTGGAAATGCAGCCCCATCTGAGATCAAACTCGAGATGGAGGTGCCCCCTGGAAGGCTGATGACTTGGTCACATATAGGGTAGAAGTGGGTAGTGGATGGAGGCCAGAGACAAAGGAGGAGTTCTTGATTCCAGGTGGTAGGAGCACAGAGTTCATGGATTGGAAGAACAAATATTGTTAAAATGTTGATAGTCCCCAAAGCAATCTACATATTCAATGCAATCCCTATCAAAATAATACAAGCCTTCTTCACAGAGCTAGAACAATAGTCCTCAAATTTGTATGGAACCAGAAAAACTCCAAATAGCCAAAGCAATCTTGAAATAGAAAACTAAAGCTGGAGGCATCACAATCCAGGACTTTAAGATGTATTACAAAGCTGTTATCAACAAGACAGTATGGCACTTAGATCAATGGAACAGAATAGAGAACCCAGAAATGGACCCACAAACGTATGGCCAACTAATCTTTGACAAAGCAGGAAAGAATATCCAATGGAATAAAGACAGTGTCTCCATCAAGTGGTGCTGGGAAAACTGGACAGTGACATACAGAAGAATGAACCTGGACCACTTTCTTACACCATACACAAAAATAAACTCGAAATGGATGAAAGACCTCAACGTAAGACAGGAAGCCATCAAAATCCTCAAGGAAAAAGCAGGCAAAAACCTCTTTGACCTTGGCCTCACAAACTTCTTACTCAACATGTCTCTGGAGGCAAGGGAAACAAAAGCAAAAATGAACTCTTGGGACCTCATCAAAATAAAAAGCTTCTGCACAGTGAAAGAAACAATCTGCAAAACTAAAAGATAACCTACAAAATGGGAGAAGATATTTGCAAATGACCTATCAGATAAAGGGTTAGTATCCAAAATCTATAAAGAACTTAGCAAACTCAACACCCAAAAAACTAATAATCCAGTGAAGAAATGGGCAAAAGACATGAAAAGATACTTCTCCAAAGAAGACATCCAAATGGCTAAGAGACACATGAAAAAATGCTCAACATCACTCAACATCAGGGAAATACAAATTAAAACCACAATGAAATACCACTGCACACCTGTCAGAATGGCTAATGTTAACAACTTGGCAACAACAGATGTTGGCAAAGATGCAGAGAAAGAGGATCTCTTTTGCACTGCTTCTGGGGATGCAAACTGGTGCAGCCACTCTGGAAAACAGTACGGAAGTTCCTAAAAAAATTAAAAATAGAACTACCCTACAACCCAGCAATTGCACTACCGGGTATTTATCCAAGGGATACAGGTATGCTGTTTTGAAGGGGCACATGCACCCCAGTGTTTATAGCAGCACTATCAACAATAGCCAAAGTACGGAAAGAGTCCATCCAAAAATCCATTGACAGATAAATGAATAAAGAAGATGTGGTGTGTATGTATACAATGGAGTATTACTCAGCAATCAAAAAAAAAATGAAATCTTGCCATTTGCAACAACATGGATGAAACTAGAGCGTATTATACTCAGTAAAATAAGTCAGAAAAAGACAAATATATGACTTCACTCATGTGGAATTTAAGATACAAAACAGATTAACATAAGGGAAGGGAAGCAAAAATAATATAAAAACAGAGAGGAAGACAAAACATAAGAGACTTTAAATACAGAGAAGAAACTGAGGGTTCCTGGAGGGGCTGTGGGTGGCAGCATGGGCTAAATGGGTAAGGGGCATTAAGGAAGACATTTGTTGGGATGAGCACTGGGTGTTACACATAGGGGATGAATCACTGGAATCTATTCATGAAGTCATTGCACTAAATGCTAACTAACTAGGATGTAAATAAGAAAGAAAGAAAGAAAGAAAGAAAGAAAGAAAGAAAGAAAGAAAGAAAGAAAGAAAGAAAGAAAGAAAGAAAGGAAAAGAAGGAGGGAGGGAGGGAAGGAAGGAAGGAAGGAAGGAAGAAAGGGAAAGAAAGAACAACATGTTAAATTAGGAAAATTGAGTGAGACCTTAGAAGTTTCTTTAAAAAACGTCTTTTTAAGCTTGGTCACGGACATGGCACAAGGTGTAGTGCTTTTGCTTACAGCCATTACTCAAGTAAACTCATAAGCCCTGTTCTCCAGGGTGATCATTCACTGAAAGAAGCCAGGACTCCTTATCCTACTACTCCTTGAAGTGTAGTTTCTTGTATCTTGGGACAGGAAAAAAGTGAGAATATCTGCCAGAAAGAAGACATGGTAAACAAACAAGCAAACAAACAAACAAACAAAGGAGTCAGCTTACAGGGTGTCCCACTACCCGATTTGAGCATCAAAAAGAGAATAATAATCACTGCTAATTGAAAATTTTTCAGCCTCCATAATGCCATGATGATGTAATCACACACCAAATATACTGTAAAGCATACAAAAAGGGAGCTCTAACACAAAACAGAAATAAACAGGGCATACTAATTTATCAATTTTAATAAACAGAGTACTAATATATAGTTGAGTATTATTAAGTGCATTTTGGTTTAAAAATCCCATGTACATATGCATATCCACATTTTTAAGTCTGTGAACTCTCAAAAAATGTGAGGACGATGGTCTCCAAAGAGATAGAGATTCATTAAAGAAGGATGATCAGTGACAACAGTCATTCCTAATAACCAAGTAAAAGGGGAGATTCCTGCTTCTCATCAGTACCAATGATCATATACAATAACTAATTAAAAAGAAGGTCCAGCAGTGTGCTCCAAGATGGTAAATTAGCTACATTCCCAAGCATAAGGGGAACCAAGCGAACTTGACTCCTTATCTCCTAGGAGATTAAACCTCAAACTGACCTTATTAATTATAATGGGGTTTTGATAAAGCATAAACTTCCAGTAATCTAACCTACCAGAACAATATATACTGATGGAAGGACAATGAGATAGATAATGGTAGCCAGGCAAAACTTAAAAATATACCATTTCTAGGAAAAACATCAGATTCAAAAAAATTGAGAATCTATATGAAAAGCTGAAGTCGTTATTTAACAAATAAATTTTAACTCCATAGGGAATTTGGCCTAATGACTAGGCGCTTGAGTGTGAATCACTTTGGACCTCATAACCAAGAAACAATCCAGATTCTAAAACTTCTACTGATATAAAATAGTGGATTTTTTTTTTCTTTTCAGACTGGTAAATATGACTATAACTCTAGGAAGATATAAAACAATATGTACCAAGTAGCCTGCAACTTGAAGAAGGTCAACTTTGGAAGAAATAGAGAGAATAGCAATAATGAAAATCCAAAATTAAACTGACAGCATTCACATTTTAGATTCAATTTTTAACCACAATACGATGATCAGTTTAGTAATCATTAAAAAATGTTTATGTCTATTATCTGTTTCTTAGATACTTAGAGTATTTAAAATATTCTGATATAGCAGCTCATAACTGCTAAAGAGTTTTTAAAAATAAGTTTGTAACCAATGTTTAAATATTTGGGGAAATATTTTATTGAGCTTGTAAGCATTGATGTGTCAAGTGTGTAAGTGGTGTACAAATATTTAGACAAGTATTTAGAGGAATGTTTATTATGAAGTTAGTAAGATTTTAAAACCAGACTTTATGCCCAATACAAATTATAGTGGACCATGTGTATTTTAGGGATTAACAAATCTATTAGTAGTTACCATTTTCTCATTCTGAGACACCACTATAATGGTAATAATTTTTTTTAAGTTATAACCCACCGTAGCAGATAAAGAGAATGGTATGTTCACAAACCTCTTGAACACAGACAGAGATGGATAAGTGTTGGGTGACGAGCAGAGAAGAGAAGGCTGCAGCCCAGAAAAAGTCCAGAGATGGCTGAGGCTAAGAAAAACTAGGTACAGCAGAGGATAAGGGGAGGGTAGTAGAGCCAAAACAGGGTATTGAGAGTCAGCCCCTCACCCACCTACCACTAGGAATTTAACCACCCACCTCCTGTTCCAAAACCTCAAAAAAAAAAAAAGTCATTTGAGAGAAATTGAAGTAAACACGTGAGGAGTATGAGACTAGTTGGCAAGAATACCCAGGTTTTAAAAGATAGTGAAAGGGATCAGAATATGCCACTCCAAAATATGCCACTTTAACATTAGGATTATTTTAAGCTAAAGGTAATTGAGCAACAGCAAATATCAGAAAAAGCTCTCTACCCTCTCTCTTCCTATCTAAAAGCAGGGCATAAGTTGCCATTTGTAAAGGTAACATTAATTTCCCTTCACAAAAGTGTCCCAGTCTCCTCTCCCATACCAAAGCTTACTGATATAACCTTCATCTTTCATTAGTTTTCCTCTGATGTTTACCTTCCACAATTTCCTTGTTCTAGAGGCCCAAAGCCCTTTTCCTGTTGTTTTGTCTCATCTCCACAATTTATCACTCTGTTAAAATGGTATATAAGTGCCCAAGTCTAATCACTTATTTGGTGTTTTTCACTTCTTTTCACTTAATGCTTCTTGCCAACTAGTCTCTGAAGCCCCTGTGCCAGGCACCACGGACTGAAACTAGGAGGGTAGAGGGGGAAGAAAACTCCCCTTCTGTACAGATGCAAGAAAAGGGACAGGACATAATTCACAGGAATGAAGTACTGGGAGCAGGATTTTTAAGCATAAGGACAAGAGCCACCTCAGCCAAGGAATATTCCCACCACTCTGAAAATTCCTCCAAATCGGCAATTGATTGCCTCACCTGAGAGCCTATCCTTCAACTTCTTCCTCTTCTTTTCGTTCATCATTGTCTTCAAGAAGTATTTGTGAACACAAACAAATATAGAGTCAGAAAAATTCTCAGACCTACTCTGGCCCACCCTCTTGAGAGGGACAGCAGCAGAGTTGGGTTTCCTGACTCACAGCTCAGCACTTGTGTAGTCAAGGCACTCAGATAAGGGTTTCACATGGAACCCACAAGTACAACTGGAATCATGCCCCTCCCAAAACAATTCCTCCTACATAAAAAAATTCCAAACAAACAAAATTTTAAGATCCAGTGTTGAATTTATAGTTTCTCCAACAAACTTTCACCAAATCTATTGAACAAAGAAATGTTTTCACTTGAAGAACAAAAGTGTGGGGCACTGGGTGGCTCAGTCGGTTAAGCATCTGACTTCGGCTCAGGTCATGATCTCACAGTTTGTGGGTTCAAGCCCCACGTTGGGCTCTGTGCTGACAGCTCAGAGCCTGGAGCCTGTTTCAGATTCTATGTATCCCTCTCTCTCTGCCCCTCCCCTGTTCACTCTCTGTCTCTGTCTCAAGAATAAACAAACATTAAAATTTTTTTTTAAAAAAAGAAGAAAAATGTAAGTGCTCTTAGCATGTTGTTCATGGTCATGAAGTCAATGTTGCTGAAATAGATAAGATTCATAGACTTTCATGTACTTGAATATAGATGAACATAATTTATCATTTTTTAAGAAAGTATACAGAAAAGAGAAAGTTGCAAGTACTTTTATTTCTTTTTTGTCTTGTAATGAATCAAAGATACGAATAACAATAATTCTGAATTATAAACCACAAAGCATCAACCTGGTGTGTCAGAAAGAAACTTGATTATTAAGACTTATCTAGAATGAGGCATCTGGGTGGCTCAGTAGGTTAAGTGTCTGACTCTTGGTCTTGGCTCAGGTCACTATCTCGTGGTTCATGAGATTGAGCCCCACATTGGCTCTGTGCTGGAGGCATGGAGCCTGCTTGGGATTCTCTCTCTCTGACCCTCCTAGGCTTGCTCTCTCTCAAAATAAATAAATAAACTTAAAAAAAAAAAAAAGACTTACCTAGAATGAATTGCAGCTCTTTCACAGACCTCAGAGGACTCAGAATTCCTCCTGGTTCTTGAGTTTTGCATCTGAAAATTGATGAGATTGGATAATCCTGATGATCCTAAGAGTTTCTTTCCTAGTTCTTCCCATTTCTAATATTCTGTATCAGTATATCATTAGTCCTCATTTTTAAACTTTATCCTTTTAGGCTTATAAGCATGATCACCAGCTTTGCAAAGGTACACCCGTATCCAAAATACACAACAGCTCAAACTGTGATATCTTGGCCAGTAAAACCAAACTATGAGAATTTGACCTTTCTAATGGCACAAGGAACTGGTTTCAGCTGGCCAGAAGCTGTGAAAATATCATAATCCAAAATGATATGAAAGTTGGCACTTGGAAGAAACATTTAGAAACTTATGTGAAATTTTACAGAGATTAAGACCCAAAACAGTATTGCTGGATACACAGTCATGTTTGTGAAGGGAGAACTATGCCCCCAATTTGCATTAGGACATAGGCTTGGAATTTACTTGATTCAGGAGATTTTAGTAAGTTTCTCAATTATGCAAAATCCTGTGCTCAAAGCTGTGGAGGATGCTAACAGGACAAAAAACAGTTCCCCTCCCTGGATTCAGAGTGTAGTAGAGTTTAGCCATTAAGAGCAGGGGTGCTGCATTCCTTTCTGATTCCACATCCTACTAGTTTTAAGAGTTTAGTCAAGTCACTGAATTTTTCGAAGACTTCATTTCCTTATCTGTTAGATGGGAGTGATGATAATACAGGATAATGCATCTAAAATACTTAGCACAGTGTCTCAGGCACAATGAATTCTCAAGAAACATGAATTTATGTTATATATGTTATAAAGGGTAGGCAAGGCAAAAAAGATAAATAGGTAATTTAATCAAAGGCAAGATGGAGTAAGTGTTATAGCAAGGGTACCTGCCAACCATCAAGAGAGCAAAAAGGCAGAGGAAACAAAGTCAACTTCTTATATTAAGGATATGCCAAAAATAAATAAATAAATAAATAACAATGGGTAGAAAAAGTAGGGAAGCATAAAGTTCTGACTTGTGTCTTCTCCTGGGATCCAAGATCAAACCTCAAGTTGTTTTACTATGTACACAGTAAAACCTCCCTAAGCATTGGAAAAGTTTTAAAAGTCATAACTGGCAAAGGAGTTTGGATGATGTGATGACCACAGGACACTGAGGCCAACCCTGGTGCTCTTCAGTGTCAAGAGGCTAACTATGCCAAGTAATTAATGAATAAGCTATATTAGACTGCAGTCTGAGAATAAGATGGTCCATGCAAGCTTGAGAGGATGAAAAATATCCTCTACCTCCATAGGTGAGTTGGTGTGCTTGTTCCTAGATGTAACTCACTTCAAGCAGAGAGATAGAAGATCTGTCTCTGTCCAATTTTCCAAGTAATAGCGAACTACTAAAATAGCAATCACCGTATAAAGTAATTCTTATCAATAGTCCCATTTTACCTATGTGGTAAGCAAAGCACAAAAAGGGCAAATAACGAAGGTCATATAACCAAGAAAACCTGACAGTTACCCATTCTACTTTCTAGAGGAGTGATGAGCACATGATGGGTACTGTACAGATGTGTGTGTTTTCAGATGAGCTGAAAAGCCTGCTTGGCTTATCCACTACACTCTCTGCCCTTCTTGTTAATAATGGGTAGTCATGTTCTCAGCAGCTGCTTCCCAGCCTCATACGGAAACCTACAGACCCTAAGCTTTGGTCAAAGTTCAACACTTATGATTAATTTTTTTTTAATCTAACAATGAGCACTTACTAAGTCCCAGGCACTATACTGAGAACTCTGCATATTAATTTCTTTAATCTTCCTATCAACCCCTTGATTAGATGACTATCATTATTGCCAAGACAGACAACTGAGGCACAGAGGAATTAAGAAAAATGGCAGAGCCAGCATTCGAACCTGGGCACTGTGACACTAGAGTCCACTCTCATAGCAACCTCAGCACTTGTTAATACTTCCTTCACAATGCCACTGTAGTCATCAATCAACTTGACTTTCAGTCCTCGATCAGAGAAGTAGCAGAGAGTGTACCTTCTCTCCTCTTAGAATAAATCTTGATGGTGAGTCCTCCAAATGGTGACTTCTTGAATGAAGTTTTGCTGACCCCAACCATAAAACTAGATTCCAGGAGGAGGAAGGAAGGAAGCCAGGTAAGTGATGAATGGGTGGGATATTGAATGTGAGAGGAGCAGCAGATGAGTGACAACAGCTGCCTTGTTAATCTTTTACCCGCTCTACTCTTTGTAAAATACTCACCCTACTACATTTTAATGAAAAGGCTGATTTGGGCCATGATTTAGTGGGTTTCTTAAACATGTGTCTTTCAGAGACATGCCTGAAAGACATCACTTCTCCTGACCTTGGAAGTTCAAAGGCAGTTCAGGCTCGTCCCTGCAGCACTGTAGGCAGTTGCCTAGGAGATGGGATTTCAGTGGGTGGGAAAGGCTCTTCCCTCGGTAAAGGAGGAGGGAAGTCAACTCTTCCTGCTCTATAAGGTCTGAAACTCCTCAAAGAGGGAAAAAAATAACTTTTATTCCACAATGACAGATGGGGCTTACATGTAAAAAAACCCTGAGAGAGGAAATACACTGATTTCAATTCATGTTAAAGAGGAAAGAGCTAATAGCAAAGCATTCCCTGAGAGTCCATGTGAATAGAAGAAAGTACACAGGGAGGAAGGAGGCTCCTATAGAGGAGGAGAAGGAGAAGATGGGGGAGGAGCCCACTCATTTCACAGATGAGGCCCAAAGCAAACTTCCTGCCTCACCTTCAAGACCACACGTAGCCTCTGTGGGTTGCCTATCCTATAAGGGTTTCCTCCACTTGGGACTCTCTCCTGTCTTTATCACACAAATTCATCTTGTTCCTCCTCCAACACCCTTCCCACTTGAAAGTTTCTTCTGCAGGGCTCCTCCATCCTATTTACCCAGCACTTTATACATCCTTTGGTCATCAATATTCATATTTAGAAAAGAGGCAAAGAGGTGAAGCAGAGAGAAGAGAAAGACACACATTCTTCATTGCACATCTGCATTATGGTGAGGTAAGAACTATTATTTGTTAATTACCAAAGACAAAATCAACTTAGAGATATAAGTAAAGCCTAGGTCACATGGCACATAGAAAGCAGAGCCAAGACCATGGTCTTGACCATTTAATACAATTTGGCTCTAAGCCTTTTTCCTTATCAGACCTTATCATCCACTGTTTTCATGGTCATTTTCCCTGGTGGACCATGAACTAACTCCTTGGATCAGGAATTCTGACAAGTTCATTGCTTCATTTCCCATTGTTCCCCACTTGGTGTATGGCACAGACTAGGTAAAGGTCTGCTGAAGGAGGAGAGAGGAGAGGAAAGAATTGTAGGAGGAACAGAAGAATGATTTGAGGAACAAGGAGATGTGGGGTGGAGGGGATATTTCAGTGAATCCACACACAAAGACTGATACAAGCAGACATATAGGCTCTAAATGGCAAGCACAGTGATGGGATCACATTAACCTTAAACAGTGTCTGGTACACATTATACCTTCTATCTGCTATAAACACAACTCTTTTAAGGATGTTATCTAGTAGTTGGGACAGTCTTACTCTGTGAAGAATGCTATTTTTTAACAGTCACTGAGCCAGATCCACCGAGTGTGCTTAGGGCAATGATTTCCAATTGCTTTGCAATTCTGACATCTTATCAGTGCTTGCCCTCAGGATAGCGGACCCCCATCTTTAACAGCACTGTATGGCAAGCATTTTATCGTTATTGCTTTTGCTGATTACCAACATAAAGTCAGCTTGTTGCAAGGTTTCAAAGGATGTGGAAATGTATAACTTGTAAGTTTCTCTGCCACTCTTTCTCAGCTTCCATTCCACCCCATTGTTGGAGATAACTACAGAGAACCACTGACATAAACAATAAATGTATACTCTTTACCCAGGTGGAATACTATACTATATCCAATCCTACAGCCAGCTTTTCTCACTTAACCAATGTTGGACACCTCCCCATGTCAGTTCAAAATATTTTCCATTCTTTTTAGTATATGCATCATACTCCACTGTGGAGATGTACCTTTATATTTTTAAAGGTATCTATCCCACGGATAGATATTTAAAGGTATCTATCCCACGGATAGATATTAGAGTAAGGGCTTTTTCCTACTGGAAACAAGGCTGCAATGACTATCTCTATAGAGATATAAATGGTAAGATAGATGACATAGATGTAGGTCTTATGCCAATAACCTGTAGTCTAGATTCTTGGGTCAATAGGCATGCACCATTAATTTCAATAGAGATTACAGACTGCCCTTGCAAATGTTTCACTAATATGTACTCCTATCATGTACTACACATGATGAAAAGAACACTTTTAGGAGTGGGATCCAGGCAAAAAAAACACAAAACTTCTTTCCTAGGAGCTTTGGTTCCCTTTGTTATAAAACTAGAACATCTCTAAGATTCCATATCCACAGGGAGAGGGTGGGAATTATTAGAAAACCAACTTAGAAATCACTGTTTGAGATCATAACCCTAGTATTCTGGAAGAATCCAGGTGAATCCCAAAGCTGTCTCCTATGATGTCCCCCACCTGCCATGTTTAGAAAGGGGAGAAAATAATCTCTATTACCACTCCTCCCCACTCTTTAATCCCACACACAGCCTTGCCAATATGGGCTCATCAAACCCTGGGGCTCCAATTTCAGATGCCAGAAGGTGAGGGCAGGAACAGAATAGGCCAGAGTACCCCAAGTTGGGTGATGTTCATATCACTATAATCCAAAACCCCAGTCTTAAAGTACATCATAGACTTTAGCATTTGGCTATCATTTTTATGTCAACTGGACAAGGAGAAACTAACTTATCAAAAAGACAGAACAAGATGAGAGTTGCATATCATTTCAGGCCACAGGTAAAACCTAGAAGTCAGGTTTTCATTTGCTTGGCATTAACACAAATTACCTGGTTCGTCTGCTCCTTCCACGGAAACCTGAAACCATTTCACTCATCAAGTCTCTTAGTTCTCCCCAGTACCTCCATCATTTTCTCAATTTCATTTTTCACTCTGATGCTGGGGATGAGAAAAAGGTTCATTCATGAAGGTAATAAATGAAGCCCTGACTTTGGAAGAGAGGTAATTAGTGCACATCATCACTAGAGCTAATGAGATCAGAGTGAGGCTGTCCAAGCCCAACATGCCTAATCAGGAATTCAAATTAAGAAGTCCCACTCTCTGATTAAGGAGATCGTCACTGAAACACTGAAATCCTAATTCCTTTGTATTTCCATTCACCAACTCAGTATCAAATGTTTTATGACACTGAAAATATGCTTAGTTTAAAGGGAACAGATGCCCAAATCTCCTCGTGCTCATTTAGAAAGACAACCTGATTTTTCTTTATCTAGGGTGGTGTCAGTCAGGATTATATACAGACACAGAGACACACAAGTGATTCTAACTGGATTTTGTTGAAATTGTTTCTTTACAAACTATATAACCAGAGCTTTCCCAAAAAAAATCCCACTGCCATGGGAGGAAAGAAGAGGTTAGATGTGGGAGGGGTTAAAGGGATATGTCTGAATTCTATTATCATTAAAAATTATTTATTTTATTTGGAAAATCATAGTGGCAGGGAATAATACATCTCTGAATAATGTAGCAAAACTTTCCTAAATTCCTACTTTATTTCTGATCCTTTTCTACACACTTTTGCATGGAGATGGTCCAATCTGACCCAAAGAGATTAATTTTTGTACTCAGATCTGTATTTAAATCTGTCTCAGCTACTACCTACAAGAGCTTACATAAGACATTTCAAGACTCTAAGCCTCAATTTCATCTCTTATAAACTAAATTTCATTAAAATTTAAAAATTCCTTTCATTAACGGTGCCATCAAGAGAGTGAAAAGACAAGCCACAAATGTGGAGAAGCTATTTGCAGTGAATACAACAAAAAAGTCTAACATACAGAATACATAAAGATCTCCTGAAAACAAATGAGAAAAATATAAACAACCAATTAGAAAATAGGCAAAAGGCTTGAACAGATATGTTACAAAGGAAAAATACAAATGTGTAGTAAGTACATGAAAATATGCTCAATCTCATTAGAAATGAGAGGCGCCTGGGTGGCTCAGTCAGTTAAGTGTGCAACTTTGGCTCAGGTCATAATCTCACAGATCGCGGGTTCGAGCCCCACATCAGGCTCTGTGCCGACAGCTCAGAGCCTGGAGCCTGCTTTGGATTCTGTGTCTCCCTCTCTCTCTGCCCCTCCCCTGCTCGCTCTCTCTCTCTCTCTCTCTCAAAAATAAACATTTAAAAAAATTTTTAAAGAAATTAGAGAAATGAAAACCATTGAAATGCTGGCCAAATGAAATCCTGAGATACTATTTCACACACACACACACACACACACACACACACACACATACAAGAATTGAAGGGGAAAATTAGGTTTAGTAATATCAAGCGGAACAAGAATACAGTTCAACAGAATATTTATACATGGCTAATGGAAGTGGATTTTGTTATAATTGCTATATCTGGCATCATGCAATAAATTTGAAGATGGGTATACCTAATACCCAGCGATTTCCAACTTTCTACTTCAGGTACCTGCTCCTAAGAAGTTCTTACAAACGGGGGCATCTGGGTGGCTCAGTCGGTTGAGCGTCTGACTTCAGCTCAGGTCATGATCTCACAGTTTGTGGGTTTGAGCCCTGCATCAGGCACTGTGCTGACCACTTGCACAGAGCCTGGAGCCTGCTTCAGATTCTGTGTCTCCTTCTCTCTCTGCCCCTTCCCCACTCGCACTTTGTCTCACTCTGTTTCTCAAAAATAAATAAATGTAAAAAAAAAAAGAAGTTCTTATAAGCATATAACAGTGTTCAATGTATATTTATAGCAGCATTGTTCATAGTAATAAAAAAATCTGGAAACAGCCTAAATATCTATCAAATAAAGAACTGATAATTTGTGGCATGTTCATACTGCAGCATGGTACATAGATGGAAAAAGGAATTGATGTTACAGGATATGACATGAATGAGACTCATGAGCACAATGTTAAACAACAAAAGCAAATTGTAAAGCAATTCACATAGCATGATTCTATTTATGTTTAAAAATATGCAAAATTAAATCCTATGTCAAACCCAACAGTTGTAAATCCATAAACACATATAAACACAAGACTATAATCTTCAGTGAAGATAGTGAGGGCAAGTAGGAACAGAATAAAAGGATACAAAAGTGGCTACAGGTGAGAATTCATCCACACATCGCCTGGACCTCATGACAGGATTCTGCGGAGGTATCATGGAATGAAGTCGGAAGATGGTTAAGGGAAGAGACATCTCTACAAATCATGCCTCATAGGTTGGCTTC
This sequence comes from Panthera pardus, assembly GCF_024362965.1. Taxonomy (NCBI): domain Eukaryota; kingdom Metazoa; phylum Chordata; class Mammalia; order Carnivora; family Felidae; genus Panthera; species Panthera pardus. Next base: position 47,049,373 of record NW_026526765.1, on the reverse strand, counting down.
AAAGTGCTTTGCTGATTCTGCTATTAGAAGATATCTAATGCCTGGAGTCCATTAACTGGAGCTGAAGAAGCAGGTCAGCCTAATGAGAAGTATGACTACAAAGGGCAGAGATCTAGATGGTATCAGCGTATACTCACTCCTTAAGTCACATGCCAGCGCTGGGTTGCAGTCAGGATTCTCATTCAAATCTGGGCTTAAGAGTCACTCCTTGCCTTTCCCAAGGGGAAAAAATAAAGAAGCAAGCAGTAATTCACACTGCAGCCCTGTGCAGCAGTTGAGATGATTCCCGTTTGCCAGTAAGGATATCAATTCTCAGAGACATTAAGTAACTTGCTTACGGCTGCACAGCTAGAAAAAGACTAGATGGGCATTCAAACCTAGGTCTGCCAGCACCCAAGCCCCATAATCATCTGCTAGGTATCCAAAGCATCTCCTGGGAGATGGCTGGGAGCCATGCTGAGCAACAAGGATGGGTAGTGGACTAGAAACCGAAGAGTATAAAAGATCAGAAGTCACATCTACTACTTGAAAAACATGACTCCTGATTACCAGAAAACCAGTGTCCCCAAAACACGCCAACTGTAAGAGAACACACACACAGGAGACTCTTAGCAGGGAGGATTTGTGAAAGGAGAAGAGGGAAAACCCAGTACTGCAAAAGAATAAAAATGTAATAGGAATTACAGGTCTTAGAAAACGCTCATCTTAACCCTTGTTGAGACCAGAAGTCGTTAATCTCTCTATTTAGATCGCAGTCACGGTACTGTTCACCGCTGGGCTTTCTGCCCCAAATCCCTCAAAGTACCTCCAAGCATTTCAGCCCACTCCCACCCCTTCATCCTGGAGAGGTTAATAAATTAGCTAGCAGAGGCTGTTTCTGTCTCCCTGCTTACCCGATTAATGATAATCCACTGGGGATGAACAATGTTCAGGCTGATGCTGAGGGAATTCCAATTAATTCCTCAGAAACCAATTCTCCTTTGACGGGTTTCCTCTGCAGAAAGCCCCTGCATTTATCTCAGCCCAACAAAGCTGTAATGAGATCCAAAGCCTTTAAGAAAGGCAGCCTTTGACTCAGACTGGGCACTGTGGTTGTTAGCCAGCAACTAGCCTACTTTATACCCCAATCCCAAAGCCCGCCCAACACCTCACTCATTTCCATGACAAAACAGTCTCTCCCAAATAGTGGGAGAGACTTTATCCCAAATAGTGTTCATGGAGCACCTATGCCAGGTGCTATGGAGTATCCAGCATTGGTTAGGAGTACTAGTTTGGGGATGAGGCTGCCCTTACTGGAAAGCTGGCTCTGCCTTTTACCAACTGTGTGAAATTCAGCAAATTACTCAACTCTTCTGAATCTCGGTTTCCTTATTTATGAAATGGTTATAATAGTACCTCTATGCTCAGGAGGATTACAGGATTAAAGGCCCTAGAGCAATGTATGGTGCACAGAAAGCTCAATAGATATTGACACTTTTGATTATTGCCATTCTAACTACCTTTTCTATGCCAGTAAAATGGGTATTTTAATCTCACTTCACACCTGAAGGAACCAAGATTCAAAAAGGTAAAACATTTCATTTGCCCCAGGACATAATTCATTCCTGGCAGAGCCAGGTTTCACATCTACTTCAGGATGGTGTCAAAACTAGAATGTCTCTGGGCTCATCTCTGGTGTGTCTTTGTATTTATTTGCAATCTTTCTAAATCAGAGGCAGGGAGCCCTCATTTAAGGGTTCATTTCTGACACCCCTAGACAGACAAGGAAGCCTCTCCAAGTAGTTAAGCACCCATTCAGACTCCGACAGAATAGGAGTTGTCCCCAGAGACTGAAGGAGCAAGGCCAGAGTGTCGCGACATCGCCTAAAAGCTGACAATAAGCAGCACTCATGCCCCACAGCCACCAGCCCCCACCCCAGTGTTGTCTCCATCACAAGAACCACCCTAGGACAGCTGTAAAAAGCAGGCTTTCTCAGAACAGCCCAGACCCCTATACCAGAATCTCTGATAAAATCCAGAGATTACGAAAATCTAATTTTGAGAATGCAAGACCTTTGAGGAAAAAATTTAAGGTCTGAAAGACAGCTATTATTCTTGAGATGATTTCTTATGTAAGACCAATTTTTCTATTGGGCTGTTTACCCTGAGGACACTTTGAAGCAATAGGGAGGCAGCCTGATGCTTCACAAATGGCCAACTGCAATGTTCTCCTCTCCGTTGTCACTCTTGTAAGGGAATAGCTATGACAACCATGATTCACTGTTTGGAAGGAAATCAGTATCGAGTTAATATCAAAGGCGAGGAATGGTCCCCAAACATCTGTTTCCATTAATAGTCTTTGCTTAGAGATCATACATTTATGCTAAGTGTTTCAAATACTCTTCTAGTCTCCAACACTAGTAAACTCCTTTCTCACACACACAGAAGAGTCTAGACTCTTTCAAGTCTCCCCGGTGGCCTTCCTTAATAGTAAGAGGCAGTAGCCTCACATCATCAAGCTTATGTAGGAGGAAACTAAGTGAATCGTGGCCAGTACAAAGGAAAAATTCTACCCTCTGCTCAAAATCTCTTCAGTTCATTTCTAAAGACCCACTTTAAATTCCATCCTTTCAAGAAAGCCTTCCTTAATGACTGCCAGCGTACCTCCAGCCAGAGAAAGCCATGACAACTCTGAGAGACAGTCTCAGCTCCTTATTTTTTGCAATTCTATTCTAGGATGATGATAATTCAGTACATTATTTTATCACTGAATGCTCACAAATACAATCATCGTGTTCTAGAGTTCGCTTTTTTGCCTTTTGTATCTTTTCTCTCTAAATTGATTGTAAGCTGAGGACAAATCTTCTTGTTTGTATCCCTATTACCTTCTATGGCTCATGATACAAAACTTCAGTTTAGGGAGTACTTGCTGACAGGCCCCTTAAAAGTGATACCATTGATGTTTGTGTCTTGCCAAATTAGTAATTCTACTTGCTTTTATTAGTCCTGTAATGAGTCAAGGCAACATAATGGAGCCATTGTATATAGGCTGGAGCCACTGATGGAAAGAGTAGAAAAGTCCTAATTTTCTTCCCCTAATAAGCCAGGAGACCCTCTAGGAAGTAAGTTTGACTTAAGTGAGACCAGGAAAGAGGAAATCAGGAGGGCTATGTCTGGCAGGTGTTGGTTTAGACCTCTGAGAATAAGGTGTAAAGGACTCTTGAGGTTTCTATATTGACTACTTCAGCTGACCACAATGTGAAGTTTTGTTGGTGGTGATTGCTCAACACATTTTCTCTCTCTCCAGTTTCTGATTCTTGCTCAGACCCACCTGCCCCTGCCACCACCCATCACCATCCCCCATCCAAAGCACTAGGCCCAGCACATGGTCTGAGCAGAGCCAATCAGAGTCCTTTCCTAAGCTTAATATATAGGCATTTAAAAGGGTAAAGCCTCTTTCTGCCATGTGTGTCCTAAATTGGAACCATTTGAGCCTGGATCTGTTAGCAACCATCTCCCACGACTATATGAAAGACATCAGTCTGTCATGATAGAATGAGTTCAGAAACAGAGAAAATCAAAGAAAAGAGGTAGTGGAAGAAACACAGCCTTGCTAGCGTTATTTGAGGCACTCAATCTAGCCAGGTCCTGGATTCCTAGTTTCTAGAGCAAATTAATTCTCTTTTCACTTAAACCAGTATAACACAAGTTTCTGTCACACAAACAGAATCTTCACAAATACAAGACAGAAGGTCTAGCAGGCACAAAAAGTGTACTCCATGAGGGTACAGGCCATAACTGCCTTATTATTTCTTCACCCTTAGTATCCAGCTTGAGAATTATTTGGTAAATGAGTGGGTAAATCTTGAAGAATCCTAAATACCTCAGCAGGAACTGGCCCAGATGAGAAGAGCCAAGAGGTCTAGCAAGCGTCTGAAGCATGGCCATTTATCCTTTGAGGAAGATTACTGTCTCTTCTCTTTATTCCAATCAGAGTTTCAAGAAGATTCCAAGTCTTTATTCCAGTAAGAGTTTCAAGAAGTCACTTGACAATTAATTAAATACTGAAGCTTCTGAGTTTGACTCTTTTTTGTTGGTGATGCTCCCCAGTTTGTAACTATGTATTGTGATTAGAATGCTTTTTATGTGTCTGTGGAGTTTGTCTCCAAGTACTTCGGGGTTCTTTCTTCATTCACTCACCTTCTAAGCCCGCAGCAGACCCTTGCCTAACTGTGAATGGTCTCTGGTATGATTTTCATTAGATGTTTTAACATAAAGTCCATTCCCCCAAAGTAGAATCCTTCAACAGAAGTAACTTAGCAACATGACAAAATACCTCCACAGCAAAAAGAAGCAGGAAAGAATTGGTCTTTGGTCATAGTTATTTTCTTACAACAAGTGTGTCACTTAGTGATAAGCAAACTAAACAGAGAATTGCCACCACACATATGTTTCCTCTGGTGTTGACAGAGATGTTTGTGTACAAACAGGAAGCCAACAGAGCCCATGTATGTAAGTGGTCCAGCAAATCTGCACTATTTCTAAATCCTTCAGTTAATTTTTCAGCCCACTATATCCAGATGAAATACTGGAGACTTAAATCAAGAGAAACATTTAGAATAAATTTAAAAGTGTGGTCTTTTCACTGTGTCTTGACAGAGAGGTAGGGAACACCAAAGCAAATATGTTCTAGTATATTCTGGGCACCAGTGTACTGATATAGATACCTATAAAGAGCCTGGAATAAGTAAAAACACGTGCTGAGGATTTGACCCCTGATACCTGTTTTTTAGGTCTGCCTCCAAGATTACTCAATGGCCTCCCTTAACTGGACACTGGATCAATAGTGGTAGTGATGGGGAAGCATGGCAGAAAATCAGGACTAATACTGTGAAGAGGTGCTCCTGATAGGGTCTATGAGAGAATAGTATTCGTGTGTTCTGAGCTTCACAGTCCTTCGATGTTGCTCCATAGTGTCCATGATTATCAGCCAACAGGATAACAAATGCTATCCCAACATTTGCTCAACCCCAGGTAACACTGGTAAGACAACTCCAAAATGTCACCAGAGTGATCTTACTTATGAGGAGATTAGTCCACATCACTCCTCTACTTTAAAACTTTTAAGGAACCGCCATCACTTACAGGATGGAAGCCAGGTTTCTTCACATGAAACACAGGGTCTCTGGTGACCTGAGACCTCTATCCTCAGCCTCATCTCACACCTACGTAGCCTCATACCCTTCTCTCCAAAAGCACGGACTTTCTCAGTATTTCCACTCATGTCCCAGTGATTCTTGCTCCAATGTCTTTGCGCATTCCCTTCCCCTCTACTTGGCCTCCACAGATGACCTCATTGGTCAAAATCATACCCATCTCCTCCAAGAACCCTTTACTAAGCTCTAGTCTCTGGGTAAGATTTCCTTCTTGTTCCTCCCAAATGCCCTGTAGCTGCTGCTTTCATTGCATTTACCAGAGGTCATTATAATTTTCTATTTATTAGGCAGTCTCCCTCATTAAACCAGGACATTCTTCTGGGCAAGAACTGTGTCTCAGGCAATTCTGAGTCACAAATGCCTGGCACAGAAATTGGCATATAGAAGGCACTCAAAAAATACTGGTTGAAGAATGAATAAATCCACCTCTAATTTTTCCCAAAATAAACCACATTTCCCCTTAATAGCATACCCACAAGCATATACATATCCTTGCACATGTAAATGCACACATACCCCTTAATACAACTTTTGGAAAGAGTAAAGGAATTATAAAACAATAAAATGCCAGCATTAGAGGCACCTTGTGAAAGGTTAACCTTTTTGTCGACATGAATACTTTCTTATTCAAACACTTAGGTCATGTCCAACATGCACATCTCCAGTGACTGATGAGGAACTCACCTTAACAAGCAACTTCTTCTATTCTTGGGCTGCTCTGAGTGTTAGAAGGTACCTGCTTATGATTAGCTGAATTTGCTTGACTATAACTTCCACAGACTTACTGTCCTAGCTCTATTCCCTAGAGGCACAAGACATACCTTCAAATAGTTGAAGAAACCAAGTCCTCACTCCTCCAGAGCGCATACCCCAAATTCCTTAAACTGACACCCAAAAACTTGAGTTCTGAGTCCCTTTACAGACCTAGTCATTCTTCCTGAACATGCGCCAGAATTAGCCCTCAAGATCAAGATCATCTGTTAAAACCTTTAGTAGTACAGGGACACCTAGGTGGCTCAGTCGGTTAAGCATCTGACTTTGGCTCAAGTCATGATCTCTCAGTTCACCAGCTCCAGGTCGGGCTCTGCACTGACAGCTCAGAGCCTGAAGCCTGCTTCTGATTCTGTGTCTCCTTATCTCTCTGCCCCTCCCCCACTCATTCTCTCATTCTCTCTCGTTCTCTCTCTCTCTCTCAAATACATAAAAAACATTAAAATTTTTTTTTTTAATTTAGAAGTACATACTGGTATAAATTCTAAAATGAAATTCTTAAATTTCGTTAAAAACTAAAATCACTGGGGAGGGTTATTAAAAATACACTTTTGGGGACCCCCACCTTCACAGAATCCAATGGGTATGCAGTAGGACCCAAGAATCTATCTTAATAAGCCATTCAACCAAGCCCACAGACCACTCTTCAAGAAACAATCTAAGAAGTCACCAATTTGGCTTCCTCTTCTGTAAATGGGATTAAATCTGTCTTCCTCTCTGATCACAAGGTAACGTGAGACCTACCTCCCAAACTGATCACAAAATACAAACTAAATATTGAATGCACAATAACATTGGAATGGGAAACAGGCATTCATTAAGCCTGATTTGAACAAAAGAAGACCTCCTGGCAGATGGCATCTCCTCATCAGAGACTGAGTTAGAAATGTTGGTCAAGGGGGTGAGAGACCAGATTTCATGCTCTTTATCCTCCTGAACAGCAATCTTTTAAACAGCATAAAGATAAATGATCTGCTGTCTATATTTTCTGAATGTGTCATGGGAAGCCTTTTCCATCCCATAAATACGTATATTAGTAAATCAAATAAGCTGGAAAAGCACTTAGGCATGATGCCAGGAGAAAAAGCATGCCAGCATTGTTTCACTTCGTTAATGTTATTAGTAAATCATTAATTGCCACTATTGATGAATTTTACTTAAAGAGAAGCTTTAAAGAATGAGCTACAGAAGGTAAGGCAGCAGAGACACATTTCGAGGCAGGGAGGCAAGAATGAAGGAGGCTAAAATCTCAGACTCTAGAATCAGATAGGGCTGAGTTCAAACCCTGGCCCTTCCCTTTACTAATTTATTACCTTAAGCAAATTACTTAACTGTTCAGAGCTACCATTTTCTCATCTGTAAAATGGAACTTCTAATGGTCCCACTATCATGGAGTTGTCATAAAAATTAAATGATCAACAATGCAAGGTCCCAACACATTAGGTATTATTTCCATATTTATGCATATATGTATTTACTCTTTTATTATTTCTTTCTTACCCATGCTGCACAGAGTTGGTAGTCAAACTACCCCTTCCTTTCCATAGATAAAGACGCTAAAGCAAAGGTTTGGTCAATCGCCATGGAAACAAAATTCAGGTTGTTCAGCCACAAGACCAAATCCAAATTTCCCATCCATCTCCCTCTCAGAATGTGGCCCTCGTGGCAATAGAACCAGAGGAGGTTCTTAGAGCAAACTGGCCTAATGCTCATCCTGGGGGAGCTAAAACAACACAAGAAAAGCTATAGACCGGGGTTCCATTCTTCCCCATTCAATTATTCCTTCATTTGTTCACTTGACAAATATTTATCGAGCCCCTTTTCTGTGCCAGGCACTGGGCTAGGACCTGGGGATACCAGTGAGTAAAGTCAGTCAGATATATGGTCTTCATTTTCACTTTGTTAAGATCTCTGCTCAGATGTTGCCTCACTTAAGAGGCACCCTCTCCAACAGAGCATCCTGTATCCCTGTCGCACTCTCCCCTTTTACCTCTTTTTTTCCCCTCCCTTTCCTCAAATGCTTTATGTTTTTATTCTCTTCCCACAATCCTTGCTAAAACTTAAGGCAGCGACTTCCTCCAGTTTGTTCACTTTTATATCCCTCGCTCCAAGGATAATGCTTGGCCCACAGTACTTGCTCAATTAATATTGGTTGACTGAGTAGAAGGAAAATTCTTAGTGGGGGGTGGGGAGGCAGGGAGAGGAAATAAATGACTGTGAATTATGAATACTAGAAAGGAAATCCACTGGGGTTGGTTAGGGAATGACAAGCAGGGAGCCTCATGGTAGAAAGAGAGTGACGAAGATCCTCCCTGAGCTGAGGAAGTGATGATTGATCCAGGGGTCAATGAGCCATCCATGCACAGACAGGAAAAGAGCCCTGCCCTTTGTGACCCTAGGCCTGTCACTGCCTTTTCCAACATGCACTTGCAACAGGATTCAGCAATCAGAAGTAACCCTCACCTGTCAGACTCCTCCTAGGACATAGCACGCTGAAGATACAGAGGCCTGGAATAGCATCCGGGACCTGGTGGGGACGTGATATGTGAACAAAATGCCTTCATAAAATCCACTGCACGCACCACTGAAATTACAACAGAAAGAGGATTTAAGTCTGGGCTTTCAGCTCAGGGAGCCACGCCGCAGCTCTGCAATATTTCGGTTATGCTCTAATTAGTTGTTAGCATACGGTGCAGGTGTCAGGTAATCTGCGCTTACTAGAAAGAAATCTGCAAGTAGCAACCAGCAGAAAGGGATAGGGAAGCCAAGGCACTCCTACCCTTGGAAGGGATCCACCATCCCCTAGTACAAGGAGATAAAACTCACAGGGCCGTGGCATGTTAGGGACTTGGGTGGGGGACAGAGATTTGACAGCCATCTGTGTAAGTGAGGTTAGTTTCCCAACCAGTAGGAGCAGTGGAGCATCTCTGGGAAGGGCTGCCTGTATGGTCACCATGAGGCATAGTGGGAAGGGAGGTACTTCCCCACGTCTCTCATTCTATCGAAAAATGAGGCCACATAAAAGCATCACCACATCTTCATGCTAAAAAAGGAATGCAGGCAGAGGGGAAAAAGCAGCCCTGAGAGGTCAGAGTTCACCACACAGATGCTATGACACCTGGGACCACCAGCACATCTCCTCCCTGTCCCTCTGAAAGCCTCACTCCAAAGTCTGAAATACCCCAGAAGCTGATGGTATTCACACTCTGATGATAGAAGAAAACTACCACGGTCTCAGGACAAACGCCATGTCCCCGTTCTGGCACATTCTGGCCAAGTGGCCCAGGCTCATAGCGTCAACTCTGGACCTTAAAAGCTGGAGTACAGAGCATTCGGTGGAGAGAATAATTTTATACAAGATAATTTGTGTTAAACCATCAGCACTCGACCTGGAATTCATTTATTAGATTCGCTTTTGAAAAAGACATAATGCTGAATGAATGGAGCCAAGAATGTACAAGTTTTAATGAAAATAAAAGTTTAAAGTGGGCTAACATATGGCCCACTGCTGTAGAGAAAGCTGGGTTGGAGAAATAGGGTCCTACTTGCCTGCCCAGAGTGATCACAAGAGGCAGAAGAATGCTGGGAACCTGAAGACAACTGGCTCAAACAGGGAGACATCATTAGAAAAATACCACCTTCTTGGGGCTCATTGGTGGAGCATCTGGCTCTCGATTCCAGCTCAAGTCATGATCTCACAGTTCGTGAGGTTGAGCCCTGTGTTGGGCTCTCTGCTGACAGCGTGGAGCCTGCTTGGGGTTCTCTCCCCCCCACCCCACCCTCTCTCTCTGTGCCCCGCCCCCCCGCTCACATGTTCACTCTCAAAATAAATAAGTCAACATCATATGTTTTCCCACAGATGTGGATCTTGAGAAACCTAACAGAAGACCATGGGGGAAGGAAAGGAGGGGAAAAAGTTACAAACAGAGACGGAGGGAGGCAAACCATAACAGACTCTTAAATACAAAGAACAAACTGAGGGTTGATGGGGGGTGGTGGAGAGAGGAAAGTGGGTGATGGGCATTGAGGAGGGCACTTGTTGGGGTGAGCACTGGGTGTCATATGGAAGCCACTTTGACAATAAGTTATATTTAAAAACAAACAAACGAATAAAAATGTTCATGGGGGCATCTGGGTGGTTCAGTCGGTTGAGTGTCTGACTGGCTCAGGTCATGATCTCAAGGTTCGTGGGTTTAAGCCCCGTGTCAGGCTCTGTGCTGGCAGCTCAGGGCCTGGAACCTGCTTCGGATTCTGTGTCTCCCTCTTGGCCCCTCCTCTCTCTCCCTTCCTCCCTCCCTCTCTTTCTGTCAAAAATAAAAACCTTAAAAACATTTTTTTAATAAAAAATAAAAATTTTTTCAAAGTAAAGTCCTAGGAGGGGTTTGACAGGTGAGGGTTGCTTCTGATTCCTGATGTCTTGCCAAGAGCATGCCCCTCTTTCCACATTCTCTTTGGGTCTCAGTCTTCCCACCTGCAAAATGGACGGAACACCACCGATCTCTTACGCTCAGTTACAGATTAAGTGAAGCAGCATTAGTCAAGCACCTGGCAGAGAGCTTGGTACATAGTAGGTATTCAGATAATAAGAGTGGACTCCTGTTTCCTTCTTGTGGACATTGCTCACTAAAAAAAAAAAAAAAAAAAAAAAAACACACAGTAATAATAGTAATACCATGAAAGAGCAAACGTACAGAAAGAAACCTGAACCCTGAATAATGAAGACTCACTATATATTCAGCTCAAAAGATGCAGGACAACTGCTTTAAAATCTTTTCTCTGGAGAAAAGAGGCAGCTTAGGGATGGGGAAATGAGGTCTCCCCCACACTGAGTCAAGCTATCTGTGGGCCTGAAGCATCTCAGGTTTGCCTGAGGTAGACAAATGTTCCCACCTTATCAGTGGGTTTCTTTCCTAATTAAAATGCATGAACTTCTGTAAGCTCCAGGTGCCCAGAGGAAGGGGGCGGGGTGAGAGGAGGAGAACAGCGAGCTACAAAGAATCTCCTCCCCCCCCCCCGCCCCCGTTTAAAAGCCAACCAAAAAAAAAAAAAAAAAAAAAAAAGGTTATTGCCAAAAATGTGAGCAAAAATCGTGATTGACCTGGCAACAGTGGTCTCTAAAGAGACACCAAATTAGGAAGGAAAAGAAAAAGAATGGATGGCCTGGAGGCCCTTCCCCCACGAAGGTGAAGGTATCTCTGTTTGGGGCTGGTGGCACCCAATTTCTGCCTCAGCTGACACTTTCCAAGTGACAGCATGGTAGGGAGCCAAGAAGTTTCCATAAGAGGACCATGGACTGTGAAAGTAATTGGGTCCTTTTACTGGGTCCTTTTTTCATGCCGACATTTTGCATTTATCATCTCATTATTCCTTATGACGACTCTTTTAATTTAAGGCCTCCTACCATCTCCACTTCATCCATGAGGTATCTGAAGCACCAAGATGGTAATCATCAGGCATCATAACCAATAGTTGGTAAAGATGGGATTAAAACTTTACAAGCTCCATGATAATAGCTAGCTTTTATTGGTCACTTACTAAATGCCAGGCACTGTGCTAAATCCTTTACCACCTTTCGTTTAATCCTCATGGCACCCGGAAGAGGTGGCTATTGTTAGGACACCCATTCTACAGGGAAGTAAACTGAGATTCAGACAAGTTAGGTGGCTCACTCAGGTTATACAGCCAGCAAGGAGTGGAAACAAGATCCAAACCCAGATTCCAAACCCATCTTGTCAAAGGTTGTGCTCCACACACCATGCAAAACAAACAACTGAGTGCAACGAGGATGGGGCGGGGGGGGGTCAGAACTGGAAAATTATGTGCTCTGGAATGGGGTTCTAGAACTTGCATTCCCGACAAGTTCCCAGGGGACACCGATGTTGCTGATTTGGGATCACACTTTGACAAAAGCTGATTGACAGACGGTGACCTGGAGGATGAATGTGGATGGGTGGAAGACAGAATGCACTGGAGAGAAAAAAGGGTTGCAATACTCAGAGCAGCTTCTGTGTGACGCACTCCCTACAACACTTTAGGACGCTGTGACTATCACCCTTTTACAGGTGAAGCACTTGGTGACCACGCCCCTGTCTTCTGGACTTTGGTCCTGTGGGATCCCAGGTTGGATGTCATACGTTCCAGGAACCTTCTCCCCAAACTCCTGGGCTTTGTGTTAGATGTACTCTGCAAGGTACCCATCATCTACCGAACAAGCATCAAGCTGCAGTAGGAAGGCAGGCTTCGTGTGTGTCTCCTCTCCTATGAAATGTAAGACCTAAAATTAAGGTCCAATAACATGGGCCACCTTGACATCTGAAACAGGGAGGGCTTTGGATGGCCTGACCCCCACTACCCCTCCCAAATGTGCTCCCACAGAGAAGGTCCTCCTTATCAAGGGGGACAAGCCACACTTCCTGCTTATCCCTGAGAGGCAGGTTTCAGCTCCTTGCCAGCTCATGGAATTATTCCAACAAGCCAATCACATCCTCCCGTGGGAAACAGGGATCCCTCTACCCTCTTGATACTACAGAAGAAGCCTCCTACAGTCCCTGGTACATGAGTAACAACCTGCCACTGTTCTCATCCATGCAGTGTCAGGTGTCCTGTCTTCAGCTATTCCCACGACCTGAGGGTGGGAATCCTTCCTTCACCAACAGAGAAAGACCCTGGATGGTGAGCTCCATGTGAGGGGACTTTGTCCATCTTGTGGTCTTCTCCAGAACCTTGTGTGTGCCCAGGGCATTGGAAGAGCAATTACAGACACATAGGATTGAATGGTTTCAAAACCTCACAACCACCCCCTGAAACTTTTTTTTTGACAAATGGAGAAACTGAGGCTTGAGAGTTAATATGACTTACCAGGCCTGCTGGCTGCCAGCCCACAGCAGAGGGACAATGTCCATGGAGAGCACAGAGCTGCCCTTGCTGGGTGAGCAGATCCCCGGGGAAAGATCCATCTGTTCTGTGGACACCCTGCTGGACCAACTCTGCCACCGGCCAGGGGCTCAGCAGTCGCAGGGAGCTGCTCTGAGCAGTTCTCAGGTCGCCTTCTCTCTCTGCCTGAGCACACCTGAGAAATTGGGCCTGATGCGATGAAAAGATGCATTCTCAGAAGCCCTGTTCTGGGCACATGTGTGATTCCAGTCACACCAGAAGTAGCACGAAGTATGTTCTAGTGCTTAGAATCACAGGTGCCCTGACTGTGTACCAGGGGTGATGCAGGATCGGGGGGGATGGGGGGACAAGGCGTCCACTCAGCACTTTCCAAGCTCATGTCGTAAAAATATTTCAGCAACAACCACACCCTCCACTTCATGTGTCCAGCTCTGTGACAGGCTTATTATGTACCATGTGCCATCTAATCCTCACAGAAGAGCTAAGAGCAGGGGCACTGAGGACAAGAGGTCATGGAACACACCATGTTGCACAGCCACAGTCTGAACCCCGGATTCTGTGGCTCCCAAGTCTGTGCTGCAAATGTCCCCTCCGTGTCCTAGGTATGATGGAGGAGGAACAAAAACCACAGATAGCACAGAACCTTTCTTCTGAGACTTTACAGCCTACTCAGGGAAGAGACAATACTCACAGGGAAAAATAACTTAAGAGCTCCCATAAAGGACTGGTCTGATAACATCAAAGGCGGGGTGGGAGTCACCTTCCCTACTATGGAAACACCAAACAGCCTCACACCGAAGATTTCCTTTTGGGGAAAAACATTAGTACAAATCTCAAATGCCCATTTAAAATACCATCAGTAAAAAATAAATAAATAAATAAATAAATAAATAAATAAATAAATAAATAAATAAATAAAATAAAAATAAAATAAAATAAAAATAAAAATAAAAATAAAATAAAATAACATCAGTCATATAAGGAACTAACGTATAAAAGGGTTTTTCCTACAGACCCCACCCTGCTAAGTGTTTATATGGAAAACGGAAGATCCATTTGGAGCAATCTTTTCTTTAATTTGTCAAGGGCTCCATTATGTACCAGGCATTGTGCTAAGGGCTTTACATACATGTATATTCTCAAAATAACTTAAAGAGATCATGGTCATATCTGTTCCATTTTACAGATAAGAGAGCTGAGGCAGAGAGATTAAGCCTGGATTTTCAAACTGAACTCTGTGACTCATTAGTAGGATATAAATTATTTTACCAGGTCACGGCAAGCATCGTTTTAAATGAGTACACAGGAGAGGGCATGGGAGGGGAATGAGACAGAACAGAATGGTAACCATATGGAAGTATTACTTCTTCTGTTTTATTTAAGGACATGTGTGTGTATGTGTGTACAATCCATAGTATTGTAATATACTACTTCATGCTATTACAATACTATGGTAATACACCGGAGCCGTGGGGCTCTGTGAAAGGTTTGAAAGCCACTGGGTTAACTAACTTGATGGAGGTTTCAAGTCTAGAGATTTGTGAAGCCAGGGTTCAAACTGACATCGTCTTTTTCCAGAGCCTATACTCTTCACCTCTAAGCCAGTGCTGTCCAATAAAAATATTTAAAAGACCCACACATGCAATTTAAAATTTTTTGGTAGGCACATTTAAAGTAAAGAAGCCACATTTAAAAGTTACTAAAATTGGGGCGCCTGGGTGGCTCAGTCGGTTAAGCATCCGACTTCGGCTCAGGTCACGATCTTGCAGTCCGTGAGTTCAAGCCCCGCATCGGGCTCTGTGCTGACTGCTCAGAGCCTGGAGCCTGTTTCAGATTCTGTGTCTCCCTCTCTCTCTGACCCTCCCCCGTTCATGCTCTGTCTCTCTCTGTCTCAAAAATAAATAAACGTTAAGAAAAAAAACTTAAAAGTTACTAAAATTAATTTTAACATTTTTTGATATTGTGTTACATAGAATGTAGTATCATTTCAACATGTAAAAATTAATTTTAAAATTAAGTCAATACAAATGGAGTTGTTTGGATCTCCAAAGGCAAGGGAAGTAAAAGCAAAAATGAACTATTGGGACTTCATCAAGATAAAAAGCTTCTGCACAGCAAAGGAAACAATCAACAAAACTAAAAGGAAACTGAAATAACAGAAGATATTTGCAAATGATAGATCAGATAAAGGGTTAGTATCCAAAATCTATAAAGAACTTACCAAACTCAACACCCACAAAACAAATAATCCAGTCAAGAAATGGGCAAAGACATGAATAGACACTTTTCCAAAGAAGACATCTAGATGGCCAACAGCCACATGAAAAGATGCTCAACATCACTCATCATCAGGGAAATACAAATCAAAACCACACTGAGATACCACCTCACACCAGTCCGAGTGGCTAAAATTAACAACTCAGGAAAGAACAGATGTTGGTGAGGATGTGGAGAAATGGGAAGCCTCTTGCACTGTTGGTGGGAATGCAAACTGGTGCAGCCACTCTGGAAAACACTGTGGAGCTTCCTCAAAAATCTAAAAGTAGAACTACCCTATGACACAGCAATAGCACTACTAGGAATTTATCCAAAGGATACAGGAGTGCTGATTCACAGGGGCACTTGTACCTAAATGTTTATAGCAGCACTTTCAACAATAGCCAAATCATGGGAAAAGCCCAAATGTCTATCAACTGAGGAATGGATAAAGAAGATGTGGTTTATATAAGTATACAACGGAAGGAGAAAGAATGAAATCCTGCCATTTGCAGCAACATGGATGGAACTGGAGAGCATTATGCTAAATGAAATCAGTCAAAGAAAGACAGATACCATATGTTTTCACTCATATGTGGGTCCTGAGAAACTTAACAGAAGACCAAGGTGGGGGGGAAGGGGAAAAAAAAGTTACAGAGAGGGAGGGAGGCAAACCATAAGAGACTCTGGGACACTGAGAACAAACAGGGTTGATGGGAGGTGGGGTAGAGGGAAAAGTGGGTGATGGACATTGAGGAGGGTACTTGTTGGGATGAGCACTGGGTGTTGTATGGAAACCAATCTGACAAGAAACTATTTTTTTTAAAAATGGAGTTGTTTGGGAGTTTTTTGTTTTTGTTTTCTTACCTTTTTTTGGACCAAGTCCAGGAAATCTGGTGTTTGTTTTACACTTGCCAGCACATCTCAGTTCAGACATGCCCTCCTTCAAGTGCTCAGTAGCCACATAAGACTAGTGGCTACCATATTGGGCAAGAGCTCTCTCAACTACACTACCTCTAATATCCCTTTTGACACTGGGCCCTCATCCTTAGATCTTACCGCAGAGGAAGTTTTCCTGCCCTATTCTGTCCACCCCTGCAAACGTCTAGTGGCCTCTTCCACAAAGCTCCAGAACATCTAAACCCCAAACCCAATGTCCATTTGAGCTTTTTCTTTCTACTTCCCTTGGCACCTGTTTGATTTCACATCCTTGCTAGACCATCAGGGAGAAGAACTGGTAGGAAAAGGACCCCACAGCCAAGACCTGCTGGAGCGGGGTGAGGACAAAGGCCCTGAACAATAGGAACCTGTGTGGAGTGACGGCCTGACCGTGCTGCTGGCAAAACTGCAGGCCCGTTGGCAGCTTAACACCAGCTTTAAGAAGCACATCCTCCTATTCAGCTTTGCAGAGACACACTTGATCCTTCACACTCAGCCCTGACAGAAATCAGCTGACCTTACCTCCACATCTTTGCCAAAATAAGCTGACTGCAGAAATGCAAAAAGACTGGCATCTGGAGAGTCATTAGAAGAGGCAACACCCATTAGATAATCAGAACCACCCATTAGATAATCTGATAAATACCAGACATAAATATGCCGTAACGATGGTTGGTAAGCTTAAAGCCCCGGATAGCCATTACCCGGCATGCTCACTGTTCCTGTGAAGGGAGAGAGAGGTCTTTGCACAGACACAAAGAAAGGCTAGGCTCATTGCCCAGCAACAGTCAGGGCCAGGAAGACAGAGCAGACAGCTTCAGGCTCTTCTCATTCTCCCATGGACCCCGCTGCCATCTCCTGAGGAAGAGTGATTTTCAGTCCACCCATTTGGTTTCCAAAACCTCTCCAGAGAATGCTGAATAGAAGGAGGACTCAGGGGGAGGAAAATGAAATAGGGGCTGGGAGAAAACGATCAGGCACTTTTGCACGCATGGTGTGGCACCAATCTTGGGACCACGAAATGGAATTTAAGTCTGTGGGGTGTTTGTTCTTGGCCCTTGAAGGGATGGAGAGCTCTTCGATCATTCACTGGCTTCCTATTCAGTGAGCACCTACCATGTGCAAGGCACTCCATCTGGGTTCCAAGCACTCAAAGATATTCTGCCTGCCCTCTTAACATCCTGGAGCTTGATACGCCAGCCAACAAAATAGGATACCAAGAATACAGCATAGCAGGGGACACAACAGAGGTGTCAACCAAGCACAATAGAGGCCTGGAGGAAGGAATCATGAACATGCTTGGAAAGTGTCAGGGATGGGTAACTAGCGCCCATGAGATAGATAGCTCTTTACAACTTACAGAAGCTTCTCAGGAGCATTCAAGTCTTATGGTATTTACTAGGTCCAGTAGGATGTACATTTCATCACTGAGGAAATGGAGGCTCAGACATCAAGGTACTCATTTATAAGATGGGGGAAGAAACAGGGCATCTGGGTGGCTCAGTCAGTTGAGCATGGGATCTTGATTTCAGCTCAGGTCATGATCCTAGGGTCATGGTATCAAGCCCTGAGTCAGGCTCCATGCTTGGTACGGAACCTGTTTGAGACTCTCTCCCTCTGCTTCTACTTCTCTCTCTCTGTCTCTCTCTCTCAAAAAAAAAAAAGTTTTAAAAAAAAGGTTACAATGGTGACTTTTTTTTAGTGTGAATTTCACCCTGGAAACAAACTTAGCAGTCTATGTGGCTCTTTGAAAAAGCTGGTTTCAGTAGGTTTGTGTCTATCACAATTAAAAGTTGCTGACATAAGTGATTATGTTAAATGTCTTATCCAGGGCACATGATGCATAGAGTCCAGGGCCTGGACACAACTTGTGTCTGGTCACCTGCTGACCTAGCTTTTTCTCCTCCACACCATCCCTCACTTAACATGGACGATGGAAGGCTTTTGCAACTCATCAACAGACAGTTGGCTTCTTCCCCAAACCTGCCCATAGGTGGGGAGCATCCATCCAAGTGTATTTATTTTAGGTCCTGTCAGCAGACACCAGACTTTATTAAAAGGATGTTAGCAAGCTTCTTTG
The DNA here is from genome assembly GCF_024362965.1 of Panthera pardus. Classification (NCBI taxonomy): domain Eukaryota; kingdom Metazoa; phylum Chordata; class Mammalia; order Carnivora; family Felidae; genus Panthera; species Panthera pardus. The sequence goes on along the minus strand of NW_026526765.1, from coordinate 47,031,238 downwards.
CTTCCCTGATTTTGTGAGAATTCTTAACGACTCCAATGTGCATATGTCATTTTTCAGCAAAATCTAATTTCCAGAGAAGGAACATTTGATGCTCTTGAAATGTATCACTCTTCATTTTGCTCCATGGCACATGCTGGACACATTACTCAGTCATTTGTCATATCTCCCCTCACCTACTCCATTCAGGTACAGAGTTAGGTACATCATCCACAGAGGCAGAAAAATCAGTGAGGTGCTAGGTTAAAACCTGAGCCAATGTGGCAGAAACTTCCTGATCTTGTGTTTCACAGAATCTTGGATCAATAAGAGACCTTGAAACTTTTAAGTCACAGAACTTTTGCAGTAAAAAACAAAACCCTTAAGCTTTGATTTAACTATGAAGGTTGAATGATAATTTATAGCCAGTGATTCTTGTTGTTAGAGCTTAAATAATAATATAAATAGCCTAAAGTTTAGAGAAGCAAAGATGGTGGGGTGGTTATATACTCCCTACTTTCAAGTTGCTTATGAGAAGATAGGGTGTGTGTTCAAGTCTGTGGTACAATACTTGGTTCACATTTTACATGCATTACCTCACGTCGTGGGAGTAGTCCTCCTTTTACAGATGAAGAAACTGAAGCTCAGCAGTTTCCATGATGTACTCCAAGGTCCAACATTAAGTTAGTGAAGAAGACAGGTATGATATCAAAGCCCATACTCTAAACCACCATGATGGAAGAGAATGATTACATAATAATATTTTAGAGTCACATATTGAGTGGAAGATTTAATGCTTTACAGCACCTTATAATTTTCAGAAACTTCACACTTGGAATATATTCATACAGACATTAAGAGCTAAAAGACTTCTGAGATGAGAGAGATGATCAAGGGCTGTAACCAATGGGTAACATTTCATAGATGAGGTGGGCTTTGAAGGATAGCTTGTATTTTAGTAATTAACAAGAGAGCAAAGGGCAGCACGGGATTGGGGAAAGAACAAAGGTGAAAGCATGGTGGAGGGGTGGTGGTGACAAATAGCTGGCTAGGGTGATAAAGGATTCTCTTAATTCCCAACATGGAATACAGTAAGTATCACAAAAAGCTTTGCTTTGGGGATCCCTTCCTCATGGAAAACTAACAACAATAACAATAATAATACTATCACCATTCACTGGGCAATTTATAGGTGAGCTAATCACAGTGCAAAGCACTACTGGTAACTATCTGCTTGGGTTAACCTCCTCTGGTAACCAAACACAACACCCATCTGGATGATTACATGCACACATTTGCAGGCCATATGGTCCTCTCCGAGCTGAATCCAACCCTAGCTCATAGGCGAGCCATGTGACCCAAACCTACACCAATTGGAACATCATATATTAGCAGAACCTGGCCTTGATACTGATTCAAAGATGAACATGATGCCAGTCAGAGCCAATAATATGACTTTTTCCCTGAACAGATATAGGGGTTGGAGCTACTGCTGCCATCTTGCTGAAGAGATGCAAAGTTTGCGTAACACTGTTGGAGATCTGAATACCATCCTACTTCTGAACTTCACTTCAGTCAACAGTAAACTGCCTCTTGGCTCATGCTGGTTTGGGTCAGGTTTTTGGTTACTCTTAAATTAAGAAGTCCTAATCAATATAAGCATGTAAACGAACCTCATTTAACCCTCCCAACAATACCATGAGGTAAATGTTAACAGGTATCGTCCCCCTCTTTTTGAGATAAGTGGTTGAGGCACAGGGAGGTCAAGCCACCAGCCGGCTGGTGGAGGCAAGTGTGGTTCTAGAGCCAACACTCCCAATCACCATACCAGCTGGCTGGAGTCTAGCTCTGCTCTTATGAAACAGGACTCTCCACAAGCTGAAAATAAGTCTTTCCACTCAAAATAATTCTGAAGGCTTAAAATACCTTAGAGGGTGTAAATTTTCTCAAGCTCCTTTAGGTTTGCAACGATCCCTTTTTGGCTTCAGTTGTCTCCCTGAAAAGAATCATTTAAGCAATAAAAATGCCTCTCTGCGAGTCATCCTTCAACTGCTGATACTTCACGTTCTCAAAAATTACGGATAAAAATAACAATGCACAGTAGCAAAGACTACACGGCCGCTGGAATGGATGGAAGGGAAGGGAAGAAGAAGTCCTGACCCAGTGTTTTATGTGTCAGCATATAAGAAGTTTGGATCGACACTTGATAATTCTCAAAGTCTGTTTCTTAATCAAAGTGTACTTTTGTTTATCATACATACACAAAAAAAGTCCTGGACTGGTGGCATGGGAAGCAACAGCTGCTCCTTCCTGAATGCCTTGAAAATTTGAAAATAAAATTAAATAATTACTAGCTAGGATGATAGTTTGATGTGCCTCCCTCATCTGGGCAATTTTCTTTGTTCAGTTTCCCAGCAATTTGCCAGAGGCTTGGGAATCCTTCAATGCCAGAATAAGCAGCAGTAGTCTTGAAACAGCAAAAGGAAGGAGACTGCACCAGGTTATGCCCACAGCCTCAAATAACTCTAAGTCCCATTGATATTCCCAGGGAGCATCGAAGGTACACTCCAGCCATGAATTTGCTGGGCTTAATCAGTGTAACGGAGGCAAAGGGCTGGCAGATGGGAGCAAGAGAGTAGAGTCCTAGTTCACACTGCCTTTAACTTTGAGTCCCATGCTACCAATTATAAAATGGCAAATGAAGACTGTAGGACTTTGTTGGATTCATTAAATAAAAAGGTTATATACAGAGTGAATGGAAGCATGGGCTTTGGAATCACAAAGAGTTGGATTGACAGCTCACCTGTGACTCCATATATGCTACCCTGATCAAGTCATTTACCCTCACAGGCCTCAGTTCTTAGGACTATTGCTAGGGTTAAATGAGAATATCCACTGAGCACAGTCTCTCTCCCAGCATTAGGGGAAATTAAAGTTAACCATCACTATTTTATTAGCACTATTAATCAAGTTTAAAATTCTGTGTGATTGCAAGGGCAATAATGCCCTTCCCACCAAAAGCTGTATCTGAATGCTTCTTGAAATATGTTAACAATGTAAAGATTTGACCTTCACAAACAATGGTTTTTGTTTTGTTATTATTACTATTCTTACCAAAATGCAGAAATGTGAGTGTATCTGAATAGTCCCAAGCACATGCCGACAGTATAAAGGCTTGGCTTCAATTTGATGAATGTGGAACTTTGGGTGCTGACAGAATGGCAGTTTAGACAAACTCCAGCACATATGCCAAGCCTGGCCACTCTCCAACATCACCCTTCACCACTGCCTTTAAGGGGATGTTTCAAGAAACTTAACTCTTCAGTCACACATTAAATCATAGCCATTCACTCTCAAGGTCCATCCACTATCATTTGGATCCTGTCCAAATGATTAGGAGAAAACATATTTTGTCATCCACAGGTCTGCTGCCTAAGAGTACTTCTGGCAAACCTCAGGACTCACAGAAGCTGCCAAAAATCTTCATTTTTGATCAGATGGTTTGAAATTCCCAAGGCAGGGAACCTGGCAGGGGATGTGGCACTATCAGAGAAATCAGACAAATTGAGTATTTGTAGCTGTAGATACAGTGGTTCCATTGGCCTCAAGGTAGCATCCTCCAAATGAGTCTGTGCTTGGTTACAGTAATCCATACAGATCTCTCAAATCTCTGAAACTCAGCAGCTCTCAGTGTCTGTACCTTACAATTGAATGCATAATGGTATGTCCCGTGGTAGTAGTCTGATGGTCTTACAAGTTTCCCAGTTGAGTAGAAAGAATATTAGAACAGGAATCCAGGTACCAGGTTCCAGCCCCATGGCCATGGGTGTGTACAACAGCCATGTAGGTGTGCCACATGGATCCCTCTTCAAGAAGGGACTTAGCACTCAGGTGCAAGGACTATACTTGTCTGACAGCCTGGAACGACAGCAGCTTCAGGATCCACTTTTGAGCTAAGAACATGACACTTTTCCTGGACAGTCTGCAGTCAGTGATTGAACACGGTGAGAGTAGGAGGGTCCAGACACTTCTTCTCGACATGGTACTTCTCTAATGTGCTGCCTGTGCTCTGGGGCCCCTTACCTCTGGCAGATACTCACTGTGGTCTGAGGCTTTCACTCCCCCAAATCCTGCTTCCTCTACTTTTCCTTTCATAGTTCAAAGATCAACACAAGGATCTGGAACTCTCCCTAAATGATCTGCTTCCTCCTTGCATTTTTCATCATTGTTAGCAACTGCTTGGGCTCTGAACTCAGTTTAAGTGTCTCTGTCCTGGAACTGACACAGGGCCAACTCGTCTAAACCTCTGTGGACTTTTCTTTTAAAGCAAGCATAGTAATAATCAAGGGGAGGGGAGAAATAAAGAAGGAGACAGTAGTTTTGCAGGAAAATACCTTTAAGGTATAAATAGATCCTCCTCACCACAATTTCTCTACACCCTCCAAGCCCTCTCCCCACCACCATTTACACCAAGGAGTTCTTTATAACAGGGGATGGCTGATAGGGCACAAACACAGAAATACAGAGAAGCTGTTTCAGTTTCTAAGGCATAGCTTTTGAGACCTAAGAGCCAAGCTTTTTGATTCACACATGTACGCCCTAAAGTACTAGGCACAAAATTTGTGCCCTACAATAAAAAAAAAAAAAGTGAAAGAAAAAGTGCTGCACTTAGTGATCCTCTACATAAGAACAGAACAGAATGAGAAGAGACTACAAAGGAGAGGAGGGAGAGATCAGTGGAGCTTGGCATTGAAGGGGTTGAGCCTGGAAGAGCCACCTGATGATGTCATCACTGTCACCAACATGGATCATGGAGCTTCCCTTCAAGAAAACAAACATCTTCCCTCATCCCTTAGAGCCCCAACCCACTGACCTCCCAGTCCCTGTGTGGGTTATCCTCTGCATGGCCAATGCCAAGGGGCTTTCATAAGTTATCCTTGCTCGGAGACAACACCTACTGATCATAGTCACAGGAATGTCACCTCTCTGGACCTTGAGACTTGGCTCAATCTCCATGCAACCTACCCCCACACACACAGACAACCTCTTTCTCAACATCTCAGGAGTACTCATCACCAGCCCACAGCTTCCTGAGACAAAGGTAAACTCTAAATACTTTGAAGAATGGTGCTAAGGGGTAGTGTGGCAAGAAAAGCCATCAGCACCCCAAAATAACACAGTGAATGAACAGAAATAGTAATAATAACAACTATTTTATGTAGTTCTGTATATACCTGAATACCTGCCAGGCTCTACAAGCTGTTCCTTCCAGATATAACCCCATGAAACCTCACGACAACCCAATGAGGTAGGTAACAATGTTGTCCCCATTGTATAGTCAAGGTAACCAAGGTTCAGAGATTTGCCCAGACTCGCTCAACTGGAAGTGGAACAGCAGGGGTACACTTAATTCAGATCCTTTCCCAACTATCAAACTGTCCGTCTGCAAGACAAGAAATGTCTTAGACTCTTCCTCCTCCTCCCTCTCTCCTATCACTATCAGCCTGGTACTACACAGCTAGAAGATTCTAGATAAATAGTTCATGCTTTGACCAACCGATTTACATATTTTCCCCTCAGAGAAGAAAAAAAGAAAACTGGTCGAAATGTGTATCTCCATTTTCTCCACACCCGTAGAATTCCTGGTACATATGCCTGGAAGGAGGTGGGAAGCAGTGAGTGCACATCCACACACGAGATTTTATCTCAGTCTTTTCATTTCATTTGACAGGAGAAATACTGATTAAAATCTGCTGCACATGTCACAAAAAGGTAACTGGGTTCTTCATTTTTTTCTGTGCAGAGGCAGCCACAACTATACTTCAGGAGGTAACTCTTCATGCATAAAATTACTAATAGACACCATCTATCTGATGAATGTCTTCTCCTTAATAATTTATATCACTTGATCTATTTTCAAAGGTTAGTCTTACATTAAAATTACAATTTTGAGTAGGTCAGCCTGTTATTTAAGGATAAATTATTTCACCCCTTCATGTTACTGTTGTGTTTGGATAATGATGAGGTTTTTATTTCTAGCCCCAGTGAAACCATGGAAGGAATTGCTTTCTTGATCTAACCTCTCTCACCCTGAATCTTATTCCTTGATTCATGCTGACTCACTGCCCAGAACTAGCCTGCGTGTTTTAAGACACCGTATTCATATTCTTGTCTTCTTGCTACTTATCTACATTTCTCTCCTCTCTCTGGCCACCTGTCCCCACTTTCGTTCCTCACCCCACTTTCCCAACTGAAGGACAACCCATTCTCTCACCCATTCTCAACCCAGGCTCTCTCACTGCTCACAGAGCCCTGTACTTGTGTCATCACTGTCCAGTCTCTTCCAAAGAGGGAATGAATACCTCTGAAGAAGATCCACACAGCGCTTCCTAGACTCTGACTCATCACTCATTTAGCAAATAAGAATGGAGAAGCTCTTTAGTTAGTGGAAAGAAGACCAAAGAGAGGCTAGTGTGAATCTCCTAAGATCCAGTTCAGCAGGTCCACCACTCCTGGTGTTCATTCCCTCCGAGTGATGGAAAGAAGGCAGGCTATGAAGTGAGCTAGTCCTGGGTTCAAATTCAACATTCCTCACTACTTAACAGTAGGAGCCAAAACAATCTGAGCCAGCTTCTTTTAAGAAATGAGGATGGTAATACATTACTCAGGCTCATTGTGAGTTAACAAGTTAAAATAGGGAAAATATCCTATGTAATGCTAACATGTTAGGTGAAAGTTAATAAAAATTTGTTAAATGAGTCAGAAAAATCATCTTTAATGAAAATTTTGTTTGGCCAAGATGACTAGAGGTTGCAGGTTCAGAAGAAATAAGACGTTCCCCGTGTTGAGTAGAGGCTAACACCATGGTTGCTTCAATACATCTTCAAACCTTGACCCCACCACTAACCAGTTCCCCTACCTGTGACAAGCTGCTTCCCCCCCCCCACCGCCTCCCCCAGTTTTCTTATCTGCATAACTGACACGTACATCACCAAGCTTGCAGAAGCTTAAATGAGACAAAACCTGGACGAGACATGGCACATTGCCCAACACCAAGCAAACCCTTTATGAAGACAAGGGATCACTACCAAGATGAATAGTGTCAAACAGAGCAAACTGTCTCCACTGCATCTACCTCTTGACACATTTGTAAAAGCTGACCAAAAACAAAATTCTTTGTGACTGGAACTATATAACCAAAAAGGGATTTCTTATTATTATTCGGAATAACAGACTAAACAAATGACTTATTGGGCAAAGTGCAAACCCCACAAGGCCTTTTTCCCACTGACCCAAATGCATGCACACAGATGCTCGAGAAAGGTATAGGGTTGGTTTAATTAAAGGAGAATTCTGTCATTGCTCTGAGTGTACAAAGTCATAAAGTGTGGATGTTTAAGAGAGAGGCTGAAGTAATGTGCAAGAACTTAATTGATACTCTAAAGCTGTTGATTGTAAATATGCTCAGGAGGTAGATAAGTTCACACTGTTTTATGGCAGGAAGGTTTTTTATTGGTAATTTCACGTAATTGTGAAATGGGAAGAATCACTGGGCCGGAGGTTTTCTATGTATTTGGCAGGAAACATAACCTGCTTTCCAACCATGAGGAGGCCCCCCAGGAGCCACTGGCCATGACCTTCTATTTTCTGGGTGAAGAGTTTTCTTTGAAAGGGACAGAAGGAGGAAACAAAGTTGTTCAGAAGGAACGGATCCCATTCGTTGTTTTCCCAAGCTTGTTCCTCTGTTCCCAGAATTGTCCATTGAATCTAAGCCTGTGCATTTTAGTGTTCTTTCAGCTACTGGCATCAGAAACCTAGTCCAACCAGTGATGCTGAGGGAAGAGGTGATGTTACTCTGGTAAAGCCTCACCAACTGACAGGAACTGAAACAGAGAACGTCTTCAAGAAGCAATGCATTGGCCTCCTCCGTCTCGTGTGCATGCCTCACACTTGGGCTTCTTCATTTTCTCTCGCTGATTTCCTTATCTCTATTCTATTTCATCTCCTTGTACAGTGGCTCTGTCCTCTCTCAGTAGATGGGCTCCTCTGCTCCTTTTCAAACATGGCAGGGGATGAATGCACCCCAGTTCCCAAATTTAACCTAAGTTGAAATAGCTAGCAGAAAATTGGCCTCTCAGGTGAGACACTATTGGGTCAGATGTGCATCATCTTTGTTTATTGGGGCGCATGGTAACAACAGGGTGCCAACGCCTTCTGAGGCTGTTTTCAGAGAAAGGTCATAGGCTGAGCAGTTATCCTAATAGGTACCTACTGCACGGAGATATAGAAGATAGGAAGTTTCTACTTCCTAGGGATGAGGAACAACCATTGACTGAAAATGTTAACAAATGTAGAGAAGAATTATAATCTATAGCTTCTTCCTTCCTCAAGCATAATGGAACTAAGAGGTTTGTGTTGTTCCAATCCAAAGACCATCTCCCATGTGTGTTCAGAGGAGATAAGGAAGCCTGGATGGAACAGATCCTGAAGTTCTCCTCTACTAATGGCATAGTTTGGAATCCTTCCTTTTCATCTTGAATAAGTAAGTTGAGCACTTTGCAGAGTGCCTATTTAGAGAAGCAGAAACATTCATTGAAGTCAACATAGGCTTGTCCTTTCTGCTTTGTTCCATTGCTAAAGATAGAATCTGAGGATCTTACCATGCCTTAAATTATATCCACTCAGTACAAAATAAATTGGATTAAATGTCAACTGTGTTGCTGATAGATTTTTATAATAACTCCACCTTCAAAGAACACTGGTCTACAAGTGCTGTCTCATAATTATTTGGCCTCACAAGACAAAAGCTATTTTTTCCCATGCTCCAGCTAGCAAAACTGATGCTCAGAATGAAGGGTTCCCCAAAGTCAGTTGATGTATAAATGGTAAAGCCAATAACAAAATTTGTAACTTCTCACTTAGAATCCAATTGCCTTTGTACCATATTGCTTTGCTTCCCTATAGGCAAACTACCTGTTATTTTCCCCTTTGCCGCATCAGGGCCACTCTCCACACTTCTTCATCCTGCTTTGTACCCTGGAAGGATGACCACTGATTAAATTAACAGAAGCCCTTGGCTTCCAGCTTCTAGTGAGTGGAGTCAATAGGAAACACCAGCAACGCAAGGGAGTGAGGTCAAAGTATGTATTTTCTGGATTCCTTCTTGCAGGGTGTTTCTATCAAAGGCCACAGCACCTTTTGGACAGCCAACACTTTCTCCAGTTCCAGTTACTCCTTCCTCCACCTTTTAGGGCTGAGATGGTATCATCTATCTCTTGACTGCTGCTAACCCTAAAAAGCTGCACCACCCTTTGTTGGTTTCCCTTAGCTCTTCCCTCTATTACACTCACCTGAATTAACCAGTTCGAGCGCCCCCTATTTTTCCTACCACAACTATGACTGAGCTACAAGCAGTGTGCCTTAACCCCCTGATTATTGTTTGAGGCTTACACAGATGTCTTTAATAGTTTTTAATAGATGTTTTAACATCCTCTGAGGAAGACAGACTTGACAATCTTCTGCTGGCAACTCACCACCCACAAATACTCTTTCAATTTCAGTCAAAGAATAAAAATGTTTTTTCCAAATACCAGCTTCTTTCCATCCATACCGAAGGCCATGCCCTTTGTGGGTCTCAGTCTTACGTAGGCAGTCAGGATGGCTGGAACATGTTGTCACAGTTCTTATCTTTCACATTTGGGATTAGCTCTGTCCCTTCATACCGGAAGCTCCAAAGAAAAGAAAATATTCAAAGCATTTGCCTATCTGGGGGGACATGTGGGGGAAACGCTGGAATTGAGAGACAGAAATATAAGAAACAGAGACAGCAAAGAAGAGAGCTTGATACATCGCACCTAAAGCTGCAAAACTGCACAACCCCAGGAGGCAGCCCAGTCCATACAGCCTGCTGATTGGCAGGAATAATTCCTGAGCTTCAGTCAGCTGTGGATTTTCTGGTATATCTTATTCTGCAGAAGGCAAAATACAGAGAGTGGTTTATTTTAAAGTTGAGTGTTTTAAAACACCAAAGGAGAGAACTTTTAAATGGGTCACCATATTCCTCTCTTCACCCAGATATACACACATAAGAAGTCAACATTCCCCATGCAAATTACCCTGTATTGCCATTTTGGTGTTTACTGATCCCTGTCAGCCAACTGTGCTCAAAACACTAGCAACAATCATACCCCAAATGACAAATTTACTCAATCAGAGCAGCTTTTCTATGTCTTCTGACTGCCCCAGGATCTAGCACAGTGCCTGGCACGCAGCAGGCATTCAGGAAATGCTTTTAGATAAAATTGAATGACTGCAGGATTTTGGAAAGTGCTAGAGCAGTGGAATCGTGTTGGAGAGAGAAGAGAAACAAAGATGGAGGGGGCTCTGAGAGAAACAGAATGCAAGATCTATTCTGCTATCAGACTCCTTCCTGTGGCTCCTTTCTTTCCTGCTCTCCATTCTGGCAAGAGCTGGTTTCTCAGAAGCCAGTCAAACATGGTTGTTTTTCTAATTCTAGCTGTAAATGAGCATTAACACAGGCATTTCAACTCAACTTGTGTCTGCCCTTACCAATAAATGCTTAACAATTGAAGGAAATAAGTTCCAAATTGTTCTCAGAGGAGCACACAGCACGGCACAAGATGAGGATGGCTCCCACTGCATTCTATTCCTTCTTACCGAAAAGTCACACACCCGAAGGAGGGCTGTAATAAAAGACATCTCCAGCCCTTCTTGCCAGTCAGCACCTTAGTTTTTCCTGGGTGACAAAAAGACTCAAAAATAGTTTGTCGCTGTTTCCAGTTTCCACAAGGACTTCAGTGTGTTGCTGAAGGTAAAATATTCAGCTCCCCAGAAAGCTGGGTGGCAAAGTGAATTCCTTGTGGTAGAGCAAAAGGTCTTATTTTATTCTCTCTGGTACAGCAAGGGACAAGGCCACCCCCATCACACCCTGCTAGCCCCCCTGCCTCCCCACATAGAAATTTTAGGCATAGTCATGCCATAGCACCCTTCCTTACACCTGATACTCAAAATCTGGAGATTTCATCTCAAACAAATTCAAGATACATTTTCTGAGTTTTAGAGCTAGGAACTACAGAAAATATTAAGATAAACAAAGTTGATCCTTACCCTTAAGGAACTTACAATCTACCATTTTATTTTCATTTTATTCATTTATCTTCCCCCAACCTACAAAGGATTGAGGAGGCTTAAAAAAATGTAAATGCTAGAATGCAGTAAGCTAAAACTTGGGAAACGCCAGTGAAGAAATCAGGAAAGCAATAAAATGAAGACAAGGAGCAGAAGGTGAAGCTAAGAATGAAGTTAGTACCCAGATTACAGGCTCTAAGATCCTGTACACTTGGCTAGGCGTGATCCTCAGTTTGACTGTAGGATTTCTACCACACAAGATACAGTCTAGTAGAGGAGACAAGCCAGGTCTTCCAAGAACCATGAAGACGAAAGGCGTAAGCTCTAGGGCCAGCTCACCTGGGTTCCAAATCCCAGATCCTTCTTATGTGACCTACAGACAATCAATCAATTTTCCTAAATTATAATTTATGTGTAAACTAGTTATAATGGTACCTGCCTCCATACAGTTATCTGAGGAATAAAATAATTTATTCCTGTAGGAATGTGAAGCACCCAGTACACAAAAAGTGCTCCCTAAGCATTGGCTAGTACAAGACAGAATATAACAGATGTTGTAACAGAAGTTCAAGTTCATTACCATAAGAATATAGAAGGAAAAGATTGATTTTGGCCGAGGATAGGGAAGAAACTAGATTAGGAATCACTTTGTAGAGGCAGCAGTAACCAAATGAAGTAGCAGAAACATTTTGGCTAATAGATGGAAGGAAAAAGGAAGATATTTTAAGCAGAAGGAACAGTGCAAGTGTTAAAATAGAAAAGTACAGCGGGTGCTCAAGGAACAAAAAGTATTCGAGAATCCAGAAGTGAAGTGGGTTTTTTATCATCACTGTATTCCTCAGGAAACTTGCGATTGCAAGTGACAGAAACCCAATGCAAACTGCCTCGAGAAAAAAAAGTGGATTGTATTATTTCATACAACTCAGAAACTCAGAGGTAGCTTCACACAACTAGGTCCAGGACATCCAACAACATATTATCAAAAATCAGATTCTCTCCTCTCAGCTTAACTATTTTCCATGTATAATTCCTTCTCAGGCAGGAAAACTACCCAGCAGCTCCCTATCTACTACATCTAGGCCCATGGAAATGCCCACATAACCATCCCTTAAGAGGTAAATGAGGAAATTTTGGAATATTTTGGAAAGTATTTTGGACCACCTTCTGGGCACAAGGTAGGAATGTACTCCCCCAGCCCCCTTTGCAGGGAAAGGTGGCTGTGTGACTAGCATCAGCCAGACATACATGAGTGGAAGTGACATTTTCCATATTCAGATGGCAGTTTTAATAGGCAGCCATATCCCCTTCCCTTGCCATGATGATTACATCCCTCTCATGTCAAGACAGGACCATATAACCTGGGCCACTGATAAGCAGAACTCCCAAGCTGACCTTTGAACACGCAGCAAAAGCGAGAAACATTTTTTTGTTGTATGAGGTCACTGAATTTTGGAAGTTGTTGGTTACCACAGGTAACTTAACCTATCCTAACTGATATAAAAAGAATCTCTAGTGGAGTCTGTAATGGGGTTCTCCAGAGAAATGAACCAACAGGGTGTGCGTGTGTGTGTGTGTGTGTGTGTGTGTGTGTGAGAGAGAGAGAGTGAGAGAGAGAGAGAGAGAGAGAGAGAGAGAGAGAGGGATTTATTTTAAGGAATTGGTTCACACCATTATAGAGACTGACAAGTCCAAATCTTCAGGGTGGGCCAGAAGCCCAGAGACCCAGGAGAGCCAACAGTATAGATCAGGTCCAAAGGCCATCTGCTGGTAGAATTCATTCTTTTTCAGGAGATGTCAATTTTGTTCTATTAAAGCCTTCAACTAATTGGAAGAGGCCCATCCACATTATAGAGAGTAATTTGCTTTACTCAAAGTCCAGTAATTTAAATGTTAATCTAATCCCCCAAAACCACCCTTAGAGAAACATCCAGAATAGTATTTGACCAGGTAACTGGCACCATGGCCCTGCCACGTTGACACACAAAATTAATCATCTTAGGATATGACTCACCATGTTGAAGTGAACAAGGCCCTTCACAGGCAGAATTTCCCTTTAAGGGAAATAATAATTGAATTTATGATATAAGCCTTAAATATAAAAACATTCTCTTACTCATGTCATCCCCGTGATTTTCTATAATCCAGAGAAAGACCTTGCTGGCCTCACCTTCAGTATCGGCCTACCTGACAAGTGAGGCATCAGTTTCTATATTTGTCCCATCTTGCTGGAAATCTTCATGCCTCTCTTTAGCCATGTCTTCTAGAAAATCCCTGCTCTCCCTCAATACTTTCTTCTCCTCCACAGATCCGGGCACCAATACCACACAGCATATCACAAAAGGCAGGACTAGAAATGGTGACTTAAACCCTGTGACTAACACAGACTTGTACAAATCCCCAGGAGCTAGTTACCCTAACCTTATCTGTCAAAGTCTCCTTTCAACTAGGAGTCATCGGCAGGTTTGGTTCTCCAGAGCTCGTCACAAGCAAATCAGTCACCTTCAGCTATCCTTTCTCATTATTCAACAGAGGCAAATTTTCAGTACTTCCATGGCTTTACCCATAAAGCAGCCTCAAGGTGCTTGTACAAGGGAAGTGGTATTAGGCTAGGATAGGCCAGTGGCACAGGAGTTTTCAGCACCTCCTGCTCAGCAGGGAGAACATTTACCAAATTAGAAAGCAGACAACGTCACCTTTGCTCATCCAACACCTAAGATTCCCAAGCTCCCCTTTTCTTTGATGGCACAATCTCCCTCACTTCTGCTCATTGCTGACAACTCCCCTGGCTATCGCTTCAGTGTCTTTTTCTCAGGTGGCTAGCAGAGAAAACTGTATTGTTGAATCCCTTTACACTGTGGTATTAGTTACTGGTAAGAGTTTGTCAACTTTCTCAAAAGCATTTGAAAGTTAAAAGAGGATTCTTTTAGATATCATTCCTCAACAAACTAGGCCCATGAAATTATCATGTGCTTTTCATTTCCCTCTGAGTAGTTTCTCTGTCTCAATTAAAAAAATCCCCAGATATGCCATGGTTTACTAACCCAAAACTTATCCATCTAACACAGATACATGGATACAGCTTTGTGCTTTTAGACAATTACCACTTGAGAAAACCTGATCTTTAAGGGACATCCTCCTACGTCATCATCTATTCATTTCTGCAATGAGGAGTCAAGTGGGTCTATAGACAGGGAAATCACAATACCACATAACGAGGATAATAAAAGGGACAGGAATAAAGCACTGGGGAGCAGAAGCATGAACACTAACTCTGCCCAAATAGCATGCTCTTCTCAGAACTCTTGTGTTGCTTTAAATACATAGAAGTCCAGGGGCGCCTGGGTGGCTCAGTCAATTGAGCGTCGGACTTCGGCTCAGGTCATGATCTCATGGTCTGTGAGTTCAACCCCCAGGTCAGGCTCTGTGCTGACAGCTCAGAGCCTGGAGCCTGCTTCTGATTCTGTGTCTCCCTCTCTCTCTGCCCCTCCCCCGCTCACACTCTGTCTCTGTCTCAGAAATAAACATTAAAAAAAAATTTAATACATAGAAGTCCATAGCAAATTATCACCATTCAAAAAAGAGCCGTTCAACAGGAATTCAAGCTGCCATACTGCACTAATCCAAGGGACATCCCAACTATCCAAGTGGTGCCCCTGGAGTTGTGCAACAGAGCAATGTTGTCTGAAGATATAACACAGTTAACAATTGGCTCTTTCATAACTTGGCAAGCAGTTCTACCTGCTCCATTGTACAGGTAAGTCTGTTTGGGGAAGTTAGTGGTGATCCTTTTGAACTTCAGAAGCTTTTATAGATTTCTCTGAATGAAACACTAACAAGAGAGTAGTATGTGGACATGAATCTTCCATATAGAACCTAGTCAAGAAGGAAGGGAGTACTCCCCAACCTATCCCAACTTCTGATACTCTCAGTACCCAATATAAACCATATCCATCTTTTTTTTTTATTTTTTTTTAATGTTTACTTGAGACAGAGAGAGACAGAGCATGAACAGGGGAGGGTCAGAGAGAGGGAGACACAGAATCTGAAGCAGGCTCCAGGCTCTGAGCTGTCAGCACAGAACCTGACGCGGGGCTTGAACTCACGGACCGCAAGATCATGACCTGAGCCGAAGTCGGACGCTTAACCGACTGAGCCACCCAGGCTCCCCAAACCATATCCATCTTAATGAAGGTCAGTTTGGCTCTAGGACATCTTACCCTTAAAGTTTACCAACATGCTGTGACAGTGTTTTGATTAGAATAACTACAACTCATTCCATGTGATTTACCACATATTGCCTGGAAGTTTCTGGAATATTTTTATCCCAATTTTTTCAGCAGTTATTTTTAAAAAGAATTTTTGTTGTTTTCCTAGCAAAGAGTTTTCCTCCTAATTTGCCTGTTTATGTTGATGGCACTATTTTCCTAATTACCCAGCCATCCTAGCCAAGCCTTCTGCTCCTCTTTCCTGTAGTTTAACATCCACTCAAGTTGCCAAATCTGTTGGTTCTGTCTCTGCAAGTTTACTATCACCTGTCCCATTTCTTCTCACCAGGGTGTGACCTCTCCCTTACCCTGTTAACTGCAATCCAACCTCTCCTTTCTCTGATCCTTTGAAAACACTGTTTCCTCCTTAAAATTAGACCTCAAAAAATTCTGCTCTGTTTGAATACCTTCAGTGGCAATTAAGTACAACTCTTCATTTCACATGAAGAGGTTCCATAACATGGCCTCCGTTTTTCAGTTTTCCATCATCCCTTTCTGCCACTGTTTCTCAAAGCATGATCAATGGCCTACTGATGAATTCCAAGGATCCCCCAACAGATCATGAACTAATCCAAAAATGCAGATCCTCTTCTCAAGAGAGAATTATGATCAATCCTACAGATGACTATTTATATCTATGATTGCACATTTTTACTAGAATCCACTAAGTAGATAAGGGACCAAAATTTTGTAGTTGTAAGTTGTAATTAACATCATTGGAGAGTTCTTAAGGACTGCAATCCAATATTCTACTAAACTATTTGGCTGCCATACAACACTGAAAAGCTACTATACACACCCATATGTGGATAAATGCCATTCCCATCATTAAGCATGAATGGGACAGGTGGACTATAAGATATTTTGCTGAAATAGTTCTCAAATTTAAATCTTAAGAAACACTGCTGCAGGAATAGGATAAATTCCAGCCAAACTAAGATACTCTGTTCTCCAAATAAGTCTGTTTGCTTTCCTGCTTCCCTGCCTTTATTAATTCGGTGTCTCTGCCTAGACTACCTTTCCTTTTCTGGCTATGTAAATATACTTCCTTCTGGGGCCATTTCAAAAACTCCCCACCCCATCAGATACAATGCTAATGTCTCTCTTGACACCCAGGGGATCCTTGCAAATATTGTCTGAAACAACTCACCCAACCATGCATTACCATCATTTATCTACTTATATTAATACCTCTGCTAGACTGAAATCTTCTTGAAGGTAGGCACTGTACCTAACTTGTATTTGTATCTGAAAGCATCCAACACATAATAATCACTCCATATTTTCATACACGCATGTACGTACACACACACACACACACACACACACGCACACACACAAGCACTAGCCACAAGGATATAATATACAATGAATTTTCCCTGGGGTGATGGAATAGTTTTATATAGTTGAGATACTTCAGCTAATAGAAATGTTATAACTGCGGAGCTGTTCTTTCTCCAAAGGTGGTTATCACATATATAATTCCATTATAAAATTAGCCGTAGACAGGATGAAACATTTTAGGAAAGAAATGGGTAAGGTATCCAAGCCTGAGGCCTAATGAAGATTACAACGCGAAGAAAGTTTTTATTATATTCCCCTATATCTGAAACTGTCTCTCCACAACTGACCCTCTATGACCACCCAGAAGCAATCCCTCTGCCATACTTCCCTCCACCATGCACATGTGCGCACATGTGCTCAGGGAGCTCCCTAAATGTTGCTTTTCTTGTTATTTGCTTATGTCTTTCAAATGCCTTACAGAATTAAACTACAAAAATTACTTCTTCCTAATGGGTCAACATCTAAATCTGTATATTCCAATTTGAGTTCTAGAAGGCAGCTAAGGCCTAATACAAATACTGGCCGTAGAGTCTCGTTACCAAGCTTTCAGTTCCAACCCTGACTCTTTCTAGTTGCCTGTCACAGGAAAAGTCATTCTCTCTGAATCTGAGTGTTCTCCTCCTTAAGGTGGGGATTAACGAAAAAACTCACTATATGCTTCCCAGCGGTTTTTCTAAGAATTCAATGCAATGATGAATATATAACAACTATGCATGCTATAAGACACTCAAAAATCATTTCTGTTCTATCAGCTTGACAGGTTAACCTAAACCCAGGGATTTCATCTAATTTTCACACCAGTGCACAGTGTGCCAAGTTTTAGCATGTAATGCGACTTCAGATCTTCTGTAAGGCAGGAAGGCTGAGCGTCTGGACTATGAACTTGATTAGTGAGAAGAAAAAGAAAGGTAGAGAAGAGGAAGGGGGAAACCAAGATATCTTGGTGTTTTTCAAAACCTAGGAAATGACAGCCTTCAGGTCTGTAAGGATACATTTCTGGTTCTAACAGTCTGTATTGATGCCCTGGCCACTCCTTTCACCTGTCACTCCCACGGGGTGGGTGCTGCGACTCCAGCTCGACCCCCCCCCCAAATTCACAGCCACCTCACATAAGCTTCTTTTCTCAGGGAATTCAACCATCACCTGGAAAGCAGTCACAGAACTCCCAAGGCATTTCTGCCAGCATCACTGCTCCGTCCTCGTGAAGGAGCAGGTGAGGAGTGAAATGGCAAACATTTCCTAACTCGAGAGTCAGTACAGCTAAAGCAGCTACAAGACAGAGATGGCCAGTCCCCCAGGTTATTAATATTTCAGGCTTGGTGGCCTGGTTCCACAGTGCAGAATGTGACACCAAAGGAGATGTGGTCCTGAATGAGCCCATTATCTCTGCCCCAGGAGGGAGGAGACTAGTCTAAGATGATAGACGCTGCATATGCCTAATACCCTCTTCAGTCACCTGACAAATATGTTGTGGGGGGAGATTCATTTATTCATTCATTCAAATATTTATCAAGCACTCACTATGTGCTAGGTTCGTTTGAGAACCTAGTGGTACGGATCGGGTATGGGTGTCCTGGGAGACAGATGCGAGAGGAATCAGTGACTGAATAAAACAGGGTAATTTCAGACAATAAAGGTCATTATAAATAATACAAATATGGGGCGCCTGGCTGGCTCAGTCAGTTAAGTATCCGACTTTGGCTCAGATCGCGATCTCACGGGTTCGTGAGTACGATTCCCACACTGGGCTCTGCGCTGACACTGCAGAGCCTGGAGCCTGCTTCCAGTCCTGTGTCTCCTCTCTCTGCCCCTCTTCCGCTCACACTCAGTCTCTCTTCTCCTCAAAAATAAATAAACATTAAAAAAAAAATTTTATGCGTCAGCACTCCTGTATCTCTTGGGTTGGGATGAGCACTGGGTGTTGTATCGAAGCCGGTTTGACAATGAATTATATTTAATCAAAAAATAACATTTAAATAAATAAATAAATAAATAAATAAATAAATAAATAAATAAATAAAATACTTTTAAAAAACTTTAATAATACAAATAGGATATAGACCGCGCAGTGAATGGTTTTAGTCTGAGGGTTAAGGGAAAGTCTCGCTTTTAAAAGTTGACATGTGAACTAAGAACTAATTAGAAGGATCCAGCTGTACAGAGTTCTGGGGGGAGAGCATTCATGACAGAACGGAAGATATGCCTCTATGAGAAACCTCACGACCTCTATTTGAAGTGTATGTTTTATTCATGATACTTCCATGTTGGAGTCTCTATCCACAGCTCACTAATACTTCAGGAATCATGGTACCAAAGAAGCTTACTCCTCTAATCCTCTGGAGCCCTGAAGCACGCTAAGGAAGATCAGCTAATGACCTGGAGCTTCATTTTGCTTCTTTGGCAAGAGATTGTCCTTCGTCTTTCAGGATTTTTCATAGAAAGTTCCCCAAAAGCATCTTTAAGAGTGAGAGCATTTGCTACGTATGTAGGTATGTGCGGGTGTGTATATGTGTATGTGTGCTCACATATGTGCCTGTGCACATATATAGGCATATATGTTTTATACATACACATATACAGATGTATGGAAGCACAATAATTTAGACTCCACTTGTAGGCATATCTGTAAGAGTTTGGAATGACCCTTACAAATTATATGTGAAGGAACCCAGAGGGAAAATCTTGGGCAAATACAAAAATATGGTGTCTATGATCTTGGTGCCCTTGACACCCATCTACCCACACCTGCCCCAGGCTGGGACCTAAATTTCTGTCTGAGAAACCTGGAACAGGCAGAAGCTGGGAAAGTAGTTTTTAAAGGCACATGGGGCTGAGTTAAGGAGCAGGCAGCAATATGCAGCTTAGCAAGAGAATAGGATATCTGGGCAGGGAACACAGTCCTGCTTATCTGTGATGAGGATTTGTACCCTTTGGCATCTCAATAGAAAGCCCTTTCTTCAGGGATATGTCAGTTTAATGTATGGCTTTCCTTACTGGAATGTCCATAAGGCAAGGGACTCTGGGTGTTTGTACACTGCCTGAAACATAATAGATTCACAACAAACTTTTGTTGAATTTGCTTCATTCTTACAAAGGTCACTGGTAGTAATGGCAAAAGATGGATATCTCAGAGTTTAAAAAAAAAAAAAAAGAGCGAAAGACATGAGGAGATTATTCACAAGTATAGTTGACCTTTGAACAACATGGGGATTAAGGAACTGACTCACAGCACAGTTGAAAAATTAGCATGTAACTTCTGACCCCCAAAAAACATAACTACTAATAGCCTACTATTGATTAGAAACCTTACCGATCATACAGTCAATTAATATAGCACAAGACTATACAAAAAATCCACTTTTAAGTGGACCCACAGCAATTTTTTTTAATTTTTTTTAATGTTTATTCATTTTTGAAAGAGCACAAGCAGGGGTAGGGTGGAGAGAAAGGAGGACACAGAATCTGAGGCAGGGTCCAGGCTCTGAGCTGTCAGCACCAGAGCCCGATGCAGGGCTCAAACTCACAAACTGCGAGATCATGACTTGAGCCGAAGTCGGATGCTCAACTGACTGAGCTACCCAGGCGCCCCTGGACCCATGATGACCCAATTTAAATCCATGATGTCTACGGGACTGCTGTACATCAAGTATCCCCATAAATACATGGGGGCAGATTGTGCAGGTTCGAAAGGGGACAAGAAACAAAAGACAAACAATTACCATTAACCGGCTCCCCTTGTACTACAGATGAAGAAACCTATAGATGCCAACCTAATCCAGGTTAATGTGGCATTTTAGGTGCTTGGGAAGGCCAGTTCTACTTTCGTGGTCAAATTATGAGGTATTTAAAACTAAGGAAGTCATTCTATTTGCATGTGTGCTCTGAATGCAGTCTCAAGTAGATGATGTATTCAAAACCAAACCCAGGCTAAGAACTGGGTGCCACCTGTCCACCTTGATTTCCTAAACAGTTGCTGCTGAGCTCATCACCCTTCTAGGAAATTTGAGTGATATTAACTACCGCATTTTCTCAACAGCTCTGATGCCTTGAGCTATATAGCTCAGTGGTCTCTGCTGAGACAACAATGCCCTTTTATTTTTTGGGCAAAGCAAACTCACTATTGTTCATGGCTTTGCATAGGCAGCCAGTAAGATGTGGTCAAGAGATCTTCCCAGGGAAATTTTGACCTTGGTCACTGTGAGGAACCAACAGTTTTCCTTCTCTCCACAGTGTGATTTTCTTAATTTACTTTCAGCCTTCTGAGTGCTTAACCCGACAGAGATAAGCCCTGCTAAGGTCAGCGTGTGAACATTTGCTGGAGGCCCAAACACGTATAAACCTCATTTGGGAGTGTTCGCCCAAGAATGCAAAGTTAGTAACCTTTAGGAAGCCACTGTTATATTAATAATGCAAACTTCAGGCATAGAGGAAGTAGAAGGCTTCACTGAGAAAGTAAGATTTAAACAGTCAATAGTTCCAGCAGTGGGGAGATTCCTATTCACTTGATCAAGCCAGGGAACACTTAAGAAAATGGTGCTCAGAGTGGAATCTAGACAGGTTCACATTCTGGATCCAGCACATACTATCTGTTTGCCCAAGTTGCTTACCTTTGCCAAGCCTCAGTTTCCTCACCAGCCAAACAGGACTAACAGCGTCTGTCTACCGGAATGGCGGAAGGATAATGAAATGAGATAACGTGCGTAAAGCTCTGCTAAGAGTGTGTCTGGCATTCAACTCGGACTCCACAAATGTGAGCAAATACAGAGGAACCTAAGAGAAACCTACAAATTCATTCCCAGCCCCTGAGCAATGAGGACTGGGGCGGCTGGTGGTGTGCCAGTATCAACCCCTGGAGATTCCAAGAAATAGTCGAGCAGGTTTTGTGAACAAGAGCAGGGGCCAGAGATACTCTGGTTTTCACTGCAGAGGTGACCTCATGAGAGCCAGAGGCTGAGGAGCCTGGGGACATAAGCCCACATGGCAGATTTGATGGTACCTTATCCCGGCGACGGAAACCCGGAGTCTTTGGGAGGGTGCTGAGGCAGTTTCTTCCTCTGACCCTGCCCAAGGCTCAGAGGAAACAAACACGTCTCCACTTCTCCAGTCACCACAAAAGGACTCAGAGCCTTCCCTGTCACCAAGGTCTCCTCCATGTGGATTTCTGATTCTTCTCTCCTCAAAGACACTGCCTCCCCTAGTGGTGCTGGTTTCTGGTATCTCTAGTTCACACACAATGGAGTGGAGAACAGCGATTACATCCACCAGCTCTGGAAACAGCACACCCGGCTTGAGTCCTAGATCTGCTGCCTTCTAGCTGAGGGACCCTGGGCAAGTTCCCTAACTTTCTGTACCTTGGCTCCTCATCTATCTCTAACAAAGAGAGAATGGCTAGAATTTACTTCCTAAGGTGCTGCAAAGATTAAGCAAGATGAATAAAAGCCCTTAGCATGGTGTCTGACCTGTGGCAAGGGCTCAATGACCAACACGGCCTTGTTACTCTCTGTTGAATCAATGCAGAGACAGAGTGCAGGGGAAGGGTCCAGGGTTCACCAACCCTTAGTGGCCAAAGTAGTCCCTGTGAACACCACCTTCAAAAACACTCTTCTTGCTGTCTTCAACAAGACAAACAGGGAAAGGCCCCTGTGCCTGCCAAAGCTTTGCCTGGTAAATAATTGATGTCTTGCCGTGTGTTCTTTTATTCAAAAATGCCTTTGAAGTTTCCCCTCGCCCTTGCTGCAGGGGTTGTGGGGGGAGGTGGGCAGAGAGGCTGTAAGGGAAGGAACCATGAAAGAGGGATGGGCAGTATATGACCAGCAAGATGGAAAAACGAAAGCCATTTCTGCTATCTGTTCCAGTCTGGAATCAGTAAGTGTAACTTTTAATCAAGCCAGCAGCCAAGCACCCAAAAGAGAAGACGGGGAAGAATACAAAAGCAATTCTTCATAACAGCTGTGGGTGCTAGACCGACAGCTCCCTCCTGGGGAGGTGACAGTTGGTGAAAACACTCAGCAGCAGGCAGGAGTTTACCTGGGCAAGAGCAGCCAGCCGGGCCTCGCAGGGACTAATTATGAAACTATGATTACAATGGATTAGTAATCTTGTCAATCAAAGCCACATGCCAGGTAGCACCTGGCAGTGGGTGAAAATGCCACAGGACAGGAAAATCTGACGTTGTGGGGTTTTTTTTGTACAAAACGTTCCTCCCCAGGAGGGAAGGCCTTACCAGGTCCAGGGGATGAGAAGAGGCAGAGGAGACACCAACAGGGCATTGGGGTTGGAATGGACAGGACGCAAGACGGAACAGCCCTAGGAGTCTGTATTTAAAACTCTGGTTTGCATCCTCTTATCACCAGCCATAAGAATTGGCCCAAAGCCTGCTCCCTGTTTTACATAAGCCTGGAAGGAAATTAAGATTGCCTTCTCTTAGCAATCATGGAAAGGTAGACAGAGGATAAGAAATTAGAATATTGGTAGAAATACTAACCACAAGTACCTTTCCGCAAGCACATGGAATGCGCCTTGCCAGGTGCCCCTCACTTTACAATCTCATTTAATCTTTACGAAACCCTGTGACATAAGCACTATATCGCTACCAAATATATGATAGATGTTGTGACTTGGCCGGTGTCACACCACAGTAAAGGTACATCTGCTGAACTCCAGAGCTTTCTTATAAAGACCTGTTGCAAAATGCCAACCCAAAGTTCTTCTGTCCCCCTTTCCTGCAGTCATAAAAGCAGCCTTCATGTCAAAGCAATGATCAAGCAAAAAGAAGGACAGGTACCTGGGTCTGGAGGACAAGACAGTGAACTGGGAATCAGGAAACTTCTGTTTGCTACCAAGACTAAGAACTACTTTTGAGTATTGACTGTGCCCTGTCATCTTATTAAATGCTTTGGTTACTTTTGATACTGACTCCTTGAAGTAAATGTACAAAGGAGGAATTGTTCTACTTTACAGATGAGAAAATGGAGTCTTAGACAAATCAAGCAATGGCCCACATGCTTTAAGAGCTGGTAGGAATCAGAGGAGAAATTCCAGACCAGGTTGTTCTGATCGCCAAGCTTGGCTCCTTATGATCAGTCTCTCCTGTGAGAAGGAGGAGAGTCTCCACAAACCCTCATCAACCCTCGCCCTGACCCTGCACGCAGAGCATAGGGCTAGAAACTCATCAGTCTATGCTTTGCTTTCCCTTATACACACAGGCATCACATTTGTCAAGTCACCTGTATTGAGCCATCATGAAGAAAAGTGACCTGGGGTGGCAGAAGATAAAATTCTGTCCAACTTCGCAGAATTATTAGTGAGGAAAATTCTAGAATGACCTAAACCTCATACTTCAATGCTAAACTAACCAAATGAAGAAAACATCTGTGTTCCAGCTCATGACTGTTAGACTATGACAAATGGAGGTGTGCTCAGTTACATTTCAAAATGTTCTTACGATGTCTATGTATATCAAAACATATTAGGCACTGTAAACATGTACAATTTTTACTTGCCAAATACTCAATGAAGTTGGGTGGGGAAAGTGGAAAAAAGAAAACCTCAGGTAAGTTCGTTAACAAATTAATAAATTTCTTGTTAATATGAAAATATGCTATAATCATTGTAAAGAAAAATGTGTCATGGAAAGGGGGTTGAGGTAAGTGAAAAATGTTTTTGTAACACGGTGAGAGCAAAAAAAAAAGAAAGCCCCACAAAATTTAATACGTGGACAGAGTGGGGATTGGTGGCCACCTCCACTATACTCCCTTTATTACAGCAGTTACATCCACTGCTTTATTTAGATGATTTACGGTTTTCCGCCACTGGTCTACGAGCAAGGGCTCAGCTAGTGAGTCACGTCTTGGGCTCCCCTCCACGTTTTCAGCACTGCGCAGAGCCTGGTGCAGTGCTGAGCAGACATCGCACCCAGCATTGTTTCGTGGTTTCCTTTTATGGGTTCCCTCTAGCTAATCCTAGCAGAGGCAGAGAGAAAACCTGAAGTGTCTCTTCACTTCCCTTTAAGGCTTACAATGCCACAGTCCCAGGAGAAATGGATGTAAGTGATGTATCGGAGGCATTCACTCCTTAGACCTGTACTCTCTCTCACTGACCTGAAACAAACCAACCTCTTTAAAAAAAAAAAAAAATCTATGTGCATACTGGCCTTTTGCAGTGACAGAGAACGCTCTCGGAGACTTGATGGGTAGCATGAGCCACAATGAAAAAGGATCCATACATAAAGCACACAAAGGAATAGGAGAAGTACATTCCAGCAACACTGATAGATTCCCCCATTTCAATGATACCACCCCCCTGTGTACTGCACAGAGCCCAGGCTGAAGGAGAATTCCTATAAAGGGGGCTGATGACAGCATATCCAATGCTTTGAGCGATATGTCTGTGAATCCCAGGACTAGAAGTTGAATCTATTGACGAACTCAGCGGAAGCAGGAATATGCCCACAGTTCAAAACCAGCCTTGAGTGTCAGAGCGTCTTTGTAGCAAATAGCATCTGGTTGGCCTTGAATACATGATTCACATGATAAGCCTAACTATTTCGGTACCTCTGAAGCCTGCAGACCAAAACCAGCATTTCAGAGGGGAAGAGGAGGGAGAGAAAAAAAAAAAAAGAAAGAAAGGAGAAAAGAAAAGAAAAAAGAAATCCTGAAGACAGCGGAATCATCCCTTTGAAATATGCCAGTCACTCCTCACTCAGAGAGTAACTTCAAAAACAAGGGCATTTTAAGAAGAGAGAACGGTCTTCCAGTTATGAAGAGATAAAAATCACACTTTTAGGTCAAAGGAATTACTTGTGAATTTTCCTAGTGGTGTTTAAAGCAGCTCAATCACTTCTCATTTGCTCCAGGAGCAGGTCTCATGTCTCCACGCAATGAATGGGTTTTACGTCTCAACACATCTCTTCCCATTCTTGCCACATGCTTCCCTCATGGTCCTGCGTAATGGGCCAGCCATCCTCCTCTGCGTCTCCCAAACATGACGGGTGCAGTCTTCTCATGCCATCAGCATCCCTCAGACTCCTCTTCTACCCCAGGAGTATCTCCACTATCCCTCAAAATCATGTCAAGAGCTTCCTCCCCAAAGAAGCTTTTCCCAGGTCTCAATCTATATACTCTCTTTCTTCTCTGAGTTATTCTTTAGGCCCTGAGTTTCATGGTGGGCTCTCCTGTGATTTAATGGTTCCTGTATATGTCAATCCAATGAAATAAGAAAATCAGTAAGTGGTATCTACTGAACACTTAATACATTGAGGCATTAGTATAAACTCTATCATATTTAAGCCTTAAAATCAATTCATGCGGTAGCACCTACTGTTATCCCCATATTACAGATGAGGAAAACTGAGGCACCGAAATGTTAAGGGTCTTGCTCAATGTCACACCACCGGGCTTGAGTCTAGATCCTGTGACTTTAACCACTGGACTGACCATAGCCTAAAAACGTCCTGCATCTCTCATGGAACCGCGTACTGCTATGGGGTTTCATTTTCAGCGAGAGAAATTGTAGAGTGATCTAAATTTGACTCCTGACTTCTCAAGGCTATTCACTCACCTAATATGTATGGAGAATGTTTCGCTATCCTAGATGCTGGGGATAAGATGAAAAAGACACAGCCCCTGCCCACAAGCCGCTCATAGTCACCAAGGAGGGCCTCACTGACTTTTGGAATTGAATTACCACAAACATAAGCCAATTACCGGAACCCTCAAGCGGGTACCTCTGAGTTCAGCGGCTACTTTAAGAAGCACTAAGCCATAGGGACAACACAGTATTGATATGTAAGAAGCCTGCGGCTTCCCAGACCGCCAATAATTTGCTATGTGACATCCAGGATGCAATATTCTATCAGCTCATGTATAAAATTGAGAGACTGGGCCACACCGGTGAATTCACAAGTTGGCCTATCATCCAAATCCCCTATTCAATCATTTCTATTTTAACACCAATAAGCACTGGGTTAATGGATTAGGCAATGAATGATTGACTTTGGTTGATGTTCTAAGATTTTGAACAACTCAGAGAGAAGGGAGCTCTCCTCAGCCGCTGCCCTTTCACAATGTACGGTCTATTCTCATTATTTGTGGATTCCTTGTTTGTGATTTTGCCTATTGATTAAATGTTGAGGAACACAAAAACCAAGCCCACGGTGCTTTTTCAGTTATTCACAGGCGTGCTCAGGGTGGAAAAAAAAAATTGAGTTGCCCAGGATACAGGTCTGACATGCGGTCATACAAGGAGATGCTCTGCTTCCTTGATTCAGCTTTCATACTGGAGACAAGTGTCCTTTTCACATTCTATTTAGTACCACATTTTTTGCATTTTTGTGCTTTTTGTTAGTGATTTCACTCTTTGAAATAGCTTCCAAGTCTGGTGCCGAAGTACTATTTAGCATTCCTAAGCACATGAAGACAATGTGCCTTACAGAGAAAATGTGTGTTAAGTTTCACTGAGGCATGAGTTACAGTGCTGTTGTGCATGAGTTTAATGTTAAGGAATCAACTATATTGTTAAATAAGGCATCGCTAAACAAGACCACGCATAGAACAAGGTTATGTATTGATGTGTTGATGAAATGTTATGACTATAAGCTCTCAGGAACCTGACCCCGTATTTCCCCTAGAAACAATAACTCAGTTTTCACTAATCCATTGTTCATGGCAACTTTATAGAACAAAGTTGTAACAATGAGAACCGACAGTATTTGTGACCCTGCAAGAAAAGAGTTCTTTATAGAGGTCACTGAGTCAGAGCAAGGAGTAAGCTATGATTTTATAGGTTTAATCACTTAAAACAATGTGAAAGAAAAAAAGGGCAGTATTGATAACACTTTGAATGCCTTCAAGAAGTGGGACAAAGTCACCTCTGAAGACCAAGACTAAGGGTGGAATGGGAGATCGCTTTTCAATATGAGCCATTATGCACTTTGGGGTTTTTTTAAGCCATAGATTGCTTAAACCATCATAACAGTGATGGTTTATAGTGATTTATAGTGGTAAAAACAGGAGAAAAATTCATTAAATATCCCTAGTTCTCCTTGCCTTCCCACTCCAAGAAACACCAATAAATCATTTTTCCCTATCAACAGATATTGTTCACTTTACCCGTTTCTTGATCTAAAAATGGGGAAAGTCATGGTATATATCTTATGGTTCTTGTATAGACCAGAAGAAGTAACGTAAATGAAAGTGTCCTGCCACTAGAATGTAAGCCACAGCTATAAGTAAGGCACAGCATAAGCTGGTACAAAGTGGAGTTAGGAGAATCATTGTTTCTGGAGGCTTAAGTCTGGACAGAACCTCTCAGGTCATGGGGACATATTCCTGGCTGTCCCCATTTGCCTCCTCCCTACTATGGCCCTTTGGTTTGAGTGATCACCTTTGGTTTTCTATGGCTCATGTCAGCACCAATTATCATCAAAAGGTAGTGTTTAAATGCATAAACTTTGGAGCTACACACTTCTGAGTTGAATTCTGACTCAAACATTTACTGGTTATAGGATTTGGCTCAAGTTAGTTAACACCTCTGAGCCACAGTTCTCTCATCTGGAATAAAGGAAAGTCTCTTCAATGAACAACTGTTATGAAGATTAAATGGGATTTTTAATCAAGGTCCTCTGAGAGGTAGATGCCAAGACAGAAATGTGTAAAAAATTTATTCAGATGGAGAATATAACAAGTGTATAGAGTTTGTTTGGAGTGATGAAAAAATTATAAATAGCAGTTATGGTTAAACAAATTATAAATTTAACTGGTGCCACAGAATTAGACACTTAAAAATGTTTAAATGGCAACTTTTTTGTTTTATTTCACCACAATTTGTAAAACATAAATTTAATGGAAACACCTCTGAGACAAAATGGAGACAGACCTAGGAAAGCCATCGGACTATAAACACAGGTATGACCCCAAATGAAGAACAAAAAGGAATGTTGAATCAAAGAGTCTTAAACCGTAATGCAGTTGTAAGTAAAGTTCACCAAGGCCATCAGGGGACTCAGGGTCTCCCAGGAATGGGCCTCTTTAGTGCCCCTGCTGCTCTCAGTCACAGGCTGGGAGCAGCCCATGTGGAGCAGGTTATAGGCAAGAAGACATTGATAGATTTCAAAGCATAGCAGCTGGGACAATTGAGCAATTGGGTTCTCTGAAGCTAGAGGTCCAAAAGGCTTATTCTCATGGCTTCAGAGGGATCATACCCCTTAAGGTGCCTGTATCTTCGAAAGGTGGAGGAGAGTAAAAGTAATGATAATTTCTATAGCAACTACCAAAATCATCATTATTAACTATTGTCATCTTTATCATTAACTCAGTGATGTTTGCTGTAACACACAAACAATGGTAATCAAGTCATTTCAAAGATTTTGTGCTAGTTGTAGTAGGTCTTACTGCAATATTCATCCAGGTATCTTAAATTGCATTACAAACATTGTAATTTTTAAACCTCTGTTTCTTCGAAGTGCAGGATGACAAGGTAGCACTCGATAATAAACAACGGTTGAGATGTGAATGGAACAATGCCTTCAAATCCTGCAGTTTTCAAGTCTAGCACGTGCCTCCATTGGCTTGGGTACTGTCACATTGTCACACGACTCATGTATCATCTGCCTAAACCACTTCACCATCTCTGGTCCACATAACCAACAGAGAGAAGTCAGTGCGGACTTTCCCTCCTCAGAAGTGAACCAGAAAGCAGTTTCAAAGCAGATAATGCCATCTTCCTATTCATGGCTGCAAGATTACAATCCTGCAACTTCCCATTGAGACACCTAGGGTGATTCCTGTGCCCTGAAGACAAGACATGTTTCACTGCAGTATTCCCTTAAGAAAAAAAGTATATGACACTCAAATATAATGTGAAGAAAATCATTTCTCTGTCTTCCCATAAGAAGTTAGTCAGTTTTGTTTAAAAATCAGAGTAGATGACTGGGAGAGAAAGGTAGATAGACAGCATTTCCACTTTTGAAACTGTTATCTTTCCCTAGTCATTTAATTAGACAGAATGCAGTATATTTTACATATTCTTTAGGAGAAAAATGAATCTGTAAGGAAGCAGTAAAATCTTTAACAACAAAGCAAGGAGGTTCCTTTCTATTGCTATGCTTTCCACCAAGTAAAGGCTGCTATGTGTCTTCCCATTATGATTCCCCTTACTCCTGTCTTACAAAATACCTATCTCTGTGACCAGAGGGGCAAGGCACATGACCCTTGATTGGTCCAAGCAACAGTCATGTGACTTAGGTAGGCCAATGAGCATCCTTCCCTCATATGTTTATATACCGAAGGGGAGAGGGTGGGACCAAGAATGGGAACCAGGTCTTCTCTCTTTCCTCAAAGGTAACTAACCTTGTTTTATTAAAGTCTAAACTTCCTTTTACCACATGAAGGAAAACCTTATATTGTAAAAAACAGAATGAACACAGAAACAATGCTGGAGAAGAAAATAGAAATTAAAAAATCTGTCAGTCCTGATGACACTTCAAACTCTTCGTCCAGTCCATTCTGGAGCCAGATCTAATCACTTTTCTAACAATAATAGTTGGGCTACATCATTTAAGATGTCAGGAACCCACAAGAAAAAGAGTACCTACTAGATAGGCACCCTGAGGACAAAAGCCTCTGAATTAGGGGAAAAGGTTACACTTATAGAATTTTTTTCTTGTATATCCTAATAATTGCCCCTCAGCTCACAATAGGATGTGTGTTGATATGAAGGGAAGAGACTGAATCACCTGGGACTGGAAGTCATTGCCTTGTGGAGGATGACATAAATCATCTAAAAGTCGGTACTTATTCCTTTGAGATGAGCTAGAGATCTAACATCTTAGACCTTTGGTATCAGCAGGCAAATCAAAACAATTAACTTTCACAAAGATTTTATAAACTAGTCCAGTCCTAAGGAAGGTGTTACAGTTATTGAGGGATCGCAGTCAACATTTGTGATCCCAAGAAGCTATTAGTTACACAATGATTAGAACCAAGATTCAACCTAAGCCACAATAGGATGCTGAAATAGGGGGTTCAATGGCAGAATGTTCAAGTCTTCTTCCATTTAAAGATACCAATTGGCAGCCACTTGTCCTTTTGGATGAGATGGCATGTAAGGCAAATGTAGAATGATTTAGAAGGTTTTCAGCTCTTTAGGTTAAGAGGGAAATAGACCCTTTCAGTTGGTAGTCTTTCTTCTCACCCCCAAGCAGGAGATAGTACTCAAGACCAAAACAATGTCTAGGAAAGTAAGTGCAAAAAGGGCAGAATTGCACCACACTGAGCCCTCAGGGATAGATAATCTGGTAGTTCTGGGCATAGATAAAGCTGAGAAAGACACCAACCACAGGCCTCTCGAGCAAGGTGGTCATACCCACTTTTCATACCATTGCTCACCTGCCTGAAGCTGGCAGAATCCTCTGGATAAGTAAAGGTCACTGCTGGTTGGTTACATTGGATGAAACCATCTGCTACAAAAGGAATTCCAAATATGGAATCTAGATCTCATCTGGAAAATGTGGGTTAGATAGTTCCCATTACTGCCATATTTGACAGTATGCTAAGAGATTTGGTCCAGGTATGAGACACAAACCCCACGCTGCCCTCAATTCCAACAGCAGCTCTACTATTTATCGTCACAAACCCATTATGTCTATTACTCCATGGGTACCCTGCTAGTCCCAAGAGAAAATGATGAAATGTCACAGTTTTCATAGTTATCCAAGTATAAAAATATTTTACTTGAGTCGATCTGAAAAGTCTCATTCCTTACAGATTATATAAACATCCAGGTCTCATGAATAAAGGACCTGCTCCCTTTCCTTTTAATCCTACTGATTCTCATACTCTTGGAGAAGAACATTGCAGGAGAGAGAAAATCTTCCTGGCTGGATCTACTACTGGTACATGCTGGGCTTCTCAGCTGGGTTCTCACTGTTCTTAGCAATGCATGGATCTCCCTAGTCACCAGACCACATGGACATCTTTATCTTGACTCCAAGTTATAGTTCCAAATTCAACTGCTCTAAATCTTCAACATTTATTTCAAGCCTTTAGCACAACTTTACCACTTTATTCTGAGCACAAGGCCCTTCTTACACTCTTCAAACATAGGGTTTCTACTATGAGCTTCTTTATCTCACATCTGTCCCCACTTATCTCTTCCCTTTGCCTCAACCCTACCTACCTCCTACTCATCTCAACTAGAGAGTCAAGATAGCAGCCTCTCGCCTATGTTCTCTCTTCAAATTCTCTCCCCTCCAATCCATCCTGAACACCACTTACCAGCTTAATATTGTGTTATAGCACCTCTCTGACCATTTCACAAATATACTCCATTTACATCAGATCCCTATTACCTAAACAGATTCCTGGCCTTGGTCTCAAGGCCTCAACCAAAACCTGCCTTTCTAGAATCTCATATTATTCTTCCCTTCTAGACAGGCATGCTCCAATCTTGCCTCAGGCTTCTTTGCCTCTGCACCATTGTTCAAGTCATTTCTACCACCTCAAATGCTCTCTCCTCATTGCTGGCTATTCCATTAACTCCCCGCAACCTCAGTGCCAGATGATACACTGCTGACTACATGAAGTCCTGCCTCATTATAACTATTGCGTCCACACACTCCAAGGTCTTTGTAGCAATGCTAATTCATATACAAGCAGATAATTACTGAGAGGCATCTATATGCTACACACTATGCTAAGCACTAGGATAGAATCATAGAAATAACAAAGAGAGTGGGGTGGACAGTAAATAAGTAGTAAGGAATAGGACAGGGTTAAGTACACGTTGTTATGGAATCTACGTATGTGAACCCATCAAGGCTTGATGGGTCCAAGATTTCCTGGAGGAAATGATATACATACATCTAAGTTAAATCCTTTAGGAGAAGTGAGAATTATCCAAATGACGACGTGGAGAAGCAAAAGGCCAGTTTTCAGCACAGAAAATGATGTATCCAAGAAATGCATATGGTTCAATATAGCTGGAGAAAAGAATTCAAAGAGGTGCTGGAGTAGTGACAAAAGGCGAGAAAAGGAAACACACTAGCTCATCAAGAGGCGTGTGGGCCATCTGTATGAGCTAGAACTTGAATCTGAGAGCAGTCGGGAAAATTGTAGAGGTGTTCACAATCCTATTTGCATATGGTGAGGCCTTCATGCAAAGATTGTGAATTAAGAAATCAAGTTGTTGCAGATAAGTAGACAAAAGATGCAGGGAGTACCCACTAATAGAGTTCCATGAGGATAGAAAGTAGACTGATTTGAAAGCTATTAAGGAGGTACAATCAACATGATTAGCCACTGACCAGGTCAAGGTGGGAGATGAGAGTCAAGGGTGACACTCAGGTTTCTGGCTTAAACAACTATTTGGATAGCAGGACCATTTACAGGGATGAGGAAAGCTGGAATAGAAGTAGTTTGGAACGAATAGAATATGAAACGCCTATGAGATTTTCAGAGCATGAGGTCTTACTCTCCAACAAGTAGACCAACTGGTCTGGCATTCAAGAGAATAACCTGAGCTTAAGTTTTCAATTTGGGAATCATCATGTACCGGTAAATGGTCAGCAAGGCACTAGAGATAATTAAATCAACCTAGATAAAGTTTAGCTCATGAAGACAGATGAGGGCAATGATGAATAAAAATAGAAGGTACCTGGGAGAAAGTTTCAGAACAACAGGAAAGTGGAAGGCCCAGATGTAGATGCTGAGGGAGGGTGATGCCATGCAAGCCAAGGAAAGAAAGAATTTCAAGGAGAGACTTCTGAGAAGTCAAGTAAAACAAGGGCAAGCAATCATCCTTTGGATTTAAGCACAAAGAAATCACAGATGACCATGGAGAAGGTGTTTGTATGCAGTGGTGGGATCAGATACCAATTGCACCTATAATGACACCTTTCACATACAGGGAGTCAGACTCTGTGTCTCCTGGAACTCATGAAAGACCCCCAACTAACCCAGAAGCTAAGGGATCCGCACTTGTGCACCTTACACAGTATCTCATACACACGAGGCATTCAATAAAGACTTATAGAAAATAAACACACCCTGATGTTTCTCTTTTCAAATACCTCATTTGGAAGCATTGTAAAAGTTACTTGAGAGAGGAGAGGATA
The DNA here is from genome assembly GCF_024362965.1 of Panthera pardus. Taxonomy (NCBI): domain Eukaryota; kingdom Metazoa; phylum Chordata; class Mammalia; order Carnivora; family Felidae; genus Panthera; species Panthera pardus. The sequence continues at coordinate 46,997,395 of NW_026526765.1, read as the reverse complement.
AAAGATGTTTACAGCTGCTCATTGACCGTATGTGGCATTTGTCTATCTCCCCCGTCATTTCCAGGTATTTATCATGCCCTTTCTTGCTACCTTTACTCCTGAGCCAGTAGACAAGTTTGATGAGCTGTGGAAGCTTAAGGCAGGGTCTGGACCAAGGAATCCACCAGAGCTTCCCCTCCGCCTATTTGCATTTAGTTGATGCTGCTAAATATAAACACTTGAGCAAAATAAAAATAAACTAGGCTGATTTTGCTTCCAATTATTTCTGCTGGGGCTCCCTGGGACTTCACTCAGAGAGTGGCCACTCATCACTCAGACATACAGGAGAACCACATCAGCAACAGTCCAAGTACCCATCACTTACTTACTAAGACCTACAAGGCAGGTATGCTGACCTTCCAGCAGAACTTCTTCAATCACATCACAGTTCCATTCAAAATCCTCTCTGGCTCCACATTGTCCAAAGAATAAATTTAATTTGCTTTGTACTTAATGCCTTTAATTTATTCAAAACAAAGCAATACTAAAATACAAAAGGATGCATTCAGTTAAAAGGTTATTATCAGATTACAAAAATACATGTGGACTGTAAGTGCCCTATTGTCTGTATCTCTAACAAAGCTGGTCCTAAAAAAATGTCCTTGCTATTAAATAAAATAGCAAAACAACAAACCACACCCTCTTTTCCTGGCTTAGTTTATTAGTTGTGGCACTCAACATAATTTTGTTACTGTTGGAGTTCATTCTCATGATGGATTACACGAATAGTCTCCAATACATATTACCTTACAAAGAGATTACTTACAACCATAAGCGTAATGAAACACAAAAGGGAAAAGAAAGTATTTAGTAAGGGATGAGGAGTATTAGTTACTACTGTAGATTACGCAAAGAGCCCTCATGCCAAGGGAGCATAAAACTGAGCACAACAACAGATACTCAAAACTAAGAATTTGTTTCTTCACCATTTATACCATGTACCAATTTGTTGCCTTTCAACTCTAAAAATCACCCTTTGTTACCTGCGCTGTGGAAATTAAGTTGGTTCTAAATAATTTTCTTTTGCCAACTGGCAGTGTGTTATACTTTGTCAGTGGAGGGAGCTGACGAGACACTTGAGCAGGAAGGGCTTTTTCTCCCTGGTTCCAGGGTGCTCACTTGAGCAGGCTTCCGCTGCTCAGCTGTCTTCTCCTTGCCCAGCTCCTGCTGTGCAAGCTGCTTCTCCAGCATCTGGTTTTTACGGCACGCACAGATGCTCCAGCATTCCGCTCCTGCAGCGCAAGCAGCTTCCTGACCATTAGCCACCTTCGGGACGGAGTGGTCAGTTGTACTTGGGAAATTTTAGATCAGAACGTCTCCAGGGAGACACCTCTCTGTGACAGCTTTCCCCGGAGCCAGAGAGAATACATTGCCAACACATTCTGCCAGCACAGGACTGTAACAACTTCTCTGCCACTCAGTGAGTCACAGCCAGGTCCTCTCCAACAACGTCTGAGTTTCTCCCTTGAAGTAGAGAGGGTCTCTTTCTCACAGACTTCATCTCAGCCCTGGAACAGTGGCTGTTTCTTTTTTCTAATATCCCTGTCCTCTTTACTCTTACCAGCCCCTCCCTTATTACTCCAACCTCTTATATCAGTGAATTCTTTTTATTAAACTATCTTGTTCAAGCTACTGGTGCTGTCGCCTGACTGGCCTCTGAGACAGCACGCAGGTACGCTCGCATTCCTAAGTTGTAAAATGGGTATTAACTGTTCGGAGACTCCCTGACGAAACAGCCACCACCACCGTAACAAAAAACACTTTTGCTAACCACCATTTTTTTTTTTTATCCTCATAGTATCTCTGTAAGACAAATATGTTTACCCTCATTTTACAGATGGGAAACTGACAAGTAAAATGGTAAAATTACTCACCGAAGGTCCCAAAGCCATAGGAGATGCTACAGTTATTACCATCAAGACTGACTAGCTGTGTCTCCCCCCAAACTGGAGACGTTATTTAAGATAAGGGATTATTCTAACTTTTTCTCTTAGTTTCCCCTCATAAAAGGCAAGGTTCAAACTAAGGATAACTGATTCAGAGACCTATGCTCTGCATTGCTGGAATACACACACGACCTCCAACTTTTCAACATAGCGTAGCTATTTGGTGAAACAGGTCAGGGTACAAGTAGCTTCCAATAGAGACTTCAAGCTTGCCTTAGACTTCTGGGAATTATGGTCTTCATAAAATTCTTCCCATGTCCAACTTGGCAGTCTACCACCATAAAAGGGACACAGCTAAAGACCAGTGACTAAGGGGAGCTGATGTCAATTAAGCAGCTTCTCTGTTTGGGTCGACATCCGACGTCCAAATGATGAGCCAGTATTTTTAACACAAGAAGCAATGAGTAGCATCAAGACTGACTATGTCTCTCCAAAGGTATTTACATTAGGTATTTACATGAGGGATCATTCTTACTTTTTTCCTAGCCTCCTTAAAAAAAAAAAAAAAGCCACCTGCAAAGCAAAGCATTTGTTGAGGAATTTTTAATGACTTGTTCAATCCCCACTCATTATCAAGAAAACGCTTACATCTGTGAAGGATTAAATATTATGATCCATTCTCATTTTTCTAGAAGTCCTATTAACCTCCAGAAGAGTAATTCCAAAAGATAAACAGAGCAAACACCAAACAAGAACGTTTTGAAGCAAAAGCCTTCCTTGAAAAAATAGCTACATCTCTGTTAGCTCCATCAAGTCCTGGCTTAGCACTCTGTTTTGCTTGAATCAAAGACAGAGATGGGCTGCCAACAATGACTCCCTGATGTCTTCTGGATGAAATCCAACCCCATAGTCTAGAACTCAAGGTCTTTAGAGACTGGCTTTGCTTTATTGGCACAGTGGCATCTTCTCCATGCCCACGGCTGAGATTCAGCCAGGACTCAGGAAAATCTCCTCCAGTTGTTAAAATACTGTAACACATCTGTGCTAGGAAAATAGCCCTTCCTCAAGATTTCACACCCCCTGCCCTTCTATAATCCACCAACCTAGGAGTTGAATGCTTGGCATAACCAAGAGACCTGTAGGACCTGTTTCAGGCCTCTGCCAGCATAAATTCTGGATCATCAGTATTCCTGCCAATCACCCTTCCCCCAAAACTCCTGCTTCTTGTGTGGCCTTTGCCAGAGAAGTTGAGGACCTCAGCAGAAGAAAGGGCATCCTTGACATTGGTGCTGACATCCTGCTAGATATCCACCTAGGTTCTGAAGCTGTGACCATCCACCACCGGCTTGCTCTCCCCGAGGTTGACACCATGTAGCTACCAGTGGTGACTGCATCCTCTGAGAGACTTCACTTATAAGATATTCTGGGTCCAACAAGGAAAAATGGGAGAGCAGACAGGCTGGTAATAATAAGATTCAGCCCAGATATTGGCCAGGCACCATGGGTTCTATCAGTGTAGGTGGTTCTACTAAGTGCTTCAGCAACAGAAGGGAGGCTACAGGATTCAAAGGAGTAGCTTAGGCCAGGTGGCATGCTAGGTGTAGACCCCCTTTACACTGTCCCCATTCAATTTCACCTCAATTTAATGGGATGAGTTGTTAAAAACCTGAATCCTCACCTATCATGATCATTAACATTAATTTTCTTCATACAAATGATAGCTACCACATCCATAGCGTGAATCATGCTAACTGCATATTAACTTACTCGAATGCCATAAACACCACAATGATTATCCCCATTTTACAGAGAAATAAATTGAGGCACAGAAAAATTATTTAAATTTAAGAGACAGAGCCAAGATGTGAACCAGGCCCTCAAGCAACAGGGCTATGTTGCCTCTCTTGCTCTGAAGGGTAAAGTTTGACCTAATCAAATATAGCGTTCCAATAAACTTTTTGTGACATGTTTGATAATAGAGATATTGAGCATTTAAAATTTCAGACAGTATTATAACAGCTGGGAAATCTTGAATATAATTGCTCTGAGTTCAGCAGAACCTGAGCTGATTTAACGCCATGCACATTAATGGGAAAGTCACTGCAAGGATTTATGCAGTTCCCCGTGTCAAATCATGACTCAAGACTGGGGCATTATTTCGCTAGTGATAGATCAAATTAAAGATCTCAACAACTGTATTATTAAAAACAGTATGGAAATTATTAGAACATCATGAGTGATTTTTACTATAAACTCAACTGGCAAAGAGTTTTAAACCATTTGGTTAACTTAAAGAATAAAAGAGGTATAGGTTACTAGGTTTTTTATGATAATGTGTTACCACATGCATATGTGTTTTATTTTCGACCTAGTCCAGGCCCAGTATTGGGTGCCCCTTTCATCAAACTAGTCTATGCTTGCTCACTATCCTTCACTCCTACAATGACTGCCACAAGTCCCATTATTTCACTTGCTTCATCTACACAGAACATTTCTTAAGCTTTCCCCTAGAGTTCCACTTTACCTGTCTTCATCTTAGCTGCCTGTAATAACTCCAATTGTTCCCCCCAAAGTTCCTGTCTACCTAGAAGCTCAGAATGCAACATTTGAAAATAGGATCTATGCAGATTTAATTAGTTAAAATGAGGTTATATTGGAGCGGAGTTGGCCTGAAACCCAATGACTGGCGTCCTAGGAGGAAGGGACCAAGACTCAGAGAGAAGCAACCACGTGACAACAGATACAGAGATTGGAGGAAGGGATGCAGCTACAAGTCAGTGGACTCCGAGGATTGCCATGAGCCACCAGAAGCTACAAGAGAAGCTGAAGACCAGTTTCTCCCTAGAACCTCCAGAAGGAGCTAATTCGACCAATACTTTGATTTCAGACTTCTGGTCTGCCAAACCGTAGGTAACAAATTTGTGGTTTTCAGCTATCCAGTTTTTTGCAGTTTTTTAACGACAGCTCTAGGAAACTCACAGTCTCCTATCGTCTACCAGTTGTTCCCACACCTTAGTGGTGTCAGAATCACCCAAAAAGCTTGCGAAACACAACAGTGAGCCCCAGTCTGAGTCTGAGGTATTATGAGTTTCCATAGGTCTGACAATGTGCATGTTTAACAAGTTCCCAGGTGCTGCTGATGTTGCTGGTCAGGGGACCACATTTTGAGGACTCCTGGGTCTATACTATTCATTTTGCCACTTAATTGCATTCAGTTTAGAACTTCATTACATCATATCTTACATCATGTTTATAATCAGTTCATAAATAGGAGGTCTGACTTCCCAGTGATCCCATGAGTGCCACAAAATCCATGCTTTAACCTACTTATGTTTATCCACAAGATATAATGGTAGCTGGCACATTGCTCAATTTCATAGTCCAAGCATAATGGTTGAGAGCATCAACTTTAAGCTCTTAAATCCCATTTCCTCATTTGCCAAATGGAGTTAATGGATTTTAATAGGAATTTTTGGTAAGTTCAAAGGAGACAGCATGTGAAATGCCTACAATATGACCTGGATTCTAGAACGTGTGCAGTAAATGTTAAGTACTATTGCTTTTAAACATTGTTTTTATTAATGAAAAAAGTTGGCTACATCTGGGGGAAATCATGTAAAACAGTGGATAAGCCAAAGTTGAAACCCAGAACTTGTCAAAGTCCCAACTCAAGATGTTATGGCCTTTGCACACATCATGCAGCCAGAAATACTGTTACACAAACCCCATCCACTCCTCACTCTAGCTCTGGATTGGCACGGCCATGTGCAGATTTATGCTTCAAGAAGGTTGCTCACAGCTGCATTATACCTCAGTCATCCTATTTATAATGTAAAGAAGGATTTGCGGTGTAAGAAAAACAGTATGGCCAAATCAAGAGAACTCCAGATATGCTTGCTACCACGCCAGCAAATGCTGCACGTCTCCTCCCACAAGGTCATCCTCTTTGACGGGGGGAAGGCAATTAACAACAGTAAACAAGCGGAGAAGGTACAGTGCAAAGTTTAGAGGTCCCAAAGAAATGGGTGACACAGAAAATTTCAGTTCAACTCAGCAGAAATTTATTAATCTACTTTTTACCAGGAAGCATGCTAAAGTTTTGGGAATCCAGAGGTTAGGAATACCAACAAGGTGCCTAAACTGGTGAGTCAGAGCAGAGAAGGGTTTGAGTAAACATCAGAGTCACTGAGCAAACCTCAGAAAGGAAAGAGAATTCCAGTATCAAAATTGCTGGGCTTGCTCTTCCTTATTCCCCCCTCCCTCGCCCCCCGCCTCAGTTGAGAGCAATGCTAGCCTTGAGAAGGAATGCCCACTCACATACAGTGAGATGGTGGACATTATGAGACCTATATTCCCTAGTTAAGCATCCAGTCAGCTGTTGGTCCCACTCTGAGCTTCCTTGGCCCAATTATTGCAGCTCTTTCTCAGTTCCTTCATAACAAAACCATTCCTTATGTCCCCATTTCAGAATCTCAGCTCCTGAAGATTCTCCTCACCCTTCTTTTACCTCAGTCTCTGCTTTGGTTTCTTACCCCAAATCCAGTTCTTCCCACGTCTGCATCTCCATTATTTTATCTCATTCCCTGGAACTGAGGGTCACCAGTACCCTTCAGAAGCCAAATGTCCATCTCCCACAATCTCTGCCTCTTACCCACAGAGGAGCATCTCCTGTTGCCAACTACTCACGGCTTAGACCTCTGATTCCATGGTCGCTCTTGCCCTCAGTTCATCCTATATGGAAAACCATGTTCTCTAAGCCCCATTGTGGAAGGGACCAGAGTTCAGGGTCTCAGTCTAATTGGAAAAGAAGAATTAATAGGGTCGAGAGAAAGCCCAAGCCAGGGTCCTAGAGCCCACCAAGAACAAAGTGTGCTGGCAGCAAGTAAGAAGAAAAAGAAGGCATCACAAGAGTGAGACAAGAGAGAGAAGGCCCCCCCACCCATAAACATGACATTTGACAATAGCAACTCTAGCCTCATGGTCACCAAACGTCTGAGCTTCCAGTGTCAATGGAGTAGGAAAACCTTCCTTCCATCACAAAACTGTTATTCTTCGTCCACCCCAAAAGAGATAGTGATGTACTGGCTGGAAATACCTCATTAGAGCAAATGGAGACCTTCCTGTTGCTTCTTTGTCAGGTGCCACTGAAAGCACAGGAAAATTCGTGTTGCAAGAGACTAGGTGACACATCCATCACAGTGGAGGTAGTTGATAATGAGAAAGCAAGTACTGATAAAAATCTTGAAGGCAATGTGCAGGACAAAATGAGGGTATGGGTAATCCTCTGAATAAAAGTGCATATCCACTTTCAGAGCCAAATGCTGGCCACTGAACTAGGAAAGTAATATTGAAAAAGGCCACAGAGGAGAATTCCATGTCAGGCGTGAAAGGGATGAGGCAGGGGTCTGCTTTGTTCAGCTTTTCCCTTAAAACCAGCAAGAAGGAAGGTAGGTTTTCACACACTTCAAAATCTGTCCCCGGCCCTACCCTATTCTCATCCTGACTCAAGCTAGCTTGTCCCTTCACTCATGTGTACTGAAGAGGAATATCAGTGAGTAAAGCTGTTCCAGTCTGGAATAGCAGCCAGAAAGCCCAGTGTTAGAGAATCTGCAGTGACCGGACATATGTGGCCTTTGCCTTCATGAAGCCTGGCTGAAAACGGGAACAAACAATTTTAAAGACAACTATTTTAATAGCACGGATCTGGTAACATGTGCTGAGAGGACAGACAAGAAAAGGGATGTTAGGATGTGTTCAATACAACCTTCCTCTCCTTAGCCAGAAAGAAAATTGCCGAAAACTGTCCCCAACACCCAAGTCACGCTGCTGATTTATACCCTGTATCAAGCTGGGGTGTTATTGATGTCTCCGTGAATTTAATTAGCCGGTGATTTCCACTGGCTAAGTTCCTTTGTTTTCCAATTGAGCAACTCTACAGACTGTTATGATCTTATACAACTTGCAAGGTAAGGGGACTAGCCTTTCCTTTAAATAGAGCCCTGCATTTTCTCCAGGATATAGGTACGATTCTAGGAAGTGCTTAACATATGGGACTTAAAACCAAAATCAGAAAGGGCAAAAACCACAAGAAAGAGACGGCAGTCCTGATTCCAAGAGTCACATACTTAATCTGAAGGACAATACTGTTCAATTCAAAAAAGAAATTTTTTTGAGAGAATAAACTACAGATTTAATATAGATTATAATGTCTCCTTGTGATCTGGTTCACACTCTGCCTTGGTTTTCCAAGCAGTAACTTTGGTTTATTAACTTCATTCGTATCTGGGTTGAAAGTTATTGACTCTACAATAAAAACAACAATCTTCTGTAGAAATGTTCCTTTTTACTTTAGAGATCCCATCTAACTACTGAGGAATCTATAAAGACACTTTGCAGACAGGGCCACGGGTGTGGACTAATCACCATCATTCACAAAAGGTCCTGTTAAGTAGCCAATCCAGTAGAAAGGTAATACCAGCCCACCAGGTACTTAACCTGGTATAACCCAACTGTATTCCTATATCTTCCAATTAGTAAATCCATGAAATGTCCTGGGCACCCACCAGATTCACTGTGGAAATATTCAAACTGAATAGAGATGTGGCTCCTTCATTCAATCATGACTTCCAGAACCTCAGATATAATTCCATTAAGTGTATCTTAACACATAGAAATGAAAATGGTGCAGATAAGTTCAGCGGATTCAGGTGGGGTTGCAGTGTTAGCACATAAAAGGCACTCGAGAAGAGATTTACTGAATGGGTTAGAACTGGTATGTGAATTCAGCAAAGTCGCAGAATATAAAATCAATATGCAGAAATCTGTTGCATTTCTATACACCATTAACAAAGCATCAGAAAGAGAAATACAGAAATCAATCCCATTCACAAGTGCACCAAAAGTCATAAAATACCTAGGAATAAACCTAATCAAAGAGGTAAAAGATCTGTATACTTAAAACTATAGAAAACTTATGAAAGAAATTAAAGAAGACACAAAGAAATGGAAAAATAATCCATGCTCATGGATTGGAGGAAAATATATTGTTAAAATGTCTGTACTACCCAAAGCAAACTACACATTCAATGCAATCCCTATCAAAATAACACCAGCCTTCTTCACAGAGCTAGAGCAAACAATCCTAAAATTTGTATGGAACCAGACAAGACCCCAAATAGCCAAAGCAATCTTGTAAAAGAAAACTAAAGCAGGAGGCATCACAATCCCAGACTTCAAACTATACTACAAAACTGTAATCCTCAAGACAGTATGGTACTGGCACAAGAACAGACACTCAGATCAATGGAACAGGAATGGAGAACCCGGAAATGGACCCAGAAACATATGGCCAACTAATTAATCTTTGACAAAGCACCCAAGCCAAAACCAAAAATGCTATCTGACCTAAACACCTGGCCTAATGATTTGCATGCTAAGATTTTTAGGTCACCAAGAATGGCTAACAGTTTAGAGACCTCAGCAGATCCTAAGTCCACACGTTGGGTCTTATTGGGGAGCTGGTTTAAGGAATAAGGGCTCAGACTTGGGAGTCAGGGGTTTAAATCTATACCTTTGGGCAAACAATTTTCCCTGCTTCAGTCTACTTATTTGTAAAATGCAGGTAACATACTACCTTCTTCATTAGGTCATTGTTAGGATCAAATGACAAACATTTAAAAAAAAAACATTTAACACAGAGCCTGGCATATGATTGATCAACAGTAGCAGAATGTTACTCAACCTTATAATTTGGGTCCTGAACGTTCCTTCTCTTTATACGGGATGCTCCAGTTAGAAAGAAACGCATTGGTCAGAGTACCCCACTCAGTAAAAAATGAATTGTTTCTCAAGATTTTTAATGGACATTGAGGAGGGCACCTGTTGGGATGAGCACTGGGTGTTGCATGGAAACCAATTTGACAATAAATTTCATATTAAAAATACATACATACATACATACATACATACATACATAAACATTAAAAAAAAAAGACTTTTACTCCTTGCTGCATACAGCAACAGATAAATACACAACACAGTAGAGAGAGAAGATGACTAAATGTCACAATTCCTAGGTTCTACTTCTGACTCACTACTGAGACCCCCGAGGCAATTCATTTAATTCCCTAAGCCACAGTTGCCTCATCCGTTAAACTAAAAAACTAAAAGCAGAGGGATAATGCTTCAAGGAGAATATTACCGTGACTGCGTATGTCACAGTCACTGTGTCATATAAAACTGTGAGAGTGAAAGCATTTTTTTTTTACTAGCCACAGTATGTGAATACAGATGGAAGAGTTAAAGGAGGGTCCCTTACGTGAGCCCTTCAGATCGCTGAAGGGGTCTGGAGGGCAGGCACTTCCTGGCCCAGAGTCACCCATTCTCAAGTTCCTTCAGCCACTTGCCAGGCTGTAGCCCCCGGATGACTTCTATTGCAACTTCCCTCTCTATTCCTGAGCCAAACAGGCAAAGAGCTGTGAAAGCAATTCCCAGGCTATGTCACTGTCGATCAGGTTTCCCCGCTGCCTCTGGAAACCCACTCTGTGAGTTAATTACCCATTGTGAAAAAGTCATTTATCCTCAAATCCCTGAGCACAGAGCCCTTTCAGGTTGGTGCCCTCTCCTTTTTGAACCTTGTTGCTTCTAATTAGTTGTGACGTCCACCTTCTCTGCATGCCACAGAATATTGTCCCTTGCTCTCCTCTTCCCAGGTTGCCATATTTATTCCCATTTTTAGTATTTCTGGGGCCTGGGGAATCCTTGTGGACCTCAGATCCTAAGAGAAACCTTAAAATGTCAGCTGAGAGGAAGAGACAGACACACGGGAAGAAAGACTAATGAACCCATCTGTAAAGATATTGACTTGAAATTGGAGCCACTCACTGGGCAGGGAGGGTACAGAGAATATTCAGCTAAGAAGCAGGAACTAGGATGGAGTTCTAACCTAGGTAGAATTTGATATTAGGAGACATTAGAAATGGTCGAGGTCAAATTTATACATGTAAAAAAAAAATTACCTGGGTCATCTTTCTCTTTAGGCTCTTTATTGCTTGCTGCATGGCACAGAGGCCAAATATTATGGGCTCTGGAAGAATAGTAACTAGGCCAGTGCCTCTTTAAGATGCACAGTCTAATTCAGTAGGTCCAGGGTGGGAGCTGAGATTCTGAATTTTTAACAAACTCCTAGGCAATGTCAGTGCTGCTGGGTTCTAAGCAAGGTAGACACAAGTGGCTACTAAGATGGAGAATCTGTGATCAAGCAACAGAAAAAGAGACTGAGAGGCTGAAAGGCATCAGATTCAAGGAAGAGGATTGTAAGGAAGTATTTGTACCCACAGCAAGTGCTTGTGGATTCCTACTTTGTGTGAGGCCCTAAATATGAACCAGGGAGAATCGCTTCTGCCCCCATCAAGTCTGTAATCTGATACTAGACCGTAACTTCAATCCATTGGTAGACAACAGGGGAGACAGGCAGACTTGCAGAGACAAGAACTCAAGCGCCACCCGCCCCCCCATCAACAACACCTCCAAAGCAGAATGCCTCTGCTGTCCCCTTAGTCTGCCATTACTGAGGTGGGGGGGGAGGGTCACGGCCAACCCCCTCTGCCTGGACTACCACAGGCTGGTCCTAACTCAGCTCCAAGCTTTTACTTCTTCCCTGCTTCCAGTTCACTCCCCGCCAACAGCCAAGAGCAGTCTTTTCAAGTAAATGAGAGTTCTGCTTCTGTCCCAGATGGAGAGACAGAATGGATTTACCCTCCTGCTTGAAACAAATATACGTGAAACAACAGTTTTGAAGGCCCTGAACATCAGGCAATCCTCAGAGGGTGATCCTGAAAGATAGAAAAAGAAGTAAAGCCAACCCTGTGGTTTCCCCCAACTAACACTCTTAAGACTGTTTCCAGGCAAGGGCTCACAGAGGGGGACCCAGGCAGAGCCCAGTGGACTCCGAGTGGAGACAGAGCAGAGTCTGGGGAGACCAAGGCAACAGAGATAGACAGGCAAGAGCCACATGGGCAGAGAGCCCAAATTTCTGTACCAAGCCTCCTTTAATCACTCAGCAGGGTACTGAACATCATCAAATATGTAGGAGAATGCTGCCTGTGGCCAGGGAAAAAGCCATCCAAGAGAATTAGGTCACAGTTCCCTGTGATGTTCACCTGGGAATCAGCCCTGTACCAGGCAGAGTGAACCCAAAACTCTGGAGGAAGGCCCAGAGACCTGTGTTTTACAGGCTCTCCAGGGAATATTCTGATATACATCCAATTTTGAGAATGACTGCCCTAAGAAAGTGGTTCTGTACTCTCACTGAGTATTAGGAGATCATCTAAGAGATTTTAGAAATCCTGATGCCTAGGCCCCATCTAGAGAACAATTAAATCAATCTGAGTAGGACTGGATATGACCTGAGAATCTGCCTTTCTAACAAGTTTCTGGGTGAGGCTGAAGCTGTTGGTCTAGGAACGTCAGGTTCAGGGTCTGATGAGGGGTGGAGCTTGCCCTTGGTAGCAAAGTATCTCTCCCTGCAGAGAAGACAAATGGTGTAGGTAGGAAATCAGGCAGAATCTGACAGATTTCCTCAAACCCCTCTACTGATGGGGAAATCACTATATTCCAAAGTATCCTACCTGGGGATAACTCTAGTTATTAAGAATTTCTTACATGCTGAGCCAAAATCTTGCTCCCTATAACCTTTCTGTTTTTAATCCTTATTAAGGTCTTTTCCTTTTTCTGACTTCACTTTTCTCCCCTTTGAAGGGATGAAACTCTGTTATCAAGCTGTAGTTAATCACTTTCAGTATAATGGTGCTATTTGATTGATCTGTCAGTTTCTTAATATCTTGGCCCTGTTAGGACCATGGCACTCAAACCTCAATGTACACTACATCATACAGGAATCTGATGAAAGGCATACATTTGGGATCCCACCCCCAGAGCATCCCATACTATAGTCTGGGGTGGGTACCAGATGTCTGCATCTTCTTAAATATCAAGAGCCCTTCTGATTCTCTAGGCCACATCCTGGGACCTATGATCCTAGAATCTTGCTCTCAAGTACAGCATCCAATGAATCATTATTTGCAGAATGAATCCTTTCAGTGATTCTTATTTTATTATTATTTTTAAATGTTTATTCATTTTTGAGAGAGCATGAGTGGGGTAGAGGCAGAGAGAAAGAGAGAGGAGGAAGACACCGAATCTGAAAGAGGTTCCAGGCTTCAAGCTGTCAGCACAGAGCCTGATGCGGGCTTGAACTCATGGACCACTCCAAGATCATGACCTGAGCTGAGGTCGGATTCTCAACCGACTGAGCCACGCAGGCACCTCTCCTTTCAGTGATTTTTAAACAAAGATACAGCATCCTAACAACTTTCATTCTGAACACTGAAAATTCTGCTAACATCTGCAGGTTCAATTCTGCCAACAAGGTCCCCTGCAATTTCTAGGTGGCCTGGGTGTCAAGATGATCACTGAGGTTTATATGTACAGAAAGTCTCCCACCACTAGGGAAGGTTAGACATTCTACTGCACTGGCCAGCTAAGAGTCACCCAGCCCAGGGGCCCAGACTCAGATGAAGTTAGCTCCAAGTCTAACAATCACATCCACTGGACAGGCTGACATCTTGTTGGCTACAAGCAGAGCTCTTGGACCTTTCAAGAATTCCTTTTTTCTGAGAAGCCCTAGGAAGAATGGATCAGAGACATTTTATACACAAAGCATTCAGAATGTGTGACAGCATCCAACTCTTTCTTCCAAGGAGCAATTATTAGTGTATTTCATATGGGAGAGAAGACATCTACTAAATGCAAAGATGTCTCTGAACTCACAGCAGATTTCAAATGGGAACAGAGCAGCAGAGCTAGGACCCCAAGGGAGGCTGTGGTCAGTTTCTAACTTTTCCCAGGAAGGTCCATACATCGTCTTAGCTTAGCTAAGGGTAGGATCTTCCCATATCATGTTGAAGATACTGTTGGCATACTGCAGAGATGACTTCACATTCAAGACCTACTTGTAGGACTTTGGGCAAGCCATTAACTTCCCTCATCCAGAGTCCAGGTCTCTACAGAAGGAATGATAGCCCCTGTGCCATGAATCTCAAAGCTCCTCACATCCACAGCAAAATATCCCATAAACTACTTGAGTATCAACAGTGCATACCACTTAGACTTTGCCATTATGTGTTTTCTAATTAACCCCTAAGGGAGTATAGTCAAGTTCTCTAGAGAAACAGACCCAGTGGGATACACAGATGGAGACAGATACGTCTCTCTGAGGGAACTGAAGAACTGGCTCTGAGGAATTATAGGAATTGGCTCATTCAGTTATAGAGGCTGAGAAGTATCTTGATTTGCTGTCTGCAAGCTGGAAACCCAAGAAGACCAGTCATGTAATCCAATACAATTCAGGAGGCCTGAGAACAACAGGCCAATGGTGTGCATACTAACCTAAGTACCAAAGCCTGAGAACCACGAGCACTGATGTCTGAGGGCTGAAGATGGAGCTCTCAACTCAAGTGAGAGACACAGTTTGCCTTTCTACTCCTTTGTGTTCTGTTCAGGGCCTCAATGGATGGGGTGCCGCCCACCCACAAGGGTGAAAGCATCCGCTTTACTCAGTCTCATCCAAACAGTTAACTAGAGGAGAGACACCCTCACAGACGCACCCACAACTGTTGTCTTGCCAGCTACCTGGGCTCAGTCAAGTTGACACATAAAATTAACCATCACAAGATGAGGCTTTCCTTATTGGTCATGGTGTTATTCATGCCCACAAGCCCATCTAAAGGAAACCATCCTGTGCATAGTCCTTAATGATGAGGCAGCCACACACTGTGTTACTACCACCATCACCATCTTCCAAGGACTCTAGCTGGACCATGGTGACACCAGTGTCCCAAGACAGCCGATCCATGAGCTGGTTGATGGCCCTGAATTCTCAGGAGAATGAAACCTTCTGGCCAGTGTCAGGAATTTGCAAGAGGCAACACAGGGAGAATGATAAAAACCATTAGGAGAAAAAATAATACAGCAGCCAAAATCATGAAGAGAACAGAGGGAGAGAAAAACTGTAGCAGGTTTGGAACATAAATAGTGAAGGCAGGAGATACACTCAAAGCAGCAGAGATGCAGAAAAGAGCAGAGTTTGTGGGACACCACCAGAATGCACACCCATTCACACCTGCTGCCTACGGCTCCACGACTGTCTTTAACCTGGTTCCTGTCTCCAAGAAGCCAAACTGTAACCATGGTTTCTTTGACTGCCTTCCTGTGAAAGCCCTTTCCTCTATGGCCACGTGTCTCCATTCCTGAGCTAGGCTTCTAGAAGTCTCCATCTCTGCAAACCCAAAGAACTTCACTCCTGTTCAGTTCGTAAACAATGTCACAAACACACCTGAATTTGCTAAAGTCTGTGCAGGTGTTAATGGGACAGATACTAAGAGGGGTTTACCGGGGCATCTGGGTGGCTTGGACGGTCAAGCGTCCGACTTCGGCTCAGGTCATGATCTCGTGACTTGTGAGTCTGTGCCCCGCGTCGGGCTCTGTGCTGACAGCTCCGAGCCTGGAGCCTGCTTCGAATTCTGTGTCTCCCTCTCTCTGATCCTCCCCCATTCATGCTCTGTTTCTCTGTGTCTCAAAAATAAATAAACATTGAAAAAAAATTTTTAAGAGGGGGTTTACCTCAGTAATAACTGAAGGGACCCCTTCAAATCCCAGCCATTTTGCTAGCAGTCTTCACAACTTCCAGTCAGAGAGGGTCTTAGTGATCCCCACCCTCCGGCATCCTCCCAGGCTTCAGGTTGACCTGAGACGCCTGGACATGAACTTCCGAGAAGGGAGGTGCAGATTTGCCTATTAGTTATACCAGAGCTTCAACCTATTGCTTTTTCTCCAGATTGCATCGTGCCCTTTACAAAACATTATACTCAAAGGAAGGGACCCCTCATGATCTTTATTTTCCCCTCAGTTTAATGCGGGCGGCAAGGGAGAGGGGAATTCGTGGACTAAGCAAGTTGCCAGTGTGGCCGTTAAAGTGACGTGTGGCGAGGACAGCAGCAAAACCTGCTTAGCACTCACAAACACCTGCTGGGAAGTATTTTTTCTGCCTGGGTTGCAAACAGTATTAAAACAATTTTCTTCCTTTAAGAGAAGAAGAAGGGGGTGTAAGGGGGGAGCAGCTGTTTCTGTGGGCTAACCTCGTGGAACAAGACCAGGGAGAATTAAGAAATAAACAAGAGGCAGGGAGAGCAGGTAGGGGGTCTCTGGCTACATGGGGGCCGGGAGCTCGGCTCAGTTGACCCTTGCTCTTCAGCTCTGAAGGAAATTTCCAGCTCAGGCCATCAATTCCCACTTGGCCACCCTCATATCGGAGACTTTGGGGATTTCAGAGCGCTCTCTCCACCTCAATTCCCTACAGCCTGGAGCCTGCTGTGGCAAAGGCATTTTTTTTTTTTTATTGTGTGCAGAGGGCAAAGAAAAGATATAGCCAACCTCCCCGCCCCCCTCTCTGGGGAGGTCAAGAGCTCACATTACCCTTCTGTGCATATTCCTTCTGTCCTAGTTCGGGTTCGGACCATCTCTCAGCAGAATCTCCCAGGTGACCACCTACGTGGTCTCTCCACCTCTCATCTCTCTCTCCTCCCCTCAGTCTTCCACACCGGTGTCATAAACATATAAAATGAAAGCAATCCTATCTGGCCAGTGTCTCACAACATCTATGCATTCCTTTCAGTCATAACCTTTCAGCCCCACTTGTCACAATCTGACCCCAAGCCACCAATTCATCTTTAAATTTTCCATTAGGCTCATACTATCAATCTATGCTCAGTAGCTCATGATGCCCTAAGCCTTCCGTGAGGTCCCTCTTTCGCTGCCTTTGCTCTCGCTATCTGTTCCCCCAGGAGGGTCTTTTCTTACCCACAGGATTCTCAATTTCAAGCCCCAGGAAAGTGAAGGCATAAGGACGTTGGAAAGGAAAACAACAAGTTCAGATTCACATAACGTCAAGTTTGAGGTGGTATCAGGGCCTCCCAAAAAAACATACAAGGGACCAGAAATATATTTAAAAGATCCAAAAAGCAAAGTCAAAGCTAGTGGTAAAGATTTAGGCGCTGCTGTCTCGAAGACAATAGGTAGTTATACAATAAACGAGTATGTTCTGGAAGGGAGCAGGTCCTTTTGAGATGGCTCATCTCTCTACCCACTTAGATTCTTTGTGCTAAGCAAATGTCTCATTTCATGTATTTTTCCTCTCAAAATTTCATCGGGCTAATTTGGATCTCCACAGAACAGGAGTAATTACGTTTGGATGGAGAAAGAGTGACAGACAAGCACCCACAGTGGTGAAACATTTCATGAATTATACCAACACTCATATTCCGAGATGGAATCCTCCTTTGGGAGCGCTCATTAGCATATTAGATGCAACCACATCGGGACAGCAAGTTGCATTCTGCTTCCAGCCTGTCCCTGGAACACCTGTAACTTTCTCCTTTAATGGGGTCTCACATGCAAACAATCACACCAATGTTGTAAAACAGCATTCCCAACTTTGAACTCTCCTTCTCCTCAAATCGCTATCCTCTCAATGGAAGGAAGGAAAGAACTCGATGGCTTTCATGAGCACTTACCCAAACCAGGAAAGGTTTCTCAAGTTTCTCACCTTCCACACATATCAACGGGTTACATCAGTTGTAACAGGTCATGCTCAAGTGACACCCCCCTCACAAGGCACATTTATTTCTCACTCATGCTACTTGTCTTCCAATAGTTAGCACTACTTTTGTTCCAGGTCATTTTATTTGGAGACTGAGGGGAACAAAGCAATGACGGCCTAAGACACTGCTGGCTTTGTGACACAGGGGGGGCAAAGTGTGAATCATGCAAAGAGTCTTAACCCTTCCAGGCCGAAGTTACCCACGTCACACATGCTTGCTGATGACAGTTTGTTCCTGCTCACATTGTGTTGACCAAAAGTAAATCCCATGTCAGCGTGACGGGGATATATGATCATTCCGCCAAGGGAGAGCCAAGACTGCGATCGATGATACAATCTACCTGCGAGGGCAAACACCGTGCAACACCAGTTTGCTCCTGTACCTCAGCATAGTTCAGGAGCCTTTGTTCAAATTGCCACAAAATACATCATCACCACATGCCTGGACAGGCCCAGGAAATGAGCGACAGGGACACCATGGCCATCCATGGTAGGAAGACAACAGACTGCAGCAACTCTCGATTCAAAAAGCTGCGTCAAGACCCTTCGAGCTGCACGACCACGTTTCTGGTTCAGCCCTTGGTAAGAGGCCCCAGCAGGAGCGTAGCCTGACCAACACCACCTCATCCTAGAAACCAAGTCTACAGCCACCTCCCTCTGTATCAGGTGATCCCCAAGTAGCTCCCATGAACAAAACTTTGTGCACAATTGCTTATTCAATGACTACTCATGGTGCACCGACAATGCATAGGTTCTAATCACTTGGCAAACAGGGAAAACACCAATACTTCTGCCCTTGGTAAGTTGCTATTCTGATGAGTGGAGACCAGTAATAAAAGACATACATAATCAATGAATTACATAGACTTGAGGATGACAAGTACTAGAAGGAAAACCAAGAAGGTCAGGGAAAGAAGAACAGGCTACCTTGTCTACAGGAAATGCTAGAAGTTCCCGAGTTAGACACAGGTTTCTTCACCTCTGTGCTATTGACCTTTTGGAGCAGAGGATTCTTTGTTGTGGGAGATGTTCTGGGACTGTCCAATGTTTAGTGGCACCTCTGACCTCTACCTACTAGAGGTCATTTTCCTAGTTGGCACCCACTTCCCCAGTTTCAACAACCAAAATTGCCTCTGGACTTTGCCCAATGTCCGCTGAAGGGCACGGTCATCTCTAGCTGAGAACCTCTGGGTTAGAGACATTTAAGGGGTCTGGCTTTTAAGCACGTACTCAGATGTAACCGTGGACCCTCACAGCCAGTCGCTTCCCACACTTTACAACCTGACTACCATATTACCAGCCGTTAGGCCTGGATTTCCTCTCTTAACCTCTCTGAGGCAAAATAGGGATAGCAGTGCTTTTCTCAGAGTTCGGGCCTAAGAACTCGCTGTCGAGATATAGGCAAATCAGCGAGTGTATGCTGCAATGAGGAATAAACCCTTCCAGCTCAGAATTATCAACTAGCAACCCCGTGTTTCCCTCTTAGCATCTTCTGATTAAGCTAAACGGGCATCACTGTTCTATTTCATAGAAGAAGTTCGACTCTAATGGACGAAGGTGTCCAAACGCATAACTAACAGGTAGTAGAACTGAGACAACCCGACCAATCCCCTCAGTTCCAATTCCCTCAGCCTTGTCACTGACCCACCACCTCCACCTAATTTTAACTTCATTGCAACCACCTAAGGACACGCCTGTTAAGCAGAGCCAGAAAGCTTATTAGTAAAGGCAACCTTTTGGGTTCAGACTGTTGTTACTTGAGGGGCACCTGGGTGGCTCAGTCGGTTAAGCGTCCAACTTCAGCTCAGGTCATGATCTCACGGTTCATGAGTCCGAATCCTGCGTCAGGCTCTGTGCTGACAGCTCAGAGCCTGGAGCCTGCTTCAGATTCTATGTCTCCCTCTCTCTCTGCCCCTCCTCCACTCGCACTGCATGTGTCTCTCTCTCAAAAAATAAATAAACATTAAAAAAAATTTTTTTAATTAAAAAAAAATTGATTTAACTCACATGTGATACCGAGATACTTTAGATGTGCCTTTCAGGAAACTCCAGAAGGAAAAGCTCTGATCAGAGAGGCCCCATTTTGATGACCTCCAACACTGCCAAAAGCATGAGAGCCCAGATCAAAGGGCATCTTGTTGTGGCTTTTCCTTGCTCCAGTGAGAGTCACTAAGGGAAGAGCTGCTCATGCCCTATATCCAGGCTTCCCTTACCAGACCCAGGATAAAGCTCAGATGCAGACAAGATTCAAATAACCCAATGGGTTGAGGAAGGGGAAGAAAGGAGAAACACTGGACTAGACCACGGTGGTTGGCTTTGAGCAAGTAAGGGCACACAATCTCCTGTTGCCATTTTAACAAGACCAGAGTCCTCTCAAGACACTAATTCCTCCCTGGATCACTGCTTCCCAGAGCAATAACATAAATCCACCTAACATTTAAGCAAAAGGATATTGAGCTTGGCAGATCAGTGCGGGGTATGTTTGCCTCCTGGAGTGATAAGGTCACCCATTCAAGACCCACAAGGCAAGGGGTGTGGATATTCAGAGAGCCACAACATGAGGTAGTCAGGCCTAGTACACAGGGTGAACATAATCTTTGAAGAAACAAAGAATAAGTGGGGAGAATCGAGCCAGATCCTTCCAGAAAACACAGGCTTGAAGTATCCAGCTGTCATTAACAAATGCAAAAAGTTAAAAACAGGTCAAACGACATCCTGGTATTCCAGGGATTAAAAAAAAAAAAAAAGGAGCATTCTTAGGCCTGAATGCCAAAGAGGCAGGTTTCCAGTCCTAAAACCTTGAACTCCCACTGCTTCGCGCTGATCAGCTGATTTTTCATGTCCATCAACTCACAACCTCCTCAATCTAACCTGTATCTCAAGGTTCAGATAAAACATCCATGTTTCCATTGTCACAGTATGTCCTAAAGGCTAATCAAAACATCTCAAAGAATGTAAGAGGGAACAGATGGCTTCCCAAGTTGTTGATAGGAACTTAACTCAGTGCCACATTTTCAAGAGTAATTGGGCAATGCCTTGCCCAATTTAACATGAACATTTCATTTGGAAATTCCACTTTTAGCAATCTATCCACAAGATCCACCCATTCATGGGGGCGCCCGGGTGGCTCAGTCGGTTGAGCATCCGACTTTGGCTCAGGTTATGATCTCGCAGCTCGTGAGTTCGAGCCCCGCGTCAGGCTCTGTGCTGACAGCTCAGGGCCTGAAGCCTGCTTCTGCTTCTGTGTCTCCTTCTCTCTCTGCCCCTAACCCACTCACATTCTGTCTCCATCTCGCTCAAAAATAAATAAACTTTTAAAAAAATTTTAAAAAAAGATACATCCATTCATGGATAAATGTGTGTACAGGTTTATTCACCGCAGTGTCTTTTATAAAAGCCAAAGCCAAGAACATTTAAAATGCACATCAGAAAGGACTTTGGTTAAAACATGCCCAGTGAATATTAACCAGCTATTAAAAGGATGAGGTAAGGGGCACCTAGCTGTCTCAGTTGTTAAGTCTCCAACTTTGACTCAGGTCATGATCTCCCAGTACATGAGTCTGAGCCCCGCATCGGGCTGTGCTGACAGCTCAGAGACTGGAGCCTGCTTCTGATTCTGTGTCTCCCTCTCCGCCTCTTCCCCACTCACTCTCTATGTCTCAAAATGAAATAAACATTTGAAAAAAAGGATAAGGTAAGTCTACAGGTACTATGACAGAATGGATGATCTCCAAAATGTACTGTTCAACGGAGGGGAAAAAAAAGAGCAAGGTACAAGATTTATTACAGCATGCTACTGTTCATGTTAAAAACTAAATTGGTTATGTGTGTGTTCGTACTTCTATACACATACACGTTTGAACTCCTTCACGCACATATTTATAGTCCTGTAGTATCTCTAGAAGGACGCATAAAGGCATACAAGGATACACACAGTAACAACAGCTGTCTTCCGAGAAGAGAAGGAGAAATTTCCTTTACGTTGTGATTCCTCTTTGTACGTGTGATAGAGGAGATATTTTAACGTAGATTTTTTTGTAGGTTTCCTAAGCATAGTAGCCTGCAGAGACCCTGCACATCTATACATCTGAACCATCTCCAGCCCAGCTAGAGGGCATACCAGGGATCAAGGAAAAGTCCCGCAAGTATTTTCAACTTGCAGTCATCTGTATACGCAGGATACAAATTGGCACATGATCCACTGTCGTTTTCTCCACTCGAAGGCATATTAACCTTTGCCACGTCAACACCCTCTTGAACCAGTTCAGCACACTATCGGTGTGCAGTGAAAACTAATTTTCCAACTCACCTGAGAAAGTAGGATTTAGAGGGGTGCCTGTGTGGCTCAGTCAGTTAAGCGTCCAACTCTCGGATTAAGCTCAGGTCACGATCTCACAGTTTGTGAGTTCAAGCCCTGCATCGGGCTCTGTGCTGACAGTGCAGGGCCTGCTTGGAATTCTCTCTCTCCCTCTCTCCCTGCCTTTCTCTCTCTCTCTCAAAATAAATAAACTTAATTTTTTTTTTTTTTGTAAGTAGGATTTAGAAGGGAATCTACTCACTTAGGGACAACATATTCAAGTCAAATACAAAAGCTTTACTGAAGCAGACAGAGTGCCTTGAAAATCAGAGGAAGGGCAAACCATGAAAACGTACTTTCTAGTTGGCAGGGCTAAGAGACTTGTCTGCAGTACAGCACCGGGGAGGAAACCTGCCCTCAGCCCCCCTGATTCAGCTTCCAGCACACCACTTACCATGCTGTGTCCTAATGGCCTATTAACACATCCGTCCCTCATACTAGGCCAGGAGCTGCTTAAGTTCAGGGGCCACATCATCACTCCTTCCCCAGCCGCGCTTTGTGGCAAACAGAAAATGCTCAATAAACATTTACTCAAACATTTACTCAATCGCCTGGGGCAGTTTCCCAGCAACACATGCAGCCCTCATCAAGATCACTCTGGGTGCTTTGTACAATGTTGAATGTTGCTACCCTTTACTGTTTAAGGTATCTTTTTTGTATCTAAAGGGGGCTAGAAACGATAGAAGGCACTGGCAGAAGTTTGAATCATTGTAGCTGTGTTACCTGAGGCAAGTCACCTCATCTCCTGGAACCGGTTTTGCTATGCACAAAACAGCAACGTTAGCACCTACCTCACCAGATTAAGGCGAGGAGTAAATGAGACTGTGTGTGAAGCATGGCAGCCACCAAATGGTAATGGTTTCTATCGTTATCTTCCACATGGAAAAGGCGAGCCCTTCCGGAGAAGATCCTCCCTTACTCACCTTGCACCCTCCACAGGCTCCCAGTGGGACCCCGAGCATCCCGAGTGTTCCACAAATCAAAGGAAATACTCTGGATGCGGTCAGACAGGAGTTGGAATCCAGGCTGTAGCTGCTCCTTTAGCTGAGTGTTGACAGACTAGTCGCCTCCACTCTGAGTCTCAGTTTCTATTTCTGTAAAATGGATACGTTAACTAGTCTCATGTCCTCTGGCAATGATTCAACTTGCGATGATACATTTTAAGTACGTAAAGCCTGAGTGCCAAGTGTCATTACATGGTAACACTTTTATGATCTATAATAAAACAGAGAACCCTTTGCACACTGGAGCTTTGAGGCATGAACACGGCTCGGGCTGGTTTTACGATTGCCCTTAGGAGAGAGAAGAGGCATAGAGAATCTAGAGATGCGTTCTGCTAAAAACTAGTTGTGTGAAAGGGAGCCTGAAAGCAGCCAAGCTTTGAGGGGTGGTGATCAGCCCCAGGAGAGAAGAATGATTTGTCTAATCACATCATTTTGCCAAACAGCAGTCCAGAAGGATAGCCTCTAGCAGGCTACACGGGAAGGTTACAACTGCCCAGTAACCCTGGTAACTAACTATATTTCCCATTTTATGTATATAAAAACTGAAGTTGAATTACGTGACCAGGAAAAGTAACAAGTGGTTAAGGTCAACTTCAGACCCAACTTCCGGACAAATAGTTCAATGCTCTTTCCCCTACAACATCGGCGTTTAAAAAAAAAAAAAAAATAGGGGGCGCCTGGGTGGCCCATTTGGATAAGCATCCAACTTCGGCTCAGGTCATGATCTCACAGTCCATGAGTTCGAGCCCCGCATCGGGCTCTGTGCTGACACCTCAGAGCCTGGAGCCTGTTTTGGATTCTGTGTCTCCTTCTCTCTCTGCCCCTCCCCCACTCATGATCTGTCTATCTCTCAAAAATAAATGTAAAAAAAAATTTTTTAATAGTGATCATAACCCATCCACGTAATAGATGACATTTCCTAAAGTATCATTTCAAAAAGTTAAAACTAGAACTACCCATACAAATATAGCATGAACATATGCCCACAATTTCAGTCATTAATGAAGAAAGCAGCTGGATGGTTCAAAGACTGTTTGAGGAAAAGAGGTTCATATAGACAAATCTATGTCTAAGTAGGTTTGCTATGTTTGTTAGACTGGAGTCCTAAGGGGCAATAAGCCTTTGAGTTCCTCTCCATCAATGGACAGAAATTGTTTGAACCTTGATCCACATACTACAGCATCATTTCACAGGATCTGGCCCCTAATAAATAAAGGTACACACCCTAACATTACATAATCCTTTAGTGAGCTAGTTCAACTGTGCTCCAATAGAACATTGAAGGAACAAGCACTTGTCTTTCTGTAAGTGTGAATAACCTTTTAAACATGTCAAATTCACTTATTTTTGGAAAGGTGTTAACACTTGATGTATATTCATTCATGCGTTCCTAACCACCGCCCCATGACATAGTTGCCCTCATTATTGCATTTTTATACATTAGAAAAGTGAGCCACAAGTGGGTCGGGGGACTTGCCCAAGGTCAAAGAGCTAGTAAGGGGTGTAGCAGGGATTTGAACTTAGGCTGCCAACAGAACCCTCATCCTTAAGTAATGTGCCATTTTGCCTCACTGAGATA
Source organism: Panthera pardus (assembly GCF_024362965.1). NCBI lineage: Eukaryota > Metazoa > Chordata > Mammalia > Carnivora > Felidae > Panthera > Panthera pardus. Next base: position 46,972,815 of record NW_026526765.1, on the reverse strand, counting down.
GAGTAACACGACACTCAGCTGTGACAGCAGGGATGCTATCTCATCATTGTTGAATCCCTAGCACCGAGCTCAGTGTTCAACAGATGGACAGTTAATAGTGTTTGTTGGTTTTGCTTTTTTTTAATTTAAATTCAAGTTAATTAACATACAGTTTAGGCTTAGTTTCAGTAGAACCCAGTCATTTAGATCTTATACGACACCCAGCGCTCCTCCCAACAAGTGCCCTCCTTAATGCCCATCACCAATCTAGCCCATCCTCCCACCCACCTCCCCTCCAATAACCCTCAGTTTGTTCTCTGTATTTAAGAGTCTTTTGTGGTTTGCCTTCCTGTTTTTTTTTCCTCCCTTCTCCTATGTTCATGTTTCGTTTCTTAAATTCCACATATGAATGAAATCATATGATATTTGTCTTTCTCCAACTTATTTTGCTTAGCATAATATATTCTTGTTCCATCCATGTTGTTGAAAATGGCAAGATTTCATTCTTTTTTGCTGTCAAGTAGTAGTCCATTGTGTATGTATATGTGTGTGGACAAACACACACACACACACACACACACACACACACACACCCCACATCTTTATCCATTCATCAGTCAATGGACATTTGAGCTCTTTCTATAATTTGGTTATTGTCAATAGTGCTGCTTTAAACATTAGGGTGCATGTACCCCTTCAAATCAGCATTTTTGTATCCTTTGGATAAATACCTAGTAGTGAAATTGCTAGGTCATAGGGTAGTTCTATTTTTAATTTTTTGAGGAACCTCCATACTGTTTTCCAAAGTGGCTGCAACAGTTTGCATTCCCACCAAGACTGCAAAACCTTTCCCCTTTCTCCGCATCCTCGCCAACATCTGTTGTTGCCTGAGTTATTCATTTTAGCCTTCTGACAGGTGTGAGGTGGTATCTCATTGTGGCTTGATTTGTATTTCCTTGGTGATGAGTGATGTTGAGCATCTTTTCATGTGTCTGTTAGCCATCTGGATGTCTTCTTTGGAAAAGTGTCTATTCATGTCTTTTGCCCATTTGTTCACTGGATTATTTATTTTTTAGGTGTTGAGTCTGGTCAGTTCTTTATAGATTTTGGATAGGTTTTTGAATCCAGAGCTAGACTAAAGAAGGTTAGTACCCAGACCATGAATTCCAATGCCAGTGTGTACCAAACATTGACCTTATGAATGCACTAATAACTCAAGACTTCTGTAGAGCTACCCAGAAACATATATACTACACAAACATAAAGCCCTGGCCTCACAGAGTTTATAGTTCAATGAGGAAACAGAAGGGAGTAAGGACCGATAGCAAACAGGACATGCATTGGAGTTGGGAGAATACAGGATGCTGTGGAGAACTACTACCTGTGGGCTTCATGTACTCAAGTGACCAGGCTCACTGGAGAATGACATTTGTCCATCAGTCACTGTTTGGCCTGTGGGAGCCATTTCAGGCCAAAGTCAAACATTAGCCTAGTAGGAACCTTGTAAACGTATTCATAAAGGTATTGCAGGGATTGGGACAATTTGGGAAGACCACAATGGTGGTTTCAGTGTACAGAGAATGTACCTCCTTGTCAAGATACCCAGGAGGACTGTGCGATGGTTGATGTTCAAATATAATTTGATAAATGTATCCATTTGAAGGGAATAATTTATGGCTTTGTTTTATAAAGACTAGATGTGACCAGTAAAATAACCTATTAGGTAAAAAGACCTACTTGAAAACTATACCTCGAAGTTGAAGGAGGTATAAGTTGGCACCCATATGGTCCACTGCCCAAGTGAAGTATACCACTGCTGCTCTAACTAATGCCAGAGTACAAACTATCTTCGAGTAAGGAAAAAATGGCATTTCTCCAAGACAAAGAACCGAAGAGCCATGCTTTTACAAGTTCTGACTCATATCTCCTCCTGAGAAGAAAGTCTCTTACCAGCCATAAAGAAGAGAATAGGATCCGTGGAAGTCACTGAGGACAAGTGAGCCTAGCAGAGAAGAAGCCAAAGACATATTTCATTTAATTAAACCTGCTCTTGTAGAAGTCCTTTTGGGCTTTAGTTAATGTAGCATGGGCCAGGCTCCCTACCGTCAGCTGACCCAAGTACAGATGTACCTTCCACTGTTATCAAGGATTCACAGTATAGAAGTCCGTGCACACCGTAAAGGCCAGAGGATTCCAGATATGTTCTTATCCACCTGGTCATTCTAAAGGTCTACCACAGTGCATGGAGCACAGAAGGGACACCACATAGGCTTATCTTCTCTGGGCTTGTGCCCTCTTGGGCGCTCTTGACCTGGCAGTTCCCATTAGAGCAGATGGGTAAAAAGGAGCTACGTGCCACACCTCTCAGCTTAAAGAGCTTTGGTTACCTTGCCCTGACAGAAAGTCAATGAGAAACCATGTGATTTGTGGAGCCTGGCTTTAGCAAGCAGAGATGGATGGCCCAAGGCCAGGCTGGCCTCTGGGGGAAGGTGGCACTAGGCCAGTGAGTTCTTCTGGGAGGGTGACGTGGACGAAGCTTGGCAATTTTTAATGCAGCTCTGAGCCCTTTCTGAAGGGAATTTACTTCCAAGCTTTGATCTTGGGTCTTTGTAGCTGAGATCTGCATCTTTCAACAGTGAGAACTCCAAGTTGGCTTCTGAGAGGGCTAGGATAGGATTGAAGCGTTTTTTGTTTTTAAGTTCTTGAAGTTTAAGCTAGATACACCTAATTTTCAATGCATGCTCATGCGACCCTGATTGAAGTAGCTAAGGTGGGTTAGAACTGGGGGTTAGACTGGGGGTTCTGACAAGGTGTATTTATTTACCACTTCAAAAGGGTGTATTTACTGTCTGTATGGTGATGAGAGAGGGTTTAGGTTTCCAGGTTCTAGAATCTTAAGTTAAATGCCAAAACACCATTCTAGGCCAGAGGTTGACACCTGGTTTTGTAATAAAGTTTTATTGGAACATAGCCATGCTCCTTCCCTGCAGGGCTATCTATGGCTGTTTTTACACCACAATAGCAGAACTGAGTACTGTGACAGCGTAATCCACAAAATTTCAAATCATCACTACTTGGCCCTTCACGGAAAAATGTTGCTGACCTCCTATCTGGGCTTTCCACACATCATGCATTCTTTCCAGGTCAACAACAAAGGAAATGTCCTTGGCACGCTATCTTATGCCTGAACACACCCTCTCTTCCTATGATAAAGTGCCTTCAGCAGTCCATCCATGATAATTTTTTTAAACTATTTAACCAATGCATTTTGATTTTCCCCCTTTCACATTCTGAGTTTTTTGCCCCCAAGCAGGAGAAATATTTGCCAGTCTTACAGCAAGAAAATAAACAAGCTTGGAGACCAGGTTGTTTAGAGGGGATTTAGTGTTCATTGAACATGACCAGAGACAGGCGACTGCTTCTTCCAACTGAGAGGTCCATACCTGACACCTGATGGTCCATTATACGCAGAAGAAAGCAACCACACTTTTTCTGCACTGGAGGGACTTTGGAGCCCTAGCTAAAAGGAAACTATACCCAAGGCCCCTTGGTCAGTTACTTTTTGGACCGTAACTTCTGATTAATGCTGGCTCCCTATGCTGCCACTGCATCAGTTTCCATAATCCCAGGCTAAATGTTCATCTTCTGGTCTCTGCTCAGTTACTCCCCATGGCCAGAAGTCACAGGTGAATGCAATACACAAAGGGTAACGAAAGAAGTGGTGTTTAAAAAAAATCATCGAATTCACACACACACACAGGAAAAACCTACTTACCACCCAGTAAACTTGTGATTAGTTCATTTGTTATTTGTTCATTTATTAATTCAAAACATATTCAATGAGCACCTAAAACACATCTAGCATTGATCTAAATTCTAGGGATACAGAAGTTAACACAACAGAAAATGGATCTGTCTCCTAGGGCTTATATTCTAATATGAGGACCAATAAACAAGTGAATGAGTAAGCATTACAAATCGTCATCACTGCTGTGACAGAAACCACCTGCAAGAAATTACAGAGGGAACCTGCTAGGACTTCTCACTGCCTAGAACAGTACCTGGTACATAGACTAGGGACTGTGTTTTTTAATGATTGAATATAAAACCAAGTGTTTCAAACGTTGTATATTTTCAGTCATTTCTACGTGGGCAGCTCAGGGCAACTTTGATTTGTAGAACAGCCGTAACAGGTAAGAGAGGAAAGGCCTAGATGGCACTCCTTCCCTTCAACAAGATTGTAATGGGAAAAACATTCTCCAAGACAATTTTAAGGACAAAGCATGTACTTGCTCTGCAAGCTAATCTGGAAATTGGAACAGAGCTCAGTGGTTAAGAGAATAAGATCAAGTCAGATGTACTGGGTCCAAGACCAGACTGATATGTCCTCCTTATAGAACCTCAAATCCTTAACTTATCCAAGGCTCAGTGCCTCCTTAAGCTGGGTATAAAAATATCCTCTTAGTGTTATCAAGAGGATTCAGTGAATTATCATCACGAAAACCACTTAGCACTGAGCCTTACATATCATGTGCATTCAATAAATGCTATGCTCCCTCAACCTCTGTGTGCCAGTTACTTTATCTGTGTAAGGAAGATAACAAACATTACCTACCTCGTGGGGGTGCTGAGAAGATTAAATGAACGTAAAGCACCCATAATAGTAAGTGATCACTGAGTAGTTTGCTACTATTACTGATTCTCTTACTGGAACAGTGAAAATCAACCCATTTATTTTTAAATACAGAAATAAGAAATTTGAGCCCTGGATGCCTAATCAAATTCTGCAGAGGAGTCTGATTAGCTAAGTTAGACCCACGTAGACCACTGATGTTCTTGGAAGAATATATTCTTCCCTTGTGATGGGGGTGGTGGGTGGGAAGGAGTCAGCATTACTCTAAGTACCTCAAAGTTTGTGTACCTAGTGTGCCCTTTCACCTCCTCTGGGGTTCTTTTTCAACTTAACTTTCATTTCCAGTTGATCTCCTTCCTGGTTTTACTATACTGTCTCCTGAGTTCCTACTATTGCAGGAGGACCGAGATTGGAGTCATAATTGTTTCATCTCTTCACTCTGAAAGTTCATTTCTTACTAGACTAGAAGCTCCATGAGGGTAGGGGCCCTACCTGCTTAGATCTTGCTGTATCCTCAATGCTGATGAGATGCCTTTGTTGTCTGGGATGTGTCTGTATCACAGATGCAAAATTACAAGGATGAACCAAAGCAGAAAAAATAGGTGGTGAGTGGCGGTGGAGGGGGGCAGTGTCTTTGCCCAGCATGAGTCCCTCTCCCCCAACATTCTGTTGGGGGTACAGAACATGACCCAGGTAGAACTGATCCTGGTACAGGGATTGGCATGTAATTTCAGCTGAGCCCATTAATCCTTCCACTAGTTTTTCTAGCTAGAGCTGGTAGGAAAGTTCCCCCCACCCTCCAGCTAGAAGCTATGAGAAGAGAGCACTCTCAGGGCACACTGTCCCCTGCATGGAGAAAATCCTTATCTGGAACAGAAGACGATGATACACCAAAGACAGTAAAGGAGAAATGAGAACTTAAAGCTCAAGTCGCCATAGCTAATCACCAAGGCCCCTCTACACCTGCCACTTCCACAATTTATGTCAATGAAAAAAGAGAACTCAAAAGTAGTAAAAACAGATTTTATCCAGGACTCCTTCAACAGGGGACAGAGACCTCAATCTAGAACTGGGCACATTTCTGAATAAAGCATGGACTCATGGGAATTCCCAGCCAAGGAGCAGTGTGGGGAATCACTGGATAGAAAAATACCAGGAGAAAATATCAAGGGTAGGGGAATCAGGCTAAATCAACCTAACAAGTTCTTTACTCAGGACAGGCCAGGATGGACAGACATCACTTGGGGGATGACAGAGATTGAGGAACCCAATTAAATATTGAAGGTGATCGGGTATTGAGGATAGGGGACTCCTTCTAAATGTACTTTGCAGGGTTCTAACACTAGATTTTACAAGGAAGTCCACAGATGGGTGGGCCCAGGAGAAGGTATGAGGAGCTTAACTCAGGTTTGGTCAAGCAGAGAATCTTTGTCATGTTGGCCAAAACAGAACAAAACATCTCCTAAGCTAGTTCAAGTTCCCTTTCCTTCCTTCCATCCAAAGGTGTAAAAAAGCTCTAAAAACAGGATCATCAAGCTCATCGACAATATATGTGCTGACTGTCACTTGTTGAGAGTTTACTCTGTATCACGGTGCGTTAAATATTTTTCCTGCATCATTTTGTTAAATACAACTCTACGGGATAAATACCAGCAGCGTCCCTTTTTCACATGGAGGAAATAAGCACAGAGAGATCAAGTAATTCACTCCAGCTCAGAAGGTAGCAACAGAGATTCAAGCTGTATGTATCTCACATCAGAGCCTTACACAGACACATTCCAATGCCAGCGGGTCTCGGGTATAGTTCCTAGACGACCTGCGTTAGGAACACTTCCAGTGCTTATTTAAAATGCAGACCACCAGACTCCTCCATCAATCTCAGTGTGGGGATTAAACTACATTTCAATAAGTTGGCAGGGGGTGGGGGTGGGGGGAGACCTAAAAAGACCCAAGAATTTTCTGGCTAATACATCCTCACCATCACACTCACTATTCACCAAAATAAAGCTGTCCGGTGAGGGGCACTATTATTTCACTCCTTCACGGAAGGGACCATATGAAAAATAAAGAGAAAGAAAGGCAACAGGATGAATGGACAAGAATCACGAGACCATTTCCCTGGTCTTACCCCCTTCTCCATACCCAGTCGGAGCCACAGGCTTCATAAAAGTAAATGAAGGGTAAACAAATCTAGCAACTTGTCTTGTAAAATATTATAAATGATTCCCCCCACTTGTCTACCTTGTGCGTGGCTTAGGACCCCCAGGAGATAAAATAAAGAGGTTACGTAAAGATTGCTTAACAAACAATTTCAGACAGAGCCTCTGAAAGCACATTGAGCTCCGAGAAGAATCCAGTGAGATAATAACAAGAATTTATGAAGTGCGGTTCAAGTCTGCCTTGGCCACTTTTTCTCTGAATTGCTTTGCGTTCTCTCATTCTGGAAAGACATTTTCATTTTATTCTCACATTGGAGTCTCTTTGGTTTTTTTTCTCCCTAGAAGTCATGCTTTCTTGCCACTGCTTGTGTTTTATTTATTATACTTCACCCCCCCCCCATTAAGTTGCTCCTCGGAAAGGTTTTATCTGTATGTTGCATTCACCTCTCTCCTGACCTGCCACGAAGAGATGATGGGCAGCTGTCTTCATTATTTTCAGTTACTCTCCACCTGCCAGCGCTGCATTTCCCACAGAAAGGGGAGAGGGGAATAATGGCTAAGAACGCCGAAGTAAGGTACCTGGCTCATATGGGCAACAACAGGAGATCATGTTGGGTTTACAATTCTATCCCTAAGCTATTCATTTTTGTCATTGCTGTTGTTTAGAAATCCAGAATCCATTTTCTGCCGTAGCTGTGGCTCCTAAAGCCAACACAGTGGAGACAAACTTTGGACTCGAAACACTCCAAGAATTTCAACAGGGGACATGGTAGCCAAAGCTCACTAGAGGAATAATTTCAGATTTTTCAGAGTCCCAACATTATACTCTCTCTCCCGTTTGTCGCCAAACCTCATTGCTGCCACCCCTACCAATCACCATGACAACCCACTCAAGGAAGAGAAAGACATTTTCTCATATGTAATATGTTTGGGGTCTTGCTCATCATTTATGATTCACATCACCACCAAATAAGTTTCAAACTCTGGCTTATACCAACACCAAACCTAAACACAGTCTTTATAACCCTAAATCACCAAATTTAATATATCTTATAAGGTATGCTACCCCCAAGCTTCCACAGTGTAGCAGAGACATCGTAAAATACTCAGAAATCAGAGGAAAGCCACTTTGCACATATATGGCCCTTCGAAGCTAGTTTGCCTTGAGAAAATACAAAGTAGAGAAAGGTGGAGTAGGAGGAATCAGCAATTTGTTCTTCTGTTTCACTCTGATTCTACTTGAATATTAAAACTCTGACATCTTGACTTATTACCCTGCAACTCAGTTTCCCAAGTTGGACTCCTAAAGCAGCAAATGGAGCAACAGCCTTCTGTTATTATTTTCACTGGTAATAACAAACGAGAATCACCTCCCCTCAACTAACGCTATTTGGCCATTTTGCTGACATGAAGTTGATAAGGAAGGGACTTTGCACAGTGACAGACAATAGAAAAACTCTGTCTAGTCCTGCAAGAAGCAGGTGTCATGTTGCCCGCTAATGACCCAAAGTCTTTTAACCCTCCTGGACATGACTGAGGACTACATCCTCAGCGTCCACAACACAAAACCAACAGCCTACCTCCACAGAAAGTTTGCAGTCCACTCGATACAATTAGAGATGGACACATCGACTTGGACCTTACTTGGACAGAACTTCTTTCTCAGGCTGGGTCTGGTTCTCTTTTCTATTTGGGGAAACCAGAATATCTTTCCTAATGGATCTGTCTCCCTTGCCTAACAAGTTATCAATGCAATTTTGTTTTGAATTGTCTTAGTGGCACTTGTGTCTGTTCTGTGATGGGTCCTACCTACACCTCTCAGTCTATTACACCAGTCAATAGATCAATAGAACTTCTCACTGGTTGAAACATCCATCTATCCATCAACTACCTAGTTATTCTTCTATCCAAGCAATAAATAGTGCAGTATTTCCCGCTCTTGTTAACATCACAGCACACTTGGATGATTTTATTTCATACTAGAGTAAACAGATGAAGCTACTATAGGTGGGAGGAGACTGGTGCTAGGACTCTGGCAGTCCTTATCTCTGCCCGGACTGCCCCAAGGACTGAGAAATCAATAATCAATAATAACACACCTGGTACTCATCAGGATACATTTATGCCAAGGCATGTGGTTGAGCATGGGGCGGGAGCAGGGAGTCTAAGCTACTGTATTTGAACCAACACTAGGCTAAACCATAAGGACAAGGAACCAACCATGACCCCCACCCTCATGGAGTTTACAGAACAAGCCATGAACAAATTATTTCAAGAGTAGCAAGTGCTACAAAAGGAAATTATGGGAGTGGCTCAAACACATTACAGGAAAACCACCTAACCTGAGAAGCCAATCAGAGAACTCTGGACCTGATCTAAAACAACTGGGCAAGGATTTAGCACTGCAGGAAGGTGAGAAATACAGAAAGAGAACACTCGGCAAAGGATTAGCTCTACTAATCTGCTCTCTCTTTTTGAAACAGTTCTATCTGACTGCTTATGCTCACTGAGATCATTAACCACTGGACTATTGTCGCCTATAGAAGACACTTCTGAGATATAAGAATTTTCCAAATCGTTTACATTTTCCTTCCCATTTACATATCATTCACCCATTGTCTATTATCAGAAAAAAAAAATCACCACTTTCTTTTGAAATCCAGAACACTGACAAGTGGACTGACATTTACCGAGTACTCCGCACACGCAGCCCACAGCGCTGAGCATGTTGACACGAACTGTATCTTTGGAGTCCTCACAAGAATTTCATAAAGTAGCTACTGTGTGCTTCCCCCATTTGCAGCAAGGGAAAAGACTGAAACAAAAGAGAACTTACGCAAGGCTCGAAATGGTGGAGCTCCAGGGGAAAGCAAGCAGCGTGAAGCCAGAGCCCCTGCTCAGACCATCAGGCAATACTGCCTCCATCTCAGAGACCAAAAAATAAATAAATAAATAAATAAATAAAATTTAAAAAACTCAAGACGACAAAAAGACTTGATAGCCGACACGAACGTGCATTTTCCAGCAAGGAGATTCACGTATTGAAAACCCATGACTCCAGCCCTCAGTTCCCGGGATCTAAAACCAGAGCTCCCGCTCGGGACTACTGACGGAAGCTTTGTAACGCGGTCCCCTTGCATTCCGAAGGTAACCTGATACCCGATTTCTCCGTTGCAGAGAGCGTTAAGCGACACAGAAATGCAGGGAGCAGTGTACAAAATCAGGTAGGCTCTGAGGATCGCGGATGTGCCATTTGGAAGTGACCCCTGAGACCAGGAAGATCTAGCTGTTGGGGTGCTTCTGTCGCCTGAACGCTGGCGTCTGAGCTTGGAGCTTCTACAACGCGATTATTCACACCTGTTCCCAAACGTGAGCGTCAGCGTGAGCAGAGCAGGATCACCTGGAGGGCTGGTTAAAACACGGATCGCTGGCTCCCACCCCCCCCCCCCCCCCACCCAGAGCTTCTAACTGGTGGGCCCGAGAGGACGGTCTGAGAATGTGTAGTTCCAAGGAGCGCCCAGGTGATGACAACAATGCTGGTCCAGGGTCACATCTTGCCCAGGCCTTGCAAGATGAAGTAACTTGCTCAGGATCATGCTGCCAGTTTCTGACATCGCCCGGAGTCTTCCCGCTTCAAGCATGTGGCGGCTCCATTATTCCTTCTCTCTTTTCCCCATCTCGCTTTGTTGACATGTTGCTTTGCCCTCATAACAGCACACAGCTTGCCCATCACTAGAATAAACACGTGGTGGGGTTAGGAAGTGATTACGCTGAAAAATAGAGCAGGACCGCGCTTCCACAATAAAACTATCTTGAAGTCACGCCTAAATCGCTCGTTTTTCCCTCCTATCAAACAAGCGGTCTCCTGCATTCCATTTTGCCCAAGGTCAACACCGAGGAACTTCACGAAAATCTCCCAGTGTGGCATCAGGCCGCCTCGTTTTCCGTGCAAACCTTAAAACTCAGGTTGTTTCCCCGTGTGATTCTCCTCGTCAGCGGGTCAGAGAAAACAAGAGCCTGTGTCCAGTTCTGGTTCAGCCTTGGGCTGTCAGTCCATCTTCTGGCCTCAGGTGTTTTTTTTTTTTTTCCTTCTAAAATGAGGAGCGTAGCCTCTAAGGTCCCTCTTCAGCTCCCACATTCTAAAGAGCTGAGGAGCAGTGGAAGCAACACGCCTGGGTGACAACGAATTCTGTCTAAATAGCACTCGCATTGCCCATAACCACCGGCCCTGGCAGAATAGTGCCACATAACACACAGCCCTGGCAGAATAGTGTCGGGGTGATCGTAGCAAAAGGAAGGCAGGAAGAGAAGGTAGAGAGCCATGGGGCGCTGGGGCTGGGGCTGGAATGATGGGAACGTGGGAGTCAGCACATTCGCAGTGATTCGTTCTGTTTACTTCCCCTCCCCTCCAGTGCATACACAGATTCTTGACACATGGGAGGATTTTTTAAGACCACGTTATTTATAATGATTTCTCATTTCTGCTTGGTAAAGAGAGAGGCAAAGGATGCTCGGGCATTTTTACAAAAAAAAAGGAAAGCTGCTGTGAATTACATGATGTGTATTGCTCATTAAAGGAAAATCCACTCCCTGTGTTGCTGCAAAACATATGCCAACCAGAAATATTATTAAGCCAAATTTGCTCCCATTTAGGTAAAAGGATGAAACTGTCAAAAGTGTGCAGTGCTATCATTTCAGAGTTAACACCTGTCACAGAAAAAAAGGAAAGTATCTTAGATACATAATCTGTCTGAGAGTCAAGGTCAGAAGCGAGCGGGTCCTTCTTATTTTATTCATTTTTCCACAGGTAGGAAAAGATTACATCTAGCAGATGGAGGCTTTTAGCATAAAATAAGCTCCTGTGGCTGCATTTACTTGCAACAACAAGAAATATATGGCTGCAGATGGCCATCTGTTTCTTAATTTCAAGGTAGAGGGCAAAGAAAGTTTTTCAACTTTAGTGTTGGGATTTACCAAATAATCATTATTATTTTTAAACACAGACATCATTAACAACTCCCATCCTGGGCTGTATGTCGTCTAAGATCTTGCATCTTGAGTGAGAGTTTGTGCCCAAAATGAATACACAGGGTGACAACATGCATATATCGATAACGTTTGAGAAGAAGAGGGAGCATGCTTGCAAATTAGCACACGCGAGCACCCATTCCTGTTGAGAGCTGAGTTTGCACTCTGAGTGATTTAGTCACACAGGAACGGGGCTATTTCTGCAATTAGGGGACAGGAAAAGCTGACGGGATTGACTGTCTTTATCCTGAGACTCCCGAATAAGACCAAAGTGATCAAGAATAGAAAGTTAAGGCCGGACACCAACAAGAGATGCACACCTTGTGCTAATTGAGAACTTCTGTGTGGAGGCCCTGCAGAAATTAAGAGGCCCGGATGTTCGCACCTGGCTCCGGAGAAGAAGACCGGGCTGCCGTGGGGATCATGCCTGGAATGTGTTCTTGTAGGAGGAACAGCACAGGAAAGGTGCAGAGCTTGGGGGATGCTGAAGGGCCAAAGCGCCAACCAAAGGGTTAACAGGTGATGTAACTCAGAGCAGAAGAATGCCAGGCAGCCTAACCCCAGGGGTGAGAAAAGCCCCCTTCTGTAGGTCCTGCTCCTGATTTCTTGTGCCAGTTTATCACGGCACACAGAGAAGCTCAGAGATCCTTCAGCCAATCGTGTCCTCCATGGGACACATCAAAGTAGAAAAATCTGGGGGTCACCTGGGTGGCTCAGTCAGTTACACGTCCAACTTCAGCTCAGGTCATGGTCTCCCGGTTCATGGGTTCGAGCCCCGCATCGGGCTCTGTGTTGACAGCTCAGAGCCTGGAGCCTGCTTCAGATTCTGTGTCTCCCTCTCTCTCCGCCCCTCCCTGACTCGTGCTCTGTCTCTCCTTCTCTCTCTCTCAAAAATAAATAAACATTTAAAAAATGTTTTTCTTAAGTAGAAAACGTGGTACCACAAAGCAGAACAAACATAAGTGCTGTGAAAATATCTGTGCCATGACCCTTACAGACATCAAGCAAAATGCAAAATGATTCCATTTAGCTAGTTTTACATGCTGTCTGGAGTTTTCTAAATGCTAATTATGGAAGTCAGGTGATGAAGTGTTCCCAGAAAATCCACACGAAGACCGAGAGCAGGGATTCCCACAATAGATGCCCAGGCTTCTTTTCTGCAACAGAGAATGGCAAGGCAGACATAGTCCCCCCACCCACCCCCCACTCTTGGGAATCATCAATCTCTTGTTACTGTTTTCACTGGAAGGGAATGGGCTTAGGACACCGGCAATGCTGATACATTAAAATAGATCTGTCTTCTTTCTCTGATGTAGGTCTGTAGATCAGTAACCTAACATTAAGAAACTAAAGTATCCAGATTAGCAGGCTCTTGCCTCCTGAACCAAATTAACAGATGCAAAAAGACAAAATCTCCCGAGTTTCAGAGGTAGGATTCATCCCCAGTTGCTGTAAGATGGACACATCTTAAAATATTGTCCTCTCTTTAGATAACAATATCAGGGCAAAGCGTTTAAGCAAACTGTGTCCTGGAAGATAAAGATTTGAACTTACCACTGACTGACAGGGAAGGCATTATAGGCTTTTGCAGCTAAAAAGTGGTACCAGCAGACCTGCCTGGGAACTACTAGGAGCCTCACTGCTTCTGCCTGCTAACCCATGGCACCATGGGCCAGCTCTGCTCACCGCAGCTTTCTTCTTACATCGGGCCAGAACACCTGTCCCCCTGCACCTTCAGAAAAGCAAGCCTGACTTGCTAGAAGTATAAGGAAAATTGGAGCTCCATAAACCAATAATTCTCACAGGCCAATCCTTTGTGTCAACGTTTATAACATGATTGTGTCTACACTGAACTTCTTCCGTAAAATAACTACTTACACTGGCCTTTAACCCCACTTTATGCAAAGCAACAATGGGCCTTCAATTCCTAAAAACAAAGAGATCGGTCTTGGGAGTGGAATGTTGTTGATTCTTAGCATCTTGGGTATTCTGGGAAGCAATACTTTGAGTTAGGTGTAGCTATTTTAATTTACATTAATTAAAATGGAATAAAATTAAATATTCAGTCCTTTAGTCACGAATGCCATATTTCAGATTCCCAGAGCCATGGCTAGTGGCTACCATATTAAACACCGTAACATAGAACATTCCCATTATTTTAAAATTTCTCTTAGGGGCATCTGGGCAGCTCAGCTGGTTAAGTGTCTGATGCTTGGTTTCGGCTCAGGTCATGATCTCACGGTTTTGTGGGTTAGAGCCCCGTGTTGTCGGGCTCTGTGCTGACAGCACAGAGCCTGCTTGGAATTCTGTCTCCCTCTCTGTCTGCCCCACCCCCACTCACGGTGTCTCTGTCTCTCTCAAAATAACTAAATAAACTTTAAAGAAAAATTTCTTTTAGACAGAGCTTCTCCGTAAGTTCACATTGGAAGCGGTCTCACAGGTCTCTCTAGTCCCATATACCTTTTAAGTTAGAACTTCCTGTGTAAAATTCCTAATAACGTGTAAAGATAAAATTTGAGGAAGGGGAAGCTAAGATCTTTAAGGTCTTCCGAGGGAAGATTACCAAAGTGGTCAAGATCCCAGGCTTCAGTGTTTGACCTTCTACCAGCCAGCTGTGTAACATTAGCATGTTACACATGCTCTTCTTTCTTCTTTCTCTGTCTTCTGGGACTCCTCTCTGGGACTTGGTTTCCTCACAGCCCATGGTCCACCCACATCCTCCCCCATTTCCTTCTTCTCTAGAGTAACAGAAGCCAATATATTTCAGCAGTTAACCGAGATCCCTCGGTTTCAGAAGGGTGGATCCCACCACACATCTAGAATCTGGAAGACACAGTTCTGTAATAATGGAATGTTAGGGAACTCTGCTGGGGAGCAATTTCTTTTCCAAATAAAAAGGTAACACCTTGTAAGGAGCAGAACTTTGGCTCGCCCATCTCTTTCTTGCCTGCTATGTGGACATGAAGCCTGGAGCTACAGCGGCCAGCTTGCAGCCATGAGGTGTCAGGCATGAGGATAAAAGCCAGCAGGCTAAGGGTGGAGAACAGAAGGCTAGAGAAAATTTGAACTCTGAATGGCATCATTGAACAGCCACATAATTCTTCACTGTTTTAAGTGAGAAAAATAAAACCCTAGGTTTAAGCTTCCAGAAGTTTTATTTACTGGTACCTCCATCCAAAAGCACTCCAAACTGATATTTCATCTTCTCTCAGTTAGTATTAAGTTTGGCTGTTTTGGCCAAAACCCCCAAATAATGAAAGCTTTAAAGATGGAGTTTATCTCTCAGGTAAAAGAGATCTGAAGTAGACACTCAGGAGAAGGTACAGCTCCATGGTCACCAGGTCGTCTTGTGGCTTCTCTCTTTCCACTCCACCATCCCACTATCCTAGCATTTTGCTTCCATCCTCAAACCTAACTCGTGTTCCAAGATAGCTACTGGATTGCCAGCCATCACAAAGGCATTCCAGGCAACAGGAAAGAGGAAAAGGGAAGGACAAATGGGCACTTCTTCCACCTGAGTTAGCTCCCTTTGTGCAGCCAGTCTTAGAGGTTCCACACAGCACTCTCTCTTACAGCTCATCTGTTAGAACAGTCACATGATTCTGGTTGCAAAGCAACCTGGGAATGCAGTCTTTCCGCTGGGAGTCATTACCACCCCAGTAAGATCAGAGTTCTGCTGTAATGCTGTGAGGAATAAGAATAAAGTGATTCTCAGATGACAAATGCTATAAGAGAAAATGATCTAATATAGGTAAAATATTTGGTACAGTCCTGATAAATAGCAAACCCCGAATAAAAGGTGAGGGTAGGGAAGGAAGGGAATAAAATATCTTATCTTCACTTTTGAGTTATTATATAACTGGCTGGTCTTTGTTGCATTAATACAGTGTTCCCCAAACCTTAGTCATTTCTATACCATCTTTGTGATTTTCCCATATTTTGGTATGTTGTGTTATTATTTAATATTTTCTGTAAATCAACTTGACTTTTACTTAACTTTCAGTATGCTGTTCCCATAAATAGGAAATCAATATTTCTCTAATAAAGTAAAAATTATAACTACTGCAATTAAAATATTCATTTCGGATATGACCTAAAACCATCTCAGAGGCCACATTTTAGAAAACATTTCTCTGTTGAATGCTCTGGAATAAATGACTTTTGTGATTGATTACCTCAAGTTGGCTTTGGCCATTAATCAATCTCTGCCGCCACTTACTTGCTTCATCTAACACCGTACAATGAAGATTATTCTTTAAATATCTTTAGTAATTAGCAAAACTGGCATTTTCTTTAGGTTCAACCAACCTGTAATGAGAATTGATGGCAAGAAGGACATGGTTATGGGACTTTAAGAAAGCTGACACATTCCACAGCTTTTTATTTTCTTCTTCAAAATCCAGACAAAATTATACTGAAAACTAACTATTAAACACATTGTCAACTTCAACTATGTCTTCCATTTCTTTTCTTTTCTTTTTGAGCTCTGATTTATCTTTATTTAACTTTTCCCACCAAACTCCTTGACGTGATATGTAGTGTCCTCCAAGATGCCTCCCTGCAGGCCTCTGCACACCCTAAAGCTCTATTCCCCATGATCAGAGCCGTTCTGGCACTTTCAAGTTGCTGTTGGCATCGTGTACCCCGGCTGAAAACTGGCAACTCTGCCTCCTGTCCGAGTGAGAAGCGCTAGACAACAAAAGATGGTACCGGGTAAGTTGGCTGCCTTTATGCCGGCTCCTGAGAGTGGACTCCACACCCAAAGGACTTGGCTCGCCACCGTTTATAGGCTGTGTGACCTTGGGGAAGTACGGTACCTCTCTGTGTCTCAGTTTCTTCCTCTGTAAAACAAGAATAGCACATAATACTACATAGGGTAACGTGAAGATTCCGTGGGTTAACACAGATAAAGCAGCTAGAACGGTGCCTGGCACATACTAAGCTCTCGAAACATGTTAGTTATTGTTATTACTAATCTCCAAACAGTGAGCTCTGGATTCAGGCAAATGTGGTTTCATATCCCAGCCCCACAACTCACTAGTGATAAGTCAGTAGGTCACATTGCTCTCCCACGTGCCACGGAAATGGTGTTTCTTTATCCATTTCCCTAACAGACCTGCTTTTTCACATGCTAAAGAGCACAGGACCAGGGTAGTAGGAAGGAAGCAGACAAACAAAGAACAAACTCTCGATGTCCTCTACTCCAGCAAGCCTACACAGATGCAGTACTTTACAATTCCTTAGGTAAGTTTCATTCACTTTTTTTTTTCAAGGTTTATTTATTTTTGAGAGGGAGAGGGAGGGAGGGAGGGGCAGAGAGAGGGAGGGACAAAGGATCCAAAGCAGAGTCTGTGCTGAATGTGCAGAGCCTGATGCAGGGCTCAAACTCATGAACTGTGAGATCATGACCTGAGCTGAAGTCAGATGCTTAACCAACTGAGCCACCCAGACGCCCCGCATTCACTTTAAATATAGATGTTCTGCCATAGATTTCCACTGCCTCCCAAGACGTTGGCCAGGAATATGGAAGGTGGATTTATGTAAACTTGGAGAAGTGCCTCCTAAATTTGCGTGACCGAGGCACCTTGCCACCATCACTCTAGCCCCGGCCCTGGGGCAAGAGTACCCCTGGTCTCATGCTGACTTTGGACATTAGCCAGCCACTCAGGAACCTCACAGTTGTTACCAGTTCTGTCCTTTGCGTGTTCTGCTACTGCTGACATCAGTGCCTGACCCATCCGTGTCTGGTCTCCATTGATGATGACCTAGAGGGATTCTCACCCCATCTCTTGCTAAAGCTGCTGAGTCCCAAGCACGTCTTCCATCCAAATCCCAGAAGTAGGCAATCCACCTCCATCCTCTGTCATGCAGGCTGATGGCCCCCAGACCACGGACCACTGGGCACACTCTTGGGTGCATGCAGAAATGCTGGGGGTCCCGCCGCACTGCAAGGACACTGAAGGTGACTTAGAAAGCTAAACATTGGCCTTCTCTCTGCTTAACCATGCTGGGCTGCCAAGCTTCCCTTGGTATGGTTGTCCCCCAGCGTAGAGCAGGGCAACCTGGAAGCAGTCTCTTCCCTGAGCCCCAAATGTGCCTCACGTCCAAAGCCTCTGACCTAGTCGCCTCCTCAACTAACCCCACCACTCCTACTCTGTCCAGCCCAAAGTCCAAGAGGGGAGACTCGGGCCCACATTCCCAGCCCTGACTCTCTTGCCACTTCTCCCCACAAAAGCCCTGGCCAGAGGAGCAGATCCTTCTGTTCTCCCAATCACACTTTGCCCTAACCTCATCCTAACCTGGGACCGGATCTCAAACAACCTAGAACAGGTGGAAGAGTTTTCTTCTCCACTCCATGAAAGCAACCGTGATCTAAATCTTCCAAGTTGTCCTCTTGATATGCCTATAATTAATTAATTACTTAATTATCTGCAAATCTCAGGCTAAATGTCAGCAGCTGATGAACTCATTCTTTTGTCTTTGCATTTCTGCTATAGCGCTCCTAACGCCCCCATCTCCCACCTGACGTGGGTGAGTGACTCAGGACTTGTTGGGCATCAGCAAACCATAGGGCACTGCCAAGGAAAAAAGCGCAGTAAACATTTTGTTTCAAAATATTCCCCCTGTTGCATTTACTGCCTTGGGCAGGTTTCATAATTTCTTGACCTTCAGTTTCGTTATCTGGAGAAAAAACTTCTAACGGTTCTAAAGCATAGGATAACCGGGATGATTAAAGTTTTATGTATGTACAGAGACATGTGAGCCAAGGGTCACAGTGGCATTATTCGTAATAATCCAAAGCTGGAGAAATTTCAAATGCCCAGCAATTCACGATGACACAAACAAAAAGTTGTGTAACTACGTCATAAAACACTGTTTGGCAATAACAATGAATGGACTGCTCATACACGGTACTCCGTGACTGGCTCTCAAAAACTTAGGCTAAGTGAAAGAAGCCAGACTCAAAAGACTACATTCTGTACAATTCTATGTATGTGCCACATCTAGAAAAGGCACATCCATAGAGACAGAAAATAAGGCAGTCCGGGGCTGGGGGTGGAGGTGAGATGGACCGTAACTGGGCACAAGAGAAGAACTTGGGGCAACAAAAATGTTCTAAAATTGGATTGTGATGATGGCTCTACAGGTCTGTATTTTACTAAAATCACTGATTTGTACATTTGCAAGCAGCAAAGGTTATGATACAATGCTATGTCAATGAAGTTACTCTTGTTTTTGTAAGTTTGAACTTATTTTATTTTTTATGTTAAATATAATTTATTGTCCAGTTGGTTTCCATACAACACCCAGTGCTCATCTCAACAGGTGCCCTCCTCGATGCCCATCACGCACTTTCCCCTTTCCCCCACCTCCCATCAACCCTCAGTTTATTCTCAATATTTAAGAGTCTCTTCTGGTTTGCCTCCTTCCCTCTCTGTAACTTTTTTCTCCCTTCCCCTCCCCCATGGTCTTCTGTTAAGTTTCTCAGGATCCACATATGAGTGAAAACATATGGTATCTGTCTTTCTCTGCCTGACTTATTTCATTTAGCATAATACCCTCCAGTTCTATTCACGTGGTTGCAAATGGCAAGATTTCATTCTTTTTGATTTCTGAGTGATACTCCATTGTAGATATATACCACATCTTCTTTATCCATTCATCAGTTGATGGACATTTAGGCTCTTTCCATAATTTGGCTATTGTTGAAAGTGCTGCTATAAACACTGGGGTACAAGTGCCCCTATGCATCAGCACTCCTGTACCCTTTGGTGAATTCCTAGTAGTGCTATTACTGGGTCAGAGGGTAGCTCTATCTTTAATTTTTTGAGGAACCTCTACACTGTTGTCCAGAGTGGTTTGCATTCCCACCAACAGTGCAAGAGGGTTCCCATTTCTCCACATCCTCACCAGCATCTATAGTCTCCTGATTTGTTCATTTTAGTCACTCAATGAAGTTATTCTTAAAAGTGTGTTTATATGTGCATGTCCCCACACACGGTGCCTGGCACCAGGTAATCACTTGCAAGATATTGATCACATATGTTACCATATTATTGAAATGTTTATTATTGCTATTAAACTCTCATCTCCCATCACTTCCATGGCTATTGTCCTGAAATAACTTGAGAGCTATTTATGTTTAGGGGATCATCTGCTTGCTTAAAATGCCTATTATCAAATTTTTAGTATGTTCAAAAATTCCAGGAGCTGCAACAGAAGGTTAACAAATGCCCTCATTATTTTACTATACTTGAAAAGAAAAGGCGAGCATATATTTTTAGAGTGTTATTAGAATTTTCAACCGTTCTTTTGCCTGTTGTGAAAGTCAATTTTCCAAATCACAATACTTGAGACTATAAATTAACAGATAAATAAAAACCAAAGCATTCGGCACACCTGCTTCAATCAGGTGCTGCAGGCTTTTTATAGAATGTTAATATTTGTACCCTTCCCTTTAGTTTTGATAATAGATGCTTTTCCCGTGATGTTTAAAAGCATAACTACATCACCTACTTAGAGCTTGTAACCATTTTCTTGCTATTCATAAGGTAATGTCTCTTTTAGCAGAAAAAAGAAAACTGAGGCACATGTGCAGCTCTCATTCACCAAGTACTCAGACACATCCTTATGCTCTTTCCCCTCAAGGAAACTTTTTGGTTTTACATTAGGTATGACTCACTGATCTACATTCTCCAGGGTCCAAGCCCTCTTTGGCTTCCTCCTCATTTGGCCTGTTTCCAAAGTCCATTCCCTTGGTCTCCCCAAACTGGTCCCTTCCCTTTAGTCAGCCAGGTTCCCAACTTCTCAGCCCTTCCATCCACACACATCCCTCTTACCACCTGCCAGTGAAATTTTACTCCTGCTGTTGACCCAGCCACACATGCCTTCACTCCTCCAAGTCCAACCAAGTGCATGGTGACCTGGCTTCAGACTCCCCTCTCTGTCTTTCCAGCTCTATCCTGTAACTCAACACTCAGGATAACTTACCTTCTATTATCTGACATGCATTTATTTCAGAAGTGGCAGTATTTTTCTCTGGCATTAATTGGGTTACAAATTCCTCAAAGATAAAGACCAGTGCTTCTACTCTGAGAGTTCTCTGTTCCTCTCTCTCTCTTTTTCCATCTCTCTCATCTTCCTGTCTCTATCTCTGTCTCTCTCTGAGAGGTGAATGCCTCTAGCTCAGTGGTTCTCAAAGCCTGGTCCCTAGCATTAGGGTCACCTGGGAACTTGTTAATAATGCAAAATCTCAGGCTCCACCCCAGAGCGACTGAATCTGAAATTCTGAGGATAGAGGCCAGAAATTCATGGTTTCACCAGCCCTCCAGGTGACCCTGATGCACACTTACATTGGAGAACCACTGCCCTAAACCAAGTGCCTGTGTGATGCAACACCATGGTAACTGGGATCAATGTGCTACACACTTTGAAATCCTCACCATGTTATCCATATTTCTAAATAGTCAGTGTCCCCATTAAAAGACCTCTTTTGGGGTGCCTGTATGGCTCAGTCAGTTAAGCACCCGGCTTCGGCTCAGGTCATGATCTCACGGTTCATGGGTTCGAGCCCCACACTGAGCTCTGCATTGACAGTGCAGATCCTCTGTCTCCCTCTCTTTCTGCACCTCCCCCACTCTCTGTATCTCAAAAATAAATAAATATTTTTAAAAATATTTATATATACAAAAAAATACCTCTGTCACCTGCCAGACATTTGGCCTTTACTATAGCCAAACACAAAATGAGGATTAAAGCAAATCAACTGGTTAACTTCCCAGTTTCCAGAGCTGAGCTGCCATCATTACTGTCATCATCAGAGATGCTGATGGAAATAAAAAGTACCTTTGGTGAGAACCATCTTGGCATGTGCTTCATTGAAAACAAAGACTGGAGAGGGTCCCCTCTGACAGGTGGAGAAAGATCAGTATAATAGGGAAGATCATTTGCAGCAAAGCTTTCACCAGGACTTAGAAAGTATAGAGCAATGGTTTAAAATTTGTCTTTATTTAGGGGTGCCTGGGCGGCTCAGTCAGTTGAGCGTCCGACTTTGGTTCGGGTCATGATCTCACGGTCTATGAGTTCGAGCCCTGCGTCAGGCTCTGTGAGAGCCTGGAGCCTGCTTCGGATTCTGTGTCTCCCTCTCTCTCTGCCCCTCCCCCACTCATGCTCTTAGGTATGAGCATGAGCTCATACCTCTCTCTCTCTCTCTCTCTCTCTGTCAAAAATAAATAAACATTAAAAATTTTTTAATGTTTCTTTATTAAAAAAAACTGGAGAAGAGAGAATAGAGGGTCTCTTTCAAACAGTAGACATGATGAGTATATTAGCAAACTATAAAGGTATATTAATCTCAATTTTTAAAAAAACTCCTTTTAAGGTAGTGCTCTTATATTACCATTTGGAATCTCTAAGAAGACATCTCCTTTTCTGTGGTCTGAAAACAATACACTTAAAAATTCTCTGAAAAAGAAAATAAGAGTGGAAGTAAAAGCATTTGCTTTGACAGGGTAAGCTTTTACAGATATTAGGAAGGAAGAAGATGGGGATCTAGGGGAGTGAAAGCTATAAACATTTGTTGGTTGAGCACTGCTGGTACATAAGGCTCTCTGCTGAGAGGTGACCACCACCTCCACCAAGAAGCCAGCATGAATCCTCAACAGAACTACAACAAGAACCTCCTAACAGCCTTCCCTGCTTGCGTGATCGCCGGGCGTAGAGTAGCGGATGGACTTCTAAAACAAGGACCAGCTCACCTCACTCCCTGTCCAGCACCCAACGCCCAAGGTTGCTGTCACACTCAGAATAAGTCCACAGTCCCAACCTTGACCTCCTCCACCCTAGGTGACCCGTGCTCTTCCCACACTACCTCTAAACTCTTGTCCTACCTCCTCTTCTACCCTTCCTCCCTCCACTCCACCCTTCCAACCTCACCGCTGTCATTTAAACACACCAAACACATTCCTACTTCAGGAATCTGCTCTTTGCATCTTCTGTTCCTTCTGCCTGGAACTCTGTTCCCTCCACAACCACAGAGCCACTTTCCACCCTTCCTTCAGTGTCTATTCAAATGTCACCATAGCAGAGAAGACACATATGCAGAACAGCACATGCACCCCTCCCTTCACTCTGTGTCCTTCATTGTTCTCATACCTGATGTATTACATTCTTATTTTTTTATCCTCATCTTTCTTGAGAATACGAGCCCCATACAAGCAGAGATTCTGTTTTGTTCACTTCTATGTCCTTAGCACCTAGAACAGTGCCGGGCACATAGTAGGTGCTCAGTAAATATTTGTCTCATGAAACAGTTGTTAAATGGATGAGGGAGTATTAGGTGCTAAGGATACAAAAAGGTAAGCAAGAGATCCCTGCCCTCGATGAGCTCACATTCGGGTTCATATTTATGTCCTTTTTCCACTTAAGAAATTAAAATTGGTGGCATTTGTCAATTCTGCAACATATCTGCTTTCATATTTGGAAAATGTGCAAACATGTAAGTACCTGAATTGTTTC
This sequence comes from Panthera pardus, assembly GCF_024362965.1. Taxonomy (NCBI): domain Eukaryota; kingdom Metazoa; phylum Chordata; class Mammalia; order Carnivora; family Felidae; genus Panthera; species Panthera pardus. The sequence goes on along the minus strand of NW_026526765.1, from coordinate 46,949,499 downwards.
TATAAACCAGCTGGTAAATCAAATTCATAAGGACAATCAGTTTAAAATTCTGTCTCCCTAAAAACCAATTTGTCACCGCTCACAGGAAGTAGCCACATTACTTCACTCTGTCTGTTGGGGGAGCAGGTATCTAGAAGTTACTTAATAACTGGTAGGTGATTTCTTCAAATGTTAGTCCCAAGAAGACAGGAGTGATGCACCTTTAAATGCTTCTAATTGCCAGAAGGTCAACAAGATTGACGGTTTACCTAATGCGTAAAGTACTTCATTTTATAAGTGATTCCCTGGAGAGCTGGAGAATACTCAATAACCTTTCTTCCACGAACGCAAGCCAAAGAATTGTTACCATTAGAAATTCAGTTTGCTCATTAAGTCAGAGGAGCATGTTACCAGACTGACGTCAGCAATATTTTTTCCTCTCTCTTGGTTTCTTTTAATGAAGGTAACATTGTGAAGACATTCTCTCCCACTTTAACCAGTTGTGGGATAAAATGATTTTTTTTCCTCCAAGTTTTTATTTAACTTCTAAGTGATGAATCACTAGATCCCACACCTGAAACTAGTATTACCCTGTACTTTAACTAACTGGGATGAAATGATTTTAAAAACACTCACCCTTCAGATAAACCTCACCTCTGTTCCCTTGGTTACTGTGTTTTTATAGATTGGAATCATGAGATAACAGCTTTTAGCACAAACCAGGACCTGTTGGTGAAATATTAACCAACCATTGCACAGCAAGTCCCCTGCAGAACCTAACTCAGGACATTCTTTTCAAAGGTCTCCTGTGAAAATAGGTCCAAAGATTTCAAATTAGGTAAGTGAATGTCTAATAGAAGAAATTCTTAGACAAACTTAAAGATATAAAATACCACAAAGGCTGAGGGGCGCCTGAGTGGCTCAGTCAGTTAAGTGTCCTACTCTTGATTTCAGCACAGGTCGTGAGCCCATGGTCATGAGTTTGAGCCCCGCATCCGGCTCCCTGCCGGGCAAGGAGCCTGCTTGAGATTCTCTTTTCCCTTTTCCTTTGCCCACCCCCATTTGCACTCTGTAAAAAATAATAAAATAAAATAAAATAAAATAATAAAATAAAATAAAATAAAATAAAACAAAACAAAACAAAATAATAAAATAAAATATCACAAAGGTTGAAATCTGAGCCTTTGTGAATTGACTCCTGGTGAGTGGGCAACCCCTCTCTGCACATTCCCAGAGCGAGGGGCTGACCTCGCTGCATGGATTCCCATCTCCCTGGGAGGATGCCACCCACAGGAAAATCTCTCCCATGCCAAGCCAGGCAAGGGGGGTTTTCTGATGGGAATTGGTGCTCCAGTCCTCCAAAAAATGTGTGCTGTAGTGAATGATTTGCTTTCAAAGTTTCCTCTGGACCAATAACAGCAAGTCTCCTGCCACTAGTCTGGCATTAAAGATTGGTCCAATGAGAGTTTTGTTCGGTCACACCCAGTGTTCATCCCTCAGAGTCAGAAGCCAGAAGGCTGCTTGGTGACACAACTCCTTTCCACAGAGGGCTCCACTGTACTTCCAGTCCTGATGGCTTCAACTGGAGAGAAGTTCCAGTGTTCAAAGCCTGGGCATTAAAGCTCCACCCCAGCAAGATGGGAAATCAGAAGCTCTAGCAACTATTGAGGGTCCAGGCATCAGATGACTCAGGGGCATGACTTTCTGCTCTGAGTAGTTCTGTTATGCGGTCCCCTGAGCTCAATGGTACAGAGCAGAACCAAGGACACATGCACATCCTCAGCAAGCACTTCAAAAAAGGGGGGTGTGGAGTTTTATTGCCAGAACTTACCACGATATGGACTACTGACATTGAAATAGAAGAATGGACAGGGAAGAGGGGAGATGTGTGTGGATAAGAGAGAATGAAAATCTTTTGCTGGCATGCCAGTGAAGGATTCAAGCAGCGTAAGAACCTAAGATCTCTCAAATTCCCTGGGGTATAAAGAAAAAATAAACATGATGCAAAGGTACCCTAAATGTGAAGAAAGATAGACGTTCCAGGTTCCCAGGGAGACCAGGTTAGGCACCTGGGGAGCCTCTCCTCTCAGTAATAGTCTGATGCTCAAGTTGCTTTTTGTTCTGCATGATTTGTTGGCAATATTTCTAAATATGTAAAATATATGTATTTATAAGATCAAAGACCAACAGACTTTATAAATAACAGCAAATAACATTAAGGAAAAGACTTTTAAAATATTGGAGGCTACCTTGGGGGAAGATTATAGAGTACCCAAAGTTTCTATGGACATAAACAACCTAGAGGGAGTTGGTGGCCCCAACATATAATGATTACAGGAATACCAGCCTACCCCCAACAGTTCCCCAGTGAAATATCGCAGCAGCATGAAATCAATTCACATGAGACTGGTCTTTGTCTTAATGATTCAACCTATTATGAAATGTTTTATATATTCATTCAGAGGCCTCTGCCTTATCAGCTTAGGTCCCTCAGCGAAGTGAAGGAGGTGCTCAACCAGTTAGCATGTGGGTTCTGGATTCAGCCAAACCTCAGGGTGGACTTCAGCTCTACTACTCATGAGCTAAGGGCTCAGGTAAGCTCCTAACCCTCCAAATACTGGTTTCCTCACATACTCCAATTATGCCCACCTTACAGATATCTTTTAGAGTCATTATAAGAGTTAAAGGAAACAATATGGGTAAAGCATGTGGCACAGCGCCTGAAGGAGTGTCAACCCAAGATATTACTGACAGAGAAGGAGCTATAGGAAGGGCTTGATGGCTCTGAACAATAGACGAGTGAGAAATACCATCCCCCAGTGGAAAGAGGAATTTGGAATCATTTACGGACAAGATTGACTGAAATTGTTTTTAAGGCTAACCCTGGCAGGTAGACTCTGAATCTATGTCTTACTCACCTTTTGCCTATACATGACAAAAGTCAGCTAGGGGAAGAGCTCAGCATATCTTCAAGCTGAATTGAATTTGAGAACTAGGCAAGACTTTGGACTTAAATCTATCAGTATTTTATCCGACTCGAATACCTACATCTGTTGTTTTTCATTTTCAACACTAAGTGGCATATTTAAGGGCTGATTTATTCCCTTATTTATTTCACATGACTAAGAATGGCGTGTGAAACCGGCTAAATTTTTTAAATGACTGTTAAATAGTTCCCATGTGTCTACAAAACATCTGTATCCCATGCTGCAGGGGAAAAGAAAAGGAGACCCCCAATTTAGAGAGGGGGGAAATCAAAATGGGTACACAAGGCATCCAAAAAATCTAGGAGGCGTGACATGGCCTTTTACAAAGAAAAGCAACAATAATGTACTCTTTTAAAACAGACAAAATATCTCTTTAAAAAGCTAGCTTTTAAAAAAAGGTCAGAGAAGTTTAAGGTTTACTCAAGTGTAAATGTCAATTGGAATAAGTGATACCTGTGAGAAAATGGGGAGACCACTGACCTTTTATCCAAAAGAAGGCTAGAAATGATGTCTAAGAAGGGTGAAGGGAGGGAAAAAATTGTAAAGATTTTGAGCAAGGGAAAGAAGCAAGAATGAAGGAAAATCTCATTAAAATCAAAATCGCACACACACGATGCTTTTAGTTGCCAAGCCATATAGAATCTGGTGAAACTTTTTAAAAGATGATATTTTAAGTTATTAACTGATCCACTGATCAGGAGAGATTTTACTCAGGTCTCAACGTGGTCCCAGATCACCTCTTTTAACCTCAGAACTGGGCTTCCTTCTCAAATATTCTTGTCCCTGGTAGTCCCAGAAACGTCTATGTTCACACTTAAAAATCCAATCACTGTGACCTGGGGGATAGAGCGTGCTGATTGACTTATGCCCTTCAGAGCCTGTCCCTGGAGCTGAGAGTTAGGTCCCTCCCACCCAAACTACATGGCTTGGCATACTGTGATCCATAGCAAGAAGATGGAATTAGAGGAAAGGACATAGGTAAGCAACAAAAAGATATCCCCTACCCATAATGAATAGGTTTCTGTTTGAAAACAAGCATCATGCCTGTGACTACGCTACCCTTTCTCCAAAAGTTTGAAATGAAATGACTTGCCTTCTTAAGAGAATAGCATTCAAGCATTCTTGCAAACTTCACAACCTTATCACAAGCATTATTTATAAGTTAAATAAAACTGTATAGAGAATTAAGATAGCAGAGAAGTAGGGGAAACCTAACCTTGTCCCTCAAACACAGCTAGATAAATCTCAAATCATTCTGAACACCCAAGGAATTGATCTGTGGACTAAAAGAACACACTGCACATCTAGAGGGAGAGAAACAGCCACATTATGGAAGGTAGAAGCTGCAGAGAGTGGATTTGGGGGAGAAAAGAACTGCAGGTGCTGTGGAGGGGAGGGAGCCCTGATGACAGAGAAATAAGTGAGAGAGAGAGAGAGCACGCAGAAGTAGATTATTGCACAAGAAAAACTCTTCCCCAAAACCACTGACTTGTAAAAGGATAGGGGCTGACTACCACAAGTTTGTGCAAGCCATGGAGCTCAAAGTCGGAAGTTTTAGAAGTCCATACCATCACTGGGATCATGCCTGGTAGGCTTAGTGGTGCTCTGGTGCAGAAGGAGGACAGAGGCCCAGAAGCAGGCACTGTGCTCTGAGGATCACTGGGTCACGCAGGGAGAGATAGTTTCCCTTCTTGGCAAGCATTTGGGAATGGTGGCATGGCCTCTCCAGGGACAAAAGAACTGGTGGGAGCCAATGTGCTACAAAGGAACAGACACCTGCCAAGGGCAACAAACCTTTCACTGTACTTTACCATAAGCAGTGAATCACTGCACAGTGGTACAACTGCTTTTCTGAGACAAACTGGCACCAGCTACAGCACAGTGAGACCCTCCCCAGAGGATCAGTGTGGGTCCGTGCTATGCAGGTCCCTAAAATTTGGAGTTTTAAAACCCAGCCACATGCCTGAGATAAAACACAGGAGTACTGTGCTGCCTTGCAGGCAGACAGCTCAGACACAGACAGGATGAAGGCAGGGATCTGAGGGAAACTGGGGACACAAGAGGGGAAATGTTTTGCTCTTCTATGAGGGCTTCCTGAAGAATGGTGAGCACGAACTCCCCACTCCAGGGATGAGAGAGTGAAGTGGTGCCATTTTCTCCCACATCTATCAGTACTGACCTACTTCAGTGACCAACACAGCGCCCCCCAGTGGAGGCCGAAGCCGCTTACACCAACCCCCACTCCCTGCACCCTGGCAGGTGCATCTCCACTAGGGCAAGTCCGCCTGAGAATCAGCGCAGCAGGACCCTCCCCAAGAAGACTAGTACAAACCCCTCGCATGCACCAAGTTTACTGATCATAAAATGCTGTAAAGCTTCAGCTCTAGGGGAAATAGGATCTAGCTTCTTTTAGCAAGCAGACCACGACACACCTAGTTAAAACTTGCCACACAGTGGACAAAGTCCAAACACTCCTTGCCCCCACTACAAGCAAGGAGAAACTCTGCAGAGGACTGACCTGAAGGAAGGAGCAGCCAAAATACAACAGCAGAGTGCACACTCTGAAACACATCCTGAAGTACCAGACCCCAGACAGTATAGGACTTCTTCTTAATATAGCCATTACTCTCAGGAGCACACATATAAAAGGCTTTCCTAAAAATCACACAAAAATACAGTGGCCTAAACAAAATGACAAGATTGAGGAATTCACTCCAAAAGAAAGAGCAGGAAGAAGTAATGGCCAGGGATGTAATCAAAGCAGATATAAGATGCCTGGACCAGAATTTAAAACAACAATCATAAGAATACTAGCTGCGCTTGAGAAAGGCATAGAAGACACTAGAGAATCCCTTATTTAGAGATAAAATAACTAAACATTAGGCGGAAATAAAAAATTTATAACTGAGATGCAAAACTGCATGCAATGACAATGAGGGTGGAAGAAGCAGAGGAACAAATCAGTGCTATAGGGGATAAAATTATGGAAAATAATGAAGCTAGAAAGAAGAGAGAAAGAAAATTATCGGATCATGAATATAGACTTAGAGAATGTAGACTTAAAGACTCAGCACCTCTTAAAGGGTAATAACATTCATATCATAGGAGTCCCAGAAAAAGAGAGGGAACAGGGGGCAGAAGGTTTATTTGAGAAAATTATAGCTGAAAAATTCCCTAATCTGGAGAAGGAAACAGACATCAAAATTCAAGAGGCACAGAGAACTCCCAACAAATTCAAGAAAAGCAGGCCCACACCAAGACATATTGTAGTCAAATTCACAAAATACACAGGCAAGGAAAGAATTCTGAAAGGAGCAAGGAAAAAAAAAAAGTGCCTAACCTATAAGGAGAGACAGATCAGGTTCAAAGGAGGTCTTTCCACAGAAACTTCACAGGCCAGAAGGGAATGGCAAGATATATTCAATGTTCTGAATGGGAAAAATATGCAGCCAAGAATATTTTATCCATCAAGACTGTAATTCAGAATAGAAGGAGAGATAAGAGTTTCCCAGAAAAAAAAAATTAAAGGAGTTCATGACCACTAAACCAGCCGTGCAAGAAATATTAAAGGGGAATCTTTGCATGGGAAAGAAGGACCAAAAAAAAAAAAAAAAAGACTAGAAAGGAATAGAGAACATCACCAGAAATACCAATTTTACAGGTAATGCAATGGCACTAAATTCATATATATCAATAATCACTCTGAATATAAAAGGACTAAATGCTCCAATCAAAAAACATAGGGTATTAGAATGGACAAAAAAAAAAAATACTCATCTATATTCTGACTACAAGAGACTCATTTTAGACCTATAAAGACACCTGCAGATTGAAAGTGAGGGGATGGTACTTGTTGGGATGAGCACTGAGTGTTATATTTAAGTGATGAATCACTGAGTTCTACTGCCAAAACCAATACTAAACTGTATGTGAACTAACTTGATTTAAATAAATGAATTAAAAAAAAAAAAGAAGGTGAGGGGATGGATAATCATCTATCATGCTAATGGATGTCAAAAGAAAGCCAGAGTGGGGGCGCCTGCATGGCTCAGTTGGTTAAATGCCCAACTTTGGCTCAGGTCATGATCTCACAGTTTGTGAGTTCAAGCCCTGCAACAGGCTCTGTGATGACAGCTCCGAGCCTGGAGCCCCCTTCAGATTCTGTGTCTCCCTCTCTCTCTTCCCCTCCCCATCTCGCACTCTGTCTCTATCTCTCTCTCTCTCTCAAAAATAAATAAAAGCATAAAAAAAAATTTAAAAAGAAAGAGTGGCCAAATTTATATCAGACAAACTAGATGTTAAACCAAAGACTGTAACAAGAGATGAAAAAGGGCACTATATCATAATTAAGGGGTGTATCCACCAAGATGTAACAATTACAAATATTTATGCCCCCACCTTGAAAACACCCAAATATATAAATCACTTAATAACAAACATAAAGAAACTCATTGATAATAATAATAATAATAATAATAGGGGACTTTAACACTCCACTTACAACAATGGACAGATCATCTAAGAAGAAACTCAATAAGGAAACAATGGCTTTTAATGACACACTGGACCAGATGGTCTTGACAGATATATTCAAAACATTTCATCCTAAAGCAACCAAAAACACATTCTTTTCAGGTACACATGAAACATTCTCCAGAAAAGATCACATACTGGGTCATAAATCATTCCTCAACAAGTACAAAAAGATTGGGATCATATCATACATATTTTCAGACCACAATGCTTGAGGTCAACCACGAGAAAAAATTTGAAAAGAAAACAAATACATGGAGGTTAAAGAACATCCTACTGAAGAATGGATGGGTTAAACAGGAAATTAAAGAAGATATTAAAAATACATGGAAGCAAATAAAAATGAAAACACAACAGTTGAAACCTTTGGGACGGAGCAAAGCTGGTCCTAAGAGGGAAGTATATTGCAATACAGATCTACCTCAAAAATCAAGAAAAGTTTCAAATACACAACCTTACCTTACACCTAAAGCTAGAAAGGAACATCAGATAAAGCTTAAGGTAGGCAGAAGAAGGGAAATAATAAAGATTAAAGCAGAAATAAATTATATAGAAACAAACAAACAAAAAAGTAGAACAAATCAGTGAAACTAAGAGCTGATTCTTTGAAAGAATTAATACAATTTATAAACCCCTAACCAGACTTATCAAAAAGAAATCAGAAAGAATCAACATAAATAAAATCACAAATGAAGGAGGATATATCAGAACCAACACCACAGAAATACAAATAATCATAAAAGAATATTATGGAAAATAATATGCCAACAATCTGGGCAATCTGGAAGAAATGGACAAATTCCTAGAAACATACAAACCACCAAAACTAAAACAGAAATAAACTGAAAATTTGAAAAGCCCCATAACCAGCAGAGAAATTGAATCAGTTATCCAAAATCTCCCAACAACAAAAAAAAAAGCCCAGGGCCAAATAGCTTCCCAGGGGAATTCTACCAGACATTTAAAGCAGAATTAATATCTCTTCTTCTCAAACTCTTCTCAAAAATAGAAATGGAAGGAAAACTTCCAAACTCATTCTATGAGCCCAACATTACCTTGATTCCAAAACCAGGCAAAGCTTCCACTAAAAAGGAAAATTACAGGCCAATATCTCTGATGAGCATGAGTGCAAAAATTCCCAGCAAGATACTAGCAAATTGAATCCAACAGTATATTAAAAGAATTATTCACCATGATCAAGTGAGATTTATTCCTGGCTGCAGGGGTGGTTCAATATTTGCAAATCAATCAACATGATACACCACATTTATTAAACAAAGGATAAGAACTATATGATCCTTTCAATAGATCCAGAAAAAGCATTTGACAAAATACAGCATCTATTCTTTATTAAAAGCCTCAACAAAGTAGTTGTAGATGGAACATACCTCAACATCATAAAAACCATATACAAAAGACATACAGCTAATATCCTCAATGAGGAAAACCTGAGAGCTTTTCCTCTCTGGTCAGGAACAAGACAGGGATGTCCACACTCACCATTACTATTTAACATAGTACTGGAAGTCTTAGCCTCAGCAATCAGAAAACAAAAGGAAATAAAAGGCATCCAAATTGGCAGGGAAAAAGTCAAACTTTCACTATTTGCAGATGACATGATACTCTATGTAGAAAACCTGAAAGACTCTACCAAAAAATTGCTAGAACTAATACATGAATTCAGGAAAGTCACAGGATATAAAATCAATGTACAGAAATCTGTTGCACTTCAATACACCAATAATGACGCAGCAGAAAAAGAAATCAAGGAATCAATCCCATTTACAACTGCACCAAAAACAATAAGATACCTAGGGATAAACTTAACCAAAGAGGTTAAATATCTGTACTCTGAAAACTATAGAGCACTTATGAAAGAAATTGAAGAAGACATGAAGAAATGGAAAAATATTCCATGCTCATGGATTGAAAGAACAAATGGTGTTAAAATGTGTACCCAAAGCAAAATATATATTTAATGCAATCCCTATCAAAATACCACCAGCATTTTTTTTACAGAACTAGGACAAACAATCCTAAAATTTGTACAGATCCACAAAAGACCCTAAACAGCCAAAGCAATCCTGGAAAAGAAAAAAAAAGCTGGAGGCATCACAATATGGACTTCAAGCTATATTACAAAGCTGTATTAATCAAGACAGTATGATACTGGCACAAAAACAGACACATTAGATCAATGGAACAGAACAGAAATCCAAGAAATGGGTCCATAACTATATGGTCAACTATTCTTCGACAAAGAAGAAAAGAACATCCAATGGAAAAAAGACAGTCTCTTCAACAAATAATGTCGGGAAAACTTGACAGCAACATGCAGAAGAATAAAACCGGACCACTTTCTTACACCGTACACAAAAATAAATTCAAATGGATGAAAAACCTAAATGTCAGACAGGAAACCGTCAAAATCCTAGAGGAGAACACAGGCAGCAATCGTTTTTACCTCAGTCATAACTTCTTACTAGATACATCACCAGAGGCAAGGGAAACAAGAGCAAAAATGAACTATTGGGACTTCATCAAGATAAAAAGCTTCAGCACAGCAAAGGAAAAAAATCAACAAAGCTAAAAGCCTACAGAATGGGAGAAGATATTTGCAAATGACATGTCTAATAAAGTGTTAGTATATAAAATCTATAAAGAGCTTATCAAACTCAACACCCAAACACAAATAATCCAGTTAAGAAATAGACAGAAGACATGAATAGACACCTTTCCAAAGAAGACATCCATATGGCCAACAGACACATCAAAAGATGCTCATCATGCATCATCAGGGAAATGCAAATCAAAACCATAGTGACATACCATCTCACATCTGTCAGAATGGATAAAATTAACAATACAGGAAACAACAGATGTCTGTGAGGATGTAGAGAAAGGAGAACCCAGTTACACTGTTGGTGGAAATACAAACCGGTGCAGCCACTCTGGATAACAGTATGTAGGTTCCTCAAAAAGTTAAAAACAGAGCTATCCTATGACCCAGCAATTTTACTACTAGGTACTTACTCAAAGGATACAAAAATACAGATTCGAAGATGTACATGTACCCCAATGTTTATAAGAGCATTATCAACAATAGCCAAACTATGGAGAAAGCCCAAATGTCCATTGACTGATGAAAGAATAAAGAAGATATGTTGTATATATACAATGGAATATTACTCAGCAATCAAAAAGAATGAAATCTTGCCATTTGCAATGATGTGAATGGAGCTGGAGAGTATCATGCTAACCAAAATAAGACAGTCAGAGAAAGACAAATGATTTCACTCATATGTGGAATTTAAGAAACAAAATGAATGAAAATATGGGAAGGGGGAAAAAGAGGGAAGCAAACCACAAGAGACTCTTAAATACAGAGAACAAACTGAGGATTGATGGAGGGAGGCGAGTGGGGAATGGGCTAAGTGGGTGATAGGTATTGAGGATGGCACTTTTTATGATGAGCACTGGATGTTGTATGTAAGTGAAGAATCACTAAATTCTACTCCTAAAATTAATATTACACTATATATTAACTAACTAGAATTTAAATAAAAATTTGACGAAAAAAAACAATGAAGTAAAAAAAAGAAAGAAAGAAATTGTATCTACAAAGGAGAACAATGAAATCAACTTAGATGAAAAATCTTATTTTATTAAAGTTAATAAGAAAATGTGATTTTTTAAAAATATTCAATATCACTAATCTAGACCAGTTTATAAAGTATTTCATGATCAACCTCTTATATCCTTTGTCAACTTTATCTTTTTTTTTATTTTTTTAAGTTTATTTATTTATTTTGAGAGAGAGAGCATGCACACAGGCAGAGGAGGGACAGAGAGGGAGAGAGGGAGAATCTCAAGCAGGCTCTGCACTGCCAGTGCAGAACCCGATGTGGGGCTTGAACTCAGAAACCACTGTGAGATTATGACCTGAGCCAAAACCAAGAGTCAAATGCTTAACTGACTGAGCCACCCCAGTGCCCCTCCAAATTTATCTTAACACTCTGTGCTCACCCCACATTTTCTATACAGTCAATATTTTACCTGGCTTCTTACAATTTCCCCCACTATATCATAACATTTACATCTCTACAAGGCACCTGAGTGGCTCAGTTGGTTAGGCATCTGACTTCAGCTCAGGTCATGATCTCACAGTTTGTGAGTTTGAGCTCTGTGCTGACAGCTCAGAGCCTGGAGCCTGCTTCAGATTCTGTGTCTCCCTCACTCTCTCTGCCCCTTCCCTCCTCGTGCTCTGTCTCTCTCTGTCTCTCAAAAATAAATACATGTTTAAAAAATAATTAAAGAAATAATATTTATATATCTATGCTTTTAAGTTATTTTCTTAAATTCAATGTTACCTCTACTATTGGCTTATTAAATATACTGCCTTCTAATATTTTTAGTTGCTTCCCTAGGATTTATAAGTCTACTTTCAAATATTATGTTACTTCATGTAAAGTAAATGAACTTTACAACAGTATACTTCCATTTCCCTCCTCCCCGTAATGTTGTTGTTGTACATTTTATCATTATAGACATTACACCCCAAAATGCATTATTACCATTTTTGCTTTAAGCAGTCAGTTATCTTTCAGAATGATTTCAAAAAATGAATAAAATTCATTTATAATTATCTTTATTTTTACCATCTTTGGAGCTCTTCATTTCTTTGCATACATCCTGGTTTCTCTCTGGTGTCATGTTACTTGTACCTGAAGAATTTTCTTTACCATTTCTTCTAGCCAAGTCCATTGGCAATAAATTCTCTCAGCTTTTGTTCATCCGAAAAATCTCTCTACTTTACCTTCAATCTTGAATGATCTTTCACTGGGTATAAAATTCTAGGTGGCCAGGGTTTCTTTTTTCCTTTCAGTAATTTAAAGATATCACTTTATTGCCTACTTGTATATCTTCTGAAAGAAGTCAGCTGTAATTCTTATCTTTATTCCCATCAGTGTCTTTTTTATGGACATTTTCAATATTTTCTTGTTATTATTAGTTTTCAGCAGTTTGTATGTGCTTAGTTGTGGGTTTTCTTATTGTTATTTTCATTTTTTTTAATCCTTCTGAGTGTTCTGAGTTATCTAGATCTGTACTTCGGTAGTTTTACTTATTTTTGGAACATTCTCAAATATTTCTTCTGCCCCATTCTGTCTCCATTATTTTCTTCTAGTGTTTCAACTATACAAATGCCAAGCCATTTGATATTGTGTCACAACTCTTGGATATTCTGTTACGTATTTTTCTCATTGCGTTGCAGTTTGGGTAATTCTTACTGACCTATCTTGAGTTCACGGATCCTCTCCTCCTGTGTCAAGGAAGCTCCTGATGAGCCTAACAAAAGAATTCTTTATCTCTCATTTGTGTGTTGCATGTGTGTGTGTGTGTGTGTGTGTGTGTGTGTGTTTCTGGCATTTCTAGGTAACTTACAGATTTTGTCTCCACTGAAATTCCCCCATCTGCTCATATATGTTATTTTGTTCACCTTTTCCACTAGATCCTTTAACATATTAATCATTATTACTTAAAGTCCTGACAGTCCCTGATAGTTCTAACATCTTGGTCATCTCTGAATCTGGCTCTGTTGATCGCCTTGTCTCTTGATGATGGGTTTTCCTTATTGCTATTTTGTGTCTCATGATTACTTATTAAATGACAGATATTGTGTGTAGAGCAGTGAGATCAATAGCATTTCTACCTGGAAATAGGCATGCCTCTACTTTAGTCAGGCCATCAGTGTCAGGGACTGAGTCAGTCTAGCAAATGTAATGCAGTTGAGGCTAGAAATGTGCTCATGCAGTACACCTGATCTTTTGAGACTCTGCTTTTTCCTCTAGCAATAATGAATCCTTAGGTATTTCAGAGGGTTACAAAGTGCTGCCCTTTCCCAGCAGTTTAAGTCTTTCGCTCTGTCAAGAGAAAGAGTTCTGGGCAAGAGGGTAGGATTTTATACCTTTCTCACAATCCCCTCCCCCATACCTGCATTAACAAGGATGACTGTCTCTGGTCTCTTGTCCTGCCTTCAAACTTTCTCATGAATACCTGGTGAGGATGTAGAGAGGACCCAATTTCTCTTACTTTATGCCACCCCATACTCACCCTAAAACAATTTCATTTACATGTTAATTTCTTCTTACTTATGTTTACAGCAGCCTCCCCTCTTCTGGTTTTCTGTCACAGACGAGACAGTCTACATGTCAAGTCTCATGTTGGAGAGGCTGCTTCCAATCTCTGAATTTAGGCTGTTTGCTCTGTGACCTCAGTTCTTTAATAAGTTGGAAAACAAGTTATGATTTTGTGATCAGCTGAATTTTTCTCATTGTTCTAGTGGGAGTGATGCTCTTTCCAACTTTCTATATGCTAGGTGGAAACGTAGTCCTCTATGCTTTTGTACACAAGTAATAATAGAAGTTACTATTTATTGCGTATTTATTATGTGCCCACCATGGTGCTATGGGATTTACATGAATTAGCTCATTTAATCCTCACTATTATTACATTCACTTTCTAGGTTAGGAAACCAAGACACAGAGCAGTTAACTTGCTCAAGGTCTCACAGTCACTGAGTGGTAGACACTGAATATAAACCCATATGGTCTGACTCAGGAGCAGTGCTATGATTCTATACTATTGTCTCTGCCTTAAGAGCCCCTTGGGGACAGAGATAAGTCCTATTCTTGTGTTTATTTTTCCAGAGTCTTTCACATTGTCTCATTCAAAAGAAGCATTCAGTCAATGTTTGTTGAAGAAAGTAATTAAAGCCCTTTCTCCTGGCCCTGAAAGTCAAAGTGGGGTTTGGAGGCAATAACCTGTGAGAGGCTCACCTCATCTCGTTGCTCCTTCTCACCTTCCAGTCCCCCACACAGGAACTGTATGTCATAATACATGATGATAAAAAGTCCCCAGTACCTTGAACAATCTCCTCCCCATGCTGAACAAGTCAATCCATGACAAGAAAGAAATGATTAATGGCTGCTCTGCCAGGTGATGCTTGCTTGATTAACAGGAAATATGGTCCATATTTCATATAAGTTTCCCTAAACTTCAAACACAAAGACTGAAAGTTCATACTCTGCTCTATCGAGCTATAACTTCACATTGTGTGTCTTTGCCCTCCTTTCATCCCAATTAAGCAATAAAAACTTAAAGGGCAAAATCTACCAATTGCACTTCTCTGTATCCCACATAGGACCTAGTGCAAAGCTCTACAAATACCTGTTGAATTAAGGAATGAAAAAGATTAATATCAACTGCTCCAATGTTGCAGTCCAAACAAACCATGTCAGAGTAACATTCTTCTACTGAATGCTGGAAATTTTTAGGATATATATTATTCAAAGGCTTGGCACCGAACTGTTTCGGAGATAAGTCAGGTTTATCCAACATGGGTGAATGTCAGCTCTAAATTTTTGTATTTGTTATTCTCCTTCTGAGTCTTCAATCTGAAATGATGCTGGACTTCGAAAATATAAAGTCTATGTTCTTGCCCAAGTTTTGCCATTTATTAACATTAAAAATAAGGGTCATTATATCTCAGATGCTGACTTTTTGTGGAAATGGAATAAGCTGACAAATGCAAAAGCACCTCAGAAATTATAAAGTATTATATAAATGTATTCTTATTATAATCATTGCCTCTTGGGTCAATGCATTTAAATCTCATGCTTAATAATTGGAATAATAATAACCAATTTTTATTTAAGGCTTACAGGCTTCTAGCCTATAATATAATTTAACCCTCCAACAAAATTACTATGTATTAAATACTATCATTAGCCCCATTATATAAGGAAACACTGAGACTCAGTGAGGTTAAAGGGCTGGGTTAAGGTCACACAGTAAGTTAGAGAGTCTGGATTCAAACCCAAGCAGTCTGGTTCCAGAAACCCCATTCTCTTCTTTTAAGTTTATTTATTTATTATTTGAGAGAGGGAGAGACAGAGAGAGGAAGAGAAAGAGAGAGAGAAAGAGCAGAGGAAGGGCAGAGAGAGAGGGAGGGGTGAAAGAGAATCCTCAGCAGTCTCCACACTGTCAGTACAAGGAGCCTGATGTGGGGGACTCCATCCCATGAACCGTGAAATCATGACTTGAGCAGAAACCAAGAGTCAGACACTCAACCGACTGAGCCACCCAGGCGTCCGCAGAAACCCTACTCTTAAGCACAGTACTCTGCTATCTCCTAAATGGAAAGCATAGATTTTATTAAATCTAGTTATGAAAAATCTGGTTAAAGAGTGAGATCATGGGGCATTTCATGGGTTCTGTTCTTAACCATCATCTCTATAATATCCCCAGATGATCTCTTCTACCTTATTGTTTTAACCATCACCTATGTGCTAATAGTATCCAAATTTCTGTCATCCTGGCCTCTATATTCATCTATCTACCCAACCATCCAGTCATTCATTTATTCAACAAATATCCATCAAGCATTTACATGTCAGGCCTGAGCTAGATGTTGAATGGAGAATAAAATACATAAATAAGAGACCTGATCTCATGGAGTTTACTTTATACAGGATGGGGAAAGGCAATGAATAAATATGTTTATTAATTTAAAATTAATACAAGAATTTCATATAGTGTTACACTGCCTGAATGTTTCAAAGGTGAGCATCCCAAAAGAGAGAGTCTGATGGAAGCTGTATTGCTTTTTCTAACATAGACTCAGTCAACAAAATCACTTCACTCTACTCATTAAAAGTGAGTCACTACGACTAACCCATACTCATGGGGAAGGGAAATAGAGCTCATCTTTTGATGGAAAGCATGCCAAAGGATTTGCTAATATGCTTTAAAACTATTATCCCCGCCATTTTGTCTAACCTTCAGAGGAATATGAGCATCTCAGCTCCCACAGTCAAATCTGGAAGCCTTAAGTAAAGCTGCTTGGACACCCCCAGTATAAGCTCAACTATATTCTTCAAGGAACAACTCTGGAACTCCAGGAAGATGGCTCTGTCCATTCTGTCTAATTTAACCCTTCATCTTCCCTCTTCTGCGCTCGCAGCACCCACTCTCTCATTATGACAATGCTTTGATGGTTATTCCATATTTCAACCCATACCAATATAGAACTTTTTCTGGTCTCCTCATCTGGGTCATTGGCTCCCAGAAAGTATTAACTATTTATCATACACATGATTTCTGAGTATCTTTCACAGTATTTTAAATGGAGCTATAGTCATGGATCATGGAATGGAGACAAGAAGGAAGGAATTTTTTTCTATTTTCTGAGAACACCTGTTGCTCTAAGACCTACTCTAACTTTTACATTATATGAACCATAAGATATATATATACACACACATTGTGTGGATCACTCTGCAAATTATGTAAAATATTGGAATCTCTGATACTTAGGAAGTCTTTAAAGATCACCTAAAGTTCAACCGCCCTATTTTTTTCCTCAAGTTTTACAAACATTGTTTTATTTAATTCACATAATAAACCCATGAGGAAGGTACTATTATTATCTACATTTCTCCCATGAGAAAAATGAAGCTAAGAAAAAGATACCCTCAAATTTACACCAGCCAGCAAATGGAAGCTCAGATATGGGTCTTCCTGAATCCAAATTAGTGGGGCCCATCAATGAGGAATTTCAAGTCCAAGAAAGGCAAAGACTTGCCCAAATTTAGGATTAACTTCCCGATTCCCAATGCAATGTTCCACTCAGATAAATAAGAGAAAACTCTATCCTTACTAAATTCAAAATTAGAATCAGTTCATCACCAACCTAAAATTGCAGATCATAAATTTTATCTTCATTTTTTTCCCTCTTGGGCCTGAATTCAAATAAGCAGGAAAAGGTGAAAGGGTGAAAAAAATCATAGAAAGAGGGAGCTCTGATAATACAACATCTTGCCACATGAAAAGGTCAAATGATGCTCTGTGTCAGTCCATAATAGGCTGCAATTTGAGCAGCCCCAGCCATGAAATACCTGGCAATTTCCTGACCTTTTTAGCTGTGGCTGTAAGTGCTTTGATTCTTGGGACATTCTATATATATATTTGAAACTAACTAAAAAAGCTGTTTCTAGAAACTCTGCTCTCATGATATAAAATATAACCTACAGGCATGTGTGATGGACAATGTTTGCTCGTGGTTTCTTAGTTTGCTATGCTTCATTTTGGCTGCCAATTATCGAATGTCCTTCCTGTCACTGCAAATATCTCATCTTAAGAATCTTGGTTGGAGGCAGTATCCACGTCCCATCACAGAGGCTGAAAAGGCAAGACACTCCTCTCCCAGCCTCCCTTGCAACTAGGGGATAAAACCTGGGCTTGATCAATCAGATGCCTCTATCCCAGACTTTGAGTAAGGACATAGTGACACAAATAAGCAAGAACAGAAGAGAATCTGTGCTGGTAATGGGAGCCACAATAGCAGCAGAAGCTTCTGATTTCCAAAGACATCCGACTCAGGAATCCTCTGCCTATTGCTGTGGCAGAGCGAGCCATGGCATCCAACATTCCACAGAGGGGACAGCGTTGTCTTCACAAACTGATTGTAAGCATGACTTTGGTGGTGGTTATAGCTTCTGCACATTATCCCTTGCCTCTGTCCATGTTCTGAGCCTGAATCTCCAAACTTCCCAGGGATTCTTTGACCAAACCAATATCACTTTAATAAACTTCTTTCCTGTGTAAGCCATCCAGGGGCACTTTCTTTTGCTTGCAACTAAGAACCCTGAAACATCAATGAATAAAATTAAAATGTAAGAAAAATAAGAGGGATGAGATGAGGTAGAATTTCTTTAAAAATTATATTGAAATGTACTTGATGGAAAATCTCACTCAAACTGACTCATGTAGAAAGGAGTCAATACCTCTGGCTATTATCACATTTTCACAATTTATAAAACAGGATCAAGATCTAGACTGATTTCCCACTCCTATCCAGGTCTCCCTCTAGATAATCTCCACTTCTGTCAAGGATACTGTCAATTTTCTCATCACAAAGCTTGAAACTCCTACAATTATCTTCACTTTTCCTCTACCTTCTAGCCATTAATGAAATACTTTCTATTTTCCCTAATAATGACTTCTCTGATCTCTTCCTGACTTCATAATCCCACTGGCCAAACTCAATACAAAAGAGTATCACCTCCTACATGAGTCACTGCTTTAATTTTTTAAACTATCCTACTTGTCTCCAATGTGTCCTATGCCAAATTAATTTTCCCAAGACATTGTGCCTCATCACTCTCCAGATCAAAATCCTCAATAGCTGACCACTGTCTGCAAGATAAAATCTAAACTGTTCAGCATGATATATGAGGCACGTCACGATCTGATGCTTTCTTACCTTTCCCGTTTGACCACCACATGCATTACAATAGTATTTGATTGAGGGAAATATTTTTATACTGATTTTTAAATAAAATCAATAGATATAATGCATGCTTGAATTGAGAATATGTTTAGCAATTAAAAATTACCAAAAATGTTGCAAGAAGATTTTTATGGCCATAATGTTAAAACAACCAATGCTAAAAATAACTGTCATGTACAAAATGCTTATTATATGCCAGACAATGTTCTAAATGTTCTGCTAGTATTGTCTATATAAATATTACAGTAATTTCATAAGGTAGGTGTTATTTACATGTGGGAAAACTGCAGTGTTGAGGGGCTGAGGAGTGTATTCAAAATCATTCAGCCAATAAATACAGTGCAAAAATTCAAATGCCATGAAGTCTATTTTTAAATAAGGACCATATTTTCTTTTTTTTTTTCAGTGTATGAGATTTATTGCCTAATTGGTTTCCACACAACACCCAGAGCTCATCCCAACAGGTGCCCTCCTCAATACCCATCACCCACCCTCCCTCCCACCCCCCATCAACCCTCAGTTTGTTCTCAGATTTTAAGAGTCTCTTATGGTTTGGCTCTCTCCATCTCTAACCTCTTTTTTTTTCCTTCCCCTCCCCCATTGGTTTCTGTTAAGTTTCTCAGGATCCACCTAAGAGTGAAAACATATGGTATCTGTCTTTCTCTGTATGACTTATTCCACTTAGCATAACACTCCCCAGTTCCATCCACGTTGTTACAAAGGGCCATATTTCATTCTTTCTCATTGCCACGTAGTACTCCATTGTGTATATAAACCACAATTTCTTTATCCATTCATCAGTTGATGGACATTTAGGCTCTTTCCATAATTTGGCTATTGTTGAGACTGCTGCTATAAACATTGGGCTACGAGGGCCCCTATGCATCAGTACTCCTGTATCCCTTGGGTAAATTCCTAGCAGTTCTATTGCTGGGTCAGAGGGTAGGTCTATTTTTAATTTTTTGAGGAATCTCCACACTGTTTTCCCAAGTGGCTGCACCAATTTGCATTCCCACCAACAGTGCAAGAGGGTTCCCGTTTCTCCACATCCTCGCCAGCATCTATAGTCTCCTGATTTGTTCATTTTGGCCACTCGGAATGGTGTGAGGTGATATCTGAGTGTGGTTTTGATTTGTATTTCCCTTGATGAGGAGCGACGTTGAGCATCTTTTCATGTGCCTGTTGGCCATTCGGATGTCTTCTTTAGAGAAGTGTCTATTCATGTTTTCTGCCCATTTCTTCAGTGGATTATTTGTTTTTCGGGTGTGGAGTTTGGTGAGTTCTTCATAGATTTTGGATACTAGCCCTTTGTCTGATATGTCATTTGCAAATATCTTTTCCCATTCCGTTGGTTGCCTTTTTGTTTTGTTGATTGTTTCCTTTGCCGTGCAGAAGCTTTTTATCTTGATGAGGTCCCAATAGTTCATTTTTGCTTTTAATTCCCTTGCCTTTGGAGATGTGTCAAGTAAGAAACTGCCACGGCTGAGGTCAGAGAGGTTTTTCCTGCTTTCTCCTCTAGGGTTTTGACGGTTTCCTGTCTCACATTCAGGGCCTTTATCCATTTTGAGTTTATTTTTGTGAATGGTGTAAGAAAGTGGTCTAGCTTCATTCTTTTTGCATGTTGCTGTCCAGTTCTCCCAGCACCATTTGTTAAAGAGACTGTCTTTTTTCCACTGGATATTCTTTCCTGCTTTGTCAAAGACTAGTTGACCATACTTTTGTGGGTCCAATTCTGGAGTCTCTGTTCTATTCTATTGGTCTATGCATCTGTTTTTGTGCCAATACCATGCTGTCTTGATGATTACAGCTAGATCTACCCTATGACCCAACAATAGCACTGCTAGGAATTTATCCAAGGGATACAGGAGTGCTGATGCATAGGGGCACTTGTACCCAATGATTATAGCAGCACTTTCAACAATAGCCAAATTATGGAAAGAGCCTAAATGTCCATTAACTGATGAATTGATAAAGAAATTGTGGTTTATATACACAATGGAATACTACGTGGCAATGAGAAAGAATGAAATGTGGCCTTTTGTAGCAACATGGATGGAACTGGAGAGTGTTATGCTAAGTGAAATAAGTCATACAGAGAAAGACAGATACCATATGTTTTCACTCTTAGGTGGATCCTGAGAAACTTACCAGAAGACCATGGAGGAGGGGAAGGGAAAAAAAAGTTAGAGATGGAGGGGGCCAAACCATAAGAGACTCTTAAAAACTGAGAATAAACTGAGGGTTGATGGGGGGTGAGAGGGAAGGGAAAGTGGGTGATGGACATTGAGGAGGGCACCTGTTGGGATGAGCACTGGGTGTTATATGGAAACCAATTTGACAATAAATTTCATATTTAAAAAAATAATAATAAAATAAATTATTTTTTTATATATCCTTTAAGTCAATGGTAAAAGGAAGAATATTGCTAGCATCAAATTCCCAGTGGAATCTTATTAACATCTAATAGACTATCAGTGTTCTATGATAATAAGTTATATAGCTTGTAAAAAATCCAGATTCTCTAGCTCTGCCCTTCAGGAATTCTATTCCACTGGGTCTTGCATGGTGTTCAGTACCATAAATTTTTATTAAGCACCTGGGTGTTGCTGATGCAGCTCATGTAACTGGTCCATGACTCTAGTTTTGAGAAAACCTGAGATAGGTAACCACTATGTGGTAATGGTCATGATATTTGGGTTCTGTTTCTTCTGGCTCTGCCATTCACTTGTTGTATGACCTTGAATAACTATTTTCCTGACTCTCAATTGTATCACCGTCCAGTGAAGGAGGAAGGTGTAGATGATCTAACTTTTTACTGCATATTCCACTCACAAATGTGCCACTCCAGAAGGATGAAAAAAGCCTACCTCACATGTTCAAACTAGTCAATTGGTAGTGCCTGCCTGAAGCTCCGTGTTGGGAAGGATTCTGAGATCTTTCAGATCAGTAAGTGTAAAAATAAGATAACTGTTCAAAGATGTGTATTGTGCATGTAGGAAGGAGATTGGAAATGTATGTTCTATCTTTGATTGTCTCAACATAGCCATACAGATTTACTTTTCCTTAATCCATCCGACCATTCCTTCACTCATACTACTCCCTTAACCTTACTGAAATCAGCCCTATATTTATAATGCAAAGACTCCATAAATACTTCCTCGTTACTCCTTTCTATATCCCAATTTTCATACTTCCAACAAGTAATTGCTTCATTTGCCTTGTAACATGGGTAGCAGCTTATCTGCTTCTGTCTTCCTCAAAAGAAAGCAAGGTTACTGAATCTATGTAGGGCTATAGTAAAATAACAAATCTAAGCTGCCTAGAATCCAGTAGAATCAATGACTATTTATTGCAATCTATCAAGCTCTAAAATTCTAGACCTCTAGGGTAAAAGTCATTAAATATTGGTGATGGGTGCAACAGACAAAAGATACTTGAGATGAAATTGGAACTCAGAACCTTGGACAGCTCAGGTTTTAGCAACATTCCTGCTGCAGCTCTGACACAGCCCAAGATATTTTCCACCCTCACTTCTCTGTAAGGATAAGGCTCTCTGCCTTACAGGTATGGAATCTAGGGACATCTGGCTGGCTCAGCTGGTTAAACGTTCAACCCTTAGGAGTCAATTTAGGCTCAGGTCATGATCTCAGGGTTCGTGAGACCCAGCCCTGCATCAGGCTTTGCACTGACAGCCCCGAGCCTGCTTGGGATTCTCTCTCTCCCTCTCTCTATGTCTCTGTCTCTGTTTCTGTCTCTCTCTCAATATAAATAAATAAACAAACAAATTACAGAATTTTCCAGTCTCTAGAAAGAGGAACATTCTTGTCTATTAGGGATCTTGAATGTATGTGATTTTCTAATCAGTTCTCTCACTGAAGAGTAACAATGAACTTAAGAGTCCAGTCTCTGGGTCAGATTATTCTGGGTCCAGAGTCCTGGCTCCTCCACTTACCAGCTGTGTGACATTAGACAAGTTGTGTGGTATCTTATTGTCCCAGTTGCCTCCTCTGTTACATGAGAATAATCAGTACCTACTTTATAAAACTTTGGTGAAGACAAAAAACTATAATCTGCATGTAGTGCTCAGAAGAGCCTAGCACATAAATGTCCTTAGTAATGTCAGCTGTTAGCTGCCACCATGAAGCAAGAGAACTGGTTCTATCCTAGTCCTGCCATAAACTCATGTGACCTCAAGAAAGGCCTTTTACTTCCTCACCTGGAAACAAGAGAGCTGGACTGGAATAGATATTTCTAAAGTGGGATCCACAAAACCTGAAATCTTCCTTCCTGTGTCCCAATCAATTTTTTCCTATTTAACTTCTGTTCCTTTGTTGAGTCATCCTTGGATGTGGTCAAGAGTCAGAGGTGGAAGAGTCTGGGGATCCTGGACACCCAGAAATCAGTTCAGGACCCCTGACTCTAGTGTCATGAATTTTGGATGACCCCCTCTCTGTACACACACACACCAAAAAACAAATCTGAAATTCTCAGCATCCTAATGGTCCAAGTTTTATGAGCCTTTCTCAGGTCCAACTACAACCTCAACAATAAATGGTGAAGGAGAGACCCTCAAAAGAGGGAAGGAGGCATGAGGCATCAGTATTTCCATGTCATTGCCCTGCTCTCTGCAATCCATCAAGATCTTCCTTGGTCCCTATATTCATCCATTTCAATAATACTAGGTTGTCGTTTCAAGTGTTTGGATGGCCTGCAAATTTCAGTTTTCTACTGAGTCTTTCTTACTAAGAGTTCCTGAAACAAAGCCATGAAGCTCCAAGTCCCTGTGTACAGACCTGCTTATGAGTTTTCTCTCTAATCCCCAGAATTTTTGCCCAAGTGCTTTTAGAAGTGGTATGAACCCAAACAACTTCCTGGCCCACTGCAGCTTCTAACATGAGATCATGACTTTAAATCTCAAAATCACAGTATACCTAGTTATTAATAGCAGGGGATTTCAGCTCAACACAATGCTCTGGTAGACTGCCAGCAATCCAAGTTTAACATCCTCCAGGGTGTGAAATTAAAAGGAAAAAAAGAATTCTAAAAGCCTGAGAGTTTCTGTTCATTTGAACTAGAGTTTAACTCCTTCTTTGCCCTTCCTTTAGCTGTAAGATCACTATACTTATGGTTCAGGATCAATTTTTTTTTTAGTGTTCCTAAGATGTCTTACTCATCTTTGCAGCCTTAGTGACTAGCGTATAATAAGAGCTTATGGGAGATTGGATTATTGTTCAGTAATATTTACTTCCTCTTTTTTGCTCTCTTAGGAGTAACATGTTTCTGATTTGGGCTGGGCCATGTGACTTGGTTTAGGCAATAAGCTGCTACCACATGTAATACAGCCAAGGCTGAAAATGTGCTCCTGCCCTCCTGGACCTCTGGCATAACCATGAGAAGAGAATTTCTAGGCTAGCATTCCAGTCTCAGAACGAGTATAGGAAATATGAGGAGTAGAATTCAATGGCCCCTACTGAGCTTCTATCAGCCAACCCCTGATAAATAAATAAGCACCAGGACTTCAGTACTGTCATTCACCAATTAGTTATCTCCTAGAGAGTAAAGAGAAAGAAACCAGGTCATTCAACACTAGAGAATTATTTCAATACCTGTTTCTCCTTCAACTGGGTATGAAAGCATATGAGTACCATGGCCACATGTGAAAAGTTAGTAGACATGACCTATAATTTGTTACTATTTAACATCAGGTTAAACAAAGGGACAGAATTTTCCAATTTTGTTATATACTCTCTTTTTCTCACTGACCTCGTCTCCATCCTATAAATACAAAAAGTCCTCTTTTGAGAAGGGCAGGATTGTCCTGAAGGCATACTGTGTTAGGGGAAAAATATAATCTCTGCTATTATAAAACTCTATAGAATTTATAAGAATCAGGAATTCCCAATAAGCATGTAATTTAACCTGTTTTTACTACCACGATAAAACTGGACCGAAAATTAAAAATTCATTACTTTGTGTAGTTTACAGAAGCTATGTTTCAGCTCCTTGGAAAAGGTTCCCAATCCACTCAATATAGCAAACATAAGAACACAAAAATTATCAAACCAGGTCAGATCCCTAGTACCTTTCAGCAGAGTTCTTTGGCAGTTGAAAAAACAAAGTTACCCTGATGAAAAGTTAGGTTGCAGGCAAAAGACTCTGGTGGCCCTTAATAAATCATGCTGGATCTGTCATTCAAGTAAGCTTGTGATAAAAAATATCTGGTACCAGGCTTTCCCTATGCTGAAAACAACCATAAAAACTGATACATCAAAGAAGCCACTGTGTTCAGGCACTGGACAATAGACAGTGCAAGAACTGCACCTCTGAGACACAGGGAACTCATGAGCTGAGCTGCAAAATCCCCCAGCGATATGCCTGGGGACAATGAGCTGAAGTCCAAACAGGGCAGGGTGGTCTTGCTGAGCCAAAGTGGCAAAGATCAAAGTGTGGGGCAGCTGACACAGGGCAATGGAGAGGAGATAACTGTAACAGAGAAGTACCCTAGAAGTTCATGTTAGGGTTCCCAAACCCATGAGTTTCCCCCATGTTAGGGATCCCCTGACTATATCCACAAAGGAAAATGCTTAGAACTTGAGTCCCACCAAATTAGAGGGGCTTGTGAATTACCTTGGGCCTTTCAAAGATATGGCATAACAAAAAATAAAAACAAGTCTACACAATTATTAGGTGATCATTCAGTAATTAAACTGTCTACTAAACAAAAATAAATCATCTTCAGAGGAAGATTACAGAATCCAGAATCTACAAAATATCACCAAATGAGCAGTACACAATAAAATATTGCAAGAGATACACACACACACACACACACACACAACCGTAGTGAAGAAAAAAATTAGTCAGGAGAAACTGACCAAGGTATTTACCCAACAGAAATTAAAACTTACATTCACACAAAAACCCTCTATATAAATGCTTAAGACAGCTCTATTTATAATCACAAGAAACTGAAAACAATTCAAATGTCCTTCAACAGATGAATGGATAAACGAATTTTTGCACATCCATCCAAAGGAATGCCACTTAGCAAGAGAAAGAAACGAACTATTAGATACTTACAGCAATAAGGATGACTTTCAAAGGCATTATGCTGAGAGAAAGAAACCAGTCTCCCAAAGTTTCATACTACATGATTCCATTTATATTACACTTGGGAAAAGGCACAACTACAGCAATAGAGAACAGAGCAATAGTTACCAAAGTTTGGGGATGGGGGATTGGACTACAAACGGGCAGTACGAGGGAATTTTCTGGATGATGGAACCTCTCCATGTCCTGATTGTGGGGGGTGGTTACAAGAATCTATATATGTATTAAAGTCATAGAACTGTACACCAAAGAAAATACATTTGACTAGATGTTAATTTTTAAATAAAGCTTAAAGTCTGCATGGAACAGTATTATAAAGCAATGTTACAAACATATTTAATACATTCGATAACTGAAAACTATTACATATTTTAACCAATCACAAATGGGTAAAGGATATAAAGACAATTCACAGAATAGAAAACATAAATTACTCTTAAATATATGAAGATATGCTCAACCCCACTTTTATACTCATTGGATTGGCAAAGGCAAAAGAGTCTGAGAATGTATCATGTTGGTGAGGATTTGAAGTCAACAGACACTAATACATTGCTGACAAAATGTAAATTGATATAACCTTAATGGAGGGAAAACTATCAAGAGCTATCAAAATGTTTTTAAAATGCATGCACCATTTCACCCAACAATTCCACTTCCAGAAATTTATCCTATAGATATGTTTGCACATGTGTCAAATGATCTATGAACCAAATTATTTATGGAAGCCTTATATTTTTTTAGCAAAAGCTGGGGAAAACCTAAATATTCCTCAATACCAAATTGGTTAAGTGGAGTTTGATATACATACAATGGAATAAAATGTAGCCATTCAAATGAAATTAACCTGTGGAGTGTGGATCATTCTTTCTGTTGGAGGTAATAAGATAGCCACTTTCAGGGTCTGTCTGAGCTCTTAGACTCTGCCCCCAAATCTACCTTTGGCATGTGCTAATAATACCTAAAATTCTTAAAATCATAATAGGAGTGATAATAATAATAAGCATAGCTAAAATGTATTGACCACTTATCATGTGTTTAGGACATGTACTAGGTGCTTTGCTATGCCCTTTACATCAATCTTTTCAATTTCAGTCTCAGTTACAATTCTTTGAGGTTCTGCAGCATGTGTGGGTTACAAATTAGAAGGAAGGAAGATACACACACACACACACACACACACACACATAAACTGAAATTTAAAGATGTCATCCTGCATAAGATAATCTCATTAGTGACCTCCAGATTCAAACATGGGCAGCCTGACTCCAAAGCTCATGCTCTCCCCATTACCCAACACCACCTGTAACTGCAGAATCTTTGAACAGGAGAAAATCTTCAGGCCTTCTAGTTTAATCTTTCAATCACTACAGGACCCACTCGACAACATACTTGACAAGAAGCTACCCAGCTTCTGCTGAGTGACAAGGAGCTCACAATCTCCTGAGACATACTATTCCATCACAAGAAAACTCTGATTCTTTTTTTAAAAAGCTCTTCTTTCCGGGGAGCTCAAACCATCTGCTTCCCTGACATTCCCTTTTTCTCTCCTCTGGAGTGACATACAATGGGCATTCCCTCCATCACAAGACAGTCCTTCCAGTCGCTGGAGTCAACTCTCCTGCCCTTTGCCCCCTCTCTCCTCTTCTGGCTCGGTCCTTAAGTCTTCCTGTGCAAATATTCCAAGATTCCTCAACATCCAAAAGGGCTTCATTTCAACACCTCCTTGGTTTTTTATGTTATAAATCAACTCTATTATGTATAACTTACATACAATGAAGAACACAGACTTTAAATGTTACAATTTAATGGGTTTTGAAAAAGCGCCTATGACATCCATGCCTTTATTAAAATATAGACTATCTCCATCACCTCAGAAAGTTCTCTGGTGTCTTTTGCCAGGGACTCACCTGCCCATTCCCACCCAAGAGAACTTCTGATCTGATTCCTATCACCATAGAGTGATATTACCTACAATCACACAATAAGTATTTTTTTTTTTTTTTGCATTTGGCTTCTTTAATTCAGCATAATATTTTTGGAATTCATTGTGTGGTAAATTACAGTAATACATTCCATTTTTATTGCTGAGTAGTATTTCATAGCAGGAATATACCATAATAATTTTTTTTATCCATTCCCCCCTTGATGGACATTTGATTATTTCCAGTTTGGGGCTCTTTCAATAAAGTTCCTATGAATATTTTTAAACAAGTTTTTGTTTGGATATATGTTTCTATTTCTCTTGGGTAAATACCCAGGAGTGAAATAACTGGGTTCACGGGGTAGGTGTATATTTAATTTTTCAGGGAAATGCAATTACAACCACAGAGAGATACCACTTCACATGCAGTGAAATAGGTATAATTAAAAAGACTGATGAATCTGAGTGTTGGCAAGAATGCCAAACAACACTCCTTTCAAAGGGAGACTCTTCAGTTGCATATACAACCCATTGTGTTGGTTGATTGGCTCCAGGTACAGTTATCTCCTCTGTTCTGGGCCTTCAGCATCCATTCATTAATCCATCTGGACTTTATCCTGACTCCTACCAACTTGGTCATCAGGTCATCAGCTGACATTCTGGAGACATTTTTGCATTTACTACGGTGAAGCTTATTCCCTCGAACCTCTTCTGTGCAAATAGTTTTTGTAGCCCAGATGCTGAACATAATTTTCCAACTTTAATGAACTTTATAAAAAATTACACTTGCCCTCATTATAGAGGAAATCACTATTAGCAGTCAAAGAAGCACATAAGAAAAAGTGACATTAAAATGTTTATAATGTATCTATAAAACAATGTCTATAAAACAAAACAAACAAACTGCAAAATAAGGAAAAGAGGAATGTAAGTGACTGAAAATGAAGATATATTAACTATGTTTTAGTCTAGAGAACTCTCCTAAACCTGGTTCCATGTAGTATCACAACCATGCTGTCAGGTGTTTGGATTGCTTCTATTTTGTTAAATGAGGAGGCAAGTTCAAGAAGGATAAGTGCTCAAGATCACATGAGTAATAAGATCAAATCATGACCTAAAACCAAGTTCATGTTCTTTGTCTAATCACAAATTGTGTGATTTTTCTGCTACATTGGCACATCTCACCCTGATTACTCTAAATATCCCCTGAGTAACCCTAATCCATTTGACCAATTTGCAACAGACTTACCAAGGATGGCCTTTGGCCCCCATTTTATGACCCCCTGGTTAGAGTTAAAATATGCCTTTTGAAACACTTTGATTAGCATTTTCTTTATCCTTTTGTCTGAGTTCTGGGAGCAGCTTGCCACAGAGCCAAGAACGCTGACAGAAGAGTCAAGAGACTTGTATTCTGATCCCGCCTCCGGCAATGACAAGCTTTCGGACTTTGTGGAGAGATAAAACCAAGGCAGAAGAGAATGTGGGCTTTGAAGCCAAAAAGACCTGAGTTCAAGCCAGCTACTAACTGTGGCCCTGATGACATTATTTCACCTCTCTGAACCCCAGTTTCCCCACCTGGAAAATAGGATAACAATATATGCCTCTTGAAAAGTTATTTTGAAGATTAAACAAGGTATGAAGGGTCTAAAATAGTTGACGCTGAAAGAATGCCATCTACTTCATAATTATCGTCATCATCATCATGACTTATTATGGTCTCAAAGTGCAATTAAATGAGCTTTAAGCTCATGACCAGCTTTTTCTGATACTCTGAGCCTATATATGACCACATATAACAGAAAACTGGTTGTTAGAATTTCCTTTGAAATAATTGGTTGGTTCCAAATAATTAGATGGTTACTATCTCACCCTCTGGAATGTTCATGTAGAAGTGTTTTCTTAAACTTTTTCTTAATGTTTATTCATTTTTGAGAGACACAGAGAGAGTGTGAATGGGAGAGGGGCAGAGAGAGAGGGAGACACAGAATCCAAAGCAGGCTCCAGGCTCTGAGCTGTCAGCACAGAGCCCGACATGGGGCTCGAACTCATGGACCACAAGCCTCTGAGCTGAAGTCAGAAGCTTAACCAACTGAGCCACTCAGGCGTCCCTTTGTAGAAGTGTCTTCTTGACTCAGCCATGCATTCATCCATTATTGCCAACCTTGCATGAGCCAGACACCTTGTTAGGCAGGACATGAGCATCCAAGGAACCTGACAATTATCCTGTATATAGAAGTGTGCATATTTTTCCCTGAAAGAGGCACTAAGGAACAAGGGCAGATCCTTTCAAAAAGTAGTGTTGCTCTTTTAATGTCTGTGAATGTTTATCTACTTCTGACAATCACCATTCGGCTAGAAGGACTTATCAGAGAAGCTCCATATTGTCCCCCAGATTGCATGTTTTGTAAGGGAAAAAAATTTAAGTCAGGCATTAATTTGACAACGCTGCATATTTGTTCAGATTAGAAGCTTCTCATAATAAGACCCATAAATGCAGAATTAATGAAATGGAGTTAGAAGCCAAGGACAATACCAGTTCTAAACAGAAAACAACACAGAATTCAGAAGCACCTTACTTCTTTTCCAGGGGACAGCGGGTGGGCCTCCCTCTCCACAGAGACAGCATCCTGAACAATTGTGTGCAAATTGATTACTCCTTAAATGGAAGTCCACTTCAAATATACCTATTCTGGAATCTGTATTCTATTCTATTGGTCTATGTGTCTATTTTTGTGCCAATACCATGCTGTCTTGATGATTACAGCTTTGTAGTAGAGGCTAAAGTCTGGGATTGTGATGCCTCCTACTTTGGTCTTCTTCTTCAATATTACTTTGGCTATTTTGGGTCTTTTGTCATTCCATACAAATTTTAGGATTGCTTGTTCTAGCTTCGAGAAGAATGCTGGTGCAATTTTGATTGGGATTGCATTGACTGTGTAGATTGCTTTGGGTAGTATTGACATTTCAACAATATTTATTCTTCCACTCCATGAGCACAGAATGTTTTTCCATTTCTTGGTATCTTCTTCAATTTCCTTCAAATTGCACCCACAAAAGTATGGCCAACTAATCTTTGACAAAGCAGGAAAGAATATCCAATGGAAAAAAGACAGTCTGTTTAACAAATGGTGCTGGGAGAACTGGACAGCAACATGCAAGAAGAATGAAGCTAGACCACTTTCTTACACCATTCACAAAAATAAACTCAAAATGGATAAAGGCCCTGAATGTGAGACAGGAAACCGTCAAAACCCTAGAGGAGAAAGCAGGAAAAAACCTCTCTGACCTCAGCCGCATCAGTTTCTTACTTGACACATCTCCAAAGGCAAGGGAATTAAAAGCAAAAATGAACTATTGGGACCTCATCAAGATAAAAAGCTTCTGCACGGCAAAGGAAACAATCAACAAAACAAAAAGGCAACCAACGGAATGGGAAAAGATATTTGCAAATGACATATCAGACAAAGGGCTAGTATCCAAAATCTATGAAGAACTCGCCAAACTCCACACCCGAAAAACAAATAATCCACTGAAGAAATGGGCAGAAAACATGAATAGACACTTCTCTAAAGAAGACATCCGAATGGCCAACAGGCACATGAAAAGATGCTCAACGTCGCTCCTCATCAAGGGAAATACAAATCAAAACCACACTCAAATATCACCTCATGCCAGTCAGAGTGGCCAAAATGAACAAATCAGGAGACTATAGATGCTGGCGAGGATGTGGAGAAACGGGAACCCTCTTGCACTGTTGGTGGGAATGCAAATTGGTGCAGCCACTTGGGAAAACAGTGTGGAGGTTCCTCAAAAAATTAAAAATAGATCTACCCTATGACCCAGCAATAGCACTGCTAGGAATTTACCCAAGGGACACAGGAGTACTGATGCATAGGGGCCCTCGTAGCCCAATGTTTATAGCAGCAGTCTCAACAATAGCCAAATTATGGAAAGAGCCTAAATGTCCATCAACTGACGAATGGATAAAGAAGTTGTGGTTTATATACACAATAGAATACTACATGACAATGAGAAAGAATGAAATATGGCCTTTTGTAGCAACATGGATGGAACTGGGGAGTGTTATGGTAAGTGAAATAAGTCATACAGAGAAAGACAGATACCATATGTTTTCACTCTTATGTGGATCCTGAGAAACTTAACAGAAAACCATGGGGGAGGGGAAGGGGGGGGGAAGTTAGAGAGGGAAAGAGCCAAAGCATAAGAGACTGTTAAAAACTGAGAATAAACTGAGGGTTGATGGGGGGATGGGTGGGAGAGGAAAGTGGGTTATGGGCATTGAGGAGGGCACCTGTTGGGTTGAGCACTGGGTGTTGTATGGAAACCAATTTGACAGTAAATTTCATATTAAAAAAAAAACAAAAACAAAAACAAATATACCTAAAGTAGTTATTCTTTAAGTGAAAACTACAGCAAATGCTTTTGCAATGCTAGAAATCATCTTGAAAAGTAAATAATGAGTACTGAAATATATTTTATAAATTTAGACTGTCATGTATCAAGGTTGCCTAATAAAACAAGTTAAATGCACGTTTTCAAGAAAATTCCGTTTAAACCTTCCACGCGCATGATTATTTGTCATTGTGGTCTGCAGCCACCAACGAAGTCCAAAAATAATTCATTTCTACTTCATTTCATTAAACAGGCACATTATGAATATGAGGCAATAAACAGCAATTTTAGTAACATTTAGCTCTTTCACACAATGAATTAGCAGGCACTGAGACTACAGGAAGGTTTAAGTCAATGAACAACTCTTGTCCTAATTATGAAGGATTTACAAGAAGGGAGCAGCATGAGTAGGGCATGGTAACAGGGCTGGGAAGAAAGGCCAGCTTCCAGAACAGGAAATCTATTTGACTATCAACCTGCAGACTGTAATTTATTAAAAATGTAATTACCCACAAGACTCTTATTTGCAGAACCCATTGAAGGAATATTGACATTTGGAGGTGTGTTAAGGTCTCTGAAGTCATCACAGGGCAATGGAAACTTCCTTATCTGGTTTAGTGTTTGGGGAGGTTTCTCTTCTCCCCAGAAGGCATGAAAACCAGGAATAAATTGCTTTATAACAACAGCTCCTCTGGCCACATGTTAGAAAAAGAAA
This sequence comes from Panthera pardus, assembly GCF_024362965.1. Lineage (NCBI taxonomy): Eukaryota > Metazoa > Chordata > Mammalia > Carnivora > Felidae > Panthera > Panthera pardus. Next base: position 46,916,488 of record NW_026526765.1, on the reverse strand, counting down.
AAGGAGGTGCAGGGTCTTGGGATCCCTCTTTTGGCCCTTCTTAGCCCCTCTCCATAGACCTCATGTCCAAGGGCCAGCTTCATCGTTCGGCTTGTGCACAGAGCACTGGGCTGGGAAGGGCCCCATGAGGGATTTAATGTTCTGCTGTCGCTGTCTTTAAATTCTGAGTAATTTTTTAACAAAGGGCCCCATGTTTTCATTTTTCACTGGGGCACACAAATTACGAAGCCAATCCTGCCAAGACTCCCCACTACACACACACACACACACACACACACTCCTCAGACATCTTCCCCAGGACCTCATCATACCCACTTGTCCTAACCTCCACTAGATCAAAATGGAGGAACACTTTTCAGAGCTGAAGTTCAGAGTGGGCTGCTGGGTTCAAACACTCCTTCTCCTTATGAGTTTTTGTGACCTGGATCTCCTCATCTGCCTAACATTCACCGACCTCACAGGGCTGTTACAAGGATTAAATGAGATCAGGCACATAAAGGAGAGTGAGTACACTCTCCTTACAGGTGAAGACTCTTTCTGCGGTAATTATTATATTAGGAACAGGAAGAGAAGAGGAAGAAAGACTACTGCCTCATCCGTGAAACACTGCCTGCCTTCTCCTGAGTTCACTGGCCTCTCCTCTAATGAATCACACTATGGCATTTACTGTCCCACCAAAATACTGCATTTCCCAAACTTCAGACATCCATGTACCACTTTCAAATTTCACACTATCGCTTCTATTTACTGAATAGGTTTGTTTGGATCAACTTACATAAGTAAAATAGTTTTCCCTTGCAAATAAAGGTGGTAACACTACAATAAGGGAAAGCCAGTATCCCACATCAAAGCAGGAAGGTAATATGTAACAGTTAACATTTTTACATGGTTAGTCACATGGGACCTAAAATCCTCTTGGACACCACCACGAGCACCCATATTGACTTTTTTTCCTCTTCCACTGGGCTGTGAGCTCTCTAAGTGTAACAACGGTGGTCTCGTTTCTACTTCACCCGCTAGAGAACAATGCACTGTGAACAGCAGGTTCTCCAGAACCGTTTGCTGAATGAATACTTGTTAAACTGATAAGAGTGATAGCCCCTTACAAAGATGCTTACACTTTGGCTGGGGGCTTCCTAAGTCCCTAAAACCTTCACATTCTAAAAGCAATGTATTCCTCCAATACAGCATTTCTCAAAACATAATCTGAGAATGACCTGTATGAGCATCACTCTGCAAGCTCACTAAAAAAGGCAGATTCCAGCCCTAGTCATAACCTACTGGATCAGAACCTCTGTACATAAAATTTTGCCTAGTGGTAAAATTTCAGGCATTGAAACATAGTAGCAGTAATAACAGCTCTAAAAACAACTATGTACTGGGGTGCCCAGGTGGCTCGGTCGGTTGAGCATCTGACTTCGGCTCAGGTCATGATCTCACAGTTCGTGGGTTCGAGCCCCACATCGGGCTCTGTGCTGACAGCTTAGAGCCTGGAGCCTGCTTCAAATTCTATGTCTCCCTCTCTCTCTGCTCCTCCCCCGCTCATGCTCTGTCTCTCTCTCCTTCAAAGGTAAATAAAAACATAGAAAAAATTTAAAAAAAAAAAACCAACTAAGTACTGTGTTCTTCCTATGTGCCAGGAATTATGCTAAGCATCTTACCTACATTATCCCACCTAATCCTCTTAACAATTCTACAAGGTAGGTACTTGCCAAAGCCACAGAAGTATTCAGGGGCAGGGACAGCGTTTAAGCCAGGAATTCTGACTCCAGAACCAAACTCTTCATCACTATACTCTACTCATAAGTAGAGGAGCAGAATCAGAGAGAGGTCTTACCTATGGGTCCATCCATGGGTCCTTTGGATCTCACCATGTATTTTTCCATTTATAGGCTAAGATCTGCCTGCAGTGTGGTCATTATCTAAGTGCAGCGTAGCAAAAAAATTCTATTTCAGTGCATCATGTGCATTCTAAGTGCAACCTATCCAAGTTGCCCGCATACAGTTGGAATAAAAAAGTGTTCCTCATCATCAAGGACATGGGGACCTCCATTACTTGGACAGACAAAGCTGCTCCTTTCAGAGTCAGAAGACCACACTGAGAAAGCCAGTATCACTCACCTTCAAGAACTGGTAGAGTGTTCTCCTGAGTGAGCTGTCCCAAGCTGAAATAGTGAGTTCCCTGGCACTGCAGATGAACATGAAGGAGCTAAATCATCACTGTCCAGACATTCTAGAGATTTCTGCCCCAGGTGGAGAATTAAAGTCGATCAACTCCTTAGAAAGCTTCCAAATCTAACTTCAGGATACTATCATCTTGCAACTGGCAGAAAGAAAATCAATTTAAGATACTGTTTGAAATAGATACATTTGTGTTCTGCTTTTAAAGAAAAAAGAAAGAAAGAGAAGAAAATAAAGAGAAAAGAAAAGGAAAACCACTGGCTGCTGTTAGGAATCATTAAAGTCTCATAAACACTAGGGAAGTAAAGACCAGATGCAAGCAGCCTGCTGAACAGGCACATTATTAATTGTGAATCAAAAGGAAAACAAAAAAAAATGCACTGAGTCGGGTGACATCCATTGTGGAAATATTTAGCGCAGACTGGTTCCTGCTCAAGTCCTGATGTGGCAATTTACGGTTCAATACCCAATGGAAACATTTACCTTAGCAAAAGCTGAGCACAATGCCCATATCTTGTTTCATGCAATTATCAATCTTTATGGTGCTGGGAAAGATTTTTAAATAAATACGCACCCCGCCTGTTCTTGAGTCATCTGATTTAATTTAACCAAAGGGATGGGAGCCATCTTCGTCTAAACAAGATTAGTAGGTCAGCGATGAGCAGTTATTACCGAAGAGTCATTTCTGAAATAGTCACCAAGAGGAGAAAGCCCTAGCATGAGTCCTTTCAGTGTTTTTTGTGGCTGTGAACTTGGTTGGGATACTTTGTTTGGAATCTTATATGAAATACCACAGAGAGGCCATGTTCCAGGGGCTGCTGCTAGGCTGGACATTTCAATAGTATTAAAAGTTGCTTTATAAGCAAACTGTTGTGAATACACAAACCTGCCCTCAGAGGTATGAGGCTTTTAGGTGGCTCAAATAGCTTCCTGTCTGCAGGTGGCAATCATGGGCTTGATCACTTTTTTCTCCTTGTTAGTATTTTTGTTCACTCAGTACTTCAGCTAGCTGTTCTGCCGCTGCCCTGTTTTCGTCCTGCAATTTTCTCATTTGTTAGTTGCTTCTGATTTTACTATTTTCGGTAAGAAACGTTTACAGTTACTTTACATAAATGGGCTTATTTGAGAGGTATATTTTCTGAGATTTTTGCATTTTCTTTGGATCCCTTGGTCAGAGAATACCGTCTTCTCTGGATCTAAAATCTTGGGATGACAGCCAAGATCTCTTGCATACTCGGTGGGACTTATCTGTGTCCTTCTAATGTTAGTTATTTAAAGTAAAAATCTGAAACTAATTTGATGTATCTCCTTTTAAAATGGCCTCTCTTCTTTTGTTTTCTCTAATTTTTTTGTGTGGAAGCTTGTCCCTGAAGCTTGAAATCCTTACCGGGATTTGTCTTGGTATAGATTCTATTTAAGATTTGCTCGGTAAACTAGGAAAACGTTCACTTTCTATCCAAGTGGTTTTTTGTTTTTTTGTTTTTTGTTTGTTGTTTTTTTACCTTGGAAAGCTTTCTTCAGTTATTCCCTCGATCATTGCAGATAATCTGCTCTATATTTTTCTTTCAATATTCCTATCATTTGCAAGTTACACTTGTCCCCTCTGGCTGCTGTATCTTTCCCTGCCTTTCATCTTTATCACCTTTCTCTGCATTCGGAAGAACTTTCTAAAATGGGTCCCCTGTTCCTGATGAATTTTTTTACAGTGTAGACTCCATTTTCCCTGTTTCCAATCAATAATCCTGGTTGTGACTTTCATTTTGTTGTACTTTCTTTCATCCTAAATATTTTTAAGAAATTCCATCCTCTATCTTATCCAGGATCAGTTACCTCCTAAATTTTGCTTCAGTTCATTGGAAAGTTTTTTTCCTTTTTTTTTTTTTTTAAGTGATAACTGAGTTTCCTTTGTTTAACCTTTTTAAAATTTTTTTCTTTTTAATGTGTATTTTTGAAAGATAGAGCTCAACCAAGGGAGGGACAGAGAGGGAGGGAAGCACAGAATCTGAAGCAGGCTTCAGGCTCTGAACTGTCAGCACAGAGCCCCACATGGGGCTTGAACCCACGAACCGTGAGATCATGACCTGAGCTGAAGTCAGACACTCAACTGACTGAGCCACCCAGGTGCCCCAGGAAGTTTATTTCAAGAGAACTTTCTTCTGCATCTCTGACACTTGACTCTTCTACCCTCATGCTGTGTATTTGGGGAAAGTTCCATGGGTATTTGCACGGTCTTCATCTTTCTCAGGTTCTGCTTGGAACAAGTAGAGTTTTTTTCATTCGGGTTTTTCTTTTTAATATATACACATTCTTACTTTTCTTAAACCCTGTGCTCACAGACAACATGGAAATCTTAGTGAGATAAAGTAGTTCAGCTTGAGAAGTGGCAGGAAATGCCTCCCCAAAATATGCCACTTTGGCATAAGGATTATTTGGGGCTAAAGTCTCTTTAAAAAGCAAGAAGGAAATTCTAATCTCTCCTTTTCTTCCTGAAAACAGGAGATAAAAACTCCCAGGTGAAAGACGCCCTCACTGTACTAGGAAAAAAGAAACATTTTTTCAATGGGGAATCATAGCAGAGAAAATCCTATACCAACGGACCTTGTTAAAATAGTTCTTACCGGGGCGCCTGGGTGGCGCAGTCAGTTAAGCGTCCGACTTCAGCCAGGTCACGATCTCGCGGTCCGCGAGTTCGAGCCCCGCGTCAGGCTCTGGGTTGATGGCTCCGAGCCTGGAGCCTGTTTCCGATTCTGTGTCTCCCTCTCTCTCTGCCCCTCCCCCGTTCATGCTCTGTCTCTCTCTGTCCCAAAAATAAATAAAAAATGTTGAAAATAGTTCTTACCCTCTTTTAGCCTCTCTACACAGTTTCCTTGTCCCCAATTGCCTCTCTTTATTCAACCTACTATAAAAACATTTAGGTTTTGCCACTTTATCGGGTCATTTCCTTGTGAGGATTCCCTTGTCACATAAAACTTGTATTAAGTACATTTGCATGCTTTTCTCCTGTTAATCTGTCTTATGTCAATATAATTCTCAGGTCCAGCCAAAAAACCCTAAAGAAAGTGGAGGTAAAATTTTCCTTCCCCTACAAAGCTAAATAAAAGTTTCCAAACTTGAAATGTCCACAAGGTCAGGCAGGGAGTTGAAAAGAAGGAAGCAGACAGACATATGTCCTGACCAAAGGGGCTACTACTCAGCTCTAGTCAGAAATCTGGATGTTTCACAGCATATCAGATAAAGGGTTAGTAACCAAAATCTATAAAGAACTTATCAAACTCAACACCCAAAAAACAAATAATCCAGTGAAGAAATGGGCAAAAGACATGAATAGACACTTCTCCAAAGAAGACATCCAGATGGCCAACCGACCCATGAAAAAATGCTCAACATCTCTCATCATCAGGGAAATACAAAATCAAAACCACAATGAGATACCACCTTACACCTGTCAGAATGGCTCACATTAACAATTCAGGCAACAACAGATGTTGGCGAGGATGTGGAGAAAGAGGATCTCTGTTGCGTTGTTGGTGGGAATGCAAGCTGGTGCAGCCACTCTGGAAAACAGTATGGAGGCTCCTCAAAAAACTAAAAGTAGAACTACCCTACGGCCCAGCAATTGCACTACTAGGTATTTATCCAAGGGATACAGGGGTGCTGTTTCGAAGGGACACATGCACCCCCATGTTTATAGCAGCACGATCAACAATAGCCAAAGTATGGAAAGAGCCCAAATGTCCATCGATGGATGAAGGGATAAAGAAGATGTGATATATATATATACGTATATATATATATATATATATATATATACGTATATATATATATATATATATATACACACAATGGAATATCACTTGGCAATCAAAAAGAATGAAATCTTACCATTCGCAACTACGTGGATAGAACTGGAGGGTATTATGCTACGTGAAATTAGTCAGAGAAAGACAAATATCATATGACTTCACTCATATGAGGACTTTAAGAGACAAAACAGATGAACATAAGGGAAGGGAAACAAAAATAATATAAAAACAGGGAGGGAGACAAAACATAAGAGACTCACAAATATGGAGAACAAACTGAGGGGTACTGGAGGGGCTGTGGGAGGGGGGATGGGTTAAATGGGTTAAGGGGCACTAAGGTCCACTCCTGAAATCATTGTTGTACTACATGCTAACTAATTTGGATGTAAATTTAAAAAAAAAAAACAAAATAAAATAATAAAATAAAATTTAAAAATTTTTAAAGAAATAAATAGAACTCTGGATATTTCGGCAATAATCCAGATGCTTATACATTAGCAACTAATTTGGAAATTTTTGAAACCATGGTGCAAGTCATGCAGCACACACACGTGGACTAGATTCAGCCCAGGAGTTGCTAGCTAATATCTTCTGCGCCAACAAACCCTGCAAAACTAGATTTTTCTTAAGCAGACCCGTACAGGCTCTCCCCTCACACCTCAGGGACACACTCACTCTGTAGGAATTCTGAGGAGTGGCTTTGAGCATCAAATGTAGGAGGTGAGGGTCAGACCATAACACCTTTGCAGCCCCTCCCGGGTGAGATCTCAGCTTCCTTGACCCTGTCACTCCACTTGAGAATCTCCCACCTGCATTCCTGACCACTGACTAAAGTCCTCCTCAACCCCAGCCCCCAGGTTGTCTCAGGGCCAATGTTACTAGGCCTATTTTGTATCTTTCCTTCTACAAACCGCTTCACTGCCATCTTTCTTTCAACTCTCTTATTATCTTCCACTCTGGGTATTGTATTAAGATATGCTCAATATACAATTTACTAACACAATGTTTTATATTTTTCACATCAAGCCTTCAAAATTCCTCCTTGAGGATTTTCTCTGTTTTTTTTTTTCCTGGTCAGGTCCAGAATTGGCTTTTGATCAATATTTATTAAAGCAAGAAGTATTCTGCTATTTTAAATTTTTTTTCATGTTTATTTACTTTTTGAGAGAGAGAGAGAGAGAGAGCTTGAGCGGGGGAGGGGCAGAGAGAGAAAGAAAGGGAGACACAGAATCTGAAGCAGGCTCCAGACTCTGAGTGGTCAGCACAGAGCCCGACATGCGGCTCAAACCCACGAACTGTGAGATCATGAACTGAGCCGAAGTCGGACACTTTACTGAGTCACCCAGGCACCCCGTATTGTTCTGCTATTTTAAAGAATAAGTAACTTTCCAATTACCCTCGTTTCATATTTCAAGGATGGAGCAGATTTCCACACCTAGTCTCCCATCAGATCAGCATCTGAGCCCCAGCTGGCTGATCTGCAGCCACCGGAGGCCCACTGTGGAAACCTGGGACAAGAACACTTCCTGCGGTTACCAACTGTCTCTGGCACCACCTGCTGGCCACTCAGTGCATCCATGGGACACAACTAATAACAAAGATCAGGTCCCAAAAGGTGAACCAGAATCCGTCTTCCTTGAGGAGCAGAAACATCCTTTTGAGGCTAACAGTCAAAGGTTCCGACGGACACAACGGGCAGTTCTTCCCAAGAATGTCTCTGCTTACACTTCCTCTGCTTTCCAGGGTCAAAACTTGTGTTTTGTTGTTCTTTTAATAAATACCGCCGCTGTTGTGTGTGTGTGTGTGAACAACCACAACCATGTCACTCCCTTCCCCATCCAGTGAGAGTGTGGTCCACACTGCATGACCTCACAACAGCCCCAAAATGGAAGGTGTTCTACTGGAAGGGCAGAGATGGGGCATCTGGGTGGCCAGTCCCTTAAGCATCCGACTTCAGGCTCAGGTCATTATCTCGAAGTTCGTGAGTTCAAGGGCCGGGTGGGGCTCTGTGCTCACAGCACAGACAGCCTGCTTCGGATTCTGTGTCTCCTTTTCTCTCTGCACCTCCCCCACTCACGCTCTCTCTCTCTCTCTCAAAAATAAGTAAACATTAAAAAAAAATTTTTTTTTCAAGGCAGACACCTGAGTCCACGTCCTCACAGACTGCCCCTCAGCCACGTGCCCTTGATAAAGGCGCTTCTTCCTTCAGTGCCTTTAGCGAGGGCTGGCTTGCCAACGCCAAATTCCTCTCCAGCCCTACAATAATCCTACGAAACTGTGACTACACGCACACTTCATTTTATTGCACTTCACAGACACCCCCTTGTTTACAAATTGAAAGTTTGTATCAACCCTGCACGGAGCAAGCCTATCGGTGCCATTTTTTTCCCAAAGCATTGGCACCCTTCATGTTTCTGGGTCATATTTTGGTAATTCTCACAACATTTTCAACTTTGTTATTATGACTATATTTGTGATGGTGCTCTAAGATCAGTGACTACAATTCGCTGAAAGCTCAGATGATGGTTAGCACTTTCTAGCAAAAAATATTCTTTAGTTAAGATATATACATGTTTTTAAACCTATGCTATTACACACCGAATAGACTACAGGAGAGGGTAAACACATGCACTAGGAAACCAAAAAATTCATTTGCGTTGCTTTGTAACGACATTCACTGTTTTGTAGCATTCGATAACTGTCCCTGTGGTCTCTCCAAGGGGTGCCTGTATTAGGGTCAGGCTTCCCAGTCACCATCCAAACTCATACTGTCTGCTATAGGAAGCCACAGCCACGTGTGGCCATTGAGACCTTGAAATGTAGCAAAACAATCTGAGATGTGCTGTAAATATAGAATGTATACTGAATTTCAAAGACCTAGTATGAAAATTTTTTTTATTTTCATATTTTTATATTGACTACACGTTGTTATGATAATATGTTGATTATATTGCGTTACAATAAAAATGTTATTAAAATTCATTCCTCCAGTTTCTCCTTAATTTATAATTGTGACCCTAGATCATTTTAAACTGTACATATGGTTCATGTCATATTTTCACCGAATAGCTCCACTCTACACAGTTGAACGTTTAAAGCACACAGTTATCTTATGTATCAGCAGCATCACAGGATGGTCACTTTTGTCTGTCGGCACTTGGGAGTCTTGAGGACGGCCTCCCCAGAGCTAGAGCCAGTCTGCCTGGGAAACTTCATGAAACCTTCTCTAGAAGGCATCTGAGAGAGGTGCTCTGGTTCAGAGATATAATTAGAGGGGGTCAGCAGCAACTCAAGAAGAACTACAAATAACCAATGCGCTTGTGAAAATGTTATCTGATGCTGGTAATCAAAGAAATCGAAATTACAACCTGAGATCTCATTTGCAATCTATCAGGACACGGGCTTTTTTTTTTTTTTTTTTTAATTATAGTCAGAGTTAGCGAGGGTATATGGAAATCAGTGTATTTATTCCCTGCCTGGGAGAGTTGACGTTTACACAGCCTCTCTAGAGGGTAACTTTCAAAAATTGTGCAACAGAATACTTAATGATAAGATCTCCCTCCCCCTCCTCCATCCATACTCTACAATTCAGCATGTGTGATCTTTTTATCTTGAAGCCGACTATGTCACTCTTCTGTTTAAAACCCTCACTGCCTTCACTTGGTATTAGCATGAAGCCGCTAATCCACATATGGCCCCTGGGGTCTGGACCTGCCTTTCTCTCCAGCTTCACCTCCCGCCAGGCTCCTTTCCCTTGCTACTCTCCCACCAGCCACAGGCACCCTCTTTCAGGCCCACAGCCCTGGAAAGATCTTCCTGGCTCTTCATTCATATCACTCTTTTAGGATGATGCCGGTACCCGGCTCTTTTTCTGGCAAAGGCCTCCTCATTCCAGAAGGCTCATGTTAAGTGCACCTTCCCTGGAAAGCCATTTCCTAACCCCTCAGTCTAAATCAGGTTTCCTTGTGTCCCGGTATCTCCTCTTTTCCTCCCCGTGACTTCTCAGTCTCTGACTCTGCATTTATTACTGGGATCATTTTGAAGTGCCAGTCTCCCCACCTCCCTGCAGGACTTATCTCACACCAGGCATGAGGGAGATGCCCCATAAATGCAGGCTGAATAAATGAACGACATTGTAATTCATAAAAGCCAGGTTCTACTGAAAGAAGTCAGAGAAAGACAAATACCATATGATCTCACTTATAGGTAGAATCTAAAAAAAAGAAAGAAAAAAGACGAACTCACAGTTACAGAAAACAGATTGACAGAGGTTGGGGTGGGGGTGGGGGCAGAATGAATGAAGTTGGTCAAAAAACAATAAGTCCTGAGGATGTAAGATACAGCATGGTGACTATAGCTAATACCCTTGCATTGTATATTTGAAAGTTGCTAAGAGAAGCAGATTTTAAAAGATCTCATCATAAGGAAAAAAAAATTGTAACTATGTGAGGTGACAGGTGTTTACTAGATGTGTTGTGGTGATCATTTCACAATAAGTACAAATATCAAGTCATTATGTGGCACACCTGAAACTAACATAATATTGTATGTCAATTATATCTCAATCTTTAAAAGGCAGGTTATAAAATGGTATGTGTAATAGGATTTCAATATCAATGTGTATGCACATATAATTCTAACATCTGGGCAAAGAAATTAAAAAGGCCAGAGGAAAATCCAAGCTGTTAATAGCAACTGCCTCTGTGTCATAATCTTACTTTCCTTCTTTTTTTCCGATTTTCTACAGGGAAGATATCCACCTTTCAAAATCAGGAGGAAATTTATTTCAAAAATAATAATAATAACAAAAGCCCTGGGTTTGAGTCTCTACTCTTTTTTAAAATTTTTGTTTAATTTATTTTTTTAATTTACATCTAAGTCAGCATATAGTGCAACAATGATTTCAGGAGCAGATTCCTTAGTGCCCCTTACCCGTTTAGCCCATCCCCCCTCCCACATCCCCTCCAGCAACCCTCAGTTTGTTCTCCATATTTATGAGTCTCTTATGCTTTGTCCCCCTCCCTGTTTTTATATTATTTTTGTTTCCCTTCCCTTATGTTCATCTGTTTTGTCTCTTACAGTCCTCATATGAGTGAAGTCATATGATATTTGTCTTTCTCTGACTAATTTCACGTAGCATCATACCCTCCAGTTCCATCCATGTAGTTGCAAATGGCAAGATTTCATTCTTTTTGATTGCCAAGTAATACTCCATTGTATAGATATACCACATCTTCTTTATCCCTTCATCCATCGATGGGCATTTGGGCTCTGTCCATACTTTGGCTATTGTGGATAGTGCTGCTATAAACATGGGAGTGCATGTGCCCCTTCAAAACAGCACACCTGTATCCCTTGAATAAATACCTAGTAGTGCAATTGCTGGGCCGTAGGGTAGTTCTACTTTTAGTTTTTTGAGGAACAGCCATACTGTTTTCCAGAGTGGCTGCACCAATTGGCATTCCCATTAGCGATGCAAAAGAGATCCTCTTTCTCCACATCCTCACCAACATCTGTTGTTGCCTGAGTTGTTAATGCGAGCCATTCTGACAGGTGTGAGGTGGTATGTCATTGTGGTTTTGATTTGTATTTCCCTGATGATGAGTGATGGTGAGCATTTTTCTTGTGTCTGTTCACCATCTATATGTCTTCTTTGGAGAAGCGTCTATTCATGTCTTTTGCCCATTTCTTCCCTGGATTATTTGCTTTTCGGGTTTTGAGTTTGATAAGTTCTTTATAGATTTTGGTTACTAACCCTTTATCTGATATGCCATTTGCAAATATCTTCTCCCATTCCGTCGGTTGCCTTTTAGTTTTGCTGATTGTTTCTTTCGCTGTGCAGAAGATTTTATTTTGATGAGGTCCCATTAGTTCATTTTTGTTTTTGTTTCCCTTGCCTCCAGAGACATGTTGAGTAAGCAGTTGCTGTAGCCAAGGTTTAAGTCTCTACTCTTAAAAACGTTTGATGTTGGGAAACTTCAGTCAGCTCTTCAGAGCCTCTTCACTATAAATGGCAGTGAGGACACCTGTCCAGACTATCTGTAGAAGAATTAATGGAATAATAAGAGTTGTGCATATTTCAAAAATTATGCTTTGGGTGTTTTGGCATGTGAGATGGACCAGTGTAGGGTAATGGGCATTTGCCCAGTGGTTGTGTAATTTGCAAATACCACAGGAGCTGACAGCTTGAGCAACTGGAACCTGTGCATTTCGACAGGAACATTGACAGTGGTCACCACCCAGTGATGTGAGGCTTGGGCCTCTGGAGTGGAGGAGGAGAGTCACCATGGCGGGAGAAGTGGGGGGAATGCCACAAGAATGGGACATTGCTTCTTCTTTCCCCAAGACCAAATGTGGGGAAACAGGTGGCCTCCCAACACCAGCTCCCAGCAGGAGTGAGAAAGATGCAAACGGAAACATGAAGTTATTGGCAGACATGACATTTTTTGTAGTGAATAACACAACGTGGTGGACTCTTTCTGCCATCTCTTGGTAAAAATCCAGTGGTCATGGGTCACCTTTCAGGGTTTTTTTTCTCTTCAGTCTTCTGCTTATTGAATGCAACTTCAAAGAAGAGCTGCTCTGGCTCTGATGGAGGATGGCAGCTTAGTCAACTAATCCCATAAATATTCATGGAGCATTTGTAATTGTCCAGGCACCATGCCAGGAACAGATGCTAAAGTGGATGAACAAGGCACCATCCCTGCTTTCAGATAGCACACAATCTAATCATTATGATCTGGTGGTGAGTTCCCTTAACCTCCCCCAGCACTGCCCACTTCCTGACTCCTTGTTCTGTGCCCTGTCACCCCCATTTTAGCATTTATCCCTCTGAACTGTATTCACTCACCTTGGGAGACTGTCTCAGTTAGCCTGTAATCTCCTTGAGGACACAGATGCTACTCTGAATGTGCATCTGCAGCACAAATCTGTTATATACGGTGCTCAACAAACAAGCAGGTAAGCAAATGATTTAATGGCCTGAGTAGTTTCATCAGCAAATGCCAATAAAACAAGGAAGATCGTCTAGAAAGTAAATGTTCAGCGAGGCTTCATGCTTTTCAAAACTGAACAGAGATGTGCGCTACCTTTGCCCATGTGGCCTTTCTACAGCAAATGCACTAGAGGTGAAAGGGGACAGGTACAGGAAGTAGGGAGCTGTTTCTTCAAAGCTCTCTCTGATGAAGCTATATCTCTAACACAGATGCCTCAGATCTCCCCCCCCCCCAAGAATCTCACAGCTCATAGGTTTCCAACAGACTAAGAGTTCTTCCTAAGACAAGTAATTGCATTTACTGAAGGCTACCAAAGACACAAGTCTTCCCTTCCCCCCATTTATCTTATCACAAGGTACCAAAGGGCAAAACTGGTGAAGTAGCTTGTGTTAACAAGGAATACCCAAATGGTGAGGGCCATATTCTGAGAAACACGGGAAGGAACCAGAGATGACTAACTAGCTCAAAAGAGACAATGTTCAGGAAGGATGGAATAGCTGACTTCAGATATGACAATGACCAACGTATGGAAGATAAAAGACTTAAAGCCTTTCGAGGTCAAAGCTAGACCCCACAGGTGGGCCTTAGAGAAAGGTAGGTTCCTGGATCAATGGAAGAGACACAAGTCAGGAAATTATTATAAATGATGCAAGTTTGTAACTCAAGGTCAAAGGTAGTAACACCAAACAGAAGTGCCTTTGCAATGCTGCTTTACAAGTTCACAGAGACAATGCTGGATATTCATGCTAAGGATACTTAACTGAATCACTTAGTTCAGTGAAGGCTAAAGCTAACATCCTCTGAGTGCTCTTCTCAAATTGACAGACTTGTGGACCTTTGAATGGGCCTTGGCTTGTCGGCAACTTGCCCCGCTCCTAACAGCTCTTCTTACTTTGAGTGCACTTTTGAACTATTCAAGTCCACAAGGCCCAGCTAACCTCTCTATAATCAAATGTCCGTAGGCCCCTGTGGGACATAATTATCCCTGCACTCTTCAAAACTCATCACCAGGGTCCCTCTGCTTTGACCTCTTTGGACTTGTCATTTCAGCTGTTCAAGTATTTATGTTCTGCCCTCCAGTTAGATTCTAGTCTCCTTAAAGGAAGACGCTATATGCTTTTGATCCACAGGGACTAGCACAGTCTCTCGCATTTAACAGGCCCTCAGTAAATGTCCACAGATCTGGTGCTGCTGGATGCGAGCCAGAGAATGGAGGGAACCCATTCTGTCAAGGTCTTGGAAAACATCTGTGTTTTTTCAGCGCAGCATTTGCCATCCATCATAGAGGAGATTGAAACAGAAAGAAGTCAAGCAAAGTACAAGGTCATTTGCAGGAGCCCCAGCAACTCCATTCTCCAAGGTTGGAATGTTCTCTCCCTCTCTCCAAACAGCAGACCAGATGGTCTCCTAAATCTTGGCTTTCGTGGTTTAACTCTAATTACAATGTTAGTTAGCAACGAGCTCAGTGATTCAAAATCACTAGTAGATTCTTTCCAGGCAGTCGAGTTTTTTTTTCTGCTCTCACTACCAACAGGGAGGCTTTGTCATCAGCCTTGCTTTTGCTTCCTGTATTATAATTGCCTAGCTGTTTAGAAAATGAAATGAGCTCAAGACTACCAAACCTAGCTGAAAACAGCAAGCGCTCCAGGAGACAGGAGGTAGCAACAGCCAGATGGCTAAGTAGCCTCTGATGATACTGCAGTCAAATTGGGAGACACAAATCAGGGAATGCTCCCCAGTTGTACAAATGCCACATACAAGGTGTGGAACTCAGAGGTGCACATGTGTTTGTCTAGTCATTTTTGTGAATGTGGGTAAGAAGAAACCCTTACAGGTAAGTCCTTGGAATTGTAAATGTTGGAAAGAACTTTTCAAGGTCATCTAATCTAGACCTTTCTAAATACACAGATGCCTCTGGGCACCTGGGTAGCTCAGTCAGTTAAGCATCTGTCTCTTGATTTCAGCTCAGGTCATGATCTTATGGTTTGTGAGTTCGAGCCCCACATCAGGCTCCACGCTGGCAGTGCAGAACCTGCTTGGGATTCTCTTTCTCTGTCTCTGTCTCTGTCTCTCTCTCAAAATAAATAAATTTTTTAAAAACCCTCATCAAAAGGGTTCACCCAAATTCTGTTTCAAACTTTCCATAAAGGAAATTCATGACCTCAAGAGGAGTCCATTTTGGGACAGTTATTATTAGAGTTTGTTTTTCCTAATATGCTCAGCTCCTTACTCCAACTCCCACTTACTGATTCCCACTTACTGGTTATATTCTCTGGTTTTATACACACACACACACACACACACACACACACATACACACGCACACACACACACACACACATTTATAAACATATGTATACATAGTATATTTTATTTTTTTAAATTTTTTAATTTTTTTTAATTTATTTTTAATACAGAGGGAGATAGAGCATGAGCAAGGGAGGGGCAGAGAGAGAGAGAGAGACACAGAATCCGAAGCAGGCTCCAGACTCGGAGCTGTCAGCACAGAGCCCAACGCAGGGCTCGAACTGACGGACTGTGAGATGGTGACCTGAGCTGAAGTCAGACGCTCAACTGACTGAGCCACCCAGGTGCCCCTACATAGTATATTTTATAAAACATTTTTATATATCTATATATGTATGTTTATATTTATGTACATATTTATATATATGTATACATATATCACTTGTAAGTGGTTATATGTAACTTAATTAGTTATACCCTTTAGAGTTAAGCAGAAACAAAGGGGCCTCTTTGTCCGTAGGATAATCCTTTTGAAATAATTAAAGATACTCTCAAGTCCCCCCAAATCTTTATTTCTTTAAATATCTCTCAAGTACTTAACTACTCACTACTTGATTTAATCTCAAATTTCTGCCCTTAGCATGTGCACATCTTTTCCTCAGGGAACCTGTTCCCCCACCAGAGCCCTGCTGAGGCAGCTTGATCAGGTTCCATACCATGTGACCCCACCTCCTGGTCCTGTGTGATTGGTCCAGGGGTGGGCATCTGGCATATGTACAGCCATCCTTCACTATCCTGCATCATCAGTCTGGCAAGAAACGATGAGCTGGGCCAATCAGGTTAAGTACCTGAAAACTGGGACCTTGGTAGCTGAGAGACTGTTGTCATTCAAATGTGGGCCATCAAGCTGCAGGGTTAGGCAGAGTCAGGGCAGGAGTGGCCATTTGAGGCCAGGAGCAGGATGACTAAGCAAAAGAAGGAAGCATTTTAGGAAAGACAGAATATTAAAACAGATACAGAGAGAAGCAGAGGCCCCAGGAGCAGGTAATATGGAGATGAGAGAAGGGCCATTCATTCCTATCCCAAGACTTGAGTTGTAGTTTTTCTGGGACCCCAGGGATCTTCAGCCTTTCAATAAAGGATGAGGAAAATTGAGAAAACCTCTATCCCTTTTAATCCTAAGACATTGGTCTAGAAACGCTCTTTTTAGTGGCTTTCCTCTTGGAGAGCAGTCATGTATTTCCACGCTACTCCAAATGTAGACTTTTTCAACTGGGTTTGCCATCTGTGTGTGTGTGTGTGTGTGTGCGTGTGTGCACAGATGTATATGATAGATACTATATACATTATAAAGTCTAAATAAAAAACTTAGAAAGGGTAGCATGTGGCAACAACAATGCAAACATTTATTGTGTGCTCCCTGTGTACAACATACAGTTGTATGCATAGCTGTGGTGGCAACTATGTGGATGGATCCACAACTATGGATCCACAGCTATGTGGATGCATAGCTGTGGTGGCAACACTGAAGGGATGTAGAAAGTCCAGTAGTAGAGCAAGTAAACACAGTCACATAAAACACAGCAGATTGTCATATGCTACAGTTAAAGATACTTGGCGGGGGGGGGGGGGGGAGCTTTTATTTTTTTCTTTCCTTCCTTTCTGTACTATTCAGACTTTTCCAGCAAAATACATGCATAATATGTGATATCAATAAGTATTATCTGGGTGGCGCCTGGGTGGCTCAGTCGGTTAAGCACCTGACTTTTGATTTCAGCTCAGGTCAAGATCTCACAGTTTGTGACTTCAAGCCCCATGTTAGGCTCTGCACTGATGGTGTGGAGCCTGCTTGGGATCTTCAATCTCTCTCTCTCTCTCTCTCTCTCAAAAAATAAATAAACTCCTTAAAAAAAGAAAGATTACCTGGTAAGTAAATGATGAGCCTTTTTAAAATTTCTTCCATATACTTTTGAATATAAATAAAAGAGCTTTTAATTTTTTAATAAATAAAGAAGAGCTTACTGAGAAATTTAAGATAAAATATGGAAATCAACACATCTGGAAATACAGGAAAGAAAAAATCCCTGACTGCGGACGTCTAGGAAAATGTGGCAATGAAGCCATTTCAGTAGGGCTGTGAAAGGTTGAAAAACAAAATAGGAGGCTATATGAAGAGAAGATCCCCCTGGGAGATGCAAAAGAAATAGCTGAAGCAGAATGGCATGAAACAAGGTGGCATCTTCAGGGTGAACAATCCAACATGGCTGAACGGTGACTACAGGGCAGAGAACACCAGAAAGGTTGTTTGGCCCAATTTGTAGAAGATCTTGATGCCCAGCAAAGGAAAGCCAGCCAGAGTTTTGCTTAAGAAGGCAGCAAGAGAATGAAAATGAAGAGAAAGAGCTGAGAGGCAGGGTCAGTGGTTGAGAACTCATTGAAATATCGGGTGTTTCAAAAGTCTCTTCCCAAAAAGTAAACATTTGGTTCATGCTAAGTTGTCAACATGAAAGTTATATTGTATGATGAGCATGTTTGGTATCACCTTGAAATGTGTGTCAAGGCACCCATGACAGCATATCTCTTTATCCATTTCATTGGTTTTAAGCTAACTGGCATCCAGAATGCTTGATGACAAAATTAATTTCAAGTACTTATGCTTTCTTCTTGGGGGGTATGACATGTAGGGGGCACTTGTGTGAGAAGCCAGTAACCCAAAAAGTCTGTGAAGTTGAAGGTGGAAGTAGGGTCAAAATGCAGGACAGCATGAAAAACTTCACCTGTAGTTTCACCAGGAAGAAGGTGATGGAGGCCATGCATTTGAACTTCAAAGAGGTACTCCAGCTTACATTTGTTCCATGTGGTTGGGTTGTGAATACGACATGTTTCTCTGAATGAGGAGTTTTGAAAGATTGCTATATGGCTTTGATAAACTGGAAAGATGTATTCCTCCAGTGTGACAGTGCCCACATGAACTTACAGAAAATTCAGGAGTCAAAGTTCAGCCTCATCCAGCCCAGAACACAGACATAGCACCAACAGACCACAGTTTATTCTAATTCACAGTCAACTTTCCATTTTCCTGAATGGCTATTTGAGGCATTCAGTGAGATTGTAACACCCCATCAGAGAATCTTTGCTTCCAGATTCAAAGATTGCTTACAGAAAGATGAACCATAGTCACTGAAAGTGATCAACCTTATTTCACAGAACAATCTTGCTGTTTCAGCACTCAATAAACTGTTTCTTTGCAGGAACAAACACTTGAGAACTTTACTACCCACACAAGAGATCATCAAACAGAGTTAAGTAAGATAGAGGCAAGGAAATGGGGGGTGTGCACTGAGATGGGAAGAGAGGGCACTTGGGACGCAGGCATTATAATATATGATGACTCAGCACAGAGATTAAGAAAGAGAAGAAAAAAAGAAGATGGTGCCTTCTCCTCAGTCAACAATTAGACACATGTGCCCACTAAATTTTCCACATTGTGCCGGGCATGGAGGTTACAACTGTGAGGGAGACTTCATGTTGCTTGCACTCTGGTAATCATGACAGACAAGTAAATAGGAAATCACAACAAAGTGGGAGAAGCAAGATGATGCTGTGGATACAGCTACAGGACAATTCTACCACAGTCAAGAGGATTTCCGAGTGGAGTCAATAAGGTTGAAACCTAAGAGGTCCGGTATAAAAATAAGCCATGTGAATGGGAGATTACAAGAGGAAGTGATTCAAGGCATATACCCTGAGTCAAATTTCTGAGTTGCAGATTCACATCCTGGCTCTGATGTTTGCCAGTTCCTGTGACAAGTTACTAATTCACTTTCTGTCTTGTTGTCCATATACATTAAGTGGGCATAATAATTCCTTCCTTGTAGAGAGCTATGGTAAGAACCAAATTAAATAAACTAACAAAGCTCTTGGCACCGTGACTGGCAATGGTACATGCTAAGTGGATGGTAACGCTTTATTTCTGAGAAGAAACAGCATATGCCAAGGCTACATGGTATGAAAGAACATGGCAAGTTCAAGGGAAGTAGTTCAGTGTTGCCGAATGAATGATGTGTCTCAGAGGAACAGTAAATGCTGAGCCTGGAGGGGGAAGCAGAGGTAAGATTGGGGAGGCTCTTCTAATATTACCTCTGGTCAACAGGTTGCAGAGTAGTGTTACTCGACAAGACACAAAGTCCAGAGCAGGGCACTATGGTCACAGGAATGACTTGCCAACCACCTCATACCTACCTTCTTGAGAAGCATGTGCTTTCCACAGGGGAAAACAATGAAGATGAAATTGAACTCAGAGCTACAAGGAAGTAGCCAGGGGGGGTCAGGAGTGCTAGGAAATAAGAAGATAGCCACTCCCTGGACCAAAGCTCTTAGAGAAGTGATTGGACCCATTTGAATAATGTAGCAGAAGGAAAAAGTACCTTATCAAGACTGTTTCTGACCCTACCACTTACTCATGTGTGACAGACCACTCCCTTTCTCCATGTCTTGGTAAATAGGGGAGTGCCTAGCTTGGGTTGTTTTCAACCTAGGAACCACAGACATCTAAGAATCCTTGAAGATACTAAGAGAGGTTCAAACTCGATTGTCAACATACTATTTTTAAGACCCCAAGGCAATGCTAATTCTTTAAGCTGATCCTAATCTCCAGCTGGCATTGTACATCTTTAATTGATTCATAATCACTGGGAGACGACGTTAATTTGTTTGTTTGTTCTTCCAAAAAATTGAAAAATATGTAGTAAAAGGGGGCCTGGTAGTGAAGAAGTCTGACAACACTGGACCAACTGGTTTCAAAAGGCCATTCCAGCTAACATTCCAGAATCCTATTTTCACGTAAGAAGGGCTATGTCCTTGAGGTTAAAAACATGGGATTCAAGACTCAGATGGACCTGGGTTCAAATCCCAGCTCTGGTACTTGCCAGATGAATGCCCATGGTCAAATTACTTAACCTCTATAAATCGTAATTTTGTAACCAATTGGGATTAAAATAACATTTTCCTGACAGAGCTGTTGGAAGGAGTGAAATAATACAAACTTTAGTCATTGGCATATTCCTTCTTGATCTTTGCCATATCTGCATAAAACCTGCAATATTAGTTAAATAATATTTTTCTTTAAATCAGTCTATGTTTTTACTTAAATTAATATACTGTAACAGGAAACCTTAAATTGCTACCATAAATAGAAAATTGCTATCACCATAAATTGATAAGAACCATAAGAATAATGCCAATAAAAATCATATTGAAAATTATGTCTCAGTAATAACAATTACATTTTTTGTTACATTCAAGCGAAGTACTATTTCCTGCTGAAGGCTGTGGGCCTGAGGCTGTGTTAAAATGGAGATGACTATGCATAAGAATAGTTAAAAACACAGCAACTTCAGAAATCTCAAAAGAGAATTAAAAAGGAAACTTTGTACGGGATTCAGTGTTATTCAGGGCTTCAACTGGGTATCACCTAAAACACTCATAACATGTATGCCACATTCAGGGTACACTGAGATAATGAATTCAAAGCACTTGTCACTAGGTCTGTCATGAAGTGACTGGATAAGTGTTCATTTGATTGATCTTGTTAACAGAATCAAGCCACTTTTGTTCTGACACAGAACCCTGCCCACCTCACCCCACAGTGGATACAGACAGCTTGGGTCTATCACTGCAGAAGCCTCCAGAAAGGGCATTGTCATTCACTCCTCCCGTCTTTCAAGATCACTTAGTTTCTTCTCCAGGGTACCCCTTTAATTTATCCCTTTCCATCCATTTCTTGTCCATCATCATATAAACCTGGTTCTTACAACAGCCTACCCTTCTTCCTTGCCCTTCAAGATTCAGCTGGAAACACTGCTCTGAGACTTTCCTGGCCCTCAACCCATGCCAGACTGACTCTTCACTATGGTGTAAAACTTCTGTTGTAGTAAGAGCTTTGCTATATTGCAGTGTCCTGCTTGCCTGTCTTCCCCATTCAATCATAAATTTCTGGAAGCCAGGGACTGTGTTTAGTTTACCTTTGTATTACTTAGCTTATAATAGATGCCGAATTCAGTTTTCATATATGGATAGAAGAAACAATGGATGGATGGATGGATGGATGGAAAAAAGGCAGATGGAGAAGAAAAAATGGATGGGGGAGTAGGGAGGGAGGGAAGGGGGAAGAGTCAGTCTGACAATGACAGATCACATTGCTTCTGACTTTCTGATTTCCTGAAACAGAAGAAAAACAAGGTAATTCAGGCAGAGTTGGCTTAATTCCCTCTTGTCCAATTTCTGTACATCCTCTTCACACACCATCCGTGGCATTTTCCTCATCTTACAAATACCTAAGGACTGTAGCCTTCACAGACACTACCTTGGCTTCCTGCCAGAGAACAAACAAGCTTAAGAATAAAGAAAAATAAATAAATAACAACAGTGACATCTCGTACTTTGAGGTCTGGGAAATGAATTCCAAATGGGAGCTGAACTCAAAACCAAATGTTTGGCTTTCAGTGACAACCAGCTACTTGGCCGAAAGCCTCAGCCCCCTCCTGAGACCACTTAGAAAATGTTGGCCCAGAGCTCTTCCTGAGAACTGCTGTCTCCCCTACACCCTTCTTAGGCAAGGAAGAAATTACTGCCAAGAGAAAACAATCAAACTTTTCTACCAAGTTCCTCAAGGCTGTTGTTTGTGGTTGATCTTTTTCTACCTTGGGAACTTTCCAAATAGTTCCTCAGCAATTAGAATGTGTTTGGAAATAGTTTACTCAAACCAGCAGATAACCACCTCTCTCTCTCTCTCTCTCTCTCTCTCTCTCTCTCACACACACACACACACACACACACACACACACACAAAATCAAACTGTTAATCTGGTGCCATTCAGTTTGCCCAGGAATTTATGTCTGACAGCATGTAGCTACTTACACACCCTGAGCCTGGGGACAAGATGAGCTTCCAGAGAGTGAATGAAATTGAGAAGAGAAACTGAGGAGGCTCTGAGGCATGTCAGGAAGGGACACAGGAGAAATCACACAAAGTAAAAGAAAACATTTCCCATGCGCCTGACTCAGCTAGACTAAACCACTGGAAAACTGTTAATAATGCTATTCCTGAGCAAAAACATAATTTATTTGTTCCCATCTTCTCTTTAAGAACTTCCCCTCAGATCACACATGAAAAGCCAAGTTCAGGGCCTTATTCCCATTTCCAAGGCTACAACGTTTGGCCTTAGCTTTTTTCTTTCCACTGATGTCTCCAGTGGCAAGGTATTCATGACAACACAGGCAGACCCACCTTCCTGACTACCATATTCCAGTCTTACCTCAATCTGAGGAGTGCACTGAACTTTCACTATGCACAACTAGGCCAGTGCAGACCTAGAGTGTCACAGAGCCTAGATGGGGGCCAGCATCACTGACCAGATATACACACATTTGGGAGCAATACAGATCCAAGCTCAACTGTGCAAAGTACTCCCCATCTCTGAGCTTGAATTCCTCATCTGCAGGCATGTCACCCATCTTTAAGGACTAGATACAATGATTAAAGTAAACAATGCTACATATATCATATACAGGGTCTATTATCAGGTAGGTGCTCAACAAATATTGTGGAACGTTAGATAACGAATTCCCTCATTCAGACTCTTAGTTAAAAAAATCCAGGCAAATCGTGGATTCTCCAAGGGCAGCTTGCTCAGTCCCTGGATCCCATAACCATCACCTCCTTGCCCCCAATCCCCAGGCCCCAGACTCCAGATCCTAGACCTGTGTTTAGAGGCATATTAGGGCAAGCAGTAGGAGCCATCAGCCCTGTGCAGGAATTAAAGGGGAACATTTTCTTTAGAGAATTTAAAACCAATGAAAGTCAGTCTGATCTTATTATCATCACGCATCAGTGCTTCTAAACAGTGTCAGTGATAAAATACTCCTCCCCACCCCCATCACCCACTGTGTCACTCAAGGA
This sequence comes from Panthera pardus, assembly GCF_024362965.1. Taxonomy (NCBI): domain Eukaryota; kingdom Metazoa; phylum Chordata; class Mammalia; order Carnivora; family Felidae; genus Panthera; species Panthera pardus. Next base: position 46,893,302 of record NW_026526765.1, on the reverse strand, counting down.
TTATGCACCACGTCTTGGCTGAGTCCTTGCCTGGCCTCCCCTCCATCTGGATGGGTCAGAAGCCAAACTCCTGGATTCATCCAGGGACCAGAGATACTCCTAGATCTTTGTCTGAATGTATCTACCCTTAAGCCTTTTCGTTTCAAACCATGTTGAGGAAAGCGCAGTGTGAGAATAAGAGATAAAGTGATTCTAGGCCAGTAAGTGTGTAAACAGGCCCAGTCCAGAATAATAGGCCCAATTATCAGACAGAACTCTGTTCTCCTCTTTCACTGCCCCTTTTTTAATGTTACTCAGTGGGCCTATTTCCTTAACCTTGAAGCTTGACCTCTAAGGCCTCTATTTGGTTTTTATATGTAGTTAAAAAAAGAAGGATGGGTGGGTGGGGAAAATCACACGACCAAGCTGGAGGAGCTACCTAATTCGACTTTTAAGTGAGGAAACTGATGCTCAGAGAGGTAAAGAAAGGACCAGTCCAAAGTCACACAGCAACAGAGTGGCAAAGGGAGGAAAGAACACCTAGCTGTGCCTCTTTGAAGAGTAAGGAAGCACACATAAAATGGCGCCCTCCCTGTTGGCACAAAGTAAGCAACTGGTAAGAATTAACTCCTACTTTTGTGTTGCTGCTGTTTTCATGGAAACAAGACTAGAACCCACATCTGTTCCTCCAAGCATCTAGCTCGGTGATCATCCAACCTCTGCGTGAACATTTCCAGTGTAAAACACACCCCCTCACCTCCAGGCCCCTCTGTGAAGTAGCTCTACTTTATAATGAGTCTGTTTAAATAATCTCTCTCCTCATCCCTTGGGTGCATTGGTTAGTTCTAGATTTAATCTCAGTACCATTGAGCCTTTTGCAAAAAGATTTTGATATTAAATCAGAACATGTTGGTCTCTGGATAGAAACCATACAATGAACCCGAATGGGTGGCAAAAAAAATAATTAAATTAAATTAAATTAAATTAAATTAATATATATATATCTTTCATCAGTCATTCACCTCGAAAAAGAAAAGGTTGGTCTTTATCTTAATAACAAAGAGGACACCTTAATCATGGCAAGCCTGCTGAATAAATCAAAACAATAAGTGTGCAGGAGGCAAATGCCCTCTATTAGATAAATTAAGATGAGCGCCTCAGTAGGCGCCCATTACCCTGACAGGAGCAGAGAGGAGAGTTTGTCTCTGTCAATCTTCCCTCTGAAAAGACAGCATTTAGACACTGACCCGTATTTATGTCTGAAGAGCAGGAATGAACAGCAAACAAAAGGGGTGCCTCACACGTCATCTTCCCACTCAGAATAACATTTAACACAACCTTACAGCTTTACATAGGCTTTTGTGCTCTTAAAAAAAAAAGTGTTCCTCACTTTATTTGGCTCTCAAGGAAACTCTGTGACCCAAGGAAAGAAGGTGCTTGATTTCACAGATGAGGAAATGAAACAGAAGATGGCTCATCATGGAACGGGCTGGCCATCGATTCATCCACTGGGCAAATGAATGAATGGCAAGTACTGTGCCAAGTCCTGCAGAGGCAATGGTGAGCAAGACAGAACTTCTCTGTTTCTGCAACCCTGAGGGAGGAGAAAACAAAAATTAAACAGACATGTGTGGCAAGTGCTAAGATTGGGAAAACAATGGGAGAAGCACCAAACCTGGTTGAGGATCCCAAGGGGTGAATGGGAGGCAGCCAAGCAAAGATTTTGACCCTAGGAGGGTATGCTTCACAGGATGATCCAAGGACACAAGGCAGGCGACGTGGAGAGAACGACCAGCAAAGGGCATGCAAAGCCAACACAGCAGGATACAGGAGACCTCTAAACAAGATGGGAAATGGTTTGGTAAATCCAAACACTTTCATATTCCACAGGTTCCTGGGGTTTCAGAATGTTCTGGAGTTTCACAGTGTTGGGGGGAGATATAATGAGATTTGACCACATTTGAAAGGTAAGGAGAAGCCAGAACAGCTGCTCCATTTTTTCCTCCTGTCATATGCCTCCCTCTGACCTTCTGGTTTGCCTCGCCTGGCAACCCAGACAAGGCTGAACACACAAGTCCCAAGACCTCCCCACCAGCCTCCCTGCCTGTACGACAGCCAGGACAGGCCAGGGTGGAGGGGGCCATGCAGCTCGCCCAGCTGACACAAAGAGGAAAAAGGTGTTTATTTCTTGTCTTCCCTCTCAACTGAAGGCCTGGACCTACAGAGATATGCCCAGGCCTGGAAGAAAGGGATGGTGGGCACAGGGCACAGGACAGATGCTTCACAACTCTGTAACACTGTTTCTGTGGACGTCACGAGTCAATTTTTCAAAGAGCACAAATGAGAAATGCCTCATTTCGAAGGCCTCTCTTTTTGGGGTCAGATTGATGGTTGTTTTTGTGCACTCTGCATTTTTGAAACACATTTCACATGGGGTATTTTATTCCCCTTTTCATTCCCATATGGGGGTGGGTAATCACGGTCCAGATGAAACCAGCTTTGCATCCTGTTTGGCTGCTCCGGCTCCTTTGTTTGTTTGGCTGCTTCTCCCCCTTCTCTTCTCAACTTTGTGTTCTCTCCTATAACCACCTTCTCCCAGCTCTGAGTCCTACCCATTCTGATTTGTTTTCTAGATCTGGAAAATGCTTTGCTTTTCCTCAGTCAACAAAATTTATTAAAGTTATTTTGTTATAAGTTGGCTATACCAGTGCCCCTTCTCCAGTGGCTATAAATTCCTGAGGCAACTCCTCTGTGCTCCGTTATCGTGAAGACAGAGTAGCTTTTACGACATTGCTATAGGTGTGGAAACATTGCCAAAGAGCTCAGAAACATAAGGAAATAAAAAGCTCTAGCCACAATCCTCTGAGCCAAACTCCCATTCAATCAGGCAAATGAAGTTTCTCTTGTGCCCTCTGGGAACTCTAAGATTACAATTGATATGGTTCTACTCCTCACATTCTTAAGAGCACCTACTGTCATCCTGTGGTCTGGGGCCACTAGTGACCAATAAAAAGCCTTTATTGATTCATTTAACAAGTATGGAGCACTTGCTATCTATAAGCTGTACGCTCAGTTTCTTTGTATGAAAGCGCTATTCTTATTACACATATCACCATCTGAAATTGTTTTAATCTGTGTTTATTCGGCCTCTCCCAACAAAATACATGTTCCGTGAAAACAAGGAACTCATTGGTTTTGCCCAGAGTTATATCCTCAGTAAAGAATGCCTGATACACATTAGATGCCCAATAAATATTTGTCGGATGGATGAAGGGCAAAAGACAAAGGTGCACTACAAACAACTCAATCCACTCAAGGCTTTTCAAATGGAATAGCTGATTTTTTATGCCCTCGTGTTTATCAAACAATTATGAGTGGGTTTCCTCTCACACGTAAGTCTTTTTTTTTTTTTTTTTTTTGCCCCCATACCAGGCACTCTGTCATTCATATCTCACACAAATACATCCTCTTCTCCTCCTCAAGGAGGGGAATTTGGTCACACATATACTGGAGGTCAAGGTCCAAGACACCATTGGTAAGGCTAGGAACATTTTAATTACCACTTTCTAAAGATATGTGGGGCACCTAATTGAATTCAAACTTATTTAATAGTGCTTACTCTACACTAAGAATCTGGGAAGCCTAGCAAGGAAAAAGGAGCTTCCAACAGGATAGCACCACTTACTGGTTTACTGTATTGGGTGCCATAGGGGTTTTTTAGAAAAGGGAGTTCCACATATTTTTCAAAAATGTGAAATTGTTTTTCTAGATAATACCTAAGGCCCTTCCATTTCTAACCTTCTATAGCTTTCCCATTGCCTCTCAAGGATTCCAAACTCTCCTTATTCCTTCCACACTAGTAAGAGAAATAGATAAATATGTTTACAGTAGGTCCAAATCTTATTTATCTAGATCTATATGTCCTTCAGAATGGGAAGGTAACAATGCATTATAGAGATTTCTATACTTTTATATCTGTTTTGATCTTATGACAGATACTTTTATATCTGTTTTGATCTTTATGACTTGTGAATTTTGTATGATAGACTATTTATCTCCCTTCCCCAAAGTGGCATTTAAGAAAACTGTAATGCTGAGATTTGTCCAAAGTCTTATAGTACATTATGGCTAAGGCAAGTCCAGACCCAATTGCTCATCTTGCAATCCTCACCTTGGTTGAGGTTGGCAAAGTGTTGACTCTCTGCCCTCTCTAATCCACAGCAGGCATTACTAATCAACCACTGCCCTCCATCTCACCTTATTTAGAAGCCACTATCAATGGATGTCAGGTTAAACCTAAGAGTTGAAACCTATTTGCCTTCAGTATACTAACCAAGCTCCCTCTGTAAATTAGGGGGCCCCTGGTGAAAAGCAATGCAGAGTGAAAACTGCTGCTTGAGACAGGAGGATGAGCATTAGAGGAACACAGGAATGTGAGCTAGTGGGACAGTAGATGGGATACATTTTGAATTGCATATTCTATAGTTGCCTGAGAGTCATAAGATCTGGGTTTAATTTTCCTCTAGTTGCTGTAGGAAGCAGGGATGAATCATTGTCACCACCATGAAATATTCAACTGTTACATGCAAACGGTTGTTAATTACATCCCCTGCTTCCATTAAAAAGGTAAATGACTATATCAACCTCTCCCTGGGTGACCAGTATGTACATATTCCGCCTTTAATCCCTCCATGGAAACATCTAAATGGTGCTTTTTACAATCAACCCAGCTTTAAGTGCAGCACCTTTAGAGGTGATGTGCTAACACTGAAATAACATCTTACATAAACTCAAATGATCCTCAGTTATGGGGAAACAAATGTAGGTGCATCTCTTAGAATCTTACTTTTTTGGGTGACTCATTCTCATTCCTAATTTAGCAAAAAATGCTAAATAATAATAAAACTGATAACATACCTGAAGAGGTGAGTCATCCAACATCAACAGATCATTTCCCATTAGAAAATGTGCATCCATTAGATGCACTGACTGTATCTTTCATATTTTCACCCCAAAAAAAATAGCTTTTAAAAGAGATGCTTCTTAAATTAGCACTTAGCAGAAATAAAACTCTTTATTATTTGCTGGGTAACTGGAACAAAAATAGAAGTATGCATAGATCCAAAGATTGATGACTTCCCCAGAATTCCAACCTAAATAAAGGTTGTTGAGATCATCTGTATCTGAGAACATTCGCCTTTTTAATTCTGCAAAGAAGTTTCCCCACAAAAAGTCTATAAACTGGGATTAAACCCTTTCCCCTACACTGCCTCATCTCTAATCTGTTTCTAAACTGAGCAGAGGGGCCTCAAGATGGGTCTACAACTTGAGATCACTGGGTCTTTTCCCATTTAATTTACTCTGAAAGCAGATTGTATTCTCAGGCACCTGTGGCCAGGTACATATGATAATTTGCCCCTCTTGTTGGATGGAGGTCACTCACTTCAACTTTCAGTATGACCTCCTTTCCCCAGATTAGCCTTGAAGGCATACATCTAGTACATTCTGGACATCAGCAGGCCTTGCACTTTTACTCTTCTGGTCAGTCCTCAAACTCGACTTCTCTAAGTTGGTCATAAGGACTAGAATATACTTAGCACAGTCCCAAGAGATGTACAGATGTCATCTCATAAGAACCCGAAGTATGAGGTATATGATAAGGTAATCCCCAGTTTACAAATGAGGAAACTGAGGTGTGAGAGAGATTAAATAATGTCTTTGAAGTCTAGTAAATGGCAAAGCCTGGATTAAAGCCTTCTGTCCTAAATTCTACGTAACCTTGCCTCGTAGCCATAGACATTTCATTCAGATACTCAAGGAAATGACAGAGATGGTGGAATCCATCATGGTCTTCCATCCACCCATGTCATTGTGCTGAACCAACCAAACATTTTTTTTTTAATCTTACTTGATTTGAGAGAGAGAGAGAGAGAGCACAAGTGGGAGAGAGGGGCATATGGATTGAGAGAGAGAGAGAGAGAGAGAGAGAGAGAATCTTAAATAGGCTCCACACTCAGCACAGAGCCAGACATGGGGCTCAATCCCATGACCCTAATCACTGAAATCAAGAAATGGATGCTCAACTGACTGAGCCACCCAGGCCCCCCCATTGTGTATAACAGAGGGAAGGTAATTTGAGGTGCCCGCCTCCTTATACAAAAGCTAAAGTCACCAGAATCTAAATATCAGAAACTAATATCCGAACCTAAAACATCAAGGAAGTGATATTTTTATTACCAAAAATGGCTTATAATGAAAACATCTTGAGCATTTTTATTTTGGTGGCCCAGCAATGAAATTCTTTCCTGTGTTTGGGCAATTTCCTCCACTATAAGCATCCTGTTACAAGGCACAGCCTGAAAATGTGAATCTTGCCTTCCCAACCTTCTTTGAAGGCAGGATATGGGACATGGTCTAGGCCCATCTGCTCCAACAGTCCCACCTAGGACTTTGAAACAGCAGCTACGGGTGTAGAAAAGCCGCGATTGTGAAAAATCCCTCCTGCAGGCAAGTGGTAGCAAAAACTACCACGTTCTCAGGGGAAGCAGGGTCAGTGGTGTTGGTGCATTAGCCACAACCATACAGGTCTGTGGTCTCCAGGGGCAGGGACAGCAGCCTTGGGGACTCACCAGGTTAGTTCTGTGGCTACAATTCTAACCTTAGTTCTGGCTCCCCAGTTCTGCAGGCTTTCAGGCCACTGCAGGGATTTCCCTATGCTCTTTCAACACATTTCTTCTACACTTGTAACAGTCAGTTTTCATTGCCTGCTCTGACTAGACCAAGAAGGCAGAAGTCTAGGATCACAGATGTCTCAATTCTGCACAACCCTTCGCCAATCATCTCACTAGAGGGGAGGGGAAGGGATAGGAGGATCTAATGTTATGATAAAATCCAGAATCTAAAATTCCTCTACCTATAAATGAGATTATCTATCTACGAGTGAAAGTCGACTCTGAAATAATTTATTTGTACTTGGCCACTGCAGCTAAATTTACCACGCCTGCAAATGCCCCCAAACAATTAAAGTCTTTTCTTAGAAGTATGGAGCTGGACCCCAGCAAAGACCACAGGATTCGCAAAAATACAAAATATCCTGGAGAGCGGGATAATATTAAATAGATTAAAGAGAAAATATTCAACTGATACTAAACAAGACAAGGAAACTAATCTAAACAAGGAAAGAACTTCCCTATGTGAAGACGGTTTTTGTGAAAGAGAACATTCTTCAATCATCAAGTGAATAAAAGCTGAAATATGCAGGATGTATAAGTCCCAGTGCTTTACTCTCTATGACTCCACACTTTCTTTTTTTTTTTTTTTTTTTTCTTTGATTAATTTCTTTTTAATACGAAATTTATTGTCAAATTGGTTTCTATACAACACCCAGTGCTCATCCGAAAAGATGCCCTCCTCAATGCCCATCACCCACCCTCCCCTCCCTCCTACCCCCCATCAACCCTCAGATTGTTCTCAGTTTTTAAGTATGACTCCACACTTTCAAAGCAGCATACTTATGTGGAGTGAGTTTTAAATTTTTTTCTAATGTTTATTTATTTTTTTGAGAAAGTGAGAGAGACAGAGACAGTGTGAGTGGGGGAGGGACAGAGAGAGAGGGAGACGCAGAGTTAGAAGCAGGCTCCAGGATCTGAGCTGTCAGGACAGAGCCTGATGCGGGGGCTTGAACTTAAGAACCATAAGACCATGACCTGAGCCAAAGTCAGACACTTAACCAACTAAGCCACCCAGGCACCCCAAGTGAAGTCAGTTTTAAACACGTACATGCTACAAAATGATGGTTAAAAGTTTTCCACACAAAAAATGTATCCCTTAAAATTCCTAGCTTCTTATGATTTTATGCCCAGTAAGAAACCCACAGGTATCTGTTTCCACAAGCTATAATTCATCAAATATTTTCTATGTATTAAGCTCTTGGCCAAGCCTACAAATGCAGACACATATCAAGTCAGTCCCAGTCCCTTGTCCCTTGTCCCGTGCTGTTTCGGAAGTGGGATCATGAACAAATACCCACAATACAGTGTGAAAGAGCTAACAATGGGAAATAAAGCATGACAGGAACATGGATAATGGAGGAGCTGCCTGGGAGATCCCAGAAAGGCAAGGTATATTTCCACAAACCCCAAAGGAAAAAATAGTGTCAAGGTGACTCTTCACTAATAAGTAATCAACCTTGTCATTCTACATGCTGCAGGTGCCTACACCCATTTCCTCCATCTTCATCACAGTGCAATTTCCTTTATCACCACACCCTTGTGTATAATGGAGAGAAGGTAATTCCAGGCCCCCACCTCCCAATACAAAAGCTGAAGTCACCAGAACCTTCCCCCCACCCCCACCCCCCCCGCCATGCCCCTGGTCTCAAAACAGCCAGGGAGCAGACCCACAGCCTGTGCTCAACCAGGTAGACCTTCTTCTGGGACTTTGAGTTTAGAACAACATCTAGACTGTGGAGTCCTTCCCTCCCTGCAGAGAAGGAAGAGTTGATGGTACATCAGCCTCTTACTGCCACAAAGCATTGATGTTGTTCCTACTGCCCAGGCTTCTTGAGTCCTGCTTGGTTCCTGCCCTTTCCCAAAGCTGTTCCAACAGCCTATCTTGTAACCTGAGAACTTCCCATAGTTTCTCATATAGAATCCAGTTCTCATAACCTTCCAATAAATTCCCATTTCCTTAAGTAGCTGGAGTCTACAACCAAAGATCCTTTGCAGCTGGACCTGTTGTGGAAGGCTCGAGAGCCCACCAAAGCTTTCCCTGGTTCAGGTCACATCCGCCATGCCAAAGACTACCAGCCATTCTTCCTTCCATTGCCACCTTTACACTCCTCTTATCTTTTGTCCTCCGTCTCAAGGGTTCAGCAGTTCAATTCCTCACTTGAAAATCTACAGCCTCAAAACCCAAGAAGTTCTTTCACATGGGTATTTTGGGCCATATCTAGCCACTGGTTAAGGATGAGCCATGCATACACCCTCCCAAGCCTTTGAAAACAGTTAAATGTAATGTTGCAGGGTCAGCCACATATAGATTACCGAGCTGGAAAATGATGTTATACCTCAAGTATCCTTGCTCCAGTGTTGTGGGTGATTAAGCTGAAAGTGCTGCCACGGCTTGAAGGATCAATTAAACTGAAGGTATGGAATAGAGTATTTATCTCCACAACTTGTTCTAGAAGGTGCTGAGGGCTTACTGTCCGTACAAGTCGCCGCTGGAGCTTCATGCTCAGTCTCCAAGCACAAAACGAATGTACTAATGGCAGAGTTATTGCTGAGAATAATAAGCAGTTACTACTACCATCTATCAAGTGTTTCAAGAGGGCAGGGACCGAATCCACTTTGTTCATGGCTGAATCCCCAAAGCCTAATGCACTGGAGCAAGCGCTCACTATGGATTTTTTGATAATCAGTGAATGTCCGGTGTAGGGCTAAGCACTTTATCCACATTATCTCATTTAATCCTCTCAACAATGTGGCAGGCATCATTCTCCATCTGCAGCCAATGTGACATCGGAGTCTCTGAGAGGTTAAGCAACAAGGGAGTAATGGAGTCAGGACTTGAATCCAGACTCAGGCTACCCCAAGGACCAAGTTGTGAAGCACGATGCTGTGCTGGCATGCCCTACACTGCCCACACCCCACCACAAAGGAGCTACTGCCCAATGGAAAAGGCAGAAATGGACGGCACTGTTACTGCAGGCCCTTGAGCAGGACAGGGTTAAGGAATGAGTCACAGGCAGTGCCCACCACTGCTTCACTGATTTCCATTTGCTAGGTTTGTTCACTTGATATCCATTCATCATGCTGCTAGAAACGGGATATTCCTACCACACAATTAGGTCATTTCATTCTCCCACCTAAAACTCTTCCACGATCTTGCCACTGCCCGTAGGAGAGAGTCAGCAGCCTTGCTACTCAAAGTGTGATCCGTACAGCAGGGGTGCCAGTATCACCTAGAAAGAAGCTTGTTAGAAATGCGGAATCTGGGGCGCCCGGATGGCTAAATCGGTTACCCACCTGACTCTTGGTTTCGGCTCAGGTCATGGTCTCACAATTCATGGAATTGAACCCCGCATTGGGCTCTGCACAGACAGTGCAAAGCCTGCTTGGGATTCTCTCTCCCCTTCTCTCTCTACCCTCCTTCCCTGGCTCACACGCAGGTGTTCTCTTGCTCGCTCTCTCTCTCTCTCAAAAATAAACTTAAAAAAAAAAAAGAAATGCAGAATCTCAGGTTTCACTCCAGACCTTCTGAATCCAAATCTGCATTTTCACAAGATCTCCAGGTGATTCATAAGCACATTAAAGTTTGAGAAGCATGGATCTCAAGTCTTTAAGGAAATTTTCAAGGTCATATGACCTGGCTACCTCTACAGTCACATTTCCTATCTATCACACCTCACACTCAAGCCTCTCTGAACATGTCCATGTTTCTTGCATATGCCAATTCTTTCCATGCTCCAGTGTTTCCCACATGCTGTCTCTGCCCTTCCTATGCTCCTTTTGTATTAGCAACGCCTTCCTCATTCCTTCAGCCTTAGCTTAAACAGTACTCTTTTCTACAAGCCATCCTTGCCCATCACCCACCCCACCCCCAGCCTTAGCTACTTTACATGCCCCTGCTGTGCATGCTCATAGCCCAGTGCCATATCCATTTGCAGTTGTGTGTTAAGTTGTATCTCTCTCCAACAAAACAAGACGAGGGATCAGGTTTGTCATGGTTCTCCTCGTATCCCTAGTGCCTAGAGCAGTGCCCAGATAAAGTACTGAATGAAATCAATCACTTGACTAGAAAACGATGTTCAATTTCCTAATTATACTGTCATCCAGCCTACATTTCTGCCTCTAGATCCCCAAAATTGAAAAAAAAAAAGAAAGACGCATGAAATCTATTTGAACAGCATTTCTCTCCTTATTGACTTTTGTAAGGAATCAATAATAGAGGTGACTGATCGCTGAGGCCAACACACACACACATGCTCACTTACACAAAATAACAACAATTATTCATTCAGAAAAAGGGAGAAGAAATTTATACACTCAAGTCAACAGGTCTAGGTGAAGGAGCATCAGAAAAGAAAATTAAGTCCCTGCAGCATGTGCTGAGTCATGAAGGTATCGTGGGAAGACCTATGGAGTTCAAGAAGTAAGGAATGGGGAGGCAAGGAAATATTTAACACACAGGGAACAAACACAGAAGTGTTAGGGGTTTCTCCAGTGCCATTTGTCTCTAACTTTCTTAAGAGCTCAGTTGGACTCTGGGGAGAAAGTGAAAAATCAGAGAATTTTTTTTTAACTTGTGACAAAACCCAGCCACAGAGAGGTGACATTCAAGTGGCAGAGTACGGAAGATGTCTCGCACTCATGGTGACAACCTAAATCATCGCTTTTTCCCCAATCCCAGTAAGGTCCCGAATTTATACCATTTTGCATAAATCTATCCATGAATTAACATAAAGTTACTTACACTTTCACATAACAGAAATAAATTAAATTTTCATCAAATACAGCTAGGAAGGGACACCAAGGTGGCGTGAGAGAAAGGAAGCTTACTGACTTCAAAATTTGCAAAACTTTCAGCAAATGCAAGACACCAGCCTGTGTCAGGCTCCAAGTCTGCTACGGACTCCTTCCAGCGCTGGGAGGGGTGATAAGCCCGTGGCCAGCAAGCCGCATGTCCCTCTTCCTCAGGTACCACTAATGCTCTCATCACTCTTACCAGGATGTGACTTTTTTTTTTAATTTACTTTAATATGAAATTTATTGTCAAATTGGTTTCCATACAACACCCAGTGCTCATCCCAACAGGTGCCCTCTTCAGTGCCCATCACCCACTTTCCCCTCCCTCCCACCCCCCATCAACCCTCAGTTTATTCTCAGTTTTTAAGAGTCTCTTATGGTTTGCCTCCTTCCCTCTCTAACTTTTTTCCCCCTTCCCCTCCTCCATGGTCTTCTGTTAAGTTTCTCAGGATCCACATAAGAGTGTAAACATATGGTATCTGTCTTTCTCTGTATGACTTATTTCACTTAGCATCACACTCTCCAGTTCCATCCACGTTGCTACAAAAGGCCATATTTCATTCTTTCACATTGACACGTAGTATTCCATTGTATATACAAACCAGATCTTCTTCATCCGTTTGTCAGTTGATGGACATTTAGACTCTTTCCATAATTTGGCTATTGTTGAAAGTGCTGCTATAAACATTGGGGTACAAGGGCCCCTATGCATCAGCATTCCTGTATCCCTTGGGTAAATTCCTAGCAGTGCTATTGATGGGTCATAGGGTAGATCTATTTTTAATTTTTTGAGGAACCTCCACACTGTTTTCCAGAGTGGCTGCACCAGTTTGCATTCTCACCAACAGTGCAAGAGTGTTCCCATTTCTCCACAACCAGGATGTGACTTCTGAAAGCTCGTCCACATCACGTTCTGGGCAGCCACCTTTACTTGATCAGGATCAGCATTCAAAATGACCCTTCTTTGCCTATACTCACTTACAACACAGTGCCCTTCTTAAATTAAGCAGATTTTTCTCCCTTCTTCCCATGTAGCTGCACATTTGGCTCAAGTCCTGTGATCTATCAACCAAAGATTTAGATTTGAATCAAAGTGCCCTTTCCATGCATATCTTGAACATAGAGGCCTTCTCTGAATCAAGTCAAATGTTAATCCATTTAATGCCTTTCTTTTTATTGTGCTTTTAACTTTTTTGAAAGCATTCTAAATTGCATTACTATTTCATTTTCAGAAAATCCCTGTGAGCTAAGTTAAGCAAGTAGTATTAGCTCCAAGAGAACGAAGGCCCAGAGAGTTGAAATGAATCACAGAAAATCACCCAGCGGGTGAAAGGAAAAACTGGGTTGCACATCCAGGTTGCCTCGCTGTCACTCCACACCCTTCTGTGGCCAACACCACACTGCATCCTATTCATCTACATTTCCCAGGGTGACAGAGCCTTAGCTTCAAGATATAATGCTTCCTCCCTTAGCCCCACTGGAGCTCACACACACACGTGCATGCACATGCATACACACTTGCACACGTGCATGCGTACATATACATACCCACTCATGCAGACCAGGATACATACACGCACACAGAAAGAGATACACAAAGATGCATCTGCACTTATACATATACTCATGCGGAACAGGATGTACTACACACAGAAACCTACACACAGAGGGGCACCTGGGTGGCTCTGTTGGTTAAGCATCCGACTCTTGATTTCAGCTCAGGTCATGATCTCCCAGTTTGTGGGATCAATCACTGCATAAGGTTCCATGCAGACAGCGTGGAGCCTGTGTGGGATTCTCCCTCTCCCTCTGTCTCTGCCATTCCCCCACTTACACTCCCTCTCAAAATAAATAAACAAGCTCAAAAAAAAAAAAAGAAACCTACACATAGAAAGATATCCACAAAGAAAGAGATACATACACACATACACACACACTTTAACAGAGAGTGAGAGAAAGACATACAACAAGAGATACAGAGGCACAGACTCAGAAGGACACACAGAGAGACACAAAGAGATGCACATACATAGATGCATACACACAGACACACAAAGAGACACACACAGGGACACATACACACATAGCAACCCACACACAGGCACTTACAAACACAGACACAGAGGCAGACACATACAGACACACACACACACACACACACTAAAAACTTTCATTTCATAGGCCCAGGTTAGAAAATCCCATTTTTCTGTGGGACTTTACCAATGTGAGTCATGGAGAACATCACAGTCCCTGACCTTGTTCCATAAAAATCAGGCCTCCCTCTGTGAGCTCAGTGATAAGATCATGTTAGATGGGATATTATGGCTCCTAGCAGAACTTAGCAGTGGCCTGTGGAGATCTGTACAGCACTCGTTCACTTATTAATCAATCATTTATAACCTAGTCCTTGTTGAGATATTCTCAGAGGCTGTTATACTTATTATGGGGAATCAGAGATGCATTGTCGCTGTCACATTGGGTTCTCATGACCCCATCTGGGGGCCGGATCCCTATTGGAACTGTCACATTTGCTTTAGGAACACGCTATTTGTGCCATCATCTGATTTCCCAAGAACAGAGTCATTTGCTCTTGGTACTAAAAATTGTAATGGATCTCTGTGGAGTGGTAAGGGGAGAGAAGGACCAAATACAAGAGTGAGAAAATTGGAGAGCAGGCAAGAGTAATAAAGACTTCAAAGTGTGGTCTTTTTGGGGGGTCTTAGTCTATGGAAATAATAAAAGCCATCTTTATGTTCTTTCTTCTATGCTTCCTAATTGGGCCAGACTATCCTTACTGGAAGTTTAGACAAACACTGTCAGTCACTCACCCAAATCCATTCTCTCCTGAGGCCCTTCTGTGGTGGCAGAACCCCAGGTTGAGGAATATTTGCCTACATTCATGAGACCTGATACACAAGAAAAATCATCTTATCTTTAGCCCAGGAGGGGTATATCTTGACTTGGCTGAGCTGATTACAGTTAATTATGTTCTTTTTGGTAATGGCTGACCTGGGAAGGGACATTTGACACAATTCTGGCCACGAGACATGAGAAGAAGCCTGTTGATGGAGCCATTGGAAAATGTTCTATTTTTCTGCCTCTGGAGGTTGACGCATAAGATCAGGATGTGTAGAAATGTCACTGCTCTCTTAACAGCCATCAGGGGAACCAGCTCACATGTTGAGTGTGGAGTGGAATTTTTTTTTAATGACTGAAAATTCTTTGACATTCCTCTCAGAAGAGATGATATCTATGCAATCTTTTCTGGAACCCAGGAGGGCTTTTGAATACTTCAGCCAATAGAATTTGACAGGAGTGACACCGGGTCATAAAAGGCCATGCAACTTCTGCCTATTTCTCTTGAAATGACCTCTTGGCATGCTCCTTCTGAGGAAAGGCATTCACCACGCAAGATGTCTGACTACTCTGAGGCCATCATGCTAAAGAAGCCAAGTGTACATTTTCCAACTGACAATTTCAGCAAAGGTATCCTCCAGCATCCCAAGTTTCCAGCCATCTAGGACGTGGGGTTTCCAGCCCCTGCTGTCCCAGCTCCAAGCTGTGAGAGTCACCTTCCATTGTTTAAGTCACCTCCAGCCTTTCATGGGACCCAGCTGAAGGCCCAGAATCATGAAGCAGAAAAAAACCATCCCTGCTATGCCTTGTCAAAAGTCCCAACCCACAGAATCCATGAGCATAATAAAATGGATTTACACACCACTACATTTTGAAGGAGATTGTTCAGGGAGCAAAAGTAACTGAGACAAAGGGCAAAGTAAAAAGATGGAAAAACCTGTCTCCTTGATGGCAACACCAAGTGGATAAATTAACCAACCCTGGAGCTGCCTTGTCTCTGGGCTGCTGGTTATGCAAGCTAATTACTTTCTCTAGAGTTTAAGCCCTTTTAAATGGTGTATTAGCCTGCTGAGGCTGCCATAAGAAAATACCACAGATGGGGTATCTTAAACAACAGAAATTTATTTTCTCACAGTTCTGAATGCTGGAAGTCAAAGATCAAGATGTTGGCAGGGTTAACTAATGACACCCCTCTCATTTGCTTACAAATGGCCACCTTCTTGGTATGTCCTCACATGGCCTTTCATCCATGCACATGTATCCCTGGTGTCTCTCTCTGTGTGTCCAATTTTCCTTTCTTACAAGGACACCAATTAGATTGGATCAGGGTGCACCATAAAGACCTCAATTTAACTTAGCATTTCAAAGACTCCATCTCCAAATCCAGTCACATTCCAAGATACTGAGGGTTAGACCTTCAAAACATACATTTGGAGGTGGGGGGAACACAATTCAGACCATAATAGATAGGCCCCTTGCTGCTAAAGTCATCTTTAGAAATAAAATGAGATAAAAGTAAATTACACCTACTTAAGCAAATGATGAAAAGCTTGAGAATTAAAGAAAGAGCAGCATGACAATCCAACTTCGGGAATGTCAGTGACTAAGACTGGGGTTCAACGACATGCAAACACACATTGCTTCTCTCTTTCACACATCTCTGATTCTCTCTGGGGTTTGCCTTCATTCTCTCCAGAGCTACCATGCTGAGCATTACCTTACCTCTCTCACAGTGAAATACATCAGTCTCCCAGTGATTTATGGTCATGTTGAGGGGAATGAAGCTAGAACTGGCCGAGTTCCACACACCTGCTTAGGGAGAGCAGTAAGACTCTCAGTGCTACATGAAAGGAGTAATCAAGGCTTCCCAGCTTCCAGAGCTGTCTACCATATGCCTGCCCACCTTTTGTTCCAGCATAAGACACGCTCCACTTTATGATACCAAGAGAAAGATGAAGCATGAAATAATATGATGAGAGTAGACATATGGTAGCCTCCCTGAAACTCATCAGAGAAAAGAAGGTAAAAACTACTAAAACTGAGGATTCTGCTATTAATGAGCCTAAAAACTCACTCACATATGGACTTTAAACTAATTGTCTCTCTTCAAAACAAATAAAAACAAGACAAAACAAACAAAAACCCTAAAACCTGAATTTAAATAAATGATGATGTATCTACAAAAGAAACATTATACAGTCATTTCAAAAGAATGCAGCCTATCTATATGGAAACATCTTTAAGTACCCTATAAAGAGGAAAGCACAGTGCACAGTAGTGTACATGGTATGCTACTATGGGAGGAGGGGGAGGAGTATTTATCTCTATGTTTTTAAATGTATACATTATGACTGAAAAAGTACCCAATAAACTGGTAACAGTAGTTGCCTTAGCACAGGGGAACCAGAAGACAGGCATGCTGAGTTAGAAGAGGGATTACTATACACCATTTTGCCAGTAAATTAGACACCGCAGAAGAAAATATTCATGAACTTAAAGACAGCAATAGAAATTATTCCAAATGCAGCACAGACATCATACTGGGAGCAACAAATGAACAGAGCATCACTAACCCTGAAATAACTTTAAGCAGTCTAATCTATGTGTAATTGGAGTTCTAGAAGGAAGGAGAAAAGAAAAAGGTACTTAAAGAAAAAACAACCAAAAATTCCCCAAATTTGATGAAAACAATAAACCCACAGTTCCAATAAGTTCAATGAACCCCAAACAAGAACACCAAGGCACATCATAATCAAACTGCTTGAAACCAATGATAAGGAGAAAAACCTTAACAGCACTCAGAGAACAAAAAGTACATGAAGTACAAAGGAAGAAAGATAAAAATGATGGTTGACAGATGTTGGAGAAGTCATCAAAAAGACATGACCACTGGTTGACCCTTGAGCTGGATCCTGGCAATTGGAGGCTCCTCACCTCTTCCCCTATCCTAGGAATGTGGGTTCCACTTCCCTTCCCTGCTCCCAGAATTTGTCCCAAGGACATAGCCTTGAGATAGTGATGTGGTGCTGAGAACATCTAGATGGTATATGTGATTGAACCCAGTTAAGGCTGCTGTATAAACTTTTAAGATTTGGCAGGTGGGCATGGGGATCTACTTTACTTGCTGCTGCCCAAGATAAGCCTTATATATAAGTTCCCTTGTGTATTAAAAATTACACCTACCAACCTGAATGGCCTGTGTCTTTCTTTCATCTCTAGACCTTCATGTACAGGGACCAGTTTCAGGTTATAGCTAGGAAGTGCCTAAGAGGGTTGTGAACCAACAGCAGAAAACCAGAACAAAGGTAGAGCAACATCTTTCAAGCACTGAAAGAGGAAAAGTCGATCTTGAATTCTATACCCAGTGAAGATATCTTTTGAAAACAAAGGCAACATAAAAACTTTATTGGAAAAAAAAAAAAAAACCTGTAAGAATTCATTACCAGCAGTCACATGCTATAAGAAATGTAAAATGGGGGTACCTGGGTGGCTTAGTTGATTAAGCCTCTGAATCCTGATTTTTCACTCAGGTCATTATTTCACAGTCATGAAATCAAGCCCCACGTTGGGCTCCATGCTGGGTATGGAGCCTTCTTAAGATTCTCTCTCTCCCTCTCTCTCTGCTCCTCCCCCCTCTCTTTTTCTCTCAAAAGAAAGAAAGGAAGAAAGAAAGAAAGAAAGAAAGAAAGAAAGAAAGAAAGAAAGAGGTGCCTGGGTGGCTCAGTTGGTTAAGGGTCCGACTTCAGCTCAGGTCATGATCTCCCAGTTCGTGGGTTCGAGCCTACATCAGGCTCTGTGCTGACAGCTTGGAGCCTGGAGCCTGCTTCAGATTCTGTGTCTCCCTCTCTCTCTGCTCCTCTCCCATTTGTGCTCTCTCTCTCTCTCAAAAATAAATAAAATTATTTTTAATTTAAAAACAAAAAAAGAATAAAAAGACATAAAATGAAGTCCATCAGGCAGAAGGAAAATGGTACCAAACAGATATCACAAACTACACGAAGGAATTAAAAGCATTGGAAATGGTAAATATGTAGGTAAGTATGTAATAATTTGTTCTTATTTATAAATCACTTTAAAAATATTTAAATAAAAAAGTATGAGGATTGATTTCACTATAAAAGTATTATGCACATATGTGATGGCAATATATAAATAATTACCAATTAATTGAAAAGAATGTTCAATTGCTAAAAAGCAATTAAATTCGGTAACAGTTTTCAATGGATATTTTTTAATTTTATAATATTATCCACATATGTTTAATAATAGCCATCTATTTATGTGTAAACACCTACATGTAAATACATTTATGTTTATTACTTATTCTTGGTGAACATGTGGATTTGTGGACTTCTTGCAATAACTCCCTATCCAGGGTGTCAGGCAAGCCATGGATAGGGAATCACAGGACTGAGATTCTTATGTAAAGAAAACAAGAATCCTATGACAGTGTAAACAATGACCCTTTCCTTCTCATTAGCACCTGGATAATAGTTCATTTTATACATTTGGGTTTCTAAAATCTACTCTAGTCACATTTGCTGTACCATAAAATGGATCCTTGCACATAGCAGGCACTCAATTAATAGCTGACCAACAAATGTGTGGCATCTCCAACGTCACCACCAAATGGCTCCTATTTTCTGATGGCTAGCAAAAAAGAGAATCACACATCCCGGGCCACAGGTATTCGTATCTAAATTTGATATCTAAACTTGAATATCTCTTCTCAATTTACTCTGTCTTTCCCACTGCAAATCTCCAAGCTCCTCATGCAGTGTTTCCAATGACCCCAGCCACATTCCCTCAAGCTACACAGCACTGGCAGGACCCAACACGGTAAATCAGTCTTCAGAGGGGGACTCAAAAGGATGCATTTAAATCATAAAAGAACCAGGTGGGAGTTGCAATTATGATCAGCAAAGCAGACCTCAGTGTGTTGTGCATAATTTAAGTGACTGTGGGACTGTTCTGTATGTATCAGCTGGAAAAACATCTCTTTCTATCTGGGCATAAAAATGAGACACGAACAGCTTATTGTACGTTGGTGAAAACTCAACCTCGAAATAACTTTACCACTACCATACCCTCCTAGTGAAGACTGTATCTGCCTACCTGTTGCCTTTAGCCCTGACAAGTTCAAAGTGTTAGAATTACTATGGTCATAAACCACTCAGAGAGTCAGAGATTATGGCCTGCTCAGAACTCACATTGTCAGGCTTTCTTAAAAACCAAAGGGGGCTCAAAATGATCTTGCTTTTCCTCTGGGACGTTCCAAAAGCTTACAATTTAAAACATGCCTGCAATAAACCATGGATTCCCATCCAAGCTTTATCTTGTTCACACCTATTTTAGTTACTGCCTATTAATTTTCCTCAGTGGTGCCCCATTTATCCCCACAGCTCAGACAGAACTGAAGAAATTCTCATACTGTTGGCTCAGTCAGCTTCATGGGAACGAGAGAATATTAGCCACACTCTGCCTAAGACATCAGCTCAGGCAGAGTGGGAGCAGTCAGTGAGCCTCGTTTTCCTAATTTCATATTTGATTGAACATTATTAAAAGAACTGTTAAAGTTATGAAATTCTATGCTCATATTAGGTTTAGGATGGGGTGGCTAAGGACACATATAAAAAGAGTTATTCTCCTTCTTCTTCTCTTAGTAATAACACTTAGCGCTCAGATATTGCTTTTCATCTCCATCACTCTTTAGGAACATTAACTATACAATTTCACTACGTTAACTGCAAAGAGAGAGAGTCAGAAATGGCCCTATAATTTTGTAGTCACTTTGGTAGCATTCATTGTCTCTCAAAATGATACACTACACTCCAGGGCCTAGTTTGAACCTGGTTTAAGGTAGGAAGGTAAGAAGGGAGGAAGGAGGGGGAAATGTCATATTCTAAAATAACAGAGATCTCAGAAGCCTACCTACGACTCCAAGGAGACAGCCTGTGGATTTGTACGTGGAATAGTGAGCTGAAGGACATAACCACATTTTGAATAGTATTATGCTGAGTTTATTGTTTTTAAGGCAAAAGTTTCCAAATCCCTCCTAGCAGAGAAAAGTTCCTCCAAATTGTAAGAAAAATTTGGGGGCCACAGTGAGTATATGGATTTAACACAAACAAAAGGCATACTACCATTGTTATCATTGTTGATCATACATTTTTTTAAATTTACATCCAGGTAGTGAGCATGTAGTGCAACAATGATTTCAAGAGTAGAGTCCAGTGATTCAACCCCTACATATATCACCCAGGGCTCCTCCCAGCGAGTGTCTTCCTTAATGCCCCTTGCCCATTTAGCCCATCCCTCCACCCACCACCCCTCCAACAGCTGTCAGTTTGTTCTCTATATTTAAGAGACTCTCATGGTGTGTCCCCCTCCATTTTTATATTATTTTTGCTTCCCTTATGTTTATCTGTTTTGTATCTTAAATTCCACATTTGAGTGAAGTCATAGGATATTTGTCTTTCTCTAATTTTGCTTAGCATAATGCACTTGAGTTCCATCCACATTGTTGCAAATGGCAAGATTTCATTCTTTTTGATTGCTGAGTAATATGCCATTGTATATATACACCACATTCTCTTTACCCATTCATCTGTCGATGGACATTTGGGCTCTTTCCATAGTTTGGCTACTATCAATATCACTGCTATAAACATTGGGGAG
Source organism: Panthera pardus (assembly GCF_024362965.1). NCBI lineage: Eukaryota > Metazoa > Chordata > Mammalia > Carnivora > Felidae > Panthera > Panthera pardus. The sequence goes on along the minus strand of NW_026526765.1, from coordinate 46,872,264 downwards.
CATGTGCCCCTTCAAAACAGCACACCTGTATCCTTTGGATAAATACCTAGTAGTGCAATTGCTGGGTCATAGGGTAGTTGTATTTTTAATTTTTTAGGACCCTCCATACTGTTTTCCAGAGTGGCTGCACCAGTTTGCATTCCCATCAGCAGTGCAGAAGGGTTCCTCTCTCTTCATATCCCTGCCAACATCTGTCGTTGCCCGAGTTGTTAATTTTAGCCATTCTGACCAGTGTGAGGTGGTATCTCGTGGTTTTGATTTGTACTTCCCTGATGATGGGTGATGCTGAGCATTTTTTCATGTCTGTATTAGCCATCCGGATGTCTTCTTTGGATTGGTGATACTTTTATAGCTACCATTTGTTCAATATATACTGTGGGAGAGACGCCATGCTAACTACTTCAAATATACTCATTTGAGTCCGTTTTCTCATGTGCAAAATGAAGAAATGTATGTAGAGCAGAGATTGGCAAACTACAGCCCATGGGCTAAATCAAAATACCAGTTTTGTAGATGAGGTTTTATTGGAACATAGCCATGCCCACTCGTTTATAAATTGCGTATGACTGCTTTCCCACTACCAGAGCAGGGCTCAGAGTTGCACCTAAAACCATACGGCCTGAAAACTTTAAAATATTTGCTATCTGTTCTTTTACAGAAAAAGGCTTGCTGTCCTCTGGTCTAGAAGATGGCCTCATAGAACCTTTGAACGCTAACATCATATGCCTCTGACTTCGGGTACTGAGAACTCTTTCTCCACTTTGTCCACCAGGTCACAAGTAGTACGAAGCAGCAAAAACGGTATATTGACCTGGATTTGTCTATGTGTTGTTATGTGGGCTTCTATATCAGTGTCCGTTCTTTAGAAAACTATTCTTTCTGTTTCCAGTTCTACAATAATTCACTTATCAGCCCATTGTTGTGAGCTAACAACTTCAGGTAATCCAATTTTAAACTGTATGCTGTTGCCCACATCAACTATTTAAAAAGTAAAATGATAGGATGTGAGGGCGATCTGGCTGCGACATCTGTCACCTCATTGATCGCCAGGGTTGATTCGGCTGATCTGGCTGGCTAGGCGGGTGTCCCCTTCCTCCCTCGCCGCTCCATGTGCGTCCCTCCCGAAGCTGCGTGCTTGGTCGAAGAGGACGACCTTCCCCAACAGAGGAGGATTGTTCTTCCGTCAAGGGTATACGAGTAGCTGCGCTCCCCTGCTAGAACCTCCAAACAAGCTCTCAAGGTCCATTTGTAGGAGAACGTAGGGTAGTCAGGCTTCAGACTCCAGACACATCCAAATGAGGCACTGCACGTGGCAGTGTGCCTTTCTAAAAAAATAATTTAAAAAAAATAAAAAAATAAAAAATAAAATGATAGAACTCTAATAAATTACACCTCTAAAAAAAAAGAACATCAAATTCTGTCACTTCCCTCACTCTCCCTCTCAATTCATGCTTCTTCTCCCTATTTGCTGCCATCAATGAACCCTACTGACTGTTGCCACTTCACCTCCTACTTGAATTATTGCTTGAGCAGCATTCAGCCCAATCCTAGGCGCAAAGTCGAAGTCTACACATCTGAAATCCAAGACTCACCTTTTGAAAGAATCAGAGCTAGGGACACAAGCATTTTTCTTAAACATTTTCATTTACTTCCACAATCAGAAGCAACGAAGGGCTACCCTATTTTTTCACATCCTTTCATATTTACAATTCTGACATGGGGTCTAAGAAGTGACAATCTGATAGAATATGATTGGGATGAAGGTTTGTAAGACTTCAAGCATCTTTTATTACCATAGTTGTTGTTTCACAAAGGCATGGGAATGCCACAGGTTCCCAAATAATTTGGTGTCCTATACTATAGCTTAGGTTCCACAAAGATGATTCTAAAATAGCCAAAGTGATGGTGTAGAGAGGACATGAGCACATCGTGTTACAGAGGGCTGCCAAGTTAGTGTCAGTGTATACAGGGAACAGTTTCAAAGACATATTTTTAGTCTCAGTAAAGATCAGGTGCTGGATTTTAGTATTTTTATGAGCACTTTTTTCCTGTTCACCCAAAAAATATTAATCATTCCTTCAATTGATTGAATCACTAACTTTTCCATCCAATTTCTTAATAGCCATCATTGAGTTCACTCTAAAATACTTGAGTACTGACCCGGTAATCATCTTCATTCAGTTATTAATTGTAGCTTAAGTATTATGAGAAAAAGAGGTAAAAGTATCATTTTTATCTCATTATCAACTTCTGATTGTATCACTAATATAAAGTATCTGTTAAATACCATCTCTATCCCTTGAAATAAAAGATTGGACATTAAAGAGAAAGACTGTAAAAAAAAAATCCAAATTTGATCCATCTTGAAATCTTCTCATGGAATTAAAGTTATTTTATTCTATACTAATTCTTCTCATGAGTCTCCAGAAGTAGCAATTGAACTGAAATAGCTTCTTTACTGAACTAGTTACAACCTCTGTCATATTGCTTGCGCTTTTTCCCCCCATCTGGTCCTGGGCTCTTCTTTGTTGGGAGGTTTTTGATTACTAATTCAATCTCCTTACTCATTATTGGTCTGTTTAGATTTTCTGTGTCTTCATGATTCAAACTTGGTAAGTTGTAAGTTTCTAGAAATTTATCCATTTCTCCTAAGTTATCCAATTCATTGGTGCTTTAATCATTCATGGGAGTCTCATGATCTCTTGTATTTCTGTGGTATCAGTTGCAATGTCTTTTCTTTCATTCGTAATTTTATTTGTTCAAGTCCTCTCTCTGTTTTTCTTGGTAAGTTTGGCTAAAAATTTGTCAATTGTGGTTATCTTTTCAAAAAACCAACTCTTAGTTTCATTGATCTTTTCTATTGCTTTTCTACTCTATTTCATTATTTCTGCTCTAATCTTTCTAATTTCCTTCCTCCTGTTAACTTTGGGCTTAGCTTATTCTTCTTTTTTTAGTTCCTTGAAGTATAAATTTAGGTTCTTTATTTGAGATCTTTATTATTTCTTAATATAGGCATACATCACTATAAACTTTCCTTATAGAACTTCTTCTGCTACACCCCATAAGTTTAGGTATGCTGGGTTTCCATTTTCATTTGTCTCCAGATACGTTTCTATTTCCTTTTTGATCCATTCGTTGTTCAGGAGTGTGTTATTTAATTTTCATCTATTTGTGAGTTTTGTAATTTTCTTCCTGCTATTGATTTCTAGTTTCAGACCACTGTGGTCAGAAAAGATACTTGATACCATTTCAGTCTTCTGGAATTTAAGACTTTTTTGTGGCTTAAAATATGATCTATCCTAAAGAATATTCCATGTGCACTTGAGAAGACTGTGCATTTTACTACCATTGGATGGAATGTTCTGTATATGTCTGTTAGGTCCATTCAGTCTACAGTGTTGTTCAAGAGCACTGGTTCCCTGTTGGTTTTCAGTCTGAACGATCTATCTACTATAGACAGTAGATAATTAAAGCCCCCTACACTTATTGTGTTGTTGTGTATTTCTTCTTTCAGTTCCATTAATATTTGCTTTATATATAAAGGTACTCTGATGTTGGGTATATAAATATTTACAATTACTATATCCCCTTGAAGAATTGGCCCCATTATCATTACATAATGGCCTTCTTTGTCTCTTGTGACAGTTTTTGACCTACCGTCTATTTTTTCTGATAGACATATAGCCACCATATTCTCTTTTGATTACTATTTGCATGGAATATCTCTTTGCTTTCAACCTATGTATGTCCTTAAAACTAATGTGAGTCTCCTAGTGGCAGCATAGTTAGATCTTATTATTTTTTGAATCCATTCGGTTGCTGTATGCCTTTTGATTGGAGAATTTAATTCATTTACATTTAAAATGATTACTGACAGATAAAGACTTACTATTGCCATTTTGTTGATTGTTTCCTGACTTTTATACTTTCTTTGTTCCTTTGTTTCTCTCTTGCTGTAGTTCTCTGTGATTTGATAACCTTTTGTGGTGGTATGTTTTGATTCCTTTCTCTTTATATTTTCTATATTTACTACAGTATTTCCTTTGTGATTACCATGAGGCTTACATTAAACATCTTGTAGTTAAACAGTCTATTTAAAGCTGATAACAACTTAATGTTGACTGCATACAAAAACTCCACTCTTTTATCCTCCCATGTACTATATTTTTGATGTCATAATTTACCTCTTTTTATACTGTGTATCGATTAACAAGTTATTGTAGTTGTAATTATTTTTAATGTTTCTCTTTGAACTTAATGCCAGAGTAAAAGTGATTATGCATCACCATTACAATACTGGAGAATTCTGAATTTGACTATATATTTACCTTTACTACTGAGTTTTATACATTCATATGTTTTAATGTTATTAGCATCCTTTTATTTCAGTTTAAAGAACTCCCTTTAACATTTCTTGTATGGCAGGTTTAGTGTTGCTAAGTCCCCTCATCTTTTATTTGGGAAAATCTTTTTTCTCTCTTCCATTCATGAAGGACAACTTTGCTAAGTACAGTATTTTGTATTGGCAGTGTTTTTTTTGTTTTGTTTGTTTTTTATACTTTGAATATATGATCCCACTCTCTCCTGTCCTACAAATTTTCTCCTGAGAAATACACTGATAGCCTTATAGGGTTTCCCTTGTGACAAGTCTGTTTTCTCTTACTGCTTTTAAAAATCTGTCTTTGGTATTTTACAGTTGATTGGTGTATCTTAATGAGGTCCTTTTTGGATTCATATGTTTGGGGTTCTTTGTGTTTCATGAGCATGCATGTTCATATCTCTCTCCAAATTTAGGGAGTTTCAGCCATAATTTTTTTTAAAATAGACCTTCCTTCCCCTTTCTCTCTCTCTTCTCCTTCTGGGACTCCCATAATACATGAATTGTTTCAATGAATTATTTACCATAAGTCCTATAGGCTTTCTTTACTTTTTTTTTTCATTTTTTAAGGCTTATTTATATTTGAGAGAGAGAGAGAGAAAGGGAGGGGCAGAGAGAGACAGAGACAGAATTCAAAGCAGGCTCCAGCCTCTGATCTGTCAGCACAGAGCCAGATGCAGGGCTTGAACCCACAAGCCATGAGATCATGATCTGAGCCAAAGTTGGACGCTTAACTGAGCCACCCAGGTGCCCCTCTTTACTCTTTTTCATTCTTTTCCCTTTTTGTTTCTCTGACCAGGTAATTTCAAATGACTTGCCTTTGATTTCATTGATTCTTTCTTCTGCTTGATCAAGTCTGTTGTTGAATTTTTCAATTCAGTGGCATTCTTCAGCTGTAGTATTACTGTTTGGACTATTTGATAGTTTCTATTTCTTTGTTGAATTCTTATTTGTTTGTGTGTTGTTTTTCTAATTTTGTTTAGTTCTTTCTAATTTTGTTCAGTTTATTTTGTAGCTCACTGAACGTCTTTAAGAGGATTTTTTTCTGAATTCTTTAGTCAGTTCATACATGTTCATTTCTTTAGGGTCAGTTACTAGAACTTCATTAATTTCCTTTAGTGGTTTCTTATTTCTCTGATTATTCATGATCCTTGTATCCTCGTTTTGGTGTCTGTGCATTTGAGGAAGTGGTCAGCTCTTCCAGTTTTTATAGGTTCGCTTAGGCAAGAAAATGACTTTCCCAGTCATTCAGCCTGGAGTTCTGAACAGGCCATTGGTAGCACCCACAGGCAGGCAGGGCCTTTTGTCGGGGTCTTGTTTGGGTGGGGACACTTAAAGCCAGGTGAGGCCCCTGGCTGGATTCTACAGCTGGGCAGGTCTGCTGACTGGGTTTCACAGCTGGGAAGAGGGGGTGGCTGGGCTCCCTGGCTGGGTGGGGCTGTAGGCTGAGCTCCTTGACTGAGCAGTGCAACTGGCTGGACTCTTCAGTCAGACAGGGTACCGGTTAGGCTCTGCAATCAGGTGAAGCTGCTGTCCGAGCTCTGCAATTGTCTTTGCCACGGGCTGTAGGCTGTGCTCCCTACGGACAATGGCACTGACTGGACTCTGTGATTGGATGGCGCCACAGGCTAGGTTCCATAATCATCCCTGGTTGGGTAGGGCCGCAGGCTGAGTGTGACAGTTCATCAGGGCTGCTGGCTTGCCTCTTGTCTCAGCTGGCCACATGCTGGCTGAAAACCCCAGACAGACAGAACTACCGGCCATTCTTCCTAGGCAGATGGAGCCACTGACTTGGCACCAGAGGTGGGCAAAGATGCTGGCTGGGCTCTCTGGTCAGAGAGTCACAGGTAAGGAGGTGATACTACCACCAAGATCTCAGTGCTGGTTTCTGTGAGCCTCACCCCCTTTTTCATTCCTAGGGGACTCCAGGTGGGTAAGCCCTACTGACTCCCCCAGTGTTTCCTATAAGTGCTCCAGAACACTGGGGAAGCTGATGTCTGTCTCAGGCTTTCTTTTACCCACTGGAGAAACTGTAGGCCCAGGAAAACCCTCTCAGTGTGGTTCTGTGCTAGCCTGGCATGGGTGGGGAAGCTGGTCAAAATGAAACTGCTCTTCTTAACCCTTTAATGCAGCTTTTCTCAGTGTCTCGGCCTCATTCCTGGGGTTCTGGGGCTTTCTACAAATACATTCTTGTTTGTGAAGAGATACTAATCCATATTTTTGTGAGGGAACTAGAGCTAGGGACCTTCTATTCTGCCATCTTCCTGATGTCACCCTTATGCTTATCTATTTCTAAATGTTATTGGAGAGACCTGCATACTTCTTGACTTAGATTGTTTCTCTTCTTTCCCTTGTCACATATGAAGAATATATACAACTTTTGTGTCTTATCATCTAATAGTACACTCCTTTCAGAAGAGGTAGGCTCAAAGCAATACCACTTGTATCAATGTCAACCTGAAGGCCAAGAGCTCCCAGAAAAAAAGACCCTGGACAAGATGAATACCTCTGCATTAGAGGCAAGGGTCCTAGTGGCACTCCAGCTCCTCCCAATTTAAACCCCTTGTTCTGGCAATGGGAGGGGGTTGACACCAGGAGGGCGCCAAGAAAGGGCACAGTGGGAAGAGGCAATCTCATTCCTTTTTACGTAAGCCTTGTTTAGAATGCAATCACGAGAACAAATCCGTTGAAATATCAATTGCTCTGCTATGTGCTACATATATTATCTCACTTAATCCTCTTAAGACCCTTGGGAGGAAGGAAATATCACCTTCATATTCACATATGGAGGGATCTTGGTGCACAGTAAGAAGTGGAGAACCAGAACCTAAGCAGTGGTCTGACTGATTCTCTCAAGCCTCTCAGTTTTGACTCCCATGACATGTCCCAGATATCAAAGGTCAATAAAGCTTAAGATGCAGAAAGTCAGATCTATGTATGCCCTTCTTATGTTACTCTAGAACCCTAAAGTTTTCTATTTAAAATGGGGTCCTAGAGCTGGTAAAAACATGTATTTTGCAAAAAGTGAGTAATCTACTGATATTTGGTTTTTAAAAGTTACCAGAGACTAGAGACAAGTATATTTCACATTTCCTTCACTCCTTCTCCATGCGTGTTAGATTTCCTAGGACCCAGCCACATAAACAATCCTCAAGTGCACATACATATAGGCCAAACTCACACAGATTATACCAACCCATCTTCCTGACACAGGCCTTGAGGTGTGTGACTAATGGGAGAAAGAGAAGAGCTCTTGGGTCTTGGGTTAGGCAAAGAGCACTCAGAACCAAGTTTGGAAGCAGGAGCTAGAGAGGACCTAACTGCTGTGCATAATAAAGTGAAAGGAATTCTTCTTGTTGTTAGAGGAATAGTAGGGAGGTAGAGGTAGGAGGGAGCTGGAGCCTCTGTGGGCATATATGGCTCAGGGAATACTCGTAACAGAAATATGTCCATGCTTACATATGAATCACATGAGGTACTTACTGCACTTTTAAGTGTTCCCTCCTCCCCAACTCTTTAGGAAAGTTAGCTTGACCTCCCTAACCCACTAATCACCTTTCCTTCCCTAGAGAAAAGTAACTGAAAAGATTAGAAGCAAGGTCAGAAACAGCTTTCCTAATTCTTTCAAAATGGTGAAACTTACTGTCTTCTATGCAAAAAGAAATACAGGACAAAGATGGTGTCACCTCAGAAACAAGGAAAGAAAAACACCCTGAGAGGACCCCGGTCAGCAGTTAAGAAACCTTGTAAACCTATGCCATTGGTTTTCATTCCTCTATAGGAAGTTATGGCCTATAGAAAAAGTGAAGAAGTGTGTTCCTGGAACTTTCTGGAACCTGAACAGCCAACCCTCAGCTCTAACTCTGTTCTACCATCTGTCTCCCTTAGAGGGCCCAGAGAGCAAAGCGCTCAGCTAGTAGACACCAGAGTTAAACTCTAGTGAACTTTTCAGCCCACATTTTCCACACACCTACCCCCCTAATCTGATTCAGCATCAGGATTCTGCAGAAGTTGACTCTTTTGAACTTATTTACAAGTTTTATCATTATGCTTGCCCACATTATGCAAGCAGTTTGCAATCTCCCCTAATTCTCTGACTTTAATTATATAATTGAACAAGGCAAAAACTCATTTTTCCCAGGAAACATTAAACATTACCATCTTAATGAAATTCTTAATGAAATGGTCCACTATGCATGCAAATGACCCATAGTGGCTGGGCCCCTTGCTTATCACTGGGCGAGGCAATAGGACAAATACTCCTTTCTTTTGTCAGTCACTGGGAATGGCAGTTCTCACCCACCCTTTTGGCTGGAATAATTCCACAAGACCAGAAGATGGGCCTCTGTAAGACACATGGATATAATTAAGATTGGATGAAAACAGTTTAAATGAAGTAGGAACTGATCTTAACCTACGCAAATCAAACTTATTTTCAAATCTGAAAGAGCTCACTTAAACTTGTCGTGCCAATTAAAACAATAAAAGTTATCAACTTCACTTCCTTCCTCCTGAGACCAGAGGTCTGAGAGATTAACAGTTCTCAACTTATTTTCCAGGACTGAAAGCAGGAGATGGCGAGAATATAAGAAACTTGAGGGAACTTCTAAAATTTTCAATATAATTAATGGATGACTCTTCAAGGATCTGTTCCTTCCCAGCTGCATTTTTCAAATGCCCTTGTTGCATAAAACTCAAATCTTACATACACCACACGCTGTCCTCATGCCAAAGTCACTGGCTGCCAAAAGCTAAAACGGAAGGAAGGCAGACCTGTTCACACTTTTGTTCAAATAGCATGGACAACAATGTCCCATGCCAAGTAGACACCAAATTAGAGTATTTAATAATAGCTACTATTTATGTAACAAATTCCCAGTTCTCCCTTGTCAAGTCTTTCCATTGCCAGCAAATGTCAAGATGCCCAAAATGTCCAACAGAGAACCTTACCCTAAACATTCAGGGTGCTTTAGAGAAGAGAACACAATTGCTATGGCTGTTGCCGTGCCTACCTGAGGACACGCTATTTCCCTTCTTCTTAAATTCTTCCATTTTTCCAAAGAAGGGCTTAAAGGGGAAGGAAAATTATATTTGTAAATGTTTAACATCTTTACTGAAATGTAATTCACACATCATATAATTTACTCATTTAAAGTGCAAAAATCAGTGGTGTATATTATTAATTGTTTAATTGTGGGAAAATATATGTATTACAAAATTTGCCATTTTTAGGTGGAATTGTAAAATATTTGTTCTTTTGTGTCTGGTTCCCTCCACTTAGCATCTTTTTTTTCAAGCTTCATCTATGTTGTAGCATGTATGAAATTTCATGCCTTTTTACGGCTGACAAATATTCCATCCTACGTATAGACCACATTTTGTTTATTCATTCATCTATTGATTATAGGTTTGTTCAGTTTTGTCTTAAATTCTTTGAGGGCAGAGAACTGCCAGATCTCAAACCTCAGTTCACAGCACACTCTTGTCATCAGTCAAGATGTGCCTCTTTCGGGCTTTCTTCAAATTTTTACTAAATTCTGTGTTTTTCACCTCCGCACATATTAATATATCTAGCTATTAACTGTTTAATGTTTAGCCTTTCAAATGTGGCATAAGGAGATTAAATGGTCTCATTTTATTATATTTTTTCCACTGAGGAAGATGGCTCCCAGAGTAATTGTTGTCCTTCTCTGTGAGCCACTGAACAAATCTCTTCATCTCTCCAAGTCTCGGTTTCTTCAACTGTATAACAAGAGGGTTACACCAAATCAGAGATCCTTGATGAGCCATGAGCATTGAATGACACGGGAAACTTTTCCGAAATAATGTGCCCAACCCAACAGCAAAATCAAAGGCAGTAAAACCCTGGCATAAATAAGTGTTGGGGAAAAACACTTGCCAGATGATTCTGATACGTACTCCGGCGAAAACCCTTACACAAGATGGATCTCTGAAGTTTCTTCAAGTTAATAGACTAGGATTCTGTGACTATAGGGAAAATCTCCTGGCAAAGGTCCTACAGCAAACCAAAGGCCAGAACCTGGCAATAAAAATGATGTCTGTGCCCCAGCTCTCTGTTTTCTAAATATAAAATCTATTTTAAAAGCATTTATGCTATTTTATTGCTACCCTCTATAAGTATATTCCAAGGATTAACTGCTCCCTGGTTAGCACACTCATCCACAGCTCCTTGGGGCTCAATCCTTACTTAGCTTGGATCATGCCCTCTGGTTTTGTATTTGATAAAAGCTGAAAGAGGCTGAGAACATCTTTCGTTTCAATTCCCAACAGAAAGTTGTGTAGCTCAATAGGGTCACCTCTGAGTCTCTGTTTTTGCAAGGAATACAGATATGGTTTTTACAGTCTGGTGTAAGAGAAAATAATCTGTCTCATTCTATGCATGCAGAGCTACTCCTGCCTTAACCTCATGTCTTGTTCTGAATGCAATAATCAGAACTGACACTCACAGTCTTCTCTTTCTTGCCCCCAAATAGCATTGTTTTAAAACTTGGAAACAGAAGAGCACCTGGGTGGCTCAGTCAGTTAAGCCTCCCACTTTGGCTCAGGTAACGATCTCATGGTCCATGAGTCTGAGCCCCGTGTTGGGCTCTGTGCTGACAGTTCAGAGCCTGGAGCCTGCTTCGGATTCTGTGTCTCCTTCTCTCTCTGCCCCTCCCCAGCTGGCACTCTGTCTCTGTCTCTCTCTCTCTCTCTCTCAAAAATAAACAAACATTAAAAAACACTTTTTTTAACAAATAAAAAATAAATAAAACTTGGAAATAGAATAGGAAGAAGAAAATAAAAATTACTATCATCCCCCTACTGAAATCATTTTTCTTCACAAATATGCCCCTTCCCCAATGGTCTTTGTTCGGGCTGCTATAACAACGTGTCATATCCTGGGTGGCTTATAAATAGACATTTATTTTCTTACATTCTGGAGGCTGGAAGTCCAAGATCAGGGTAGCAGCGTGGTTGGGGTCTGGTGAGCGCCCTCTTCTGGGTGGAAGGCTGGCAACTTCCTGTTGTAAGCTTAACTTGACAAAGAACAGAGAGAAGAAGCAAGCTCTCCATGACTCTTTTAAGGGCATTAATCTCCCCACGAGGGCCCCACCCTCATGCTCGCATCTAATCTTAATCACCTTCCAAAGGCCTCTGCTCCTAATAAGATCACAGTGGGGGGATAAAGTTTCAGCATATGAAGCTGGAGGGGATACAAATATTCAGTCTATCATATTCCGACCTATTTCAATTAATGATACTGTATTGGCCCCGTTGCTTAGGCCCCAAACCCAGGAATTATGCTTGGCTCCTCTCTTCTCTTTATACCTCCACCCAGCTCAATTTCCAAATATATCCTGATTCCAGCCTTGTCTTTCTGTTGCCATTCTTGCCACCTTAGGCCAAACTGCCACCATCTCTTACGTGGGCTGTTCGCTTAGCTTCCCCGGTAAATTTGCTGAAGGAATAAAAAAAAAAAAAAAAAAAACACTGACTGACAGAACCAGGAGACAAAAATACGTAGACTGGCTTGAAGAATAGGCCAAAAATAACAGGACTAAATTTAATACAAATAAATGTAAGCTTCTGCATTCACTTTCCAAAATTCCATGGCACAAGTTACAAGATATATAAAGGACTTGGGTGATTTATTTGACTTCAAGCTTAATTAAGAAAACAATGTGGTGCACCCAACCAAAAAAAAAAAAAGTTCTTACTCCACTGGCTGAATGAATAAAAATGTTGAGTGCAGTGCAAAGGGCATAATAGAGTCTCTTTATGCTGGTCATATACAATGTTTCATTCTGGGCACCAGATTCAAGATATCTATATATATATCTTAATCAATCATCAATTATGATTGAGAAGGATGGGAGCAAAGCCAAAATGGGTCACATGACAACAGCTGAAAGAACTGGGGACACTCGTCCGGGGAAGAGAAGACTGAGAGTCCAAAGGACACATCCACCGTGCAGGGTGTGATATGTGAAGGTCTTGCTCCTGCCAGGAGGCGGCGTTTCCAACAACATAGCTCGAGAAGGAAAGGTAGGCTTTGATTCAAAAGAAATCCTCATATCCTTCACTGGTCAGCTGACATCTTCCTCCAGGCAAAAGCTAGACCCACCTACAAGGTCTGAAGAGCTCAGTCACCCTCCGCCATGTCACCCTGTTGCATTCTTTTCCTTGCACCTGATGCTAGTCAGAGTTACTTCGGTTTTCGCCAAAGCCTATGCTGACTTCCAGACCACTGTACCATCTGTAAGAGGAGGGATTCTGGGTATCCTATGTCCTACGGGTATTCACCATAACATCCTGGGATGGCGCCAGGGGTCTGGCACACAGTAAGAGCTCAATAAATACTCTTTGACAAATGGAGTGAATGGATAAATGAATGCCTTCCTCCCCACAGTAGCTTCCAGCCTTAAAAGGTCACAAAGAAAGGCACCTGGGTGGTTCAGTCAGTTAAGTGTCCAACTCTTAGAGTCCAACCCAATTTCGGTTCGGGTCATGATCTCACATTTTGTGAGCTCGAGCCCTACATCAGGCTCTGCACTGACAGTGTAGAACCTGTTTGGGATTCTCCGTCTCCCTCTCTCTCTGTTCCTCCACTGCTTGCTCTCTCTCTCTCTCTCTCTCTCTCTCTTTCAAAAACAAAGAAACATTAAAAAAAAAAAAAGGTGATGGAAAACCATTCTTAAGGAGACCTGGAAAAGCATTATGTGATACTCCTGGGAAAAGAGGTTGCAGAGTTGACTACATTATCTCCCGCCTCCTGGGCCTTCTCCCTGGAACAATATTTTTCGTTCCATGACTCAATCTGCAGATCCATGACTGCAGATTCCTTGGATGTTTTCTGGTCTCAGACTGTCCTTGGATCAAAACCTTATTTTGGCATCTCCCCAGAGGGAGCTCCTCCAGATTCAGCTAGCTGGGACCTCCTCCAGCCCAAGACATTGCTGACCTTTGGCATCCCTCCTTCTAGATCGCACAGAGGTGTTTGGAGACGTAGACACCTGCAGAAACCAAGAGGGAGTCTCCAGAACGCTGCTTTTCTCAGCCTGGCACATCCATTCTTTCATGAAAGGTGCACTGAATCCAGCAGGTGATTTTGTCTCCAGTCATATCTTTAGAAGGCTGCTTTAAATGTGCAGCCATTAAAATAATAATAGTGATCTCTACCAATGATACACAGGTTTCCTCAATATCTGAAAGTAGAGTGTTCCTATGAATCCTTTCTTAAATGGAAACAGCATCTGACAAAGAAGCAATTACCATTTTGTAGAAGGGAATATCCCCTTTGGATTTCTTTCAGTTAGCAAAAACAGGTAAGACTGTAGTTCTTTTGTAAAAGTGAATTGGCATAAAGTGAACTTTTGGAGGGTGGAGGAAACCTGTATTTTTAAATTAAAAAGCAGGTTACAAAACAATATATTGAATACAATCCCACTTTCATTGCAAAACATAATACATATAGAAAGTCTGGTCAGAAATATACCAAAAACTGTGTAATCACTGGGTAGGGGGAACATGGGTATCTCTATTTTCTTTTCTATAATTTTTAATTTTTTGTTGCAATGGTACAAATGTACTTTTTAATTTTCATAATTTAGGAATGATGTTTTGGGGTTAAAAGATGGTTTGTTGGCTAAAGGTTTTTTGACCTGATGCTTGAGGCCCATGAGGAAGTGGGGTGAGGGCAGCTTACATTCATGGGGTTCTCACCTCATACCACAAAGCACCTTTCTTGTTTTCTCTCCTTTAATCGGCACAACCCTCCCAGGAGGTGATAGCCCCATTTTATACCTTAGAAAACTGAGACTCGTGGAAGGTTAGCAATTTGCTGGAGCCACACTTTGGGGAGAGGTGAGATTTGAATCCAGCTCTGCATAATCCTGCGATGGTACTTCTATCGTTAAAACACCCTTTTCCCCTCTAAACTGGCAAGACTTTGGCTAACTCAAGAGAAGCACCTGTCCTCAAAAGCTTCGGTGGATTTAACGTTTGATAAGTCTTCTCAAAGTGTTAGATTCTTCTGTCTACTATCAACTTGGACACTAGAGCGGCAGGGGCACCCGTCAGAAATGAAGGATCTCGGGCACCACGCCAGGCTTCCTGAATCAAAATCTGCACTTTAACAGGATTCCCAGGTAACTCACCTGCACATCACAATTTGAGAAGGGCTGCTTTACAAATGACTCCCCAGCCCCACTCCCAACCCGTGCTGCTATGGACATCGCCGTCCCCAACCTCTGTCCCCACTTCCGGTCTCTTCCCCCAAAGCAAAGCGCTCTGTCATATTCACAGGAGCCTTGGGGCCCAAGAGGAGAAAACCTATTTCCAAGGACACTTTTATTAGTCAAAATAATGCCTGGCACTTGGTGGTTTATGTGTGTCAGCCTCAAGGGTAGCTGGACCCGGTCCCTCTACAACAGCCAGAGAGCAATGGGGTGTTGGTAAAGGTTTAATAAGCACCTTGGGGTGGAGCCCTGATTTGTAGCAATTGCCAGTTTCTGTGGAGTAAATGCTCTAACCGGGGCCAATCCCACGCCACCGAGGCGACGTCCCTGAACGTGGTGTGGGAAGGGATGCGTGCAGTTGGCTCACATGAGCAGGCACGAGCAGGTACCAGCTCGAGCAGGCCAGTCGGCCAGAGCTTCATTTTTCTGAGTCAAGAGCCTTCATAAGAGAGGGGAAGCCACAGCATTATTTCAGCTAATGAGGACATAATGTTTTGTTGTTGGCTTCCACAACCATTTAAATTTATCCATCTCTAATTAGTTTTGGAAAACAGAAAATGACTCGCCAAATATACTCCACAGCAGCCTGTCAGACCGGAAAATTGTCTGTGCTGTCTGTTCTCTCCGAAAACGGAGGGAGTCTTGGGTTTGCAACAGAGAAGGGTTGGAAAGCCTGGGATCAGCCTCATGAGTAAAACATTTCCAGCAGCTCCTAGAGAGGAGGATAAAGGGGTCCCGGCAAAGCCTGTGCCACGTGTTTCCCCCTAATTCTTGAGTGTCTACTCTTGCTCATCTCTCAACAGGGGCGAGCTAGGGCGGCTGTGCAGTTTTGAGTTAAAAAGATCAAAAATCCAGTTGGGAATCCGAGGAGGAGTTGGGTTGACAGAAGATGGAAGACGGCGTGGGTAATGGGAACCCAGGAACAAATATATACGACAAGGAAACAAGAACTATTTGAAAAGCAGTGAGTCGGGCCGTTCGGCTGGAGGACAAAGTTGTTCCCTAGTATCATCATTATTAGCCACTACTTACTGGGCACTTACCACACGCCAGGCTCTATGCTAAACACTTTAAGTCAATTATCTCAGTGACTCTTCAGAGAAATCTTATACCGTCATCATCACCACCTTTTTACATGGGAGGAGACTGTGGCTTAGAAAGTTGAAAACACTGTCTCAGGGTCACACAGCTGGTAAGAAAAGGGGCCGGAACTCCAACCCAGGGCTATCAGATCCTGAAGCCCATGCCGTAAGTACTGCAGTACATCACCTCTAAATTTGTGTAACAGGCAGGGGCCTGGCTGGAAAAGAAGATGTCTCTTTCCTGAGGCAGGTTCCAAGAACTTCTGAGCAGGCCGAGAGGCAGAGGAATGGAGAGGGGTAGGTCTCTAACACTCTGTTAGGGTCCTAAGGGATGACAGTGGAGTGTCTAAGTTCTGACGGCCTTACCTACCAGTTCCACCCAGCTCAGACCGCTCCTGGGTGCCACGTTCAGTTCTGGAAATGACATTTTCCAAGAAGTGCTGACAAATCCATGCATAAACACAAGGGAATGAGTAGACAGGGAAGAGATCCAAAGGCTACCCTTGTACGGCCAGGCTTGGTCCCTAGAAATCTCCCAAGTGCAATCCTTCATGCCATTTCTCCTTCCAAAGGGCCCACAGATGCCATTTGTTGAGATAGCAGAGCCACAAGGCAGAAGGAGCTGGGTCTCTATATTACTGCTTGGGGACAAGTCCCCCACTAATCAAAATCACTGAATAAGCTTCATACGAGCAAGAAGTAAACTTGTATTTAGAAAAGTTTCATCTTCCTTTTAAGATATTCTTGCCAAAGCAACTGGAACCATTAGCCTGAAGGAAACTCAGAAGTGTACAGGAATCATGATATCCTACCTCAAACACCTGACGGGCCACCGTAAGTTAAAAAATTTCCTGATGTGACTCCAAAGGAAGGAACTAAGACCAGGGCTAGTATTTGTAGGGAGACTGATCATAACCCAGTATAAGGAAAAAAGTTCCTAAGAATCAGTGATGTCCAAAGATCTGGTTCCCGCCCAACCTCTGATCTTACCTCCCACCCCGCTCCCCTTGGCTACCCACCCTTCCTTCGGATCCGCGAGCATCATGGGCTCTTTATTGCCTCTGAGCATTAGATTTCTTGGCCTCAAACACTCTCCCTGGATCTTCACAGGCCTTATTCATATATTCATTCAACATCTGTGTATTGTTCCATGCCCACTCCATGCCAGGCACTAGTCCGGGTACTTGGGATACAAACCAACAAACAAAACAGACAAAAATCACTGCTCTCGTGGCACTTCAATTTTAGCCAGAGATAAACAGTGTAAAGAATGACCATAATAAATGAGTAAGTGCTATGGAATAAAAAGAAAGTTCCAACAAAGAAGGGAAGAGTAGGAGTTCCGGTGCAAGAGGTAGGGGTGATAATGGACAAGCTGCCATTTTAAGTACAGTAGGCATAGTGATAGTAGGCCTCATTGAGAAGTTGATATCCAGCCAATACTTGAAGGAGGTGAGAAAATTTGTCAAAGACTACATGGGGGGGTGGGTAGAACATTCTAGGCAAAGCAAGGGCCTGGAGACAGAAGCATCTCCAGTATGTTCTGAGAACAGCAAGGTAGCCGGTATGGAGTGCAGTGAGCCAGAGGGGGTGTAGTCAGAGAGGGGATGAGAGAGGCATCAGGGGCAACTGAGGCTTCAGATTAACAGGCATCTCCTCAGGGAGGTCTTCGTGAATCCCCAAATCTGAACTCCCTTTCCCTCCCTCAATCTCATTATTTTCTCTCACAGCACATTTGTCTTGTGTGACATTATATTCATCTGCCAGGGCTGCCTCAACAAAGTACCACCAACTGGGGAGCCTTATCAACACAAGCACATCACCTCACAAGGACAGCCACCTCTGGAGGCTACAAGTCTGAGACCAAGGTGCCAGTTCCTTCTGGTGGCTGTGAGGGAAAGACGGGTTCCAGCCTCTCTCTCCTTGGCTTACTGACGACCGTCTTCTCCTCTATGTCTCTTCACATCCTCTTCCTTCTCTGCCTGTCGCTGTGTCTAAATTTCCTCCTTTTTCTCAGGACACCGGTCATATTGGATGAGGGCCTGCCCTAATGAGCTCACTTTAACTTGCTTACCTCTGTAAAGACCCTGTGTCCAATAAGGTCACATTCTGTGGAACCGGGGGGTTAGAACTTCAAGGCATGAACTTTGGGAAAGACAATTCAACCCACAGAAGGCACTGTAAATTATACTTATTTCACCCCTGCATTGAATTGGTTAGCACCTATAAGCCCCACTAGGTTGTTGGTGTCACCAGAGCAGGGACTGAGTCAATGTCAGTCAGCTAACTGCACCCAGCATCTAGTCCGGTGCCTGGCAGGTGTTCAGTTGCGATTCGGTGCTTCGTTAATATTTGTTGATGGCGTGAATGGCTGTTGAAATAAGCTGCCTCCAGACGCAGTGGCTGCCTGACCCTGGAGCCACTGGGGCAGAAGTTTGGTAGTCATTTGGTGGTGATTCTGCAAAACCGACAGAGCAACCTCCTCTTGTCCTTCAGTTCTGCCTAGTTCTTTCTTTCCATTTAAAATCCTGTTCCCTCACAGCTACCCCTCAAGGCTGTGCTGTGTTCTATTGACCAGTTAGAAACCCTACTGGGTTTCCAGCTTGATAGTGCCCGTTGACTCTTTGAGACAACAACCAGGTGATCGTTTCTGCAGTTTTAATGAAGCTGGGTTTACGTGCTCTCCTGTCTCCCCCACCCCCTTACAATCTCCTTAACACACCAGTTGGCTACCGAAGGACACTGTGTAGTATGGAAGGATAAACCTCTGGACAGAGACCAATAGAGTATCAAAAGATTCATTTGGAGAAACACACAGCAAATTGGCAAAGAAAGCAAAGGCGCAGTGTAGACCTCGGCCTTCGTTCCTTGCCCTCGTGCTGATCTGTGACGGAACTTCAGAGATGGCGTTTAACTTCTCTGGGCCCCAGTTTCCCCGTCTATAAAGTAGAGATAGTAACTAATGGGGTGCGTATTATAATGACATAGGGATATCAACACACAGTGAAAGTGTATAAACATCATTCAAATGTGAAATATTTTATTATAATATGATGACAATTGTGAATGGCTCTAGAGCACTTTATTATTTGTATTGTGAGATCAGAGAAAGTATCTCTATTGGTCACTGTTCCCAGTTTCTGATGCAGAGCTCCCCAAAACCTTACTCCCTGAGTGACAAGAATACTAGGAGCGTCTTTTGTTCTAATGAGGCTACTCTGGGTGAGCTCTCGCAGGGGGGCTGGTCACCACAAAGACCGAGCCATGATTAGGAGCTTGGGATTTTGGGGGCACCTGGGTGGCTCAGTTGGTTAAGCATCCAGCTTCGGCTCAGGTCACGATCTCACGGTTTGTGAGTTCAAGCCCCACGTTGGGCTCTGTGCTGACAGCTCAGAGCCTGGAGCCTGCTTCAGACTCTGTCTCCCTCTCTCTCTGCCCCTCCCCCACTCACACTCAGTCTCTCTCTCTCTCTCTCTCTCTCTCTCTCTCAAAAATAAAATGAACATTAAAAAATTTTTTCAAAAAAAGCTTGGAATTTTCAGCACCCCCTCTCCCCCCATTCTCCAGAAGAGAGGAACCAGAAATGGAGTTAGTAATCAATTGTGCCTACATGAGGAAACCTCCATGAAATCCCAATAGTACAAGGTTCAGAGAGCTCCACACTGGGAGGGTGATATACTCCAAATCCACAGGGACAGATGTTCTTGCACTCAGGACCCTCCCACATGTCACCCTATGTATATCTTCATCTGGACCCTTTATCATGTTCCTTAATAAGCTGGTAAACATAAGTGTGTTCCCTGAGTACTGTTCTCTTTCTAGCCATGTGACCCTAAGCAAGCTTATTTATCTCTCTGAGCCTCAGTTTTTATAAATTGGGAATAATAATTCCATCTTATAGGGTCCCCATATAGATAAATAAGATAATTCATATAAAACTCTTTGCAATAGGCTTGGCATATAGCATGCATTCGGTTAAGTGTCAACCAATTATAGCAGCCATAATGCTGCTAAAGGTTACTTGAAAAATCTTTCCAAAACCGTAACACCTTAGGATCAACTCTGGCTGAATGACCTTGTTCCCAGAGTTTTGCCCACGGAGTTGACTCTTGGACAGTTGATATGATGAAGTTCAGGATGAAACGGGACCATTCCAGCAAAACTCCTGCCTCCAAGGAGACCCCATGGAGGGTGAAGAAGGAGAAAAGGTCAAAGAACCCATAAAGAAATATATTGATAAATCAGGGGAGAGAACTTGGCAAGCCCGGCAAACATTTGCAAGCAAAATATACATACAGATCTCTTTGGAGAGCTTCCGAAAGAAGGATGGGGGGAGCCTGGACGTACAGGTAAGATTTGCATGTGAGAGGCAGGGCAGAGCCCGGTGTCCAGCACAATGAGGGACCTATAGTTAAAGCAGAGTGCGTGTGCCAGAGAGCTGTGACGAGAAGTTTCCTTGCCTTCTCCATCATCCTCTTCCCTTCCCAAAATAACTCAGCCCTTTGGCTAAGCTATCAGGATGTTCCACGTTGGTTCTGCTCGCAGTGTTTCCCCAGCTAGCTAATTAAACACAGCACATTTAATTGAATCATAGTGAAGCCCATAGCTGATGTCTCTACACCCAGAGGGGAAAAGGTGGATTGTGATGAAAACCAACTGTGCCTTACGGGTGCCAGCCAGAATTCTGTAGATATTTTCAAACCTCAGCATAAAAAGCATGATATTTGAGGCAATATCATGTATAGATTAATCTCCCAAACAAGGGAAGAGAAGATATCCCTTTTATACAACAACAGTTCAGTAAATTTTGTTTAGCTTGCGTAGGATACAGTTAATTACAGTAATTTATCAAAGTGGCATAAGGTGGTATTCACACACACAAAGAGTATTTTCCCATAGTTGAAAATCCTTAGTTTTATATAAGCTGGAGCTAGTACTAATTGAATTTTCACTTGGGTAGATAAAATCTTTAACAACTCCGGAATAACTAAATGCTCTTTGCTCAATGATGTGGATCAGGATGATTTACAACACCTTTCACACAATCATGCTAATTTTGCTTTCATATGATTAATTAAAACAATATGTTCATTCTTCCTAAAGTGGAATTAGGGCACCCAAGGAGTTGGCTTTTATTACCAACTTCCCTATCCGGCAATAAAAGCAATTTTCACACAGCGTCGTCAAGAAAGTGGTAAGCACACGAGGCCTGATGGAGAGTCTTTGTCAAGTTCAACATTGTTCTTTGGAAGGCAACAGAGGTGAGTCTGATGGGCAGATGGAGGTTTCTAGGACTTGAGACTTGGAAAGGACCTTAGAGGCGATCTCATGAAAACCCCCATTTCACAGAAGAGAAAACAGAGGCTTGGGGAAGCCAACATGTTGTTCCTCAGCTTACAAGGCTCCATTTTGGGCAGAACTGGTATCAGTATCCAGCTACCCTGACACTTAACCCAGTCTTCTGGAGAAAGATCCCTGGGCTGGGAGTTGGCAGATCTGGATTTAAGACCCAATTCTGCTGCTGACTCACTGCCAGACCTTACAAGCACTGAGAGTCTCTCTCACTTTCCTCTTGGGTCGAATTGGGATGACAGCACTTGCACCAACAGTATGCTAAGGTAAGAGAGCTACGAGACAGATGAAGCTTGTGTGAGGCGTGGGGCACTCCTCCATCCCTAACCGCCATCATCTCCTGAATTTGCTAGACCACTCTGCCTCCGTGCCTCATCACCCTCCACTCCTCAGACTCCTCAAAAGAGGCCCTCTTGTTTTTTCCATGGGGGGAAGCTGAAGGCTGGGAGACAGAAGACCACACGACTAATTAGTGGCAATGTGGCACTCCCTGTGACCTCCCTGTGCCCATTCCTCAGAAGCCTGCCCTCTAGCTTGGGTGACAGTGGACGGCAACTCTCTTGGGTGGCGATCCTGAATCCTGAAGGAACACTACTCTACCTTGATGTTTTGGTTCATCTAGCCAGGTCCCAAAAAAGGGACCCTTTTTATTTTATTTTATTTTATTTTATTTTATTTTATTTTATTTTATTTATTTCGTTTTACTTTACTTTATTTTATTTTATTTGAAATTTATTGTCAAATTGGTTTCCATACAACACCCAGTGCTCATCCCAAAAGATGCCCTCTTCAATGCCCATCACCTACCCTCCCCTCCCTCCCACCCCCCATCAACCCTCAGTTTGTTCTCAGTTTTTAAGAGTCTCTTATGCTTTGGCTCTCTCCCACTCTAACCTCTTTTTTTTTTTCCTTCCCCTCCCCCATGGGTTTCTGTTAAGTTTCTCAGGATCCACATAAGAGTGAAACCATATGGTATCTGTCTTTCTCTGTATGACTTATTTCACTTAGCATAACACTCTCTAGTTCCATCCACGTTGCTACAAAAGGCCATATTTCATTCTTTCTCACTGCCACATAGTACTCCATTGTGTATATAAACCGCAATTTCTTTATCCATTCATCAGTTGATGGACATTTAGGCTCTTTCCATAATTTGGCTATTGTTTAAAGTGCTGCTATAAACATTGGGCTACAAGAGCCCCTATGCATCAGCATTCCTGTATCCCTTGGGGAAATTCCTAGCAGTGCTATTGTTGGGTCATAGGGTACATCTATTTTTAATTTTTTGAGGAACCTCCACACTGTTTTCCAGAGCGGCTGCACCAGTTTGCGTTCCCACCAACGGTGCAAGAGGGTTCCCGTTTCTCCACATCCTCTCCAGTATCTATAGCCTCTTGATTTGTTCATTTCAGCCACTCTGACTGGCGTGAGACGGTATCTCTGTGTGGTTTTGATTTGTATATAAGGGGACCCTTTTTAATCAGGACCTCTAATAGCAGATTGAAATTCTTAAACAGTTAAAGATATAAAAGACTCCAACTGCCTTCGCTTTACAGATAGGGAAACTGAGGCCCAGAAGGAAAGAAAAGCACTGTATACTAAGCACATCTGATATGCCAGACAGCTCTTAAGATGCTTTCTCAGGTGACCACGTTGCCTTTGAGGGCAGAAAGAGCATATGACTTGTCCAAGGTCACCTGGCTGCTAAAAGCTTACTCAAGCCTCACTCAGGACTGTTCTATTTTCTATGTAAACACCAGTCCCCTCTGAAGCTTGCTCCCTACCATTTAGGGAGCCAAAGTATACAGTGTGAATTAAGTGTTTTACATGTACTAATTCATTTTATACTTTGAAGAACCCTCTTGGGGGGGGGGGGAGGGCGGATTACTATCACCTTACTTTGGAGATGGGGGAAGGAAAGCAAAGAGGTCAAGTCTCCTGCCTGAACTCACACAACCAATGAGGCCAAAGGCTGAGATCCAAATACAGGCAGGGTGTCTCAGAGTCCACAGTCCGAACCCCTGCACTTGACTGCCACCTCCAATGCACAGGCTCTCCTTAAACTTCTGTTAGGTCTGCAAGGTCTTTGCACCTTAATGGAGCAATGCTCACTATACGAGCATAAAATAAAATCTGTCAGGAGGTGCCAGCTACAGGTGTCACAAGCCTTCAAACTGATAGCACAAAGACTTCGAATGGACCTTCAAGAGTTCTTGCTTCCCTCAAAGGGTCACTGGCTCTGGGTCCACAGATGTCATTAGCATAATGACAGCCATGCTTGCAGCCTCAGCCCCCATGCCGCCAGTGCCTGTGAGAGTGGCTGCCTCCCACAGCCTCCTCTCGGCTTCATGCTTGACTGGAAAGCGCAGACAGCCTCCTTCATCTACTGCAAGAAAGTCTTAAAAACCACTCAGCAACTGTCGCCCTCACCCTGTGGCCAGTTCACCAGAAAGACCCAGGGGTTTCTCCAAACTGGCCTGACATTCAAAAGGAGTGAAAGCAATAAAATAAAAATCATGGTTGATGAGAGATAATACAGCAGAAAAAAATGGGGGTTTTATCCCGTTGAAAACATTAATTCATTCATCGAAGATTGTTATCACAATCTTTCACCTTCCCAAACTCAAATACTTCTAAACAAAGATTCTAGAACTACACCAAATAATCAAATGTTTCTTCTAGATTCTTTAAAAATGAAAAAATATATATATATATGGATTTGTATTTCTCTTCCACAAAACAGAAGAAATTATACATAATTCTACAAACCAGCCACAAATTATGTTGTCATCCTTTGCAGATAATGTCAGATAGAGAAGGAAAAGATAGAAAACACTTTCTATAAACCTTGATATTAAGACTCACGCTCATGGAGTAGTGCTAAGTTTATGAGCTTGGGAGTTGGGCTGCCTGGGTTTTATTCTTGTCCTAACACTTAGAAACTGTATGACCTTGGGCAAGTGACCTGCCTTGGCCAGCTTTATTCTCTTCCTCTGTAAAGTGGGAATGACATTAATAAGCATATCAATGTCATGGGATTGTTATCGGAATTAAATGAGATTATCTATGTAAAGCTTTTTAATAAATGCTGGTAGTTATCAGCATGTGGTTAGTTTTTGTCCACAAATATGATGTTTGTTAAATTGATGAGAATTCTACTGGAAGAGACAGAAACCAGCTGAAATTAGTTTAAACGAAAAAAGAAAGGGAAGGTATTCACTGACACATCTGGAGGTACACAAGTGGTACTGGCCCCAGGCTAGTCAGGATCCAGAGCTCAAACAACATTAGAGTCGCTCTCTTTGGGGCGC
The DNA here is from genome assembly GCF_024362965.1 of Panthera pardus. NCBI lineage: Eukaryota > Metazoa > Chordata > Mammalia > Carnivora > Felidae > Panthera > Panthera pardus. Next base: position 46,847,903 of record NW_026526765.1, on the reverse strand, counting down.
CTAGGTGGCTCAGTCGGTTGGGCATCCGACTTCAGCTCGGGTCATGATCTCACAGTTCGTGGGTTCGAGCCCCACATCGGGCTCTGTGCTGACAGCTCCAAGCCTGGAGCCTGCTTCAGATTCTATGTCTCCCTCTCTCTCTCTGCCCCTCCCCCACTCGTTCCCTCTCTCTCTCTCTCTCTCTCTCTCTCTCTCAAAAATAAATAAACATTAAAAGAATCACTCTCTGTTCAACATTCTGGATTTCATCTCAGCCTTGGTCTATGAGTTGGCCTCACTGCCTCAGGCTCCTCAGGGATCAATTCCTACAGCTTATGACACAGGGGACAGGATAGAGCTACCACTTCCACCATCAACTCAAAAAACTCCAGGGAGGTCCTATGCCTCTCCAGAGGCTAGGGAAGTGGAGGCTACAATTGTCTACCCCATTAGAAACATCTGGGGCAGGACAGAAGTGTTCCAAAGGAAGAAGGCTGCACTGCACTGGACAGAGCTAGAACAATATCTGCTCATTCTACCTATTATCGTAAACCAGCTTGTTATGAACAAAGTCCCTTTATTTACTTTTCTTTTTATAAATTTTTTTTATGTTTATTTTTGAGAGAGAAAGACAGAGTGTGAGCAGGGGAGGGGCAGAGAGAGAGGGAAACACAGAATCTGAAGCAGGCTCTAGGCTCCGAGCTGTCAGCACAGAGCCCGACGTGGGGCTCGAACCCACGAACTGTGAGATCACGACCCGAGCCGAAGTCAGACACTTAACCAACTGAGTCACCCAGGCGCCCCTGAACAAAGTCCCTTTAAAGAGTATACACTACCTCTGCAGATCTATAATATTCAACAGGTACACATTATTCAACAAACAATAGAGATGAACCATAAATTGTATAGATTTTGCAAACAGAGATTAAGATTATCTTTCTTCTATCCTCCACAGAGCCCAGCATAGAACAGGCCCTCTAAGGAGTGTTTATGAAGTGACTAATAACTTAGCTCTGGAATCAAATTATGTACTGTATTAGCTGCAATGAACGAGATTATGCTTCAGTTAAAAAATAACCTCCCAGGGAGCCGGGGCGGAGGGGCAGCCTGCCGGCCAAGCAGAGCCCCCCGGGTCTGGCTGGCAAAAGCGGAGGGGCCAGACGGAGTGTGTTCCGACAGCAAGCGCGACTTACCGTCTGGGAGGTCATAAGTTAACAGCTCTGCTCGGAAAACGAGAAGGCTGGAGGACAAAGGGAGGGAGAGGTGCTGAGCCCCAGACGACAGAGCTCAGTTTGGTGGGGAACAAAGGCGCTCGCCAGCGCCATCTCCCTAGCCCATCCCCCAGCCAAAATCCCAAAGGGAACCAGTTGCTGCCAGGGAAATTGCTCACTCCTCCGCGCAAACACCCAACTCTGTGCTTCTGCAGAGCCAAACCTCCGGCAGCAGATCTGACTCCCTCCCACTGCCACAGGGCCCCTCCTGAAGTGGATCACCTAAGGAGAAGCGAGCTAAGCCTGCCCCTCCTGCCCCGTGCACCTTGCCTACCCACCCCAGCTAATACGCCAGATCCCCAGCACCACAAGCCTGGCAGTGTGCAAGTAGCCCAGACGGGCCACGCCACCCCACAGTGAATCCCGCCCCTAGGAGAGGGGAAGAGAAAGCACACACCAGTCTGACTGTGGCCCCAGCGGTGGGCTGGGGGAAGACATCAGGTCGTACTGCGGCCCCGCCCACCTATTCCAGTTATACACCACAGCACAGGGGAAGTGCCCTGCAGGTCCTCACCACTCCAGGGACTATCCAAAATGACCAAACGGAAGAATTCCTCTCAGAAGAATCTCCAGGAAATAACAACAGCTAATGAACTGATCAAAAAGGATTTAAATAATATAACAGAAAGTGAATTTAGAATAATAGTCATAAAATTAATCGCTGGGCTTGAAAACAGTATAGAGGACAGCAGAGAATCTCTTGCTACAGAGATCAAGGGACTAAGGAACAGTCACGAGGAGCTGAAAAACGCTTTAAACGAAATGCAAAACAAAATGGAAACCATGACGGCTCGGACTGAAGAGGCAGAGGAGAGAATAGGTGAACTAGAAGATAAAGTTATGGAAAAAGAGGAAACTGAGAGAAAGAGAGATAAAAAAAATCCAGGAGTATGAGGGGAAAATTAGAGAACTAAGTGGTACACTAAAAAGAAATAATATACGCATAATTGGTATCCCAGAGGAGGAAGAGAGAGGGAAAGGTGCTGAAGGGGTACTTGAAGAAATAATAGCTGAGAACTTCCCTGAACTGGGGAAGGAAAAAGGCATTGAAATCCAAGAAGCACAGAGAACTCTCTTCAGATGTAACTTGAATCGATCTTCTGCACGACATATCATAGTGAAACTGGCAAAATACAAGGATAAAGAGAAAATTCTGAAAGCAGCAAGGGATAAACGTGCCCTCACATATAAAGGGAGACCTATAAGACTCATGACTGATCTCTCTTTTGAAACTTGGCAGGCCAGAAAGGATTGGCACGAGATCTTCAGTGTGCTAAACAGAAAAAATATGCAGCCGAGAATCCTTTATCCAGCAAGTCTGTCATTTAGAATAGAAGGAGAGATAAAGGTCTTCCCAAACAAACAAAAACTGAAGGAACTTGTCACCACTAAACCAGCCCTACAAGAGATCCTAGGGGGATCCTGTGAGACAAAGTAACAGAGACATCACCTCAAGCATAAAACATACAGACATCACAATGACTCTAAACCCGTATCTTTCTATAATAACACTGAATGTAAATGGATTAAATGCGCCAACCAAAAGACATAGGGTGGGGCGCCTGGGTGGCTCAGTCGGTTGGGCGGCCGACTTCGGCTAAGGTCATGATCTCGAGGTCCGTGAGTTTGAGCCCCACGTCAGGCTCTGTGCTGACCGCTCAGAGCCTGAAGCCTGTTTCGGATTCTGTGTCTCCCTCTCTCTCTGACCCTCCCCCGTTCATGCTCGCTCTCTCTCTGTCTCAAAAATAAATAAACGTTAAAAAAAAATTAAAAAAACAAAAAAGACATAGGGTATCAGAATGGATAAAAAAACAAGACCCATCTATTTGCTGTCTACAAGAGACTCATTTTAGACATGAGGACACCTTTAGATTGAGAGTGAGGGGATGGAGAACTATTTATCATGCTACTGGAAGCCAAAAGAAAGCTGGAGTAGCCATACTTATATCAGACAAACTAGACTTTAAATTAAAGGCTGTAACAAGAGATGAAGAAGGGCATTATATAATAATTACAGGGTCTATCCATCAGGAAGAGCTAACAATTATAAATGTCTATGCGCCAAATACCGGAGCCCCCAAATATATAAAACAATTACTCATAAACATAAGCAACCTTATTGATAAGAATGTGGTAATTGCAGGGGACTTTAACACTCCCCTTACAGAAATGGATAGATCATATAGACACACGGTCAATAAAGAAACAAGGGCCCTGAATGATACATTGGATCAGATGGACTTGACAGATATATTTAGAACTCTGCATCCCAAAGCAACAGAATATACTTTCTTCTCGAGTGCACATGGAACATTCTCCAAGACAGATCATATACTGGGTCACAAAACAGCCCTTCATAAGTTTACAAGAATTGAAATTATACCATGCATACTTTCAGACCACAATGCTATGAAGCTTGAAATCAACCACAGGAAAAAGTCTGGAAAACCTCCAAAAGCATGGAGGTTAAAGAACACCCTACTAACGAATGAGTGGGTCAACCAGGCAATTAGAGAAGAAATTAAAACATATATGGAAACAAACGAAAATGAAAATACAACAATCCAAACGCTTTGGGATGCAGCAAAGGCAGTCCTGAGAGGAAAATACATTGCAATCCAGGCCTATCTCAAGAAACAAGAAAAATCCCAAATACAAAATCTAACAGCACACCTAAAGGAAATAGAAGCAGAACAGCAAAGGCAGCCTAAACCCAGCAGAAGAGAAATCATAAAGATCAGAGCAGAAATAAACAATATAGAATCTAAAAAAACTGTAGAGCAGATCAACGAAACCAAGAGTTGGTTTTTTGAAAAAATAAACAAAATTGACAAACCTCTAGCCAGGCTTCTCAAAAAGAAAAGGGAGATGACCCAAATAGATAAAATCATGAATGAAAATGGAATGATTACAACCAATCCCTCAGAGATACAAACAATTATCAGGGAATACTACGAAAAATTATATGCCAACAAACTGGACAACCTGGAAGCAATGGACAAATTCCTAAACACCCACACTCTTCCAAAACTCAATCAGGAGGAAATAGAAAGCTTGAACAGACCCATAACCAGCGAAGAAATTGAATCGGTTATCAAAAATCTCCCAACAAATAAGAGTCCAGGACCAGATGGCTTCCCAGGGGAGTTCTACCAGACGTTTAAAGCAGAGATAATACCTATCCTTCTCAAGCTATTCCAAGAAATAGAAAGGGAAGGAAAACTTCCAGACTCATTCTTTGAAGCCAGTATTACTTTGATTCCTAAACCAGACAGAGACCCAGTAAAAAAAGAGAACTACAGGCCAATCTCCCTGATGAATATGGATGCAAAAATTCTCAATAAGATACTAGCAAATCGAATTCAACAGCATATAAAAAGAATTATTCACCATGATCTAGTGGGATTCATTCCTGGGATGCAGGGCTGGTTCAACATTTGCAAATCAATCAAAGTGATACATCACATTAATAAAAAAAAGAGAAGAACCATATGATCCTGTCAATCGATGCAGAAAAGGCCTTTGACAAAATCCAGCACCCTTTCTTAATAAAAACCCTTGAGAAAGTCGGGATAGAAGGAACATACTTACACATCATAAAAGCCATTTATGAAAAGCCCACAGCTAACATCATCCTCAACGGGGAAAAACTGAGAGCTTTTTCCCTGAGATCATGAACACGACAGGGATGCCCACTCTCACCACTGTTGTTGAACATAGTGTTGGAAGTTCTAGCATCAGCAATCAGACAACAAAAGGAAATCAAAGGCATCAAAATTGGCAAAGATGAAGTCAAGCTTTCGCTTTTTGCAGATGACATGATATTATGCATGGAAAATCCGATAGACTCCACCACAAGTCTGCTAGAACTGACACATGAATTCAGCAAAGTTGCAGGATACAAAATCAATGTACAGAAATCAGTTGCATTCTTATACACTAACAATGAAGCAACAGAAAGACCAATAAAGAAACTGATCCCATTCACAATTGCACCAAGAAGCATAAAATACCTAGGAATAAATCTAACCAAAGACGTAAAAGATCTGTATGCTGAAAACTATAGAAAGCTTATGAAGGCAATTGAAGAAGATATAAAGAAATGGAAAGACATTCCCTGCTCATGGATTGGAAGAATAAATATTGTCAAAATGTCAATACTACCCAAAGCTATCTACACATTCAATGCAATCCCAATCAAAATTGCACCAGCATTCTTCTCGAAACTAGAACAAGCAATCCTAAAATTCATATGGAACCACAAAAGGCCCCGAATAGCCAAAGTAATTTTGAAGAAGAAGAGCAAAGCAGGAGGCATCACAATCCCAGACTTTAGCCTCTACTACAAAGCTGTCATCATCAAGACAGCATGGTATTGGCACAAAAACAGACACAGAGACCAATGGAATAGAATAGAAACCCCAGAACTAGACCCACAAACGTATGGCCAACTCATCTTTGACAAAGCAGGAAAGAACATCCAATGGAAAAAAGACAGTCTCTTTAACAAATGGTTCTGGGAGAACTGGACAGCAACATGCAGAAGGTTGAAACTAGACCACTTTCTCACACCATTCACAAAAATAAACTCAAAATGGATAAAGGACCTGAATCTGAGACAGGAAACCATCAAAACCCTAGAGGAGAAAGCAGGAAAAGACCTCTCTGACCTCAGCCGTAGCAATCTCTTACTCAACACAACCCCAAAGTGAAGGGAATTAAAAGCAAAAATGAATTACTGGGACCTTATGAAGATAAAAAGCTTCTGCACAGCAAAGGAAACAACCAACAAAACTAAAAGGCAACCAACGGAATGGGAAAAGATATTTGCAAATGACATATCGGACAAAGGGCTAGTATCCAAAATCTATAAAGAGCTCACCAAACTCCACACCTGAAAAACAAATAACCCAGTGAAGAAATGGGCAGAAAACATGAATAGACACTTCTCTAAAGAAGACATCCGGATGGCCAACAGGCACATGAAAAGATGTTCAACGTTGCTCCTTATCAGGGAAATACAAATCAAAACCACACTCAGATATCACCTCACGCCAGTCAGAGTGGCCAAAATGAACAAGTCAGGAGACTATAGATGCCGGAGAGGATGTGGAGAAACGGGAACCCTCTTGCACTGTTGGTGGGAATGCAAACTGGTGCAACCGCTCTGGAAAGCAGTGTGGAGATTCCTCAGAAAATTAAAAATAGACCTACCCTATGACCCAGCAATAGCACTGCTAGGAATTTATCCAAGGGATACAGGAGTACTGATGCATAGGGGCACTTGTACCCCAATGTTTATAGCAGCACTCTCAACAATAGCCAAATTATGGAAAGAGACTAAATGTCCATCAACTGATGAATGGATAAAGAAATTGTGGTTTATATACACAATGGAATACTACGTGGCAATGAGAAAGAATGAAATATGGCCTTTTGTAGCAACGTGGATGGAACTGGAGAGTGTGATGCTAAGTGAAATAAGCCATACAGAGAAAGACAGATACCATATGGTTTCACTCTTATGTGGATCCTGAGAAACGTAACAGAAACCCATGGGGGAGGGGAAGGAAAAAAAAAAAAAGAGGTTAGAGAGGGAGAGAGCCAAAGCATAAGAGACTCTTAAAAACTGAGAACAAACTGAGGGTTGATGGGGGGTGGGAGGGAGGGGAGGGTGGGTGATGGGTATTGAGGAGGGCACCTTTTGGGATGAGTACTGGGTATTGTATGGAAACCAATTTGACAATAAACTTCATATATTAAAAAAAAAATTGAGAATAAACTGAGGGTTGATGGGGGGGTGGGAGGGAGGGGAAAGTGGATGATGGGCCTTGAGAAGGGCACCTGTTGGGATGAGCACTGGGTGTTGTATGGAAACCAATTTGACAATAAATTTCATATTAAAAAAAATAAAATAACCTCCCAAATCTTAGTGATTCAGCATAAGGTTGTTTCTCACTCATACAAAGCCCACTGCAACTGTCCTAAGAAGATGCTCTGAGACCCAGGTCGATAGAGGCCCTACCATCCTGTGGTGTCACACAGGGTCTCCTCAATCAACATGGAAAAGAGAGAGCTCTGGGGGGGGTGAGCTCTGAGGGGAGGAGGGGGTCTCCTACTGGCAATTAAGTCCTTTGCTCCAGTAGTGACCCATATCATTCTGCTCATAGCCCCCTGGCTAGACCACATCACCAATGCCACCTACTACAAAAATTGGAGAATGTCATCTTCCACAGGTTTGGAAGGAGAACAGAATCATATATGTGTGACCCTTAGCCATCTCTACCAAATTCAATTAAAATAAAACTATATTCTATGAAAATTATACCCCCATTTTTAAAAATTAAGATCTAGGGGCACCTGAGCGGCTCAGTCAGTTAAGCCTCCGACTCTTGGTTTCGGCTCAGGTCATGATCTCACAGTTTCGTGACTTCAAGCCCCATGTTGGGATCTGTGCTGACAGCGTGGAGCCTGCTTGAGATTCTTTCTCTCCCCCTCTCTCTCTCTGCCTCTCCCCCACTCATGCTGTCTCTGTCTCTCTCAAAATAAATAAACAGGAGAAGGGGAGGGGGGAGAGGGAGGAGAAGGAAGAGAAGAAGAACATCACCACCATCATCATCATCTTCTTCTTCATCATCTAGGGGCGCCTGGGTGGCTCAGTCAGTTAAGCATCCAACTCTTGATTTTGGCTCTGGTCATGATTTCACAGTGTGTGAGTTTGAGTCCTGCATCGGTCTCTGTGCTGACAGCACTCAACTTGCTTGGGATTGTCTCTCTCCTTCTCTCTCTCCCCCTCCCCTGCTTTCTCTCTCTCTCTCTCAAAATAAATAAATAAACATTTTTTTAAAAGATCTATAGAAAATAAAGTAGCCTATCACCTATTAACAGGGCTTTCCTACTACCCCATCACTAAACACCACCCTCACATTTCCGACTAAACCCATATTGCAACCCAGCAGAGACTAATTCCATTTCAAAGTTCAAAGTTTATTTATTTTGCATGCTCCACTATTAGACAGAAATGACCTTCAAAATCCAATTGAGCATACAATCTTATTAGAGGCAATGGACAGTTCTTTGCAAAATCCTTTTTTTAAAAAAAATATGCCTACTCTTTGACCCTGTAATTCTACTTCTGTGATTTAACCTGAGGAAATAAGCATGGATATGCACACAGATTTAGCTACAAAGATGTTCCTTGCAGCCCATTTTTAACAGGAAAAAGTGAAAATTAGCCTAAATGCCAGCAATAGCGTGTTAGTTAAATAAATTAAAGTGTGGCCTCACATCAGAATAATATGCATCCATTAATAATCACACCATGAAGGTGTATTTATTAATATGGAAAGAGGTTTGTGGTACATTAAGTGAGGGAAAAAAGCGGGTTATAAAATGGCACATACACCACATATGCCTGGGAAAGACTCTAGAAGAAAATATATCAAGGAATTAATTAACGGTGGCTCCTCTGTGGGTGGGATTATGGATGTTTTTATTTTCTCTTTTCTGCCAGACTATCATTTTCTGCTATTAGGAGTACTGCTGTTGAAATAAGAAAAACAAGGTAGTTTAAATTATAAATAAATAATATGCTTGGGCCTATCATCCACCCACTGCACATAATGGGGCTTTTATCTTAGAAACTAACTGCAGGCGATAAGGTTCTTTTTAGTCTTTACTGCTATAGTCACTACCAATGACAATAACAGCAAGAGAATTTGGGAGAGACATCACTTCCCAGTTTATAAGCCCTTTCGTATACACAAGCCTCCCCACAAGCGTGAAGGAAGGTAGTATAGGCCTTGCTACCCCCACTTGACAATCAAGACTCAAAGCCAATAAGGGATTTGTCTAAGAGATTATACAAGAACCCAGGATTCTTCCAGCCACTGCCCTGCGCGACTCCAGGGAACATTGCTGGATTCTAGGGGTGCTGTTCAATAGGATATAATGTAAAAAGTGGCCTCTGGAGGTGTGCAGTGCCCAGTCCTGCTCAAAACCTTGCTGGATAGCCATGGCTCCTCCTACACGAATTAGCCAGCCTATGTCAGGAGTGGATCACAGGTAAAATAAGCAGATTTGTATTCAACAGATATTTATTTAGAGGTTAACGTTGTTGAGGCACCTGAAGCTGATAAGTTTGGCCTTTCTCCTTTAGGCAATAAAGAGATATTTGAAGGTCCTAAGTAGTAGAATGATGTGATCAGAGTTATATTTTAGAAAGAAAATTCTGGTAGAAATAAGAATCAGTGGAGGTGAGCAAGACCAGAGGAAGCAGGGAGATCAATGAATTACAGTCAGCTGGATGGGAAAAATAAAAGCTTAAACTAAGGCAGAGCCATATGCTATCTTAGTTATTTACATAATGGCCCCATTCAATTTCAAAGTAAGCCTGTGAGGTCAGTACTGTTTTCATCCCCATTTCTGAGGTTAGGGTTCAGAAGAGTTAGGTCACCTGCCCAAGGTCACACAGCAACCGTGTGGCAACGATTTCAACTTCAACCCATGAAACTTCAAATCTCATCACTGAGCCATCATGCTAAAAATGAATGAAAGAAGGTAGCTGGCTAATCAGCTTAATATAGACTGCTTTATAAATAGGATATTATATGTAAGTCTAATAGTAACCACAAATCAGAAACCTGTAATAGATATGCACAAAAATAAAGATAAAGGAATTCAAGCATATCGCTAATGAAAGCCGTCAAACTGTAAGAGAACAGAACAAGAAAGGAACAGAAAAGAATTACAAAAACAACCATAAAACAAGTAACAAAATGGCAATAAGTACATATCTATCCATAATTACTTTGAATGCTAATAGACTAAACACTCCAATCCAAAGGCATAAGGTGACAGAATGGATAAAAAAGCAAGACCCATCTATCTGTTGCCTACAAGAAACCCATTTCAGACCTAAAGACACAGGCAGATTGAAAGTGAAGGGATGGAAAAACATTTATCTTACAAATGGAAGTGAAAAGAAAGCCAAGGTAGTAATACTTATAATGAACAAAATAGGTTTTAAAGTACAGACTGAGACAAAGAAAGACACTACATAATCACAAAGAGAACAATCCAACAAAAAGATATAACAATTGTAAATATGTATGCACCCAACTATGAAAGCACCCAAATATATAAAGCAACTATTCACAAACATAAAGGAAGAAATCAACAGTAATACAATAATAGTAGGGGACTTTAACACCCCACTTCTATCAGTGGATAGAGCATCCAGACAGAAAATCAACAAGGAAATAGCAGCTTTGAATGACATATTGGACTAGATAGATCTAACCGATGTACTCAGAGCATTCCATCCAAAACCAGCAGAAAACATATTCTTTTCAAGTGCATGTGGAACATTCTCCGAACTAGATCACATGTTAGGCCACAAAACAAGTCTCAAAAATTTCAAAAAACACTGAAATTATATCATGCTTCTTTTCCAACCACAACACTATAAAACTAGAAATCAACCATAAGAAAAAGTCTGGAAAGAGCACAAATACATGGAGGTTAAATAACATGCTACTAAACAATGAATGGGTCAACCAAGAAATCAAAGAGGAAATCCAAAAATACACGGAGACAAATGAAAATGAAAACACAACAGTCCAAAATCTTTGGGATACAGCAACAGCTGTTCTATGAGGGAAGTTTATAGCAATACAGGTCTATCTCAAGAAGCAAGAAAAATCTCAAACAACCTAAACTTACCCCTAACGGAGCTAGAAAAAGAAAAACAAACAAAACTCAAAACAGAAGGAAGGAAATAAGAAAGATTAGAGCAGAAATCAATAAAATAGAGATTAAAATACATACATACATACATACATACATACATACATACATACATCAATGAAACCAGGAGCTGGCTCTTTTAAAAGATGAGCAAAATTGAGAAATCTTTAGCTAGACTCATAAAAAAGAAGGGGGGGGGGAACTTAAGTAAATAAAATTCAGAAATGAAAGAGGAGAAATAACAGTATCTCTGACAACCCAGAGATACAAATGATTATAAGAAAATATTACAAAAAATTATATGCCAACAAATTGGACAACCTAGAAGAAATGGGTAAATTCCTAGAAACATACAACCTCCTAAAACTGAATCAGGAAGAAATAGAAAATTTGAACAGAACAATTACCAGCAATGAAATTGAATCAGTAATCAAAAAACTCCCAACCAACAAAAGTCCAGGACCAGATGGCTTAACAGGTGAATTCTACCAAACATTTAAAGAAGAGTCAAACCTGTTCTCAAACTATTCCAAAATTTAGAAGAGGAAGGAAAGTTTCTCAATTCATTCTATGAAGCCTGCATTACCCTGGTACCAAAACCAGATAAAGAAACTACAAAAAAGAAAACTACCAGCCAATAATTCTGATAAAGACAGATGCAAAAATCCTCAACAAAATATTAGCAAACCAAATCCAACAATACATTAAAAAATCATTCACCAAGATCAAATGGGATTTATTCCTGGGACACAAGGGTGGTTCAATATTCACAAAGCAATCAACATGATACATCAAAAGGATAAAAATCATATAATCATTTCAATAAATCCAGAAAAAGCATCTGACAAAATATAACATCCGTTCATGATAAAAATTCTCAACAAAGTAGGTTTAGAAGAAACCTACCTCAACATAATAAAGGCCATATATGAAAAACCCACAGTTAACACTACTCAATGGTGAAAAACTGAGAGCTTTTCCTCTAAGATTGGGAACAAGACAAGGATGTCTACTCTCATCACTTTTATTCAACATTGTACTGGAAGTCCTAGCCACAGCAATCAGACAACAAAAAGAAATAAAAGGCATCCAAAGCAGTCAGGAAGAAGTAAAACATTAACTGTTTGCAGATGACATGATACTATATACAGAAAACCCTAAAGACTCCATCAAAAAATTACTCGAACTGATGAATGAATTCAATAAAGTCACAGGGTACAAAATCATTATACAGAAATTTGTTGCATTTCTATACACTAATAGTGAAGTAACAGAAAGAAAAGTTAAGAAAACAGTGTCATTTACAATTGCACCATAAAGACTAAAATACCTAGGAATAAACTTAACCAAGGAGGTGAAAGACCTGTACTCTGAAAACTATAAAACACTGATGAAAGAAATTAAAGATGACACAAACAAATCGAAAGATATTCCATACTTATGGGTTAGAAGAACAAATATTACTAAAATTCCTATACAACCCAAAGCAGTCTACAGATTTAATGCAATGCCTATCAAAATACCAACAGCATGTTTTCACAGAATTAGAACACTTAATAAAGTTTGTATGAAACCACAAAAAACCTTGAATAGCCAAAGCAATCTTGAAAAAGAAAAGAAAAGCTAAAAGTATCACAATCACAGATCTCAAGATACACTACAAAGCTATAGTAATCAAAACGGTATGGTACTGGCACAAAAATAGACAAACGGATTAATAGAACAAAAATAGAGCCCAACAATAAATCCACAATGTATTTACAAATCCACAACATAGGAGGCAAGAATATGCAATGGGAAAAAGACAATCTCTTCAACAAATGGTGCTCAGAAAACTGGACAGCTACATGCAAAAGAATGTAAAACTGAACCACTTTCCACACCATGCACAAAAATTAACTCAAAATGGATTAAAGACCTAAATGTGAGGCCTGAAACCATAAAATTCCTAGAAGAGAGCTCAGGCAGTAATTTTGATGTCAGTTGTAGAAATATTTTTCTAGCTATGTCTCCTTTGGCAAGAGAAACAAAAGGAAAATTAAACTACTGGGCCTACATCACTAAAAATAAAAAAGAATAAAAAGCTTCTAGACAGTAGAAGAAACCATCAACAAAATGACAACCCACCGAATAGGAGAAAGTATTTGCAAATGATATATCCAATAAGGGTTAATATCCAAAATATATGAAGAACTTACACAACTCAACACATACACACACACACACACACACACACACACACACACACACACACCAAAAAAACAAATAATCCAATTAAAAATGGGCAGAAAAAAAAATGGGCAGAAGACATAAACAAACATTTTTCCAAAGAAGACATAGAGATAAGGGCACCTGGGTGGCTCAGTCGGTTAAGCGTCCACCTTTGGCTCAGGTCATGATCTCACAGCTCATGAGTTCAAGCCCTGCATCGGTCTCTGTGCTGACAGCTGCGAGCCTGGAGCCTGCTTCAGATTCTGTGTCTCCCTCTCTCTCTGCCCCTCCCCTGCTCATGCTCTGTCTCTCAAAAATAAATAAATGTTAAGACAAAAAATTTTAAATAAAAGGTGATGGCTAAATGGATGATGAGGACGACAACAGAGGGAGAGCATGAGTTCACTTCCGGAAATGTGGAATGCCATGGGATATCCAGATGGACGAATCCAGTAAACATGGAGAAGGGCTGGGGTAAAGATGAGTCTATGGAAGCCATCCGTGAGCCGGTGAAAGCTGATGCCATGAGAACAAACAAACTTAAGGAGAGAATGCTTGGAGCAGCAGCCCTGAAATCCATGAACCCTGGGGAGCCTCAACATTTAAAGGCTAGAAGGCTCTTTAAAAAAATAAATAAATACATATGCACACATACACACACACATAAATTTAGTGGTGCCAAGTGTTACATATCCAATAATAGAGGCTAATATTTCCAAGCACTTATTAAGTGCTACGTACTATTCTAAAAGCTTTGGGGATACTAGTTCACAGAATCCTTACAAAGTTCCCATGAGGTAGACACTATCCCCACTTGACAAATAAGAAAACTAGCCCGTCCCCATCCCATGGCTCGTAAGAGGCAGTGTAGGGATACAAAGCCAGGCAGTCTAACTTCACAGCTGGCACTTACGACCACCAGACTGTACTGTCTTCCTCAGTAATGTCTGACATTTTTTGAGCACTCAATATATGTCAGGCACTGCTCTGCATTCTGACTTCATCCTCACAAGAACCTTCTTAGAGAGAGTACCTTTATTACCCCTGTTGCAGAGATGGGACAACTGGATCACAGCACAGTTGCCCAGGATCACAGGCTGATAGAACCGTAAAGGCAAAGTAGCCCCAGGGGATGCGTGGGTGCCTCAGTTGGTTAAGCAGCCAACTTTGGCTCAGGTCATGATCTCCCGATGCATGAGTTCAAGCCCCGCATCGGGCTCTGTGCTGACAGCTCAGAGCCTGGAGCCTCCTTCAAATTCTGTAATCTCCCTCTCTCTCTGACCCTCCCCTGCTCACGCTGTCTCTCTCTGTCTCTCAAAAATGAACAAACATTAAAAAAAAAAAAATTGTTTTTAAAGAAAGTAGACCCATTCCTGAGGAAATTAATTTTTTTAACATTTATTCATTTTTGAGAGACAGACACGGAGTGTGAGCAGGGGTGAGGCAGAGAGACAGACAGACAGACAAACAGAATCCAAAACAGGCTCCAGGCTCTGCACTGTCAGCACAGAGCCCAACATGGGGCTCAAACCCACAAACCATGAGATCATGACCTGAGCTGAAGTGGGACGCTCAACCGACTGAGCCACCCAGGCATCCCACCATTCCTGAGGAAATTAAAGCACGATCAGTCAGCACTTGGTGGATCAAAGTGAGTGAACAAGAATCCTAATCAAAGTGAAATGTAGAAATAAAAACTCAGAGCTTGATGAAAATTAGAGAATTCTGAAATGTCCGTGTTGGAAGAGGCCTGGGACATCAGTGCCGCTCAGCGAATGCCAGGTCCACGGTGCAACTCACTGTACTCCCTGGCCCCCTGTGCTTGCATGGGCCTGGAAGGAATCATGAGGGGAACCGTGAGAGGACATGGCACCTGTCACTCCCAGGCCACGTGACTGCCAGTGAGAGACCCCCTACCCAGAGTGCTCTCCTTTGCCACTTTCCATCCCAGCACTCTGCAGCAACAGAAACTGGCTACGCCGTCTCCCCGAGCCCCAGAGCAAGGAGACACAGAAAGGAGCCCGTGCTGACCCACAGTGGACATGCGGCATGAATGAGACACAAACCTGGCTGACACAAAGCCTTAAATGTGATCTGGATAGGGAAACCGAGGGCCAAAAGGAAAGAGATCTGCCCAGCATCACAGAGCTGACTACCTACAAGAACCCAGGGGCAAGATTCCCAGCCACACACACCACCCCCCCCACCGCTTCCCCTCCAGTCGTCTTTCCTTTAGACCTGACCGAGCACGTCACACATCTCGCAGGTCACTGCCCCTCTAACCTGAAGCACATTCTGCTTCTGTGAATTAATGCCAAGTCTGAATTAAACACATCATCGCCTCATTTTTACAAACTGTCTCCTCGTGCAACGCACGCAGAACTGCGTCTTCTCAGGAGATAGCGGGAGACGTCGAGGGGGGTCCGGAGGGGGAGCGGAGGGAAACCTGTTCCGTTATTTATAGAATCGAGGCTAATTTAATTAAGTTTTGACAGAAAGGGCTCAATTTCGCAGACAGTTGCCACCCGTTTCTCCTGCAGTCTGGATTTCCTTGCAGTAACTGACTCCACTCCATCTTCCTCTTTGATGTATGAGGCTATAAAACAGGGAGTGAGCAAATCACCTTCGAAGAGGCCTTTTGTCATTGCAATAACTAGAAGTAATTTACGGGCACCTGGAATTTGGGTTCTCTGTCTCCCACTCGGCAACAGACCGAAATCACAATCTGGAGGCTGGCAGCCAATCAGAAGGTCAAAGTGACTCTGAAATGTATCAGTCTTCTAGAATCTAGGGTAAGAAACAGCAATGCCCACACTCAGCACTGAAACCATCAGCAAAGATTTTAGACTCAGGCTGCCTTTTGGGTATTTGGGACTTACCTCCCCTATGGGGTGTCCTGGGATACCCTCCCCTATCCTCATCACCATCCATGTCCCTGCCATCCTTCACGACCCAGTTTAATTGCTGCCTCTTCCAGGAAGCCCTCCCTGACTACCCTAGCCCAGACATGTGTACTGTATGCTCTGACTACAATTATACTGGCACCTTTCACATTCTCACCTGGCTCATGCTCTTTATGTATGCAGGTCTGGACTCTATAGATCATGTTTCTGTAGACACAGGTTTCACGTCACCTGCCACTGATCAGTTAGTAGTGGCTGCCCTAGAGAGCCACAGCAACACCTCTCAGCCTGCATCTGGGCTCAGTGGTTAAGAGTGTAAATTAGGGGCACCTGTGTGGCTCAGCCGGTTAAGAGTTCAACTCTTGGTTTCAGCTCAGGACATGATTTCACGGTTTGTGAGTTAGAGCCCTGCACTGGGCTCTGTCCTGATGGTGTTGAGCCTGCTTGGGATTCTCCCTCTCTTTCTCTGCCCCTCAAGCATTCTCTCTATCTCTCTCTCTCTACCTCTCTCTCTCTCCCTCCCTGCTTGCACTCTCTCTCAAAATAAATAAATAAACTTTAAAAAAAAAAAGAGTGTAAACTGGGGCACCAGATAGCTCAGTTGGTTAAGTGTCCACCTCTTGATTTCAGCTCAGGTCATGATCCCATGGTCCTGGGACTGAGCCCCGCATCGGGCTCAGCACTGGGTGTGGAGCCTGATTAGGATTCTCTCTCTCTCTTTCCCTCTGCCTCTCTCCCCCATTCATACACCCTCTCTCTAAAAAGAGGAAAAAAGAAAAAAAAGTGTAATTATTGATTAGCAAAGTCTTGCCACAGGCATGGCCAGGTAGAGAAGGAAAATATATGGCATATGTCTGCCCTCTTTGCTATATACAGTAATGTACAAGTCCATAATGAAAACTTGCTCATGTTCCCAGGAACATTTGCATAGGTACACAAAGCATGCCAAAAATTATTTGAAGAATAAGTATTTCCCATTTTAACAATGACCTAACTTTAATGCAGTCATCATATGTATTCTAATTATAATTCTTTCAAACAGTTCTTAATACACATATGTGTAGGGGCGCCTGGGTGGCTCAGTCGGTAAAGCATCCGACTTCCACTCAGGTCATGATCTTGCGGTTTGTGAGTTCGAGTCCCGCGTCGGGCTCTGTGCTGACAGCTCAGAGCCTGGAGCCTGTTTCAGATTCTGGGTCTCCCTCTCTCTGACCCTCCCCCGCTCATGCTCTGTCTCTCTCTGTCTCAAAAATAAATAAACGTTAAAAAAAAAAATACACATATGTGTAGACCAGACTCCCCTCAGAAGTTTTTCCAAAGCTAGAATTTGCATGAGGGATGGCTTTCGATAGACCAACCACCTAACGTTTCTGAATCTGAAAATATTAACAGCTTTAAAACGCCTGGCATCTGTACAGTAACTAACGATTTTCAAAGGTTTTGTATCTCGTTCCTCATCTGATGACAATGTGGGTTTCATGAGGTAACGAGTTACTTCTACTTTACAGCTTTGAAACAATTCGTTTAGTAGCATAATGATTAGACAGGACCAGAAAAGGTAACCCAGCAAACATTAACCAATCCCCCATAAAGCAAAACAAGCAATTCAGGTTGAGGCCAGTGTTTCCTATTTTTTACCCCCCACAGAACACTGTGGTTTTTTGTGATCAAGTAAATTTGGAAAACATCACCAGGTGTCCCTACGGTAGGACTTCTCGGAAGCTTCTACGACACTAACGCACTTGGTGAACTGCACAGAGCGCCCTCAACATGAAATATTTCCTCCCTATTTGACTCTAGAACCCCTTTAACAAAAAGCATTTGAGTCCTCCATAACCTTTTAGGAAATGTTTGCCTTTTAGGAAATGACTCCTCTCCCCACATTCATAAAGTTACCAGCAGGGGCGCTAGAAGGACAGCAGGCTAGTTAAGAGCAGGGGCTCTAGGATCCAACTGGGTTCAAGTTCTGGCTCCAGCACTTACTGACTTACTAGCTGTGACCTTGGGTGAGTCACTGAGCCCCCCAGCCTCACTTCCCTGCCTGTAACACGCAGATTCTAGCAGGGCCTGTCCCCTCGGGCTCTCAGGAAGACTGGGTGAAAGGAGGCAGCGGGACGGTTTACCTCATATGGGCACTCGATAAATGGCGACTGACATTATTGTCAGTGAGGAGGAAGGTCAGAGTAGAATCTATTTAAAAACAGAACAAAGCGTCACAGGTTGGGCTCCACAGGAAGCAGACTTCAAAATGGAGTTTCGAGCGCAGGAGGTTTATCGAGGAGTGCTCCTGAGGTCGACCTCTGTAGAAGGGAAGGGAGGGGTGGGAAGGGAGAGACGGCGGAGCTGTGATGTGGCCCAACAACAGCCAGCCCCACGGGGAGAGATGCAGAGCTAAACTGACCCTTCAGAACCGTCCCCGGTTGGGCTGGGAAGACTGGGCCTTTATAACCCCATGTGGATCAATCGCTGGATATGGGTCACCCCAAGGAAGGCCTCACCTTGGGCAAGAGGACTCCTCACAACTCAGGCAGTCAGTCCCTCAAGGGGCCGCCAGCACTGCCAACAGCTGGGACAAGTCCTCTACCTCCTCAGAGGGGCGTCTGAGCAGGGCACCCACGCACTGACATGCAGTGTCCACCATGCAAAAAAAAAAAAAAAAAAAAAAAAGAATCAAAAAAAAAAAGAAAACAAAACAAAACAGAAAACAAAGCAAAAGCTTCCTCTGACCCTCTGGGAAGGAAAAAGGGCATTCTGCAGACATCAACCAAATCTAGTCATTTATTTGTTCATCATTTATTAATGCCTACCATATGCCAGGCCCCAGGGCTTAGGGCTTATGAATCAGGTCCTGATTCTATAGCAATAATAATAATAATGTTTTCTCCTGACTTTTTTAAGGCGTGAAAATAAAGACGGGGTAACAGAGAAGGAAGAGCTATCGAATCACTTGAAGCCAGGATGTATTCTCAGGCGATCAGTCACCTGTCAGCCCGGTATGAAAAGGTGTTAATTTGAATGAAGAAAGGGACACAGCCATTTTTTTCCCCACAGCAATACATCAAGCTGTTCTCCCGGTGACTTAGCGTGCTTGGCAAACTGTGTGCACTGCACAAAATTGAATTCCCAGGTTTGGGGAAGCCTGGGCAGGCTTGAGGTACATGAGGATTTATGGCTTTGAGGTACTTAAAATGCCTCCCACTGAATTTGTTGTGACCTTCTCCCCCTGCCCGTGGCCCCAAGTTAAACACAGCCTGGGGCTGAGCAAAGGTTAACAGCACAGCAAATCAAGCCAAAGCAGCCCCAAGGAGACAGGTCCCTGTGAGATGCAGGGAAGGTCCTTTGTGTCCCTGAAAGGCTGGGCTGCATTCCTCTCTCCCCAGGAGGCTTCAGTCCTCAGTGACCACCCTGCTCTCAGTCTCCTCTCAATCTCTCCTTCTGGTCACCCAACGTTCTCTCTAGTGGCCCATGGCGCACTGTTCTCCTTCAGAATCAGATGACTCTCGCTCTTCCCACCGAACTTCTTACCTGCTTATGTCTAGTCTTCCCAAGAGGCCAGCAAGCGAGTCTGCACCTAACATTTCACATTTGCATAGCACTGTAATTTACGACCTGCTTCTGGGGCCCACAACCAGCCGAGAGGCAGGCACTGCCTCTCGAAGCAAGGGCACTGAGGCCCACGGCGGCACAGTGACTTGCCCAAGGTCACAGAGCAAACCGGCAGGACATAAGCCAGGCCCTCTCTGCCACAAAATGGCCCCACTCGCTGCCTCTCAGCCATGCCTTGGCAGTGTGCCTTATACTTAGTAGGACAAGCAATCCAGGTCCTGCACTGGGGGGATTGCCTGGGCATCACAGCAGGAATGGCCAGTCTCCCAGAGGAAGCTCATGTCTGCACCTCTTGCAAATTTATTATCCACATCGAACACACCTGGGGAAGCCAAAGTTGGGGTTTTTTTTT
The DNA here is from genome assembly GCF_024362965.1 of Panthera pardus. Taxonomy (NCBI): domain Eukaryota; kingdom Metazoa; phylum Chordata; class Mammalia; order Carnivora; family Felidae; genus Panthera; species Panthera pardus. Next base: position 46,827,834 of record NW_026526765.1, on the reverse strand, counting down.
CCCTCCTCTTTGTATTGCTATCAAGCCAAAGCAACAGATGAAAATTTTGAAATAAAACAACAGATTTTTTTTTTAATTTCACCATCTCAAGTGAACTTAGGGAATTATCATCCTGCAAAATGGAATATTTTTCTTGTCAGTTAAATTTCTTGTTTTAAAATCTTCCCAAGCATATTTTTTTAAGTTTTATTCTTTTTGTTTTGAGACAGAGAGAGAGAGAGAGAGATAGTGAGGCTGAGGGAGGGGAAGAGAGAGAGGGAGAGAGAGAATCCCAAGCAGGCTCCGAGCTGTCAGCTCAGAGCCTGACGTGGGGCTCAAACCCACAAACCGTGAGATCATGACCTGAGCCAAAATCAGACCCTTGACTGACTGAGCCCCCCAGGCAACCCTCCCAAGCATAATTTCAAGACTGAGCTCTTGGCAGGTGTCTACTCTACACCTCTTTCACTTATGCAGATGCCCACGGAGCACCTGCAGTGGGGAGGTGCTGTGCTAAGTGCTGAGAACCAGGCTGGCAAGATCCCTGTCCTCAGGGCGTCTTACATGTTTCATAGGCTTATTAAACAGGTAAGTACAGGGCAGGATTTAGAAACATTGCTCTTTGTAACCCTGTTGGTGGGAGTTTAAAATAGTACAACCTTTATGAAGAGCAATTCTGGCAGTGGCTATGGAAATTTTAAATGTGAATAGCTGAGGACCCCAGCAGATGCAAAACAAAGCAAACTACACTAAAACAGCAGATACTAATGCAAGGGCAGAAAGTTATCAGTATAAAAATATTCGTTTCAACATTGTCAGTAATAGCAAAAAAAAAAAGAAGAAGAAGAAGGAAGGACAGGGAGAGAGGAAGAAAACAAAAGAGGAGGAGGATGGTTTAAAATATTATGGTACGTTTATACCATTGATTGCTAGGGAGTCAATAAATATGAGGCATGTATCTGTATTGACTTGAGAAAATGTTTATAAAATAGGCTAAGTGAGGGCGCCTGGGTGAGTCAGTCAGTTAAGCATCCGACTTTGGCTCAGGTCATGATCTCACAGTCTGTGTGTTTGAGCCCGGTGTCGGGTGAACACAGCCCCATTCGGGGCTCCACACTCTCCCTCTGTCCCTCCCTCTACCCTCTGCACTTCACTCACTCCTGCTCTCTCTCTCTCTCACTCTCTCAAAAATAAATAAATAAAATTAAATAAATAAATAAATATATATATATATATATATATATATATATATATACACACACACACACACACATATATATATATGCGCTAAGTGAAAACAAGCAATTTGGAAAACAATGTATACACTGGACATATCTGTATACGAAGATATGTGGATATACCTACACAGGCATGTATGTACAATGAATGTGTACATAGTAAACTCAAAGGGGAAAAAAAACAAACAAGGATACAGACCAAACTGTTGTCAGTGGATCTCTCTGAAGAGTAGAACAAGGATGGTTTAAATTGACAAACTTCTGAACTGTTTGTAAACTAACATTCATTATTTTTGTAATTTTGAAAACCCAGTTTAGTAAAATAAAGAGCACTAAATGCTCTGACCGGGGAAGAAGAGAGGGCTATTTCCGACCACCAAGTAGGAGTGAGTCACCCTCACTTCTTGTCATTTTCATAGGCTTATCCCACAGTCTCCAACACGCCCCAGCAAGTCCCCAAGCATCCTGCGATTTATAACCCCACCTAGTGGCAGACGGGTGAATGTTAGGCGCCCAAACCATTAGAGAAATACCGTTTTGCAAAAGGAGGACGCATGTGACGGACTTCATAGCTAAATGCCACACAATGACTAGTGACAAAAGGGGCCCTAGAGAGCCCTGCTTACCTCACGGGTCATTGAGAGAAGAAACTGAGCCGAGTATGTGTAGAGGCTATGATTCCCAGTTCATGCACTCACGTGTGCAAGAAACACAATTTCTTTTATTATTTTTTTTAACGTTTATTTATTTCTGAGAGCGAGACAGAGCAGGAGTGGGGGAGGGACAGAGAGAGAGGGAGACACAGAATCAGAAGCAGGTTCCAGGCTCTGAGCTGTCATCACAGAGCCCAACCCGAGGCTCCAACTCACAAACTGAGATCATGACAAAAGTCAGAGGCTTAACTTACTGAGCCACCCAGGTGCCCCTCTTTTATTTTTATAACTCAGCTAAACTTGCATTTTGAGTTCTTACTCTGCCAAGATAACAGAAACTTACTTTCGTCAACACAGTACCCCTGGCTCTATCTCCACCATCACTCCCAATACACACGGTTTACCCACAAATAACACCAGGATCATGCCAAAGTTCACACGTGGGGTCTCCGTGGGCCAAGGTGCTGGGAGTGGGATCAGGTCTACACAGGATTCCTCAAGATGCCTGGGGCTTCGCACTCAGCTTCTTCAGGCCCTGCAACCTCCCCCTTGCTTCCCAGTGGGGCCCTCTCTGCGTGGCCTGCCCTGCCTCTCCAACAAGCCTAGCTGCCCCAGTGGCTCCCCTGCTCCTCCCTTCCTGGCACTGAGCCCAGGGGGCAGGGGGCAGGACGTCTCTTTCCCAGACCCACAGAGCAAACACACTGCTCTTATCGCTTCTCCATGCCACAGGACATCTTTCCAGTCTGAACAGGGCTGCTGGGGGCAGATGTAAATCCCTCTGTCTTCCCACACACCCCGAAGTCAGTGGAGGGGAGCACAAAAACCTAGAAGCTCCGCCTCACCCTCCTCCCCTGAGGTGAGGAAGCTCAGTGCTGGGCAGGGACAGGCAGGCTTCGGGGATGGGGAGGAGGGAAAAGAGAAGGGGAAAAAAGAAGCAGCTAAGTGCCACGTGCAAATGTGGTAGCATTGGAGTTAAAGGTTTGGTGATTGACATATGATTGTCTAGGTCTGAATGCCCGTTTTAGCACTTGCTAGCAGTGGTCAAATAATTCCACTTTTCTTCAAGGATGAGCTATCATCCTATCTCCCTTCGTGGTCCATTGTGGGAAGTCAGTGAGATAAAGGGATACAGGTACTGAATCAGTCTTTTCCTTCCCCCTCCACTTACAAATAAAGGCTGAAACTTGACAGTGACCCATTGTAATTCAATTCAGAGTGCTTTACACACCACCTCTGCCTAAAGGTGGAAAATGTCCACTGTCTCAGCATGAACATCATGCTGACATCACTTATTCTTCTGAAAGATCCGACAGAGAGCAATGTCAACTTCTTTAGCTGAGACTCTAAAAGGAGTTTGCAGGCCAATGTCTCTTCAGGAATTGTAACTTTTCCCAAGGCTGAGAGAAGCAATCGTTGGAACTGATGGCAATATCTACTCAAAGCCTCCTCAGGGCTTAATCTCAAAAGCCTGGCTCAGAAAAGGCTTCAGAGAGATATATCCTATGAAGCTTTGAACCAAGGGACACGCCTCTCCCTAAACAGATAAAGGCAATGGTTTTCCCAACTTCAACATGCATGGGACTCCTGGGAAAGCTTCTGTAGGTCTGGGGTAGGGACCATGAATCTGCATTTCTAACAAGTTCCCAGGTAATTCTGATGTGGTCAGTGGGAGACCATTCTCTGAGAACGAGTGGATTAATGAAAAACACAGTTCAATACAAGGGCCAAGAGGAACAGTAAAGTAAGAGGGATTTGCGTCTGTAACTCATTCTCCCTAGGGTACACTTACAGATATCTTACAGGACAGAATGCAAGGATCTTTGGCACACTTGCTCAAGAACAGGTCTTACATTTATTAATACTCATCATTGCCATTAGAATGGCAAATGTTTTAAGGCTGGTGCCCAGGGAATTTCAGGCCTCAATGGGAAGAGTTTCTCCTCTATCCCCCCAAATACCACTCCATACAAACCACCCGGCCAGGACCAGGAAAGCCATTTGTCCTCTAAATTCTACATACACATTTCCTCCTACCCATGCTCTGGAGTTTAAGATTGTGCCCCCAGCTCACTCTCATCCCTTCTGTGGATTGGTCCCTTCTTCCAGACTCAGCAGGGCAAGGCAGCCACTGAACCAGTCATCTGCCAGCTCTCAAGAGTTATCTCATCTAGAAAAGAACCCCAGTCCATGGGACAGGGTGGGAGCCATCTGGCACTACTCACCACCATTTCTTATTAGACCAGGAATGACCAGACCTGGCCCAGGCCAATCAGATTCACTCCTGGGAATGTGAAATCAAGATTCAGAGGCATCTAGTCAATATCTGAAATTAGCTAGACTGATAATTATGAGGTAGCCCAAATTCACCAGATAGCCTGAGGAGAAGAAACTAACCCACAGCAAAAAGAACAAAGTAACTATGCCCAGGTGGAAAGCGAACTGACAAGCCTGACCGGGTGGCATTCAAGACCCCGATTTTATCTCTTCCTGAGACCTTCCTCACGCCCACCCGTGGGTTCCACGTGACATTTGGCGTCTTTACGTTAATTGCCCTTTTCTACTTAAGTTAGCTCCGGTCAGAATTACTCAACCAACTGTTGGCTGAGCGCCTAAGCTGAGCCAGGGGCTGCCCTTGGTGCTGGAAAGATGGCGGTATACACAACAGACCCATTCCTGATCCCACGGAGCTGACCTACAAACACTTTGTTATCTGCAACACAGGACCTGTAGTGTAGCCCCTACACCTGCCCCATTATAGGGAAATGCTCACACAGAAAGAAAAGTTATCAGAAAACATACACAGTTTATTGAATATCTACTATGTGCCAGGGACCTGCTAAGAGCTTTACATGCACCTGCTGTCAATGAGGCAGATACAATTATCATCTCCAGTTGCTCAAGGACACGCAGGATTCACACCTAGGTAGTCTGAATCTTCAGAGCCACTAAGAGATAAGAGAGAGAGAAAGATCCAGAACAAACACAGACACTGAGGGAAGGTGTGTGCACATGTGTGCATGCACACACACACACACACACACACACACACAGAATTCAGGCCAGCTACATGAGCACAGACTCAGGCATCCTGTTGTTCTTTGTCAGGTGCTGGCCTCTTCTTCATTTCTGCCCTACAAAGAGACAAAAATCAACCCCTCCCTCTTCTGAAATAACCTTGAGGAATAGCTGGGCTCTGTAATACTTTAATTGGACAAGAGCCTGCCAAATGTGCCCTCCCAAGAGCAGCAGGGATGCATTTCCACCTGCCCTGGATTGCATATGAATGCTCTTAAGAAATTCCAGAGAATCATTTGGAATGCTTTCCACCCGCAGGTCAGCACTTACCCACTGGATGCCTCCCTGGGAGCCCCATTCAGATTCCCTTTCAGTTCTGACCCAGTCTGCTCCTTGCAGATCCAGGAGAGCTGGAAGCAGCTCTGGTGGGCAGGAGTCTGGATCTCTCTGCCAACAGCCCCTCCCGGCTCAGGGTGGTGAGCAAAGCACGCAAGTATGGCCAAGGCTTTAAGCCCTGCTGAGCCTGGAGAGGACATGGGATTCTAAGAGGCAAATGTGGGAAGGTAGAGAGCAGAGAACCACTGTGTGCAACTCAGCATGCTTGTCTGTAAAGCTGGGATCCTCATACTGTCCTGCCTAGAAACCAATGTCATCTATCAAGCATGGGCAATGTGCTAAACACGTTTGCATATTATTTTAAAGATTTATTTTTATTTTTATTTATTTTTGAGAGAGAGACAGAGAATGAGCAGGGGAGGAGCAGAGAGAGAGGGGGACACAGAATCCGAAACAGGCTCCAGGCTCTGAGCCGTCAGCACAGAGCCGGATGTGGGGCTCGAACTCACGGACTGTGAGATCAGGACCTGAGCTGATGCTGGATGCTTAACTGACTGAGCCACCCAGGTGCCCCTGTTTCCATATTATTTTAAAGAACCCTAGTAGGTAGAGATGACGGTCCCATTTTAATAAGTGACAAAACTGAGGTTCCAAAAGATACAACTGTTTAAAAAAAAGAAAAGAAAGAAAGATAGAGCTGGTTCACACAGCCAGACCTGGTTCACATAACCAGCAAAGGCAGAACGGTCATGTTCCAAATTCCACCCTCTTAGCTGCAGGCTGGCTTCCCTTGACTTGTGTTTAAGAGAATAAAAGTGGCAGTGAAAGAGGAAAGGGCAAAGCCACCGACAGGTCTTCGTCTTCATAATGTGCCTGGCAGCGGCCCAGCCTGATCTGGCTGGAACTTGGCTTCCTCACCTCCCCTCCCCCACCTACCCCGCCACCCCTGAATTATCTCCTAACCCAGCTGCAGACTTCTTGGAAGCATTTTCAGAAACCTAAGACAAGAGGCTTAACCCCGGAACACCTCAGATGCCACCCAGTCCAGCAAGTTCACAGAGCTCTGGAACAAAGGCGCTGACAAATCCATATCCCATCATCGTGGCTAGAGATTTTTAAAAACAGAAATCTAAGATGTGCAGAGAGAATTGGGAAGAGGTATCAAAGTTTAGGCTTCAAATGCTTCTTGAAGGAACAATAGGAAATGTCTGCCTTAAAGCCCCTAAAGGTGGAGATTTATGATAAATTTGGGGAAACCTCTTTGAAATTCTTTGTCTGCCATGTCCCTGCTGCCAAGAATCACCTCACACTTTCCATTTCCTGTTTCCTGCTTGGCTCTCACACAGCTTCAGGGTGAGCAGTCTCTCCATTTGTCTGTCCTGAATTCTCAAGGTTCCCCGCACAAGAAAACAAAAACAGCCAAATACTATCTAGTCCTCTATGGAGAAATAAATCCTCGTAGACAGGTCAGAGAAACAGAAAGATACGCTCTATGTTTTTCCTGATTGTCTTTTTTATTTTCTGTCCAGTTTTTATTGAGATATAATTGACATGTAGCACAGGATATGTTTAAGGTGTGCAGCATACTGATTTGATTTACATATATTGTGAAATGATCACGTTGATAAGTTTAGTTAACATCCATCACCCCCTATAGACACAAAAAGGGCGAGAGCAAGAGCGAGAGAGAGAGAGAGAGAGAGAGAGCGAGCGAAATGCTTTTTCCCTTGTGTTAAGAACTCCTAGGATTTACTCTAACAACTTTCAAGTACACCCACAGAGTGTTGACCATAGCCATCATGTTGTGCTACTTATTTATCTTATAGCCAAGAATGTGTACCTTTCAACAACCTCCATCCAATTCCCCCTCTGACCGCCTGCCTAGAAAGACGTGCTTCGATCTTACATCACATCCGGCATGTTTCCAGTTACAGAAGAGTACAATCAACATCTCAGAGCTAACAGTGGCTCACATGTCAGCTGGGATCTCTCTGTACTTGTCATCCCGAGAAGTCAGAATGTAAGCTTGGTTAGGGCAGGCATTTTGCCCTTTTTTTTTCCTCACTGCTGTATCCTCAGTGCCTGGAGTAGTGCATTATCATTCTGCATCAAATATTTTTGAATAAATAAGATTGCCTCAATGCGCGCACACACACACACACACCAGCAGCAGCAGCAGCAGCAGCATCTGAGGTAGGCAGACTTATCACCTGGCCCCAAAGATTCCCACTTCCTAGTATTCCAGCTCTTGAACGATTATGCAAATATGTGAGATGATAGATGTGTTCATGAACTAGATACGGGGAACCTTTCACAATGTACATGTATATCAAATCATCACAACATACACCTACAATATCTTACAACTTTATGTGTTAATTATAGCTCAAGAAAGCTGAAATTCAAAAAAAATTTTAATGTAAAGTTTTAACTTAGAAAAACACAGTTTATTTTTGCCCTCCCTTTATTGTCTCACTTCCCCACTCCCCTACTGGTACTTCCTAGAATCACCTCCTAAATAAACTACATGCCTTCAAACTATTGCCTCAAGGCCTCTTTCTAGGGGAGTACAAATTAAGACAACGTCTTTGTTCTTAAAAGCCCTTGTGTACTCCACTTCAAGAAAATTACAACTCACTCACTCCAGCTTTATGCCATCTCTTGGCTTCCTTTCCTCCTCCCCCTTTGTGGAAGAGATGACTAGCTGTTCTCAATACTTGTTCTCTCTCTCTCCTCACTTCCAGAACCCCTGGTTTTTACCTGGGCACATGATCTAAGTAAGGACATACTTTCCAGCCTCCCTGGCAATGGGGTGCAGCCATCTTCGCTCTGGCCAATGAGATATAAGAGGAAATAGTCTGTTCATGGTCCCTGAGGAATATCCATATTGGGAGAGATGCGTTCTCCTCTGCCCTTTCTACTTCCTGCTGGCTAGAGTGTGGGTATCATGACTGGAACTCCAAGAGTCACTGGGAACAAGAGGCGATCCTGAAACAAGATGGAAGGAGCATAGATATCTGACCATACCACCTAACTGCAACCATTTACACATGAGAGAAATACCTTTCTACCTTGTTTAAATGGCTATTATTTTTATTTTCTATTACTTGCTGCTAACCCTAATCCAAACTGTGATGGCCTCTGAAATCTCACCCCCACCCATCCCTATTAAATCTAAATGTAAAACAGTTTATGCATCTTCTTCGGTGACCGATAACCTTAGAATCTCATGTCTCCTGTCAAATGGTTTTCCAGCATATTTCCCTAAAGTAAGATGAGGAACAATGGCACCAACTAAAAAGATATTTCACCTCCCAACATAATCATAATAATTTTACCTCCCTACATGACATTTATTCTAGATACTGTGCCCAGTGCTTACATGATTAACTCATCTTCATGAATCCGTATTTTCAGTGTGTAAAAATAACAACTTAACATGTCTTTCCTTTATAAGCTGTATGTCAGTATATTGAATAGTTGATGAAGGAACATTTTCATTAAACAAGAATTTCAGTTACTAAACTGTGGAGAAATTTGGAATTGGAATATCACCATTTTGCTCTCCCTAATGAATTATGGATCTATGCAATGATTTTCAATGGCTACTGAAATCATAGAGAAACAAAGAAAGAAAGAGGGGTGCCTGGGTGGCTCAGTCGGTTGAGCTTCCGACTTTGGCTCAGGTCATGATCTCACACCCTGTGAGTTCAAGCCCCACGTCGAGCTCTGTGCTGACAGCTCAGAGCCTGGAGCCTGCTTCAGATTCTGTGTCTCCCTCTCTCTCTGACCCTCCCCCATTCATGCTCTGTCTCTCTCTGTCTCAAAAATAAATAAACATTAAAAAAAGAAAGAAAGAAAGAAAGAAAGAAAGAAAGAAAGAAAGAAAGAAAGAGAAAGAAAGAAAAAACAAAGAAAGAAACCACACTTACTTTCCTCCCAACAGAAGAATACAGCACCTATGAAAGAGTCTTGCAAAAGCAAGAAAAATATGAATGTAATCGTGCCTCCTACTCTTGATTCACAGGAAATACAGGGACCGAAGAACATGTTAAATGACGCCACAGGGATACAATCAGCAAAATCCAGAGTGGATACCAGAAAATAACCTGGTTTCATCAACAAAACATTGCAAAGAAAAAAATGTGATAATGGAGGAGTGTACAGATGAAAATAAACTTAAGGAACTGATGTCAGTGAGTAGCAGAATGAGAACCTCCACAAATTTTCTCCATAAAAGCAGTGAGAAAGAACAGTGGCAAAATTGTCAAAATCACCTGCAAATTAGCCAAAGGCTTACAGCAATCTAGGGAAGATTTATTCGGGATAAATGATTGAATCTCATTAAGAACAGTGAGCTTTGTGGTATTTTAACTTGCCCTTGTCCCATCCCCTCTGCCCAGCTCAGCAATGCCTAAAAAAACAGTGGTGAAAGCAGCAACCTAGCAGCCACAGAAGAGGGTAGCATGGAGTTGGAGCTCCTTCAAAGTCTCATTTTCAGAGAATTATCACTATTTGACCTATCTTCTGGTTCCTTGGAAGACTCCACTTGAAAGGAGGAGCATGTCTTTCTTTGATCTGACTTGGAGCCTGACTTTTCCCCAGGGGCATCTGTTGAACACAGCTGTTTAACATCACAGCTGTTGAGGTGGGGGAGGTGGGAGAGTATAGATAATGTTTAAGGCAAACAATAAGCTAACGAAAAGCTTAAAAGGGAAAAATAAGAAATGAGATGTCCATAATTGGCTTTGAAGAGCTCTAAAACATTGCTGCAAATTTACAGAGTTGTGTGTGTGCTGAAAAAAGACCTGAAAATGTCTTAGGTTCTCATCTCTGGCTAATAAACTGAGGCTCTACTCAAGCAGGAAGATAAGGCTAAGGAAAGCTTTAAACTTCCTGGCTCAGGACTGAACATGTGCCCCGACACAAACACAGAGACCCTCAGCAAAGACTGGGCAACTTATTGGTTCCAGAATTTAAGGAGATCTCTATCCGATTATTAGCTGACCACTAAGCTAATCAAACAGAAACATCAGTGGCCAAACATGACAAAGAATACAAAGTGTACAGAATTAGTTCTCTCCCCAAATATACTAAACAAACAACAAATGGCAGCAATAACAAATCTTCCTATGGGAAGGAAAGAGAATCTGATTTTAAGTGTTCTGTTTTCAACAACAAAAAAATTATGAAACATGTAAATAAGTAAGAAAATATGGCCCCAACATAGGGGAAAAAAATCAATCAATAAAAACTGTCCAAGGAAGCCCAGATATTGGATTTACTAGATAAAAACTTCAAACCAGGTATTCTAAACATATTCAAACAACTAAATTAAATTACATTTAAATAATAAGGAAAGGAAAGTGAGATGACATCTTACCTAATAAAGAATATTGATAAAGAGATAGAGATTATTTTTTAAGAGAATCAAGTATAATTCTGGGGTTAAAAAAAATGCAATAACTTAAATGAAAAATTTACTAGAGGACTCAACAGCAAATGCAAGCTGCCAAAAGACATAATCAGTGAACTTGAAGATAGGTAATTGAGATTATCCAGTCTGAAGAATAGAGAGAAAAAAAGAAGACAAAGAAAAATAAAAACTCAGAGAACCCTGGTACTCCATCAAACATACCAGTACATGCATAATGGGAAAGAAACAGAGGCAGAAAGAGTATTTGAAAAAACAATGGTCAAAAACTTCCCAAATTTTATGAAAAATATTAATCTACAAATCCAAAAGTCTCAGCAAATTCCAAATAGGATGAACTCAGAGAGATCCATATCTAAACAAATCATAATCAATGTCCAAAGATAAAGAAAGAGTCTTTGAAAGTAATAGGAAGGAAGCAACTTGCATGCACAAGAGGTTCTCAGTCATATTAATAGCTGGCCTCTCGATTGAAACCAGGGAAGCCAGAAGGCAGTGGGATAACATATACAAAGTGCCGAAAGGAAGGCCATTAAACAAGAATTCTATGTTCAGTAAATCTATCCTTCAAAAATAAAGGCATTCCCTGATAAATAGGAACAGAGAATCTGTTGCTAGCAGACCCACTCTACAAGAAATACCAAAGGGAATCCTTCGGGCTGAAATGAAAAGATTCAACAGCAACTCAAATTCACATGAAGAAATAAAGAACGTCACTAAAAGTAACTCCGTAGGTAAATATAAAAGACAGATAAAAGGATTTTTTGTTTGTAATTTCTTCTTTCTTCTCTCTGACTTAAAATACAACCACATAAAGTAATAATTATAAATCTGTGTAATTGAGCATACAATTTATAAAGATTTAATTTGTGTGACAATAACAGCACAAACGAGGAAGGAGTGAATGGAGCTACAAAGGAGCAAAGTTTTTGTATACTATTGAAATTAAGTTGGTATTAATCCAAACTAGGTTGTTATAAATTAAGTTATTAATTATAATCTCCAGGAAACCACTGATAAAATAACTCAAAAATATAATAAAATAAAGAACAAGGGAACTAAAAAGGTACCCTAGGAAATGTCTATATTTAACACGAAAGGTAATAACAAAGGAACAAAGGAACAAAAAAACACAAGACATATAGAAAACAAATAGTGAAATTGCAGACATAAATCCCACCTTCTCAGTCATTGAATTAAATATAAATCAATTAAACACTCCAACTAAAAGGCAGAGACCGGCAGAGTGGATTTTTTTTAATGATCCAACTATATGCTGCTTACAAGAGATTCACTTCAGATTCAAAGACACAAATTGGTTGAAAATAAAAGGACTGTAAAAGATATTTCATGCAAATAGTAGCCAAAAGGCAGTTAGAGTGGCTGTCCTAATTATAATGTTATATTTTATATATATAATGTATAATAATATTGTAAATATATATACACACGCCTATTTATACATAGGCATGTGTATGTTGAAATGTGTGTATATTCCATATATATACACATATCTATATACATATACATACATATATATACATATATACATATACATATACATAAATATATACATATACATACATATATATATATACATACACACATGAATAGAAATCAGGAAAATGTGAACACAGACTGGATATTTGGTGATATTAAGGAATTATTGTTAATTTTTTAGATGTGATAAGGGTATTGTAGTTATGCCTAAAAAGAAAGATTTCTTTTAGAGGCACGTTCTGCAATTGTTTGAGATAACTTTATATTATGTGTATAATGTACTTCAAAAAATTTGGAAGGATGTGGTGAAATATGAGGGCTAGATGAAACAAGATTAGTCATGAGTGGGTAATTCATGTTTCTGGGAATGAGTCCATGGATGTCAATTTTATTAGTCTATCTCTTATGTGTATATTCAAATTTTTCCATAATAAAAGGCTAAAAAAGAAAGGCACAACAAACCTACCTGACCAGTCACTGAGATGCAGTGGGACCAAAAAGATTAATATTTGTCAATCCACTCAAACATTTCTTGAGCATTGGCAATGAGCAAATCACTGGCATTAACAGGCTTTCAAGGAGGCACAGATAAAAATAGAGACAAAGCATTACAGACAAAGAGTGGAAGATGTATCGTACCAGGGACCCAAATGCAGGACTGTGAGTTAGCAAAAGAGAGATTATTGCTGATGGGGGACAAGGGCAAGCCTTAAGTCATAGAATATTCAAGCACCAAGAGTCTTTATCAAACCCTCTTATTTATACCTGAAAAACCTGAGCTTCGAAGATGAATTCACTTTTCTCATTTACCACAGCAACATTCTAAGAGTTCAGATTTATTTTCTTCTGGAGCTAACTTTCACTGAGAGCTTATTCCTCATGGCACCTTGCTAAGAACTTCACATGTATTATTTTATTTAATCCTCAGAATGTATTCCATTATTATCCCATTTTGCAGAGGAGGAAACAGAGGCTCAGGGAGGTTAAGTGACTCACCCAATTTGACACAGCCAGGAAGTGGCAGGGTTGGGTCTCCACCTGGGATGTCTGTCTTCATAATGTTCTCTCTTCCCGCCATAATGGGATTTAACCCGGAATTCCTTTCACTCCTCTGTGCTGGATTATGCTGTAATACAATGTACAGAGAGAGAAAAAAAAAAAAACTCAGATATTTCAGGTATAAGAAATAAAGATTAAACTAACACTAATACTTTGTCCTACAGGACTTTTTAGAACTGACAAATGTGTACCTTGAGAGAAGCTTATCGCATTAATAATTTTATGTCACTAAACAGCGGCATTTATATAAATGCACAAAATTTGCCTACCATAACTATTTTCCAGTGTTCTCTGATACTTCTAGTTTTCTGCACCTGACAACACAAGAGTCAGTTACTTCAGTCCTGCCAAGGGTCAATGAGCCCTCCTCCAGCAGTTCTTCGCCCCCCTCCCAGCTGGACTAGTGTGGAAAGCTGCAGAGACCAAGGCTCTCTTTCCTCCTCTCAGAGGGGCTCAGTAGCATCATGGAAAACTGGCTTCCCATCCCCAGCTCTGGCACTACTCTTCACATCACCGAGAGTAAGTCATGCAAGCTGGACCTCAGTTTCCCCATCCATCACATAAAACAGGTTAAACCACTGGGCTCCTGGGTAGGGCAGTTGGTTGAGCATCTGATTCTTGATTTTGGCTCAGGTCATGATCCCAGGGTCATGGAATCAAGCCCCATGTCAGACTCCATGCTGAATGTGGAGACTGTTTGAGATTCTCTCTCTCTCCCTCTGCCCCTCTCCCCTGCTCATGCTCACTCTCTCGCTCTCTCTCTGTCTCTCTGTCTCTAGGAAAATTTTTTTAAAAAAGAAAAAAAAAGAAGTTAAACTACATGAGCTTTGAAAACTCATTCTTCTCTAAATGTGATAATGTGATACACACACACACACACACACACACACACACACACACACAATGGAATATTACTCAGCCATCAAAAAGAATGAAATCTTGCCATTTGCAACCACGTGGATGGAGCTAGAATGTATTATGCTAAGCAAAACTAGTCAATCAGAGAAAGACAAAACCATATGATTTCACTCATATGTGGAATTTAAGAAACAAAACACATGAACAAATGGGAAGGAGAGGAAGAGAAGAGAGGGAAACAAACCACAAAAGACGCTTAATGATGGAGAACAAACTAGGTTGATAGAGGGAGGTGAGTGGGAGATGGGCTGGGTGGGTGATGGGTACTAAGGAGGGCACTTGTGATGAGCACTGGGTGTTATAATGTAAGTGATGAGTCACTGAATTCTAACCCTGAAACCAAAGTTGCACTGTATGTTAACTAATTAAAATTTAAATAAAAAAAAAAAAAACCTCATTCTTCTCTGACAAGGCATAAATCCATGAAGTAAAACAGATCTTTCTGTGTTTTATCAGTGGGGTCAGGGAGAGGAAAAGAGGCTTTAAAAAAAATCTCTATTAACAGAAACAAACTCTAGAAACCACATATAAAACAGAAAATTTTATATATAAACATATATAAAAAATAAATATACATATATTTAATTCACTATAGGGTGTTAGGATGCAGCATTATTTTATGGCATTATTGGATTCAGACTCAAGTTTGTAGCCCAGCTTTGCCAATCACTAGATATGACTTTATTGATTATAATAATAACAGTTATTAATGGCCATTGAGTACTACCTATATGTCACAAATTCAACACTCTACTATTCCCTCTGTAACACATCACTTAAGCCTCAGTTACCATATCTACAATAATGATGAATAAGATCACACATAATACACTAACCGCAACATTACAGATTCTCAGCACTTTTTAAAATCATATCATGTTGGGGTGCCTGAGTGGCTCAGTCGGTTAAGCGGCCGACTTCAGCTCAGGTCATGATCTCGTGGTCAGTGAGTTCAAGCCCCGCGTTGGGCTCTGTGCTGACAGCTCAGAGCCTAGAGCCTGTTTCAGATTCTGTGTCTCCCTCTCTCTGACCCTCCCCCGCTCATGCTCTGTCTCTGTCTCAAAAATAAATAAACGTTAAAAAAAATTTTTTTTAAATCATATCATGTTATTTTGAACAACATATAAGCTTGTTAAGGATAATCACTCCATCATCATCCAAGCTAATGCAAAGTTTGCAGCCACCTACTGTGGAAAGAAATCTATTCAAATATGTTTGTCTTTACTTTTCTTGGAAACTACTATTTGTAAATGTCATATCTTTTAGGTTGTTCATTCCAACAGCAATAATGGTAGTAAGTGTATTATTTCCTTACCTTTCGTATTATTATTCCAAAACTATTTCTAACAAATTCAGGAAGCTCATCAAGAGATGCCACAAAGGGCAAATGGGAAAAATAACATCTGTGAGACAGGTACGTTCTATTGAAAAGCTAAAGCCAAAAACTAAAGAATTTAAAATTAGACACTTGTTTACTGGGCATTCAAGTGTTAATGAAGCTTTCCAACACCACATGGCTATGCTCCTTCATTTGGATTTCACTATTTTTAGTGATTCAACTACAGATTCAGAAAAGCACTTAGAGATCAAACAGTTCAATACCCTTCCAGTTCCAATCCCTGTGTTCACAAGCAAAAAATGAGAGCCCAAAGAATCAGTCCGTCAACTGTCAGCTGTTGTGCACTTATCATTATTTGCTAACCTCTGTGTAGGTTCTTGGGATACCTCATGAACAAAATAACTAAACAGAATCTCTGTCCTCATGGCATGCGCATTCTGGAGGGGGGAAATGATTTGTCCAGGCGACACTTAAGGCCAGTGGCAAAGCCGGGCCACCCAACACCCAAGACCCTGAATAGCCAAAGCAATCTTGAAAAAGAAAACAAAACAGGAGGTATCACAATTGCAGATCTCAAGTTATACTACAAAGCTTTAGTAATCAAAACAGTAAGGTAGTGGCACAAAAATAGGCACATAGATCAATAGAACAGAACAGAAAACCTGAAATAAACCCATTACTATATGGTCAATTAATCTTCAACAAAGCAGGAAAGAATATCCAGTGGAAAAAAGACAGTCTCTTCAACAAATGGTATTGGGAAAACTGAACAGCTACATACAAAAGAAAGAAACTGGACCACTTTCTTACACCATATACAAAAATAAACTCAAAATGGATCAGAGACTTAAATGTGAGACCTGGAATCATAAAAATCCTAGAAGAGAGCACAGGCAGCAATTTCATCAGACATAGCAAAATTTTTCTAAGTATATCTCCTGTAGCAAGGGAAATAAAAGCAAAAATAAACTATTGGAACTACATCAAAATAGAAAGCTTTTGCACAGTGAAGGAAACAATCAACAAAACTAAAAGGCAACCTATTGAATAGAAGAAGATATTTGCAAATGACATGTTCAATAAAGGGTTAGTATCCAAAATATATAAAGAATTGATACAACTCAATACACACACACAAAACCAAATAATATAATTTAAAAATGGGCATAAGACATGAACAGACATTTCTCCAAACAAGATATACAGATGGCCAACACACACAATAAAAGATGCTCAACATCCTTCATCATCAGGGAAATGCAAATCAAAACTTCAGGATATTGCCTCACAACTGTCAGAATGTCTAAAATCAAAAACACAGTTAACAAAGATAAATACCATATGATTTCACCTGAATGTAGAATTTAAGAAACAAAACAAACAGGCAAAGGGGAACAAAATGAGAGAGAGAGCAAGAAACAGACTCTTAATTACAGAGAACAATTGGATGGTTACCAGAGGGAAGGGGGGTGGAGGGTACAGGTTAAATGGGTGATAGGGATTAAAAAGTGCACTTGTCATAATGAGCACAGGGTGATGTATGGAACTGATGAATTACTATATTGTACACCTGAAACTAATACAACACTGTATGTTCGCAACCTGGAATTTAAATAGAAACTTAAAACACACATAAAGAAGAAACAAGTGTTGGTGAGGATGTGGAGAAAAGGAGAAATCTCTTGCACTGCTGGTGGGAATGCAAACTGGTGTAGCCACTCTGGAAAACAGTATGGAGTTTCTTCAAAAAGTTAAAAACAGAACTACCCTGTAATCCAGTAATTGCACTATGGAGTATTTACCCCAAAAATACAAAAACACCAATTCAAAGGGATACATGCACCCCTATGTTCATTGAGGCATTATATACAATAGCCAAACTACAGAAGTAGCCCAAGTATCCATCAATAGATAAATGAATAAAGAAGATGTGGTATATACAGATAATGAAACATTATTCAGCCATAAAAAATGAAATCTTACCATTTGCAACAACATGGTTGGATTTAGACAGTATAATGCTAAGCAAAATAAGTCAGTCAGAGAAAGACAAATACTATATGATTTCATTCCTATGTAGAGTTTAAGGGGGGGGGGGAACAAGCAAAGGAAAAAGAGAGAGAGATAAACCAAGAAGCAAACTCTTAACTATAGAAAAGAAACAGATAGTAACCAGAGGAGAGATGGGAGAGAGTATGGGTGAAATAGGTGATGGGGACTAAAGAGTACAATTACCATGATGAGGACTGTGTAATATACAGAATTGTTGAATCACTATATTGTACACCTGAAACTAATATAATACTGTATGTTAACACTGGAATCAAAATTAAAAACTTAATTAAAAAAATTTCAGGTCACATTCCCAAGGCCATATAGATGGCTGTAATAAAATCTGATCTTTTGACAATTATTCCAGTGATTTTATGTTCCTTGAAGACCTGAACCACATGTTTTCCATCCGTGGGCCCTTCCTTTACAGAATTAATCACAGTGTCTGACCCCTGAAGAGGCAGTGGAAAATCTAATTATTAAGAATTATCATTGACAATGTAGGATAGACCACAAGTTAGGTCACAAACATGTCTTAAATTTAAGAAGATTAAAATCATACCAAGTATCTTTTCTGACCACCATGGAATGAAGCCAGAAGAAATGAATAAATTCCTAGAAACATACAACCAACCAAGACTAAACCATAAAGAAATAGAAAGTCTGAACAATCCTATAAATACTATGGAGATTGACTCAGCAACTAAAAACCTCCCAAAAAACAAAAGCCCAGGACCAGACGGCTTCACTCATGAATTATACCAAACACTTAAAGAAGAATTAATGACAATCCTTATACTCTTCAAAAAAAAAAAAAAAAAAAAAAAAAAAAACTGAAGATGAGGAAACACTTCCTAACTCATTTTATGAGGTATGTAGGTATTATCCTTATACCAAAGGCAGCCAAAGACACCCCAAGAAAACTACAGACCAGTATCTCTGATGAATATAAATGCAAAAATCCTTAACACAATCCTAGCAAACCAAGTCTAAAAGCACATTAGAAGGATCTAACACATGACAAAGTGGGATTTACCACTGGGGTGGAAGGATGATTCAACATGCAAATAAAAATTAATGCAATATACTACATTAACTGAATAAAGAATAAAAATCACATGATTATCTCCATAGATGCAGAAAAAAGCTTTGACAAAATTGAACACTCTTTTATGATAAAAACCCTCAACTAACTAGGAATAGAAGGAAAGTACCTCAACAGAATAAGGAACATATATGAAAAGCCCACAGCTAACATCATATTCAATGGTTAAAAAGTGAAAGCTTTTCTTCAAAAATCAGGAACAAAGCAAGGATGCCCACTCTCACCCCTTCTACTCAATATAGTGCTAGAAGTCCTAGCTATAGCAGTTAGTCATGAAAAATAAATAAAAGGCATACAAAGAGGAAAGGAAGAAGTTAAATTGTCCCTGTTTGCAAATAACATAATCCTATATAATAGAGACCCTAAAGATGCCACCAAAGAACAATCCTAACCAGTAAACAAATTAAATAAATCTGAAGGATACAAAAAAAAAAAAAAATAGTTGTGTTTGTACACAATAACAGCAAATTATCTGAACAGGAAATTAAGGAAACAGCCTCATTATTTACAATAGCACCAAAATGAATAAAACATATAGGAATTAACTTAACCAAGGAAAGACGTGTACACTAAAGAAAGAAATTAAAGAAGACACAAACAAATGGAAATATGTCTACTGTTAATGGATAAGAAGACTTAATGTTGATAATGCATCCATACTACACCAAGCAATCTACAGATTCAATGTAATTTCTACCAAAATCCCAAAGGCAGTCTTTATGGTAGTAGAAAGCCAATTCTAAAATTCATATGGAACCACAAAGACCAGCAATAGCTAAATCAATATCAACAAACATAACAAAGCTGGAGGCATCACAATTCCAGATTTTGAAGTATATTACAAAGCTGCTGTAATCAAAACAATATGGTACTGGAATAAAGATAGACCTATAGGCCAATGGAAAAAAATGAGAACCCAGAAATAAATCCATGTACCTGTCAAATGATTTTCAGCAAGAATGCCAGGAATACACAATGGAGAAAGGCTGTTAAGAAAACTGGATATCCACATGCAAAAGAATGAAATTGGACCCTTACCTTACATCACAAACAAAAGTCAATTTAAAATGTATTAAAGATTTAAACATAAGACCAGAAACTGTAAAAATCCTGGAAGAAAACATAGGAGAAAAACCTTGTTACATAAGTCTTACCAATGATTTCATGGGTATGACACAAAAGCATAGGCAATAAAAGTAAAAATAGACAAGACTAAAAAGCTTCTGAACAGCAAAGGAAACAATAAACAGAGTGGAAAAGGCAATGGAATGGGAGAAAATTCGTTATAAGCCATATAGGTGATACGGAGTTAATCTTCAAAATATATTAAGAATTCCTAAAACTCAATAGTAAAAAAAAAAAAAACCTAAGCCAATTAAAAAATGGGGTAAGGATGAATAGACATGTCTCCAAAGAAAACATACAAATGGCTAACAGATAAAAGAAAAAATGATCATTGTCACTAATCATCAGGGAAATACAAATCAAAACCACAATGAGATATCATCAGCTTACACCTGTCAGGACAGTTACTATCAAAAGGAAAAAAAAGCTAACAGGGTTGGTGAAGATGTGAAGAAATTGTATAAGAAACTTATACACTGTTTGTGGGAATGCAAAATGGTGCAGCTGCTATGGAAAATAGTATGAAGTTTCCTCAAAATATTAAAAATAGAACTACCAAAAGATCCAGCATTCCCACTTCTGGGTATTTATCCAAAAGAATTGAAGTCAGGATCTCAAAGAGATATTAGCACTCCTATGTTCATTTGCAGCGTTATTCATAATAACCAAGATGTGGAAACAACCTAAATGTCCATGGATAAAGAAGATGTGATATACACCTACAATGGTATATTTGGCCTTAAAAAACGAAGTTCTGACACATGCTACAACATGGATGAAACTTGAAAAGGTTATCGTAAGTGAAATAGGCCAGTCACCAAAAAACAAATCCTGCATGATTCCACCTATATGAGGTATTGAAAATAGTCAAACTCATAGAATCAAAGAGTGGAATCATGGCTGCCAGGAGCTGGGAAAAGGGAGAAGCCAGGAGTTACTGCTAATCAATGGGCATACAGTTTCAATCAACCAAAATAAATTAATTCTAGAAATCTGCTGTACAACACTGTACCTATAGTGAACAATCCTGTATTATACATTTTAAACTTTGTTAAAACATGTTAAGTGTTTCTTACCACAATAAAATTTTTTGAAAATGGTAAAATTTTAAAAATTAAGAAATTAGTATTATTTTTAATAAATAAAAACAATTGTTTTAAGAAAGGAGCTTTGGAACCAGAAGGTTCAAATCCCACCCCTGCCACTCACTGACAGGAACTTTGGGTGGGTTTCTTCATATATTGCTTCATCTTACAAAAAGGGTATTAGTTCCCACCTCCACAGAGGTCAGGAGGATTAAGTGAGAGATTGCTGTAGAGGTCAGTACAATACTAGCATTTTGCATGTAGCATTTCCAGACCAAGATCCCCTTGCCATACCCCCAGAAATGGCAAAGGCTCAAGGAAGCAGAGCTTCTTCACAGCTCCTCATAAAGTGCAGGTGTATCAAACCAGGGGCTCCAAAGACCCAGATGCTCAGACTGGTCCCCACCTAGAAGGGAGGCACTCACAATCCCATTCAAAGTCCCTGAAAGTCTTCACCCCCACTTCTGTTCAATTCCTAATCTGCTCTCAACCCCCATGGGTTCCTGCAGCTTCACTCTGTTTTACACGCCGCTGGTGGGTCACGTGTGAATAGCTCTAGATGCTGCTAATCCTTAGTTTGCATATGAACAAAAGAAATGCTTCTAGTTCAGGACTAAAACCTCGGAAGAAACAAGCCAGGGGCTGATGAAGGAGAGAAGCCTGACAGCAGGGCGAGTAAATAGCCTAAGAGTATTAATAGAACTGCGAGAACAATAGGAGGCACCATAACACTCCCACAAACTGAAAAATAAACAAAGCCCCAAACCAAGTGCACCACAGACTGGATGACAGAAGGTTGGAAAACGCTGCCTACAAATCAATCCCCAGTCTTTGTTCTGTTTTCCAAGTCATTTAGCACAGGGACATGTGCTACACTGGACCTTCTAACAGGAGAGCCACTTCCAAATACTTTGGACAATTCGTGAGTGCTACCTATCGTAGTTTATGACCTCTACCAAGGAAAAGCTTGGTGCTGCCCTTCAAAAGGCACCACTTCTTAAAACCTTCATTCATTCAGCAAATATTTACTAGACTCTCTGTCGGGCACTGAGCTAGTTCCTGAATATGCAGCAGCGAAGAACACAGGAGTTTGGATTCCATCCTCTGGAGAAGTTATATGCTAGTGGCAAAGACAGACAAAAGCAAGTAGACAAAGAAATAAATACTAATTGCAGTAAGTTCGAGCAAGGAAAAAGGAGGAGCTGACGTGGAGAATAATCGTAAAGTCTGAGGAAAGAAGAGGGAGCATTTTAGCTGAGCCTCAAAGAACAAGAAAGGAAAGCCCTTAAAAGAGATGTGGCATCGTGTAATTCCAAGTATATAAAATATCCAGAAAGGCATATCTGTAGATGCAGAAAGTACACAGAGGGTCGGCTGGGGCTGAGGGTGGGAATAAGGAGGGAGTGTAAATGAGCCTGAGGTTTCTTTCTGGAGTGATGGGAAATGTTCTAAAATTAGATTGTGACTGTAATCGCACAACTCTGTAAATACATTTAAATCACTGAACAGTATATTTTATTTATTTTAATTTTTTAACATTTTTTTATTGTTTTTGAAATATGAAATTTATTGTCAAATTAGTTTCCATACAACACCCAGTGCTCATCCCAACAGGTGCCCTCCTCAATGCCCGTCACCCACCCCCCCACCCCACATCAACCCTCAGTTGAACAGTATATTTTAAATGGGTGCATTTTATGATATCAACTGACCTCGAGAAAGCAAAAGATCGATAGGTAGATAGGTAATAGAATGAGACAGATTGACAGACAGAGAGAATAAGTCCCAGGAAACAATCTTTTCTGAGGGTCCCCTGACCAGCCCTCACCAAGCTCTCCAGTGCTTATCCTGGGTTGCTCAAGATTCTGATCCCTGAATTAAGGGGACTTGATAGGAGAGAACAGAGTTTTTTTTTAACTTATCTTTTGGGTTGGTTTTTTAATTTTCTTTAATTTTTTTAGTTTAGAGAGAGAAAGAGCATACAAGCATGGGAGAGGGGCAAAGAGAGAATCTTAAGGAGCCTCCACGCTCAGTGCAGAGCCAGAAGTGGGGCTCCATCCCATGACCCTGGGATCATGACCTGAGCCAAAATCACGAGTCCAACACTCAACCAACTGAGCCACCCAGGCCAGCGCCCCTTGGATTGCTTTCACTCAAAACAGAGAACACATATTAATTACTAAGAATGCTACTTAATCTGATCTTATCTAGATTATAACAAACTGTTCCTGAATCCTTGTTCAAAAAAGAAAGAGAGAGAGAGAGAGAGATGGGAAGATCATCCCAGGGGAGGGAACCACTAGACATGTGTGAGAGGAGGCCACAACAGGCAGGAGAAGAGGTTGAACAGAACCAAGAGGTCAGATCACACAGGGCCCTCAGGGCCATGTCCATGAGTAAGGAGCAAGTTGCTTTCAACTCTATCAAGTGCACTCACTCTGCCAATCACTCAAGTTATCAATGTTTTGATGAAGAAACAAAAGGCAGAGCATAGAGAAGTGAAGCTTACTTGATGCTTTATAATGTGCTGCCCCACACTGTCTCCCTCTTGCTCTGCCTAGCAACCCACTCAGGGAAACTGGTTTTATTAACTGATAACTTCAGTTACCAGATGAGGCAACTGACACACAGGAAGTTAAACCGACTTGCCAAAGTTGACACATTTATGAACATGGAACCTAGCTAGGAATTACCTTAATTTTATGAACAAATTCTCCCCACTTGCCAAACATCTGGTTTACCAAAATCCAGATTACCAATCTGGATCAGTTAGCTATCACAGCATAATGAACCTCTGCAAGTTTTAGTAGCTTAAAACAACACTCAATATTGCTCAGGGATCTATGGAACAGCTGGTTGGCTCTGCTGACCTAGACCAGACTCAGCGATCTTCACTAGACTAGCTCATGTGTCTGCAGTCACTTGGCTGGTCAACTGGATCCAGTTGGTCTGGGAGGATTTCATTCACATGTTGGGCAGTGGGCTGATGGCTGGGGCATAGAAACTGACCGGGCCACATATCTCTGGCTATGCAGTACACTAGCTGAAGTCTTTTACCCGGCAACAATACCGTTCCAAGAGAGCAAGTGAAACCACACCGTGCTTCCTGAAGCCTAGGCTCAGAACTGGTATTCCTTGTAGTACAGTCTACTGGCCAAAGCAAGTGACAAGATCAGCCCAGAATCAAGAGGAAGGGAAATAGATTCTACTTTATGATAGGAAGAGGCACAAAGACACATTGTACGGCCATGAATACAGGGAGGAATGAAGGATTATTGCCATTTTTGCAATCTACTAAAATCTGATTCCCACCAATAGCAAGAGATAGATCTTCTAAAGAGGAGTAATGGCCAGGCATTTTCCTAGAGTCCCCCTGTTCCCTCTGGTCACTGCCAGGTACCCACAGACTACTCTGGTTAGGAGGAACAGAGAAAAGAATTATTATTTCTGTCCATCAGTTTCCCTCACACCTCGCTCTTAGAGAGCCTTTTTCAGGGCTTATCAGATGGATGGACAGTGTGGACATTTAACCCAGCTGGGCCAAAGACGTTGTATTTGTTTCCTGGGGCTGCCATAACCAAGTACCACAACTGGGTGGTTTGAGACAACAGAAATTTATTCTCTCACAGTTCTGGAAGCTACAAGTCTAAAATCAAGGTGGCAGACTTTTCTATTGGAAAGTCTAGGGGAAAATTGTTCTATTCTTCTCTCCTAGCTTCTGGTGTTTCCTGGCAATGCTTGGCATCCATTGGCTCATGACAGTATAATTCCAGTGCTTGCCTCTGTACTCGCATGGCATTCTCCCCTGTGTCTGTGTCTCCAATGACCCCAGTCATTGGATTAGAACCCATCTTAATTCAGTATGACCTCATTTTAAGGACTTAACATCTGCAAAGATCCTATTTCCAAAAAAAGTCACATTCTGAGGTTCCAAGTAGACTTGCATCTTGAGGGGCTACTATTCAACCTAGTACAGAGAGTCTCTGTCCCACATATTTAGAAACAAGAGTTGGAAATATCTATTGCTTTTGTTGATTCTGGAACAGAAAGGACATGTAAGGAGCTAGACTGGCCATTTTCTGCCATTTATATAAAAGCAAAGGAAGTCGGTCTGTAGAGAGAAAAAGAACAAAGCAGCTCTTCAGAGAGAAGTGGCGATAACAAATCACACAGAGCACGCTGAGACAGACAGACCAACAAACCAAGAGACACCAAGATACTCTGCCTTGGTTGCTGAGTGTTTTCATAGCCCTCGTTCAGTCCTTTTATGGGACCAGCGTGCACTTCCTACCCTTGAATTCCGGTAGATACTTCCGTATCTTTGCAATAACTTTTCCTCCTTGGTGCAAGTTAGTTTGAGTGGATTCTCTATCCTGCAACCAAAAGACTTCCATAAAGCCAGAGGTGACTTCATTTTACTGCCAAAATGTTTCTTGAGGCCAGCCTGGCTGGGGCTGTAACAGGAAGGTGTCAGTCATGAAGTGGGAAGCCTTGCCCTGTATGTTGCTGCTGTCCCCATTCAATATACGGTGGGTAGGTTCCCAGGCCAGCCTACAAAAGACTCTTTAACCTTGCAATGTTATTAGCCTGCTAACTCAGCTGCAGAACAAGTAGATAAGTAGGTAAATGTATAAAACCACATACAAATAAGTCAAGTTAGGCATTTCTCCCCTCTCTATTCAAACCATTCTGTGTTTTTGTGTTTCGTTTTTTGTTTTTCAATTTTCCAAGTAACAAAGAAACAGAGACTGGTCAAAGTGTTTTCAATTTCTCTTTAATCTCAAGTAACTGTAGTGCTTAGTAATACCATAATCTATAAGGGACATTCTGGCCACCCAGTATCTTGTGAGCCATGTCCTAAGTCATCCCCTCCAAGATAGAAGCCAGAATTCACTTTCCCAGCATCCCTTGCACTCAAGAAAGCATGTGACCTAGCTCTGCCAATCAGATGAATGCAAGCCTTCAATCTGGAAATGAACCACGCACATGAGGAAGCACAAACGCCTATTTTAATGGAGCGAAGTAATGAAAGTATCTAGATTAGGGGGGCAAGAATAGCACAGATTCTGTGGGCCGGTCCCAAATATCATCAGTGAAAGCGCCAGTATTTATGCTAAACAGTAGTGCGGTCCTCATGGTGGTGCCTCCACAACGTGATCTGGGCTTTGTTTCTGAATGAATGGCCAGTCTCAAGCTTCATCTCTAGCCTTCCCTGAGATTCTGTGAGCCTTCTACATCCTTTAAGGACCTCCTTTCTTGAACAAACCAGCAAACGTGGATTGAATTTCTTGCAACTGAGAATACTGGCTGATACACAATATTTCTGGCATTGTTCCAACCTCTGCCTGAAGATGGGATTCTTCATCCATCTAGACTGTCCTGAGCACCTGTGCTGCCTTGTCTCATAGAGCCACAAATGCAAGTGACAGGACTGCTCTGACCCCTTTTTGGTGTTTGCCTTTTGAAAGCAATTTAGAATCCACGTTGGCATCCCCCTTCAAACCTGAAAGACATTTTTCGTAATATGTTAAAAAGACATAAATGCAATAAGCATAATTTCTAGATAACAGAGCGTTACATGATGATTTTTCAGAAAATATGTAATCTACCCCCTATTGTAAAAAAAAACAAAAAACAAAAAACGCAGCCTATCTTTAATGAGAGGCACCAAAACCTTAGTATAGCTCGCTTGACAACAGTAGTCATAGCCTGTTAAACTTATCTCTTCCCACTGAAAGGAAAAATTATCACCTTCCAATGACAGCTATCTCAGGTTCCATAAAGAGTATCTTTCCAGGGGTCTTCCATAGTTCAGTCTATTCATATTCATAAAGTAGGTATATTTTTTGTGTGTGCATTTTGCATATCTGATCATGCCACTCCACTGAGTAAAACTTAAGTCATTCTGTACTCATTTTGGAAAAAAGTCCATATTCCTCAGCATGATTTGTAAGGTTAGCAATGCCTGTCTCTCCAGCCCCCTACCTTGCTATGCTTTGAAACTCTACTCCTTGCTTGTAACATTCATCTGCAGCCATACTCCACTATTTATGGTTCATTCACTGAATGGAATATACTGTTCCTTACTTCTGTATCTTGATTCACGCTGCTCCCTCTGCCTGGCATCACCTTCTATACTTTGTTCAAATGATAAACAGCCATCCCTTTACCAACACCCAACACCAAGGTCAACTAACTCTAGAGTATCTGCATATTCACATATGGATTTTGTTTTAATCAAAACTCTTTCACTTGCAAATAACAGATCACTCAAACTGGCTTTAAAGGGGCAAACAATTTGAACAGACACCTTACAAAGGATTGACAAATGGCCAATAAGCACATGACAATGTGCTCAATATCATTAGTCGTAAGAGAAATACAAATTAAAACCACAACGAGATATTTTACATCTCTTGGAATGGTTAAAATTACAACAGCTGACAGCAACAAATGTTGGCTAAGAAATTGAACAACTGGAATTCTTGTACATTTCTGGTGGGCATGTATAATGGTCCATGTACTTTGGAAGACTGCCAGTTTATTTTAAAATTAAACATACATCTATCCAATGCCCAGCAATTCCATCCCTGGATATTTACTCGCGAGAAGTGAAAACATATGTCCACAAAAAGACCCATACAAATATATTCATGGCAGTCTTATTCATAATAGGATAAAATAGAAATAACCCAAATGCCGATCAATAGGACAATGATAACCAAATTGTTATATATTCGTACAATTGACTACTACTCAGCCATAAAAAGGAACCAATTACTAATAGACGAAACAGCATGGATTAATCTCAAAAACATGTGCAGAGCAAAAAATACTATGCCAAAAAGTAAAAACTGTATAATCCCCTACACATAAAATTTTAGAATTTGGAAATAATAATCTGTGGAGATAGAAATCAGAAAGTCATAGCCAAGGCAGAGGACAGGGGAAGGCTGACTAAAAAAGGACACAAGAGATGCCTTTCCGGAAGAGCCATAGAAATGTTTTATATTCTGTTTTGGATAGTGGTTGCTCAAATTATGCATTTGTGAAGACTCATCAAATTAAATACCTAATATGCTCATTTTTTAATGTATACCTTAATTCCAAATAATCTGGCTTTAAGAATGGACCCTCTCACCAGATCCATACCTGTACGTACATACACACAACATTCTTCCTGTAATTTTAGCATGTTCCCAGATCCAAAAGTTCACACAATCCAGACTAAGAATTCCTGGACTAAATGGCTTCTAAGGGCTTGCCAATAGTTCACATTCTCTGAATTCTCTGAAGAAAAAATCACGTCTGGGATCACAATGCAATCACAAAGTCAATGGGGAAAAATGAGTCCCCAAGGTTCTGATGATTCACATTTCACCGGCAGCTAAATCAAGAAACACTCACACACGTCTTTCTTGGAAGTGAAATGCCAAAGTCAGTATCTTCATTCTGGCCCCATGGAGCAAAGGCGGAATCCGGGAACTCATGGTAAAGAACAGCATGGATTGGAGATGACCACAAGAGAGAGTAGATGCATCCTAAGACAGAAGGTCTGGTTTGGAGCCTCAGCTTCACCAAGCAAGCTAAAGAATCCTTGAAAGAATCTTAGAACCCATCATGCGAAGTGCCTCTTTTCAAGGATGAGCACACTGAGTCCCAAAGAAAGGGAAAGACTGGCTCAAGTTCAAACAGCAAGTGACAGAGTCTGGCTGAGAACTCTGCCTTATCAAACCCGATTGTTACGAACCCTGTTGTTTTGTTTGCCCAGTGTTTATTTTCTAGGAATTTCTTCTTTATCCAATTATGCACAGGGCTGTAGTAGAAGCTGCTACAGTCCATCAAAGTAACCTACAATACCTGGCCTACAGTTTATGGATCTAGAGGTGGGCATCTAACTCAGATTTTGCCTATCTGTCGTTTCCAGAGAAAGAGAGAGGAGAGAGAAACATAGGGTGGGGGAAGAGAGAGATGAGAGAGGGAAGGGGAAGAGAAGGAAGAGGAAAAGAAAAAAAAAAAAGAAAGATCCCATCTGCTATTAGATGCTTGTACTATTCATACAAACTTAGGAGCTATTGGCACTGGCCATTGTCTGCCCCAGGGACTGGAAAATCCATAAATCAGAGGTGCCCAAGGACTAAGGTTGCTAATCAGCCCCCAGACTTTCTACAGAGCTTCTGGGAATTCAGAGATAGTCAAGGAAGTGTTTAGTCCAGAAACCATAAAAAAGATTCACTCTACTGGTGGCAACTAAGCACTGGCATATGAACTAAACAAAGAATACCACCTCTGGAGCTGAGTTTCCTGATTCTAAGGAAAGGATGTGTGTAAGGTATGGCGGTCCATCATACAGTCATTTATACTGTTAGGAAAAAGGAAAAGTCACCTAAATGTCCAAAATAAGAGAGGTGTTCAATAAATTTTGATGGAGCCCCTGATAAAATATTATATAGGTATTAAATATCCTGTCCTAGAAGACTATTTAATGACTTGACCATTGTTTTTAATATAATGCTAAATTCAGTCATAATCAAAACTATATAAAACATAATAATCCAAATTTTGTGAAAGTATAGATACCTACTTATATGCATACGCATAGAAAAAAAGACTAGAATGAAAAACTATGCTAACAAGGTATCATCCCTGTTAGCCAGACTATTGTTTTGTTCCAGTTGGTCCTGTTACATAACAGAATTAAGGACAAGGAAAATCAACTTGCTCCACTTCTACCTAATCCACCCAATTAAGTTCAACACACTAAATGTCAGATTTCTTTAAAAGCAAAAGGGACGTATTTATCAGCGTTTTAGACAAATAAGAAAAAATTGGCATCAACCCCATGATTTTATAAATGCTCTACTCTTGGTCCTGGGCAGGATGTTTTCAAGGGCCTAAGCAGCACCCTCAAACTAATATGGCCAGCAGTAGTTACTCACCCCTCATAACTCTAGCGTGCCTTGCTGCTGGGTTCCTGCCAAAGATGCCTGCTCTGGGGAAACCAAGGTGGTTAAGGTGCTTCAATGTGCCACCTGATCAAACGGACGTGACCAATAGCACCCAGCCTGTCACCTGGGTTTGGTCTTGTCATAGTACCCACCTTGCTCTTATCATCACTGGTCTCTTTCTCACAAAATTGTCTCTACAGAAGCAAGGGCAGTGTTTTCATTGGCTATTTACTTATAGGCAAAGGTCATAGTCAGATATCTAACAGCCAGATTGGTATATCCACCATCCAATCAGAATGGTACAGGCAGCAGCTCTAGAGGAGTGTTCTGGAGGCCTTTGCTGTGCTTGCCATCAACCTATTAGTTGTTAGATCATGGGGAAGACCAGGGAGGGGGTCTCTGAGGAGGACCAGGGCATCAGGAATCCTGGGAAAGATCACTTGGGTCTCAGAGCAGCATCTATTACCAATGGTATGGATGTGACTTAATGTTTTAACAACCACTATGGTCATACCAATGTAAAATACCACCCACAGACCTGGGAAGGAGGGAACCCCTGGCCTCCACATTTTAGAAGGCCTTACATGTCACAAAAAATATACCATTAAAGAACACACGGACACCTTTGTCCATCAGTATTCAACACTAGCAAGCATGGCCCACTCCCTAAACACCTGCTCTCAAGACCAACACCATCCCGAGAGAAGCAGTTCTCGTCAGCTCTGGCCCTAAGTTCTTGAACAAAAGATGACTGAGTCTGAGTGTTTGTGGGTTGCGGCTCTGCTGACCTTGAAGACAGGAATTTAGAGTGCAAGCGGGATTTGTGTGGAGAGAGGGCTCAGGTTGGAGAAAGACAAATTAGTTAATTTGTCAGATTCTTCCACAAAGATAGCATAAACATGATAGATTCGTGAATAGTGAAGTATCATTTCCCAGTAGTGCTGAGTGTCCATTTTTTGCTTCTCTTTTGTGTTCCAATATATTATTTCAGAATATTCACAAATCAGCACGGTATTCATAATATCCAAGCACATGGTGGCTAAGGAATATTTGCCGTATTAAAAAATTCATCTGGACATACTATCCTGAAAAGATGGCCAAAATATATTAAGTTAAAAATAAGGTGCAAAACAGTAAGTACATTATGTTCTTATTTGTGGGGTATTTTTAAAGTTCATATACCTAGAGATATGTACATTTGTACAGTCATAGTAAACTTCTGGATGTTCTGTCTGGAATTTTCTCTTTCTGGGAGTCCAGTGAGAGGAGAGGTTACTCTATTTCATGCTCTTCTGAAGTGTTTGAGTGTTTTTTGTTTTTTTTACTGTGTATAGATTACTTTTTCAATTTAAGAACTTCTTCTATCTAATAAGAAATTCCTAACACAGAGTGAACTTCTTTTTGTGGTTGATCTAGATTTTCTAATTTTTCAATGTTGAACATCCATTGTTAGTACATTCTCAGTAATTCACTTCTAGTGAATTCAGAAAGTTATAAAAGTTTTAGTCACCGGTCACTTCCCCTAACTAATTAGCCCAATGCACTTCTGCAGAATTTCTGTCCCCACAGCTGAGAGTATGTGGGTTTCCAGTTATTCTGGGAAGTAAAGCTACTGTGCAGAGATTGTGTGTGTGTGTGTGTGTGTGTGTGTGTGTGTGTGTGTGTAAGAGAGAGAGAGAGAGAGAGAGAGAGAGAGACAGGCAGAGGGAGACAGAAAAAGAGAGAGAGAGACAAAGAGCCAGCCAGCCAGCCAGCCAGTGATGGAGAGCTTTTGCAATTTCCCTGGAGAGTAAATCCAGGAACGCAGCAAAGATAACACCCTGGGTGTTTCCTCCTGGTGGGTATCTGGAGAATCTTCTGGCGCCATTCTCCTCTGGAAGTCACCAGCCCTAGGCCACTGGGACAGCCTGGAGATGGCTAACAGGAGTGAGGTACAGAAAGGACACAGCCCTGGCAGCCCGTGTGAGATTCACATCAGCCCGTTGGACTGCAGAGGCCCATTCACACAGCTGCCAGTCTGCTAACCTTCCCAGGTTCTAAGCTTCCTGCTCGTCCTGGAGCACCCTGCCAGCCCTCGGGCATTGTGCACAAGATGTCCAAAGCTCTGAAACCAAAGCAAGGAGGTTTCCACAGTCCTGAGTTTCATACCTACAGTTCCAAATGACTCAGCCTTCTATTTAAAAAAAAAATGCCTATTAGCTCTATTTCATTTCATCTCATTCTAAAATCCACTATTTCATTTGGGAAAACAAGACTCTTTTGATCTCTGATTGCCTAGCCATTCATAATTGATAACCTGCCTTTGGAAAACAGAAAAAAAAGTCACCATTAGCTGTTCCATTTGATATGCCCCAGAGCTTCAATTATGGAAGCCCCACTAGTTGAATAGAATTTATTCCAATGAGGCAAATCAATAAGAGAGGAGAGGGGTGGGTTGGGGAAGAACAAGAGAAAGAAAGAGACGTAAATGGAGACAGAGACTAGAGTCCAGCATATAGGCACAGAGAGGAAGAGAGAGAGAGAGAGAGAGGATGAATTCTTCAAACTTCCAACAGCCCAAGCATCACCCAAGGTTTTTTAGCACATTCCTAGTTGTTTTCTAAATTCAAGTTTGGTAAAATTCCCCTGGCACTTCCCACCGATGAAAATAGGAAGACGTGCTCCCTTTTTCTGACAGTGACCTTTCCAGCATGCATATTCATGATTTTAAAGGCTTCAGCACCCAGCAACCTTTAGAGCAAGCAATACGGGGAGAGTCGCTACACACTTAAGGAGGCTTAAGTTATGAAAGCCTATGTGTAAGGCAGGTGAGACTGGGGGAAAGGAAGGTCGTTCATGCGGCGTACGGAAAAAACCTGGGAACAAGTTCAAAGGCAATACACTTCACTACCAAGAACTTTGAGGCAATCCGCTCTTCTTAAAAGAAGCTCTGTTACTATGTCATTTATATGTGTCTTCGCTGCAACATCACTACTCAAGAAATATGTGTATCGTATTCAATCATGTCAGCTCTGGCAGCAGTGGAATGCTTAAGGTATTTTTTCTGGAATATTCTATTGCAATATAAACACAATACTACGCGCACACACACACACTCATAGGTACCCAAAAGCCCCAACAAGGTGATTGTCCATATCCAATTTTGTGTATAGAGGCTCAGTAGGGAAGGGATAGGGAAGAACGTTGGAATTCAACCCCCACAAAGGACAGCTTGCAGTTCCCTGCTGCAGCATCTACTTAAATCTTTTTTTTTTTAATTTTTTTAATGGTTTTTTTTTTAATTTATTTTTGAGACAGAGAGAGACAGAGCATGACCAGGGGAAGGTCAAAGAGAGAGGGAGACACAGAATCTGAAGCAGGCTCCAGGCTCTGAGCTGTCAGCACAGAGCCCCGACGCGGGGCTCAAACTCACAGACTATGAGATCATGACCTGAGCTGAAGTCAGACACTTAACTGACTGAGCCACCCGGGCGCCCCAGCATCTACTTAATTCTTATCAATTTGCTTTGAAAAGCCTGACACAGGCACTTTTGAGCCCTCAACAGAGGTGACTGCCGCTCTCCTCAGAAAATTTGATCAGCAAGCTACTTGCTGAATTCAAAGCCCAAATCCCTTAATCGTGGGTAACACGTTTCCAAATAATGATACCACCTGGAAATCGTACAGCACTTTACATTTTCAAAGTGCCTTCACCAGCACGGTCCCCCAGTGCTGGCAGCCACGCAGAGCAGCGAAGAGGAAGCCAGAAGAGGCGATCATGTGCCCAAAGTTGTGCACGTGGGAAGCGATGTCCCAAATCTACACTGTGGTTGAATCAGGGATAAACTCCCAACTCCAGGAATCATTTTGCAATGCCCTGGAAACCTTCCCCATTACTAAGCCTCATGTTTCAACGTCCTTACTTTGCTGTAATGACATCACTCACTATCTCCCAGCTCAGGGCCTTTGCAGCTCCCTCTGCCTGGAATGTTCCTCCCTAGGAATAGGCAATTCTTTCTCATTACTCACATCTTGTTTTCCATGTCACCTCCTCAGAGAAGTCTTCCCTGACTACTCTTGCTAGGAGACGAGACTTCATGGTCACATCCCTTGCTTCATTGGCTACACAGAACTTAGCACTCTCTGAAATTACTGTCTATATTGATGATCTGATTAATCACCTGCTCCCCTACAAGAACCATAAGGACAGGAACCTTGTTTCGCTCATTCGCCACTGTATCCCATGTGCCTAGAACAGTGCCTGCTACAAGTAGGTGCCCCAAAATATTTTCTGAGTGGTGAAACTCTTTCATTAATACTCATAAACCACCTCGTAAAACAGATAGGAAAGTGTTAATGTTCCCATTTTACAAATGAGGAAACTGAGGCCCAGAGTGGTTAAGTGTCGTGTCCAAGATGACACAGCTAGAAAGTGACAGAGCTGGGAAAAGAACCTGGATCTCTGACATCAAGTTCAATGCTGCCTGCACTATCTAACTCTTTTTACACTGAAAGCTTGGAGAATAAGAAATTCTTATTAATCAAGAATTACTTTATATGTCATTCATTCCCTCAACGGGAAATGCTGAGCATTTCCTAAGTCCAAGAAGTATGTTAAACACTATGGGAGATAAAAGGACATAGACAAGATATCGTCCCTGCCTTCAAGAAACTTACCATCTTCTAAGGAAGTGAAAATAAGCACACAAGGGTCAGTAAAATAAAAGAGAAAGTTTTAAGTACTGTCTATGGACTAAATTGCATACCCCTACCCAAAATTCATATGTGGAAGCCTGAACCCACAGCACCTCAGATTGTAACCTTATTTGGAGATAGGGCCTTCAGAGAGGTGATTAGGTTAAAATGAGGCCATTAGAGCGGGCCCTGTCCTATAGGACTGGTGTCCTTAGAAGAGGAACAGACACCAGGGAAGCATAGGCACAGAGACAGGGCCAGGCAAGGATACAGAAAGAGGGAGGCTATCTGCGAGCCCAAGAGAAAGGCCTCCAGAGAACTGTGGTACTTTGTTATGGCAGCAAGAATTGACTACTACAAATGCCTTAGTGGAGATAAAGAAAAAGCTCAGAGGCCAGTGAAAATGGCCAGCTAAGAAGTTCTGGTAGCTGTAGACATTCTCCGGCTCATGGTGGCATAAAAACCAATCTCTGCCTCACAGCCATCTTCTTGCTGGGTCTCCGCATCTTCGTGTGGCTTTCTGTTCTCTGTGCCTCACTTTCCTCTCCTTCCTAGGGCAGCAGTCACAGTGGATTCACAGCCTGCTCTGCTTCCACATGACCTCATCATAACTGGACAAATCACATCTACAACAAAACAAAACTATGCCCGAAAAACATCACATTCTGACCAACTGGTGGTCAGGACTTCACTGTGTCTTTCAGGAGAACACAATTCAACCCATAACAAGTGGCTGGTTCAATCTTATCCAAGAAGACTTTTTTCTAGAACTTTTTCTGGAAATAAGAAGAAAAACTAAACCTTATCCCCACAAGGTTTGATGTAAAAATTATATAAACCTGAAGCTATCAGGGCCCATAATCATTGGAGAGGGACTGGCAAAAAGCAGGCCTAAGGAAGGAGAGATGGAACAAGTCCTCATGGTGTTCTCTGAGCCCCTGGATCCAACCCTACCTGATGTTGGTCTCTCCAGTGATGCAGAAAATCTATTATATACATATTATCTATTACGTTCTCTGTGTTCATTGACCCAGTCTAATTGGATAGATAGCTTAGAACCAATAGCCCCAACTAAACAGAGAAACTAGAACCAGTAAGATTTGACAAGTATATGACAACACTAAGAAGAAAGGCAAAGCTGCCTCCAAACCTGAGTCATGGGGAGGAAGTAGAGATAATGATAGACAAATGGAAGTCTATAAAGAAAGCAGGTTTTGGAAGGAAAATAATAAAGTTAGTTTTGGATTCCATGAGCTTAATATTTTAGGGTGTCACGAATGGGGCTATATTCTCTAGGACACAGGAAGCAGAAGAACAGGAGCCAGGAGAGGAACATCATTACCTGTCATAAATGTGATTTGTGCTAACACAGAGGGATATGTCAGAGTTCAGGGAAGGAAATAGATCACTCTAGGTACGTCAAGCAGAAAGAGGTTTAATGCAGGGAATTAAGTACTCACGGGGGAAGAAAGGCTTTGGAAGGCTAGAAGAGGCAGAAGTCAGGGCTCTCCCAGGGACTATAGAGCTCAAGGACATGCTACCAGAGCTGCGGTCCCAGAGTCAGGAACCTGCTGCTGTCACTGCGCCCTAAAGTCCTGAAGGCTGCTGGCCAGCCATGGGAATACTGAATCCAGTCACCACGGCGACCCCTTAACACATCTCTACCACCTGTGCAAAGGCAACTAATTGGTGGAACTTACCTTGCATTTGGAATCCTCGTTGCAAGGAAGCTCAGTTAGCTTTCTAGCTTGTCCAGATAGAAGGAAGAAGAAGTGGCAGCAGAGAAGGACAAGTCACGGACACACACTACGAGAAACCAGGTAAAGGAAAAACTAATTGCATGCGTGATCACTGTACAGGCTTCAACAAGCGCCTGCAGATGCCGAGTCTCAGTTTCCCCATCTCCAAAATGAGGCGGCTGATGTATGGGATTTGTAAGGGTGTCTTCAGCCCAGCTATTTCATAGAACTGTGAGAGACACCCTGGCCCTGACCCAGAGAGAAACAATTTTCTTCCCAGGAGTATTATCTTCCCAGCCGACAGGCCAGCCCCGCACATTTGAACATAATCATTAAACACCTAGCAAGAAGTGCCGTCCCACATACAGTTTAATAATTCACATTCCAATCCAATTACTGCGAGTTTCATAAACAAGGGCTTATTAGAATACAGTTGTTTCCTCTGAACAAGCGGCGTTTTTAGAAGGGAAATTACAATGATTATCTTCAAGATACAGGCATGAATAATATAATCATTCCTCCTCTCTCCTTGTTTTTATCGTTCCCTTCCATGCTGTCTTAGATGGGAGGCTCAATGCAGCCACCTCTCCCACTCTGGACACTTGCCTCCCTTGGCATGAGGTCGTCTTCATCAAAATGCATCCATCCTGGGTCTTACAGGGGCTTAGAGGTTTGCTAAGGGTTCTACTTCCCACTTATTCATCTCTGACTTACTATTGCATGTGAAGTTGGAGGGAGTTTGGTGGGGAGGCAAGCAGCAGACAGACAGTGAGGTGACTATAAGGCTCTGGGCATTTGTGACTTCTGGGTCTTGAATCCCCATCTCTAAAATAAGAGGATTGGTTTAGACCAGGAATTCTTAAGCTGGGTACATGGGCAAGGTCCAAGGAATTTAAGAATAAGCCTAAATTATATACAGTAAGTCATATGCTTAAGGGACATCCATGTCCCCAGTTTCTATTTAGAAAATAATGTGGTCCCAGGGATACTGATTCCAGATCAGGACTTGTCCGTGGCAGGACAAGTGATCTAGCTAAGCCAATCAGTGCTCTCTATTTCCTGGCCAGGATAGACGAACTATATACCTAAACCTTACAATCACATCAAATCTTACAACATTTGCTGGGAATACTGAAACAGAGACACTCTTTCCAGCTAGATGAGAACAAGAAAGAATGAAGTACCAGGAACTCCCACGAGCCATCTTGGAACCCACACGGTAGCCAGTCCTAGGATGAGGCTGACACTGTAGGAGACTGAGCATAGAGACAGAAGAAAGGAGGGTCACCTGGATAGCCCAGTCAGTTAAGCGTCTGACTTTGGCTCAGGTCATGATCTCATGGTCCGGGAGTTCAAGCCCCACTCAGAGCTTGACAGCTCAGAGCCTGGATCCTGATTTGGATTTTGTGTCTCCCCCTCTGTTCCCCTCCCCAACTCATTCTCATTCTCTTTCTTTCTTTTTTTTTTTTAAATTAAAAAAAGAAACAGAAGAAATGAGAGTCTTAGTGAAATTCTTGAATTGCTGGATCAAGCTTCACCTGATATCCCTAAAGTTTCAGTTACATGAACCTCTACTATTTCAGCTGCTTTCTATAGGGCTTTCTGTAACATGAAATTAAAAGCAATTTCAATGACAGTACATTCGTATCTGAGATGTTCTGAGGAGAGAAGCCATAGTCTCTAGGAAATCTTCAAAAAACTTTTTAATCCTTTAACTAGGAAAATCTCAGTACAAGAAACTAGGAAAATTTAGTACTATGAATACCATTAGCGCTCTGTAATCTTACGAACCTATGAAGTTCAAAATTGTTGGCTTAACTGCTAATATGATAATGTATAACCCTTGCCATTGTAAAAAAGTAGTTACATTTTTTAATAAAGTTGAGTTTTTCCAATACAAAAAAAAAAATGCATGCTTATTACAGAAAATTTGTAAACTATAGCGGAAAAATAAACAGAAAGGCAACCATTGTTAATATTTTGGAAATTTCCTCTCAATGTTTTCATTTTTCTGTGTATAATCTTTGAGAGGTTTTAATATAGCTGAGTTCAAACTGTATGTGCAATTTTGTATCATGCTTTTTTCACCTGACATTATCACATAATTCCTACATCATTACAAACACTTTGTAAATAGCCTTTTTTAAGTGGCTTCTTAACATTCTGTTGAATGGATATTCTAGAATTTATTTTACCATTCCCCAAGCATTAGACAAAATGAGGATGTTTCCAGGTTTTGCTTTTGTTTGCTTGCTTGGTTATTTTGCTATTTTATTTCCTTTTTTAACAAATGGCTCCTTGCGGAATGGAAAGGAAAGAGGCAGCACCCCTGGCCATCACCATGTCAGATCACATAAGAAAGGCGGTAGGAGTACCATCTAGACATGGAGGAAGCCTCTGCCTTTCCATGGAGATAACTCACGGCGACTGTATCTACCCACTGTTAAGCCGCCTCTATCCTTCTGATGACTTCTATCAGGAAGGAGAATTGCTAGAAGGCCTCTTTCCACCTGGAGGGTGAGTGCCTGCCATGATTGTTGGGCTTGGGAAGGAGCCCTCCATGAGAGCCAGCGCCCCTCTGTGTCCCTTCAAGTGGCAAGTTTAGCAGGGGAGGCCCCTGTCTGGGCAGCCCGGCCATTATCTGCCTGTCTATGACAGCGTGTGAAGTCTCATTCTGGGATTCAGCCGTATGAAGCCCCTTTATTCTCCAAAATCAGTTTAATTGGTATAAAGGTGATATTTTGGTCTTCTTAGGTTGTCTTATTATTTCACTGGCGTAGGACTCAGGCAGGGAAGGATGCTATTTATCAGATGCCTTCCAAACCACGGCTAAGACAATAATATCCTCCACTGTTGCTGCATCACTTCTCCCCACCCCACAAGTCAGCTGTTGGGGGTTGGGATTCTGTTTAGAGCACATGGCTCAAGGCACAACTTCTTGCCACCACTGGATCTTAGCAATCAATACTATGCTTGGGCAGACACAAAGATGATAGAATTATTACTTATAATAGCCACTACCATTTATCAAGCAGTGATAATGTACCGTGCGCTGTGTTAAACGCCTTACACCATTCATGCTAACAAACCCTACGAAGTAGATATCACCTCCCTTTTGTAAGAGAGGAAACTGAGGCCCAGAGAGGGGCTGTAACATCTGGATTCACACTGTCGGTGGTGGCCAGATTCACAGTTAGACTAAGGGTCCTGAAAGCCTGTGCTCCTAACCTCTCAGCTCTGGTGAAGCTCCTCTGAGGAGAGGTAGGAAGGGCAGACAGAGGGAGTGAGGACCCCCACACTCCCACACCACTCAGCTCAGGTGATGCCACCAGACTTGGAGTCCAGCCAGAGTCTTTATCTTTCAGGAGGCCACCTCAACAGCATCAATGGGGTCACAAGGGACCCGGGTGGAGAGGGGGTGTTTTGGGCTTCTGTGTTTTTAGACAAAATTCACATGACATTAAACGCACCATCTTAAAGTGTACAATTCAGTGGCAGTTAGTACGTTCGCAATAGTTCCGGAACATTTTTATCACCCTAAAAAGAAACCCTATTAAGCATTCACTTCCCATTCCCCCCTCACCTCAGCCTCTGGTGATCACTGATCTGCCTTCCATCCCCATAGATTTACCTATTCTGAATATTTCACACAAATGAAATCACCTGTAGGAGATTTCTCATGGGTGACAGCAGCTCTCACAAGTTATTCATTTTTGTAGATAAGGGAGAAGTCCTCAAAGCACACGGTGGAAAGAATTCTTTCACCGGCCATCTTGTCTTCCTACTTTGCCATGGTGCTGCCTCTTGGCTATTCTCTCCTCGACTATCCACCCACCTTCTCCCCCATCCTCCCCTTCACATTCCCTCTAAAAATCCTTCCCAATCAATGAGCCAGGGATTGTGCTTCCTTCTAAGCAGATAACCTGAGAAATCCAATGATTTGATCCTTTTTCCCTTGGCTCAAGAGGGTCAAGACCAAATAGCACTGATTTTTTATTGGAGTGCAGCAGTTCAAATACAACTTTTAGCCTGGGCTCTTACAGGAGTCCTCAGTCCATGAGCTCACAGGTGAACTGTCACCTCCCTCCACCTCCACCCCCACTTGCCTTCCCTCCTGGCACAGGAGCCCTGAAAACTGTGTACATCTTTATAATGTGTCACCTCTTCTTTCGAGATGAATGCTAGTTCTTTCCATAGTGCTACAGCAGAGAGCAGTAAGACTCATTTATCAAGCCCACCTGGGAATGTTTTCCCTTCTGGTTGGAAAAAGGAAGAGAACCTCAAAGCTGCCCAAAATGATAGGCCAGAGTGCAGAATGGGAGAGGCAGAGAAGGAATGACTGATGGAGAGGAAGGACCAATGAGGTCAACAGGGGGTAGAGGGATTCTGTTATGAGAAGGGGCTCCTACACATCTCAAGACCATCCTGCAGAAACATGAATTAAGACAGAGACCACCTGCTGTCTCTGGGAAATATGGGCACAAGACACACCCCCTAACAATATTCCCCTCGTCCTCACCTGACTTGAAGAAAGAGGCATGCACCAAGGGCTTACAAAACCCAACAGTTTCCTGAGTCAGTGTCCATTTTCTCTGTGTCTCAGCCCAACAAGAAAATACCTATATTCACATGACAGGGAAAGGGAAGGGGAAGGGGGGAGACTTAACAGGACAAGTGGGGCACATGACACAAAACAGCCCTTGCCATCTATCCTACCGTGACCCCTCCTGTCTTTTCTGAGCATGCTCCTAGGATTCTGTGATCCTGAATATCCACTCATGATCGTGAAGATTCCTAGCTCTCATTAATCTCAGTACTTGGGCTTACCACCCAACCCACACACACACACACACGCACACACCCCTCCAGCATCACTAAGTCAGTAGGTAAATGTTCTATCCGTAAATAAGGAAATGAATGTTCTATAGCTACCAATCCTAATCGTGGATGCTCAAATGGGAGCCCAGAACCCTCCCCCACCCCTACTGATTCCCTCTGTGTTAGATTCCTAGGTCTGCCATAACAAATTACCACAACCTCGGTGGCTTAAAACAACATAAACTGGTCGCCTCATAGTTCTGGAGGCTAGAGATCCAAAATCAAAGTGTTGCCAGGGCCATCCTCCTCTCACAGTCTCTAGGGAAGAATCCTTCTTTGCCTCTTCTAGCTTCTGATGGTTACCAGTAACGCCTGACATTCCTTGGTTCATGGTAGCATCACTACAATTTCTGCCTCTGTCTTCACACAGCATTATCCCCCCGTGTCTGTGGACAAATTTTCCTCTTCTTAAAAGGACAAAAGCCATTGGATTAGGGCTCACATTAGTCCAGTATGATTGCATCTTAACTTGATTATATCTGCAAAAACCCTGTTTCCCAATAAGGTCACATTCACAGGTGGCGGGAGTTTCTTGAACAGATCTTTTGGGGTAACACAGTTCAGCCCACCACATTCTCTAATAAGGATCAAACCAGAGTCCTGTGGCATGTTAGCAATAGAAATATTGTCCTATTATCAGCTCCTGGGGCACCAAAAAGGCATTATCATCAACGCGACAAAATACCAATATTTACCGAGTACTAAGTACCAAGCATTGTACTATTTTACGTGGATTTTTTTTTTAATCCTCGTATTCACCCTATGAAGTAGGAACAACTACCACCCCCATCTTCCAAGGGAGGAAATTGAAGCTTTAGAAAATTAAGTAACTTACCCAAGGAACATAATGATAGATCCAGGATTTGAACCCAACTCTCTCTGACCGCAAAGCCTACCAAATTTCTTCCGTGCTTTACTTTTGGATAAAGCTGTGTGACTTTGAACAAGTAAACGCCCTTCTCTGGGCTTTAGTATCCTTACCTGGAAAAAAAAAAAAAAAAACAGTTCCTGAAGATGTCTAGGGGCTCTTCCTGCTGTGAGTCCACAGCTCTGTGAGTCTTTTCATCCAGGGTAACCACCCACTCTGGCCA
Source organism: Panthera pardus (assembly GCF_024362965.1). Taxonomy (NCBI): domain Eukaryota; kingdom Metazoa; phylum Chordata; class Mammalia; order Carnivora; family Felidae; genus Panthera; species Panthera pardus. The sequence continues at coordinate 46,785,666 of NW_026526765.1, read as the reverse complement.
GCTGATCTACATTTGAAAACCACTGAGTCAATATCCGTTTCCGGCCCCCTCACTGCTGAAGAGCAACCTGACACACTGCAAAGTGGGTTTACACCTGGTTCAAATAAACGGGACTTCAAATACCTTTCCCAAATCCCAACAGTGGGCTCTCAGGGCCTCATCAGACACAGTGATCATTTCCATCCAAATTTATGCTTCAGGAAGAGCCTAACTGACCCACAGGGAAAGACCAGCCCCTCTGGAAACACACATCTTGGCAGCCCTTGGGGAAAAACTCGAATTTCTAATTTGTTTCTTATCAGCAGTGTTCTTCTGGAACTCAGCAAGAACATCAAGTTCGCGATGTCTTTCACTTGACTTAAATGAATATTTCATATTCTAGTTCTATAGAACAGGGTAATGGAAGGTATTCCCTATTTCCTGACTCCCTCCTCCTGGCATTTGCCCATTACTTTTCATTCCATTTTCCAACTAGGCCACATTATGTGGGGCTCTAGACACACCCTGACAGAAGCAAGCAGGGGAAGGGGGTGGGCAATAACGAAAACATTAGGGTCAGTAAGGGAACTGGTGGAAAGATAAAGAACAGTGCTCAGAGCAAGCTAAAGCCAAAGCGATCACAAAATCATAAAATGAATCACATTTATCGTACGCTCCTAGTCTCAGGCACATTTTCTCTTCTGATGCTCCCGGCAGTTATGCGGAGCAGCTGCGTTATGATCCCACTTTGCAGATGCAAAAAACCAAGGCTCAGCTGGTAAATGAGAGTCAGGACCAGGTGTGGCTGGTTCCAAAGCCTCTTTCCTCTACACCCCGGGGCCCCGAGGATCACAAAGAATAAAACAGTCACCTCCCTCTTCGTAGAGTTTACATTGCTGTTGCTGTTGCAGCTGCCAACTTCCAACAGCAAGTACTCTTTTTATTTTTTTTTTCATGGAGGAGGAGACTAGATTTTATTCTAATGATGCCAAAAACAAGAAGACTGCCTCAGATCTGGAGTCTTGGACAGAATCAATGCTTGGGAAGAATGCAGGAGGAAGAGGTGAAAGCAGCCCTCATCCTTGGTCCTGCTCGCTCTCGCTCCTGCTAAAATGTCAGAACCAAGGGCTCAATGGTTCCTGCAGTCTCCCAAAGCTGCAAGACCGTCCTCCTCGGAGCTGCCCCCCATCCCTCCTCCCAGCAAGCACTCAAGTCACACAGACCTAGATTCCAACCCCAGCTCTCAGAGCCTCCCTCATCTGTAAGATGAGGGTGATATTAGTACCTAGACATCTTGAGTCCCACTATTTCTCCCTCCCTTCACCCTACAGCCCTATCAAGCTCGGTCCCCTGCAACAGGCACCTAACTCATCTCCCTTCTCCTACTCTTGTTCCCTAGAGCCACCTTGTCCGCCCAGCAGGCACAGTGATCTTTTTAAAATATAAATTAAATCACACAACTGTCTTGCTCAAAACCCTCCAGTGCCTTCTGATAATTCTTAGAATTAAAAAAATATATATTTGGCATGGCCTTCAAGGCCCTCCCTTTCCAACCCTCCCTACCTCTCCCCCTGCATCCCTCCATGGCACCACATGGGCCTTCTGGTTCCTGAAACGTGCCAAGGTCATTAGCATCTTTGCACTAGTTTGTCCCTCTGGCCAGCACGCTCTTCCCCAGGGCTTCACGTGCTTCCTCCCTCATTTCATTCAGGACTTTCTCAAAAGTCCTTTCTCCAGAGAAGCTTCTCTTACCTCTCCCATTTAAAAAGCAGCTTTCCAGGGAAGCCTGGGTGGCTCAGTTGGGTGAGCACCTGACTCTTGATTTCGGCTCGGGCCGTGATCTCTCAGTTCGTAGCATCGAGCCCTGTGTTGGAATCTGCACAGATAGTGTGGAGCCTGCTTGGGATAGTCTCTCTGCCCCTCCTCACTCCTGCTCGCTCGCTTGCTCTCTCTCAAAATAAATAAGTAAACATTAAAAGAAAATAAAAAGCAGCTTTCCTATCACACTTTAGAATTTTACTTGCCTTATTTTTCCCCATAACATTTATTACTACTGGAAACTCTACACGTGTTTAAATTGTTATTATCTGTCTTTTCCACTAAAATATATACTCCCTGACAGCAGGAGCCTTCCCTATTTTATTTATCCAATACTTGTCATACAGTAGGTGCTTAATAAATATTAGTAGAATGAATGAATAAATGAGACTGTATAAGTCTGGGCAAAGACTGCGAGTTGTCCCCAATATCCATTCTCCCCTTCTTCCTTTTAGTAATTAAAACTCCAGGTTGTAGTCGGACACAATACTGCCCCCCAAAAGGCTCAATATCCCAGACTCTCTTGAAACTAGATGTGTCTATATGACTAGGTTCTTGCCAATTAAGATTTCCAGATAAGATGCCCAGTTAAATATGAGTATCAGACAAACAACCAACAATTTGGGGATAAGTGTCTCCCAAATTAAAAGTTCAGTAATCGTGCAACATTATTCACAATAGCCAAAATATGCAAGCAGCCCAAGTGTCCATCAATAGATGAATGGATAAAGATGTCAAACACACACACACACACACACACAGAGGAATATTATTCAGCCATAAAAAATGAAATCTTGCCATTCGCAACAACATGGATGGATCTAGAGAGTATAATGCTAAGTGAAAGAAGTCAGAAAAAGACAATACCATATGATTTCACTCATACGTGGAATTTAAGAAACAAAACAAATGAACAAAGTAAAAAGAGAGAGAGAGAGAGACAAACCAGAAAACACACTCAGCTATAGAGAACAAAATGGTGGTTACCAGAAGGGAGGTAGGTGGGGTTTGGGGTGAAATAGGTGAAGGGGATTAAGAGTACATTCACCATGACGAGCACTGAGTAATGTACAGAACTATTGAATCATTATATTGTACACCTGAAACCCATACAACACTGTATGTTGACTATACTGGAATTCAAATAAAAATTAAATTAAAAAAATTTTTAAGTCCAATAATTGCTTTAGTATAAATATGTCCCATTCAATAAAAAAAATTATCAATTGTGTCAAAACCAAACACAAGCAAAGACAGTACTTAAAAACTCCCTGAGCAAAACCAGTCATACAAGCAAAGCTTAATTGAGCTTACTTTGCAAGACAAGCAAGGCTACCTTGACCTGGGTCACTTCTGGCTCTATACCTCTGAAAATCATAAGCAAAAGTTAAATTGTTCCCCCAAGATGGGTGTGAGGTATCCACTAACCAATTTCCCATCATTTAAGAACTTTTTAATTTTGGAACCCATCACTGTGAACACAGAACCGTCACTGCCTCCACTCTATACAAGTTGCTTCCTAACAACATACGTCTGAGTTTCAGTCCACGTTTTGGTTTAAGGGCTCCTGGTTTGGAAACTATCTTTTTGGTAGGTGCACAGTAAACTTTTACGAAACACTACTTCAGTGGTTCATTCGTTTTACTTCTGTTAAACCTTAAAGAAAGTAATGTCTACAACTCCAAGGTCACAGCCTTAAAACTAAGGACATGTCCTCACTTACCACTCCCCTTCCTGCCGGCTTCAACACCATCATAAGGGGCAGTGTGAGTCACCTGTGACTCAGTGGACCAGCACAGCATTCAAGGATGTGGCGAAGCAGAGAATGGAAGGAGCCCCCGGGGCCGGGGCACATGTGATGGAACAGGGCCATTCTACTTTCCAGGCCTGCCTCCTGGCTCGGACTTGTACATGAAAGGAAAACTACCTTCTACCTTATTAAGCCTCTGTTAGCTTCTTCACCACTAAAGCAGCTGAACCAGTATCTGAACAAATGCCAAATTATAAATTGTGCAAAATTATCTCAGAAAGCCTTAATAAATGTGCATTTCTCATGTCCTCACTAACAGAGTTGCCCCTCATTACCAAATTTCACAGCTCTGGTTTGAAGGACATTGGCATCTTTGTCCTTCTTTGGCACTCCTGAAGCCGTCGTTGTTTCCAAGCGCCGGGGTGGGGCCGTGGGAACTTGGCTGCCAGCAGAGGCTGGGTGCCCTGTTGGCCTCCGAGGAGAGGGGCTCAAATCAATGTTGGGGGAACAGAAGACCTTCTTGGTCCCTTTGGCTAATTTGGCCAAATTAACCAAAGGGACCAAGAAGGTCTTCTGTTCCCCCAACATTGATTCCCAGCTGCCTGGAGATGCTCTTGAAATACTGTCATCTATGGGGTGCCTAGGTGGCTCAGTTGGTTAAGCGTCCAACTTAGGCTCAAGTTGTGATCTCATAGTTCGTGAGTTTGAGCCCCGCATTGGGCTCTGTGCTGACAGCTCAGACCCTGGAGCCTGCTTCCGATTCTGTGTCTCCCTCTCTCTCTCTGCCCCTCCCCTGCTTGTGCTCTGTCTCTCTCTCTCTCTCAAAAATAAATAAATATTTTTTAAAAAAATTTTTAATAAAAAAGAAATACTGTCATCTATGGAAACCCAGGGAGAAGAGAAGGAACCCAAAGTCCTTCTGCACTGGGGCTACCCTGGCTCAGCCTCGGTCACTGGCCCAAGGCAGGGAGGAGCCTCTGTGGCCTCTGGGAAGTTCTTCCCTCCACCCCCACCTGGAGCACACTTCCCCACACCTTCCCATGGCTGGTCCTCTCCCTTCATTCAGGTCTGCTCCTTCATTCAGGACTCCCTTCATTCAGTGTCCCCTCTGAGGAGCCCTTCCCTGACCAGTCCTTCTAAAGAGAAGCCCCTGCCACCCTCCAGCTCCGGGCCTGGCATTGTTTTTCTCTCCGCACCTATCATTTCTTCTTTCTTGTTTCCCAAGTACCAGTTATCTTTTACTGGAGGTTAATTCTGAATCAGGATATGAAAGGATTCAAGGGTGCCAGGCAAAGGTCACAGTTAGGAATGCCGAATGTGCCTCCACCCCGGGCCCCCTTCAGTGGTACTTGCATCACCCCTCACGTTTGTGTTCCTTGTAACCATGACAGTAGTTGAAAAGCACATAAACTGCCTGCACCATAGGAATCCCAGCAACGCCCCTTTCATCACACTGACGAACTTTGAAACGCTCAGCAATGCCTATAGGGGTGAAATCCCGCCTCAGCATCCAGCGTGGCAGCTCTCCTAGCTTCACATCCACGAGCTTCTTCTCCTTCGCTGGTATGGATGACGCCATCTTGGAGTCCTGGGTGTCCGCCATCCAGCATCTAGCTTGTTATACTGGTTTACTGTCTGCCTTGCCCACTGAAAGGCAAGCTCTGTGAAGCCAGGCGAGCTGCCTCTCGTTCACGGCTGCATCCCCAGCGCCTCAAAGGGTGCCTGGCAATGAGGCGTTGCTAGATAAACATCTTTTAATGAACTAATAAAGATAGCTATGGGTATAGATAGAGCTACAGATATGGATGCAGACCCAGGCATAGATATATCAGTGTCACTGACGAGTCAGATTTTACCAATGGCTTCCTTGCAAAGAGTGACCAGAAAAGTGATGAAACCTCCGTGGGCATAATGTTGCTGACGCCTCACCAGAGAAAACGCAGCCTTTTAGCAGAAGGCTTGCCTCCTGGTTGACTTGGGACCCTCTGCTGGGCAGATCGGCAGAACGTCAGCACTAAAGGAATCTGAGCTCCAAGCCCCTGGTGGGGAAACAGAGCCCAGAGAGGGGATGGGGCCACGTGGACAGGAGAAACTGAGGCCTGCAAAGCCTTGCCTCCTTGAGAAAGCACCTTCACCTCCTTTTGTTAATTTGCTCCACACGACAGTTCTACTGGGCATGTGGTGGCAATATTGGTAGCATTATCATTGGAGCCAAACATGGTTTAGTCGCCTCCTGAACTGCGCATTTAAAAGTGGGCAAGGTGGTAAATTTTATGTTCTGGGTATTTTACTACAATTAAAAACAAAAAGGATATACATACAGTTTTTAGCCACAACTTTATTTTGCGCATGAAGCAAATAAAGCTCAGAGAGGCTGTGACTTAGAACAATCACACAGCTAGGGATTGAAGAAGCTAGCTTAATGTCGGGACTTCAGAGTCCAGCGCTGGCCCTCCTCCACAAGGGAGAGGGAACCATCACTCCCCAAACATGCCAAGAACCGACCTCAAGCTAGAAGATCAGGGCCCCGAGCTTTCCAAGGAGCATCCTAATGTGCTTAGATCTGTCACAGCCATTCACACAGCTCCGCTGCAGAGACCCACCTCTTCCATGATACCCGCGCCGAGGGGTGGCTGATCCAACAGACAACAGCTCAATACAGATCGTGTGTCATTTACTCTCATTTTGTGATGATTAATTTGCTCGGGGACCAAGAGAGTTCAGTGGTTACATTAACATGCAAAGAAAAATTAAACATTTATGCATCCGTTATCTCTTTGTTCCTAGACGGATAAGTCCCGTCAGTGTCTGCAAGAGATATTCTCACTGACATTGTTTATCTGGTCCACTTGACTCCAAATTACACTTGAGAAACAAGAACTAACACACCGCGGCATTTCTGTACAGAAGTGGTGACTACAGGGGGCCAGAGATTAAAGAAAAAATATCCAGCCTGAGATTCTACTGTAGCATAAACTCAGTGCAACACGACACAAAGAATCAGGCCCCGTAGCACTGTACTAATCACAGAGCACACTTTCAGTAAGTATTTATTGGCCATTATCTCGGGATCATGAGGATACGTGATCCGTAGTTGGTTTTTACTATATTTCATTAAATACCAGTTGGAGCTTACTGAACACGTATTATGTGCCGGACCCTGTTGCGAGTGTCTGGTGGGGTCTTAACCCATCGAATCTTCACAGGGTGGCCGGGGGAGCAGACAATCTGGCTCCGCTCCCTGCCCTCTCGACCATGACCCTCACTGCCTCTGTCAAGGAGCAGCTGTTATTCCTTTTGTCATCAGAAAAACAAAATATTATTTTTAAAATGATTTAAGATGTTGGGGCTCCCGGGTGGCTCAGCTGGTGAAGCGTCCGACTCTTGATTTCGGCTCAGGTCGTGATCTCTCGGTTTGTGAGACTGAGCCTCGTGTGGGGCTCTGCGCTGACAGCCCCAAGCCTGCTGGGGATTCCCTTTCTCCCTCTCTCTCTGCCTGCCCTGGCAGGCACGTGCTCACTCTCTCTCTCTCTCTCAAAAATAAACAAACTTTAAAAAAATCAAAATTATTTAAGATATTAAATACATATTTGTTGAACGATTATCAACTCCCACCCAAGTCTATAAGAACCTCAAGACTGAGAGATTGAGGTGACTGGGTGGATCAGTCAGTTAAGCATCTGACTCTTGGTTTCGGCTCAGGTCATGATCTCCTAGTTCATGAATTTGAGCCCCGCATAAGTGAGTCAGTCCAGAGTCAGTGCAGAGCCTGCTTGGGATTCTCTCTCTCTCCTTCCCTCTCTGCCCTTCCCCCACTCTTGCATATTCTCTCTCTCTCTCTCTCTCTCTCTCTCAAAATAAATAAACTTAAAAAAAAAAAAAGATTGAGAGATTGACACTTCTTTTATTTCAGATGAACGTTTTTCCTGACAGCAGGTGTTCGGCACTGAGGAAGATGCTACGGGAAATAGAACAGAAGAGGTGATATCTTTCCTTCAGGGCCTTGAAGACATGGAAGGTGAATTCTTTTTGCAAATAGCTGACATTCAATTTAGCATACACCCGTGTGCCCAGTAACAGTGCTAAAAGCGATGCCCACATTAATCCCCACAACACTTAATCCCCACAACAAATCGATGAAATAGGTGTAACTCATATCCCCATTGTGCAAAGGAGGAAACCAAAGCTCAGGGGTCCAAGAAGAAAAGCTGAATAGGCTAACTGCCATATGGCTACCACAGACAACGATTTCCGTCCATTTTTCTCCTCCCAGCTGTCTTAAAAAGCAGGCCACATGATGGGTGCCTGAAACATCCTCGGCAAAGTGAATACCAACTTTTTAATACACTCATGTCACTAAACATCAGTGCATTTACCAGACATTAAACTTTCCATGCACACACTCACAGAGCTAGCCAGTTCTAAAGAATCCCACTCTCTGGGTTTATGGACCTCTTCTTACATCCTCCCCACCAGCCCCTCTTTTCCCACCTTCAGCATTTGAAGACGGGCCTGAAATGGAGAAGACATGCCATTTCCCTGTTCTTGCCTGCTAATTCTCCATTTCAAGATGTTCTATTACACCTGATTAATGGCCTGACAGGGCTCATTCTAGCCCACAACCTTGAGCTTGTAAAATGCACAGGGGAAAATTCACTAACGACCATGTTCATCTTAATGCGTGGTAGGGAATTTTTTTAAGTGAAAAAGGCTCAAGAAGCAGGGGACATTTCAAACAGCCAATTATGAATAACAATTGTTTGATGGCCGAGCGCAGTAGATCTTCCAGCTCATTCGGTTTTCATCTAATTAAATCTTTCATTTCCACAGGCAGCGTATGGTACATGGCTTGTGTTTGCCTCTGTCGGCAGGATATAATCAATAGGAGAAATGTGGATGCATTTCAGCACTTATTAGCAGCTCAATTGGAAGTTGTTTTATTTTAATAACATCCTTGCCTCATTCTGTTCAGGGTAAATCGACAGCTTTGATGAATAATAGACGACAGAAAACTGGTTTATGCTATCCCATTAAGAGGAAGAAATCAGAGAATGAAAGGAGCTGAGAAATTGAAAAACACTTTAAAGCTGAATTTTCTTTGTTACAAAAAAAAAAAAAGAAAAGCAAACAAAAATGCCTTCCACTCACTCTAAAAGATCATCAGACCTGTGTGATTTCAGCTAGATGTACCTCCCAAGACCATGGCGATAAATTCCCTTTCTGAAGCTTTCCACCACTTTTATCCATAGCTCACAGTTAGTTATTCCTGGTTAATTTCCACAGGAGCTGCAATGTGGAGTAGAAAGGGGAGAACCAGGTACAAAATGTCATTTGTTCACCAGAAGTGAATCCAAATGCCCAAAGGCTCCCATCCTCAAAATAGTAGGCACACTGGCAGAGATAGGATGCCGTAACGACAACCACGGAAGTTCCACGACAACGAGGCGTTCACAAGAGTCCGCTGCACAGCAGGGTCAGCAGAATTTGAAGTGATCCAAGGGCCAGAAGACCACTCGATGGAAATCCCACCTGGTACAGCTCACCATTTACTTGATAGTGCCTCATGAATATCTCTCGTCCACAAATCTGAGCATCTTACCACAATGAGATGCCACTTCATACCCATTAGGATAATGATTATCAAAAAAATAAAATAATAAAAAATAGTAATAATAATAAATAGGGGAGCCTGGGTGGCTCAGTTGGTTAAGTGTCCCACTCTTGATCTCGGCTCAGGTCATGATCTCCCGGTTTGCAGGATCAAGCCCCGTGATGGGATCTGTGCCAATAGCCAGGATTCTGCTTGGGATTCTCTCTCCCTCTCCCTCTCTCTCTCTCTCTCTCTGCCCCTCCCCAACTCATGCCCACTCTCTCTCTCTCTCTCAAATAAGCTTTTTTTTTTAAAGTTGAAAAATAAATAAGTAAATAAATAACAAGTGCTGGCAAGGCTGTGGAGAAACTGGCACCCTTGTGCACTGCGGGTAGGAATGTAAAATGGGACAGCCTACAGAGAACAGTTGGGTGGTTTCTCGATATGTTAAATATAAAATTCCCATATGATCCACCAATTCCACTTCTGGGTAGAGAACCCAAAGAAATGAAAGCAGGGACTCCAACGGGTATTTTTACCCTCACGTCCTTGGCAGCCATCTTCACAACAGCCAAGAGGGGGAAGCAACTCAAATATCCATCAATGGATGAATGAATAAATAAAATACGGTGTATACGTGAAACAGAATGATTCGGCCCGAGGTGGAAAATTCTGACACAGGCCACAGCACGGGTGAACCTTGAAGACAGCGCGCAGAGTGAAATAAGCCAGTCACCAAAGGCCAAACCTTGTGCGATTCTACGAGGTTCCGGGGCAGTCGCATTCAAGAGAGACAGACTAGACTGCTGACGGCCAGGAGGTGCCGGAGGGGGGCATGAAGTCCATGAGCAACGGGTACAGTTCCAGGTGAGGAAGAAGGAAGAGTTCTGGAGACGGACGGTAGCGATCGCGGTGGCACACTGGGAACGAGAGCCACAGAAGTGCACACATAACAATGGCTAGGATGGCAAAGGTCGTTAAGTGTATTTTGCCACCATAAAAAAAAAAATCTGAATATTTTAACCCTCAGACAAAGTTGTCCTCAGATAGCAACCTGCTGACACACAGCACATCCGTTCATCCAGTTTGCTCAAGCCCGAGACCTGAGAACCAGCCCTGGCACCTCCTCAAGTCCTGGCCACCCCGGGTCAAGTCTACTGCCTAAATAATGCCCCGTCGGTCTACTTCCTACCGCGCCCTGCCATCCCCCTAGGGGACTGTCCTCTCTTATCTGAATGACCTACTACCTGGGGCTCTGGCCAGCCCAGGCCCCGTCCCCACCAGGCCACTCTCCACCAGCAACGAGACTGAGCTTTTACAGACATAAACCACGTCCTGCCGCTGCTCAGCTCTGAAGCTGCCCCCCCAGCCCCCCCCCCCCCCCCGGCACTTAGAACCAAATCTGGGCCCCTCCCCAAGCCTACAGAAGCCCTGGAGCCAGGGGACCCCTCCCTTGTGTCACAGTCTCCCTCACTCAGTACCTCTGTGCCTCTCCTACACAATGCACTTCCGCTAGCTCCCCAAAACTCATGAGGCTCCATCGTAGTGCAGGGCCCTTGCCCGCGGCACCCCTTTGGCTGGGAACATTCTTCCCTCGTGGTTCACCTGGCCAAGCATTCCTTTGACTTCGGGCCTCGACATAACGGCATACTCAAGAGTCCTTCACAGATGCCACGTCTTCAAGAGCCCCCTGCTCACCTCTCGTGTGCTCTCTTCTTTGCCCCTGTGGCACTTTCACACGTCTGGATTTGTATACTCCTCCCTGACCGGGGGCCCGTCAGATCCCCAAGGGCAGCGCCCAGGTGTGTCTTAATCAGTATTCCCAGCACTCAGTAGGCTATCCAGCACCTAGTAGGTACTCATTGGTCAGATGAATGAAGAAGTAAAGGAAGGCATGTTCTGTGAAGTCACACACAGTGAGCCCCAGACACCCTGCATCTCGCCCAGACAGCCTCCACCTTTCACTTCCGTAGATGGCCCGACAAGCCCTTGCGCCGTGACCTAAAACCTGCTGTACCTAACGCTGACCCATATACTCACTTACACCCGCTTGGCTCGGACACACACACCCAAAGGCCCGCGCGCGAAAGGGCCCTGCTTCTCCCGAGAAGGGGAGAAGAGCGACGCCTGTCGAAGACAGGATGATCGCTTGAGTTGTTCCTGCGATGATATAATTTCGTTGACAAGTGCCACGCAGCTGTTCCTGCTTTTTGGTTTTCAACGGCATGCTTCCTGCCGTATTAGCGAATTCCTGGAAACAACGTGAGACGGGCGACCTAGATGGAATGGAAAATTGGGTCTGTAGTTATCGAGTCCCCCCAGAGCAGTCCCGATCCCTTACCTCAGCAGTCACGAGAAAGCCACGGCTCCCTCACGGGTCTTCCCCCCTTTGGCAAGCCATCTTCCCCCAGGTGACCCTCCAACAAATAGTAACTTGGCTAATGACCAATGCTACAGTGATTATTATTGTTATTATGGACTCTATTTTATTCTCATTTAATTAGTAATTATTTTAAATTACATGGCTGAAGAGCTGCTACAATGGGTGTTTCCTGGCAGCCAAGAGCTAATTCTCCATCAATGCAGAAATATGGGCTATTTTGAGTTCAGCCCCTGGAAGCTGTAGTGATGAACGCCTCTCAGTGCCATATGGCATAGTCTAAACCTAGTGCCTCTTACAACAATAGTTTCTATTACCGTTAAGGAGAAATATGTAAAAACTGTTTTCTCTCCAAACAGAGCTCCATGCTGGCAAGCCCTTGAGTATCTGAGAGAAGGAAACCAAACAATCCTGTCACACGTATCAGTGCTAGCTCCTTTTGGGGGTTGCCTCAGGGGCCAGGTTTACAGCTAACATTCAGTGGGCTATAAAATGCACACATCTTCTGTTGCAGGTGACGGCCTCACGGATCCAGTGACAAACCAGCGGTGAAATTCGAAACCCGCAAGGATAAACAGTTAGGGGGTGCACATGAAACAGCCTGGGTAGCATTGTTTGCATTCCAAACATTTATTCTATAAATAAATATGCTCTCTTCAAATCACCGAACACAGAGGGGAACATAAGATAAACCTGGACCATCTCTTTGTGTCAGAAAGCGAGAACATGCCCAAACAATGAAGAAGAAATGTCAACGGGACACAAGAACCAATTTGAAGTGGCTTCCACTGACTAAATCTGAGAAATATTGAGCATTAAAATAAATAATGGGGGCGCCTGGGTGGCTCAGTCGGCTGAGTGTCCGACTCCGGCTCAGGTCATGATCTCATGGGTCGTGAGTTCGAGCCCCGCATCGGACTCTGAGCTGACAAGCTCAGAGCCTGGAGCCTGCTTTGGATTCTGTGTCTCCCTCTGTCTCTGTCCCTCCCCCACTCACGCTCTGTCTCTGTATCTCTCAAAAATAAAATAAAACATTTAAAAAAATTAAAAAAAAAATTCTTTTACTCTCTTCCTAGGCCCCCTGCCCTGGTCCCATGCTCTCACTCTGTCTTTCTAAATAAATAAATAAATAAATAAATAAATAAATAAAATTTAAAAATAAATAAATAAGTCATGATCGTAACAGCTTATAACCCATTGGGTATAGTAGTACCCATGAATCTATACTGATAGAAATTGATGAATAAATGAGAAGAGAAAGCTCTTTATAGCAGAGAGATAATGAATAAATGCAGAAGAAATGATGATGGCATTAGAAAAATCACTGTTTGGTACCATCACAGGAATAACTTATTCATCAAGAAACATCCCCATGGATGCTAAAATCCAGTGGGTGAGAGGCTGGTGGGAAAAGGGAGATTTAGGTCGTTTCAAAGTATCTCCTCACAAGGTACTTATTAATCACAGAAAGACTTTACAATAGAGACACCCGGCAGGCCCCAGCATTATAAGTGATCCAAGCTAAAAATACCAGTAGCCAAACAGACATCATGTGCCACGCCCTGGGGTGTGATGAGATAAAACTCAGCATCTGTGACATTCCAGCCAAAACCATAACCTGAGTCTAACCAGCTTGAGGGGGATTCTACAATTTGGCCTACAATCTTCAACCCTGTGCATGTCACAAAACACAGAATTACCAGATGATCCAGCAATTCAACCTCTGTATAAATAAGAGAAGTGAAAGCAGGGACTCAAACAGATATTTGTACGCTTGTGTTCCCAGCGGCAATACTCACAATCACCGAAGGAAACAACTCAAGCGTCCATTGATGGGTGAAGGGATAAACAAAATGTGATATATACACGTAATGGGATATTACTCAGCCTTCAAAAGGAAGGAAATTCTGACACATACTATAGCATAGATGAACTTTGAAGACTTGATGCTAAATTACATGAGCCGATCACAAAAAGACAACCGTTGTTTGATTCTACCTACATGAAGTTAGAGTGATCCAATTCATAAGAAGCAGAATGGTGGTTTCCAGTGACTGGGAGGAAGGAGAACTGGGGAGTTTATGTTTAATGGGTACAGAGTTTCGGGTGGGGGAGATGAAAAGTTCTGGAAATGGGTGGTGATGATAGCTGTACAATGTAAACGGTCCTAACGCCACAGAAGCACACACTAAAAAAAAGATTAAAACGGGAAGTTTTCTGTTGTATCTACTTTACCACAATTAAAAAAAAAAAAAAAAAAGAATTCAAACTCTGAGTCAAAGCTAGGTTCCAGGGGCAGGAGGAAATTTTTGAAGGTGATGGATAAGTTTATGGCACTGATAGTAATAATAGTTTCCCAGGTGTATACATATCTCCAAACTCATCAAGTTGTATCCATTAAATATCCGTAGCTTTTTGTATGTCAATCATACTTCAATAAATCAGTTAAAAAAAAAAAAACTGTGTTCAAATTCTGACTCTGCCACTTACTGTGTGATTCTAGGCAAATTATTTAGTGTCTCTGAACCTCAGCGTTCTCGTTTATAAAATGGAGATAAGATAGGATTGGTATGAGGCACAGGCTAATACATTCAGCACAGTGCCTGGCACACAGCAGGCATTTGATAATATTAGTAAGACTATAACCGCCCAGAGATATGAAATAACCTGCCACAAGTGTTCAAGAGAACTAAAGCCAGTTTGGTATGGTTAAAGGATGTAGTGACAAGGGAAGATGCTAGAACGAAAAGCAGGTCTTTCTGTGCCCAGGTGAAGAATTTAACCTTTGTTCTAAAGCTTGTGAGGGGTCACTGAGGGGTTGTAAACAGTGCAGGAAAACATTAGAGAAGAAAGCAGAGAGGGGCGGGGTAAGTATTAAGCTCAGTTTTAGGGACACAAACATCTGATTATTTCACTCAGTCATGGGCTTTCTCTTCCCCATTAACACTGGTAATTACTACCATTGACTTAAGGGAAAACAAACCATTAAGGACATGCCACATTTAACACCCTCATTTGCACTCCACACCCTCTCAGAACAGGGAACTCAGATATAAAGAGGTAACTAGGGGCTCCCGGGTGGCTCAGTCCGTTAAGCGTCCAACTTCAGCTCAGGTCATGATCTCACAGTTTGTGAG